>NW_027361765.1:20917500-21605000 GCF_039654945.1 Dendrobates tinctorius | reverse complement strand
TGGATGCACCAATGCTATATGCCACCCAGGGTAGAACTCACACCCTAGTAGGCCACATGACTTTGATATTAGTTCAAAAACTTGTTTTTGGCAAATTGTAAGTTTTCATTCTTTTATGTCACATTGCAGTCGAAGATGTGATGAGACGCTGGCGCCGCATCCATGACCAGTATTGCCGTGAGCGCCAGCAGCGGGCAAGAAGTGGTTCAGGGGCCCACACAAAGTGGAAATATGTTTATTTCGACCGCCTCTCGTTCCTAGCTCCAATTATGGATCTCAGACCATAAATATAACAAAAACACAACATGGCACAAATACTTTATAGGGCCCGATCAAAAATTTCCTTTTTCTACATTTTATATTTAATCACAGAACTCAGTCTAACATCATTGAAAGGGAGACAGGGTCGGAATAAGAGGCCATCATCGATCCTGTAGGTGGAGGGGTTGAGGTGTCTGTCCCATCTTGTGACCTTCCAAGGAGCCAGGCCCAAGTCACTTCTCCGGCTCGACCTGATCCTGCCCTAGAACCTTGGCCACAACCAGAAACACCACCACCAGGAATAGAGCCACAACAAGGACTGTCAGCTGCATCACTGTCACGTCGGCGGTGGTAGCCGTCGCCGTCCCAGCAATGGCGGGGCCCGCCACTGCCTGTACTCACCGGCGCTCGCCACGCCGCACAGTGCCCGCCTCCTCCACGTTCTCATCATTCCGGCGCGTGCCTGTATCATGCGGGCGCCTTAGGCCACGGGCGCGTGCTCTGCAGGTCTCTTAACCCTGCAGCGCCCACCCAGAAGCCTAAGCGCCCAATCAGCCAGCAGCATGGGGTTATATCAGGCGTCTCCAGCATGGTGGAGACGCCTGATTATTTTGTGCCTTTCCGTGCGGTATCCTGGCCTAGTGTTTAGGGGTTTCCCCTTCACACTCTCTCTTCTTCCTGTACTCCGCTCTCAGTACCCAGTCCTGTACTCCGTGTCTCCATCCCATACTCCGCTCTCAGTGCCCAGTCCTGTGCTCCATGTCTCCATCCTGTACTCCGCTCTCAGTGCCCAGTCCTGTACTCCATGTCCCCGTCCTTTACTCCATTCTGTACTTCCTACTCCGCTCTGTATTCCATTCTCAGTCCTGTACCTCCACTCAGTCCTTTGAGCTGCCCCTCTTGGTTCTAGCAGTCGTGGCATCTGTCTTCCGAGGGCCTGCCCCTAACGGCCCCTGTATAGGGGTCGGCACCACTTGGCGCGCTCGCTCCGGGAGCTCCAGTGCCGCGATCCTGAGGGTCCACTCTGGGACGTAACCTTCCTGGCCGTCACAATCACCACCCGACATCCAGGATGAACAGGGCAACAGCAGCAGCCCAACTGTTCAGCTAGAGGGCTCCCCCAGCCTGCTGTGCCATCCAGGCGATGTAGACAAAGGCGCCATATCCCTGCCACTGATACCACGACCAATGTGGATACAGGGGACCAAAATTATCGTAACAGAGTTGCCACTGATGATGGGGAGGAGAAGTACTCACGCAGCCTTGCCCATTATCTTCATTCCCTTCCCCGTGAGGTTTGGCTACGTGTGCGAGGATCCATTCAGATCCTAATTGACGCAAGCACACCCCCCAATACCCCTTATGAGCTGTTTGAGTTTTTGTAGAGGTGGCAGCTGTCACCCAGGAATCTCATGCATCTTAACCCACACCCCCAAGTGCTTGCTCCATCAGGGTCTGAGGATCCTCCTACACATGGGCCTACACCTCACACCCTTCCCCCCTACCCAACATTGACAACATCATTCACAAATGTCAGGGTATAACCCAGCACACCAATATGGCCACTTGTTCCCAGCCAATGTTGGAGGCTGGTCCCAATCTGGTTGGGGACGACATGGCCATTTTGGTTGTTTAGACTCACGGCCCTACCAGCCTCAACAGGAGAGTTGTCTCCAATACAGTGCCCAGTATTCACCTCAAGCCCATGAGGTGGCCCACTACCTCCATCATGGGCAAGAGTATGCCCCCACACAGGCCGAGGGCCAAGGTGGCCACACTAACCATCAGGCAACACAGGCTGGGCTGCTGCCTTCTCCCCCCCCCTACATACTACAATTTAGAACTTTGTGTGTGTTTTTGTGGTTAAATGTTGTATTGTAACATTATAAAAATTTGTTTGTGTTCTAAGGCCAATTCTGGCCATTTTGCTAAATAACAAAAGGCTTCACAAGGCCTTTAAAAAAAGGATACATAAAAAGTTTTAACTTTCAATTGTTGTTGTCTTTATCAATGATGCACTTCATCACGACATGCTGCCATATGCTTACACATTGATTTATAAACAGAGAAAAGACATAAGGGGTTGTAATATATATAGTTTCCCAAAGCCCAAAAACAAACATTTACAACATAGACACAGCATGCTCTTGCCAAGAAGTTTCCCCCTCAGGTGACATAAAGTAATTTGTGAAAATATCACGCACTTTGAGCCCAGAGAGTGGTCTATGTTGAGGGTTGACAGGTGGTCTCGCCATACGTACATTGCCTGACCCACGCACAACACCAGCAGAGGAGGAACAATCATTTTTTCTGGTGAAGCTATGGTCAACGCCACATGCTTTATTTACTTCATTTACATTTTGTTGACTCAGCTGAATGGTAGACTGGAGGACCCGCCATTTGGCCCAATGAATGCCAAAGGAACACTCCGCCAGTCGCCGAGCACGTGATAGGCGCAAGTTACAAATTCAGCGCCGGTGGTCCAGGTTGCGCCAGGGATATGGCCTCCTGACATTGTGCGTTAACTGAAACGCCTCATCTGGCACAAGGACATAAGGGACTGATTCTTGAGTGGATCCTGGTAGCTGGCGTGGTGGTAGATCCAACTGGTTGGTGCGTAGCCGCCGACCCATAATGGAAGTATTGAAGACTCTAGAGTCTCTCGTCCTTCCATAGGCCCCAATGTCAACAATTATAAACTTGTATTGAGGGTCAGCCAGAGCCAACAATACAACAGAAAAGTATTGTTTATAATTGAAGAATTGTGAGCCAGAGTTTGGCAGCTTACGCACCCGGAAATGTTTGCCATCAAAGGCCCCAATACAATTAGGAAACTGGCATGCCTCCTCAAAGTCCCTTGATATCCTCCACCAGTCTTCCATCCTGGGCTGGGACATGACGAGTTGATGTAGTCTTGACAATATTTGACTACATGTCGACCTGACTATGCAAGAAATGGTAGCTCTTCCAATGAGAAACTCATGGTGGAAGGCGGCATAAGACAGGCCAGTGGACAGGAAGTGAAGAACAACAGAAATGGAACATTTTAGAATGCACAAATTAACAAAACACCAGGTACATACATACTAAACTTGTTAGTGATTCATATCTACTAACACACACATTTTGTCGCACAATCACTGCGTGATATTCAGTACATATTACATATAACATTCTGGTCTGTAAGTTTTATATATCTGGAATAAGATGAGGGCATTAAACTTAGAACAAAATAAAAAACATACTTTGGGCAACACATCATGAACATAGAGAATCTGGTTGTGTAGTACATACCATAATGTGAGTAGAAGTCGCTCCTCTGCAGACATAGCTTTGCGCATCCTTGTGTCCTGAAAGGTTATCACAGGATCCCAGGGCGCACTGTCTCCAAGAGTAGATCAAATGTTGCAAGGCTCATGCGACAGTATTTGTAAATTTTTTCCGGATGATCCCACAGAAAAGAATAGAGAGGATGAAAATGACCTCTTGAGAGTCATTGCCTCAAAAGTGGATTGACACACATGCGCCTCCTCCTCCTCGGATCCACAATCAGTGGGTATGGCTGGCCAAAGCACCTGGACAAAACCCAGTTGAAGAGAACACGATCAGTTGAGGTGAACTGAAGTGTATCAGACATGTTTGCTAACAACTAGCAAGACACCCACACAAGCAAAGCACCAAAATGGGCAGATTGGAGGCTGCCACCTGATGTTGAGGCAATAAATAGGGTTGGTGCTGATGATTTAAATTATGTGCCGGCCTCAAAACCATTAAATGTCCATTTTGCAAGGTTGCGAGAAAAAAACAGTATACGGATGCCATACAGATTACATACGGATGCTTACATGAGAAAAATACGCGGCCACACCCTGAACACGGATGACATATGGAGCACTATTTAGGGACCATTTATGTGTATTACCAAAGTAAAATACGGTCCGTATTTTTCTACCTTGCGTGTGACTCCAGCCTTAGGGTTTGCGGATCGCACCAAATGTATATTATGAGAAGGTGCGATCGCAACCCGGGGTCAACCGTGCCATGATGGAGAAACCACAGCTGGCGGACAATGGCGGAGTATAGTTGTGAGCAAGCACCGAAAACACACCGAGTTAAACGTCACTCGGTGTGAACAGTGTGCAACATGCCTGACTCTGTTCCTCCATAGAGCAATACAAAAACTGAGAGCACTCTAAGCTATGCCCTGTTAGACATCACAGGAGCATAGTGGAATTGACGCTAGTTGGGGTCCCTATAACTCTCCCACCACTATGTTGGTGATTGAGCCTGACTTGACACACGGTTAGTGCGAACTCGCACTTGCGACACCGCCTGATGCAGGTGCCAAGCTCAAGTGAGAGTTCCCACCCTACACTGGCTGACGAGAACCACACTCCCGGTGCCAGTAGCAGCAAACGTGCATACAGGTTGGTAACTGTCCAACCTACACATGCAGCAAATACAAGCTATCTTAGTGCATCGATAGGGTGCCCCAAAGATCCTTTTATAGACTGTGCCAGTCAGACGGGACCTTGCTCTTGGGTCAATCCGGAGCTGGCACAGGACCTGAGCAGCTGATGACCGACCACCAATGAGAGGTCGTCACTAGTGTTGAGCGATACCATCCGATATCGTGAAGTATCGGATCGGATTGGATCGGACCGATACCCAAAAAGTATCGGGTATTGCCGATTCCGATATCGGAAACCCATGCAAGTCAATGGGGCACAAATATCGGAATGAAAATAAACCCATTCTTTACTTGCACTTCCAGTTTGGGAGGGTGGAAGAGTGTGGGCGGTCCGTGGGCGGACACTGTGCGTGTCTGTGTGTGCGGGCGGGGTCTGTACGGGCCTCTCGGGGGTCTGTGCGGGCCTGCCGGGGGTCTGTGCGGGCCTGCTGGGGGTCTGTGAGGGCTGCCAGGGGTCTGTGCGGGCTGCCGGGAGTCTGTATGGGCCGGCCGGGGGTCTGTGCGGGCCTGCCGGGGGTCTGTGCGGGCCTGCCGGGGGTCTGTACGGGCCTGCCGGGGGTCTGTACGGGCCTGCCGGGGGTCTTTGCGAGCTGCCGGGGGTCTGTGCGGGCCTGCCGGGGGTCTGTGCGGGCCTGCCGGGGGTTGTGTGTGTGTGTGTAGGCATCGTCCGATGGGACTACAAGTCCCATCGGGCTATGCCTGCTACAATGACAGTGATTGACACATTAGCCAATGATGGGACAGTAGTAGTCCCATCATCCGGCTAATGTGTTGAATGTAAAAAAACAAACAAAAAAAACATACATACTACATACATATATACTACATTCATACATACATACTACATACAAGCTACATATATACTACATTCATACAACATACATACTACATACATACTACATACAGTATGTATTATGTAGTATGTATATATGTTGTATGAATGTAGTATATATGTAGTATGTATGTAGTATGTATGTATGTTATATGAATGTAGTATATATGAAGTATGTATGTAGTATGTAGTATGTATGTATGTTGTATGAATGTAGTATATATGTAGTATGTATGTATTATGTAGTATGTATGTATGCTGTATGAATGTAGTATATATGTAGCATGTATGTAGTATGTATGTATGTTATATGAAGTATGTATGTATGTTGTATGAATGTAGTATATATGTAGTATGTATGTTTTTTTCTTTTTTTTTTTTTTTTTACATTCAACACATTAGCCGGATGATGGGACTACTACTGTCCCATCGTTGTCTAATGTGTCAATCACTGTCATTGTAGCAGGCATAGCCCGATGGGACTTGTAGTCCCATCGGACGATGCGTGCACACACACAACCCCCGGCAGGCCACACAGACCCCCGGCAGGTCCGTCCAGTCCCCCGGCAGCCCGCACAGACCACTGGCAGGCCTGCACAGACCCCGTCAGGTCCGCATAGACCCCCAGCAGGCCCATACAGACCCCCGGCAACCCGCACAGACCCCCGGCAGGCCCGCACAGACCCCCAGCAGGCCCGTACAGACCCCCGGCAGGCCCGCACAGATCCCCGGCAGGCCCGCACAGACCCCGTCAGGCCCGCATAGACCCCCGACAGGCCCGTACAGACCCCCGGCAGCCCGCACAGACCCCTGGCAGGCCCGCACAGACCCCCGGCAGGCCCACACAGACCCCCGGCAGGCCCGCACAGACCCCCGGCAGCCTGCACAGACCCCCGGCAGGCCCGCACAGACCCCCGGCAGGCCCGTACAGACCCCTGGCAGCCCGCACAGACCCCCGGCAGGCCCGCATAGTCCCCCGGCAGGCCTGCCCAGACCGCACATCATGATGACATCATTTCAGCAGCCAACCACAGCCATGCCATTAGTTAACATAGCTAACACAACTGGCTCATTGCATTATGAGAACTTCCGATTACGGTATTCGATATTGTAAAAATATCGGTACTCGGTATCGGAATCCCGATACTGCGAATATCGGCTGATACACGATATTTGCGGTATCAGAATGCTCAACACTAGTCGTCACCTCACAAGCATGCTCTGTAGAGCGAATCCTGGACTTAGCCTCAGGAATGACTGCTTGCTGTTGACTATTGCAAGCTACCATAGCTGGACCTGGAGAGGCTGCAATAACAAAGTGCACAGCCCGAATCTGAGCAAGATGCTGAGACCGACATCTTTGCTGAGCAGTATCCACTGTTGTTGAGAATGAATGTGAAACCACAGGAGAAAGTACGGCTTGGGATCCATCCTGTGCAGAGGGAGAATACTGGTGCCTAACATAGAGTATGCAGGGGAAAACTATTGAGAAAGCAGGATACATGTTAAATATTGGTCAAAAATAGTGTTATTCCTCATGTATAAATATAGGACACTATTTTCAAAAGATGCTTGAAACCACAGCTACCCTTTAAAACACCAGCACCTTGCTAACCACTTTCCAAGTCTACAAAGCAAATTTGATAAGATGCAGAAAAGCAGAAAAAAAGATGACTGCCTCCTCATTCACTATTGTAATGATAAGTAAGATATGACTTCTGGAACCTTCCAGAATCTTCCATTCTCTGAGACTTTGCCTGTCACATAGCTGCAAACCCCCCTTAGCAGCTGCAGCCATGGGTGTCTCCTCTGCCTGCTTGTAACCCTACAACAGACACTTTCTGTGCACACATCCCCTTCTCCACAGCTAAGGAATGTTAATTAAGCTGAGTGGAAAGAATTTATTTAGTTCCCTGCCGTGCGGCTAGATACAGGTATGGGAAATATTAAAAGAAGCCATAGCGCGCACCTCATATGCGGCAGAGATATGAAAATTACATTTCTGCAAAATCATTGAATCATAGAATCATAGAATCGTAGAGTTGGAAGGGACCTCCTGGGCCATCTGGTCCAACCCCCTGCTCAAAGCAGGATTCGCTAAATCATCCCAGTCAAATGTCTGTCCAACCTCTGTTTGAAGACTTCCATTGGAGGAGAACTCACCACTTCTTGTGGCAGACTGTTCCACTCATTGATCACTCTTACTGTCAAAAAGTTTTTTCTAATATCTAATCTGTGTCTCCTCCCATTCAGTTTCATCCCATTGCTTCTAGTCTTTCCTTGTGCAAATGAGAATAAAGATGATCCTTCTACAATGTGACAGCCGTTTAGTTATTTGTAGACAGCTATTAAGTCTCCTCTCAGTCTTCTCTTTTGCAAACTAAACATTCCCAAATCTTGCAACCTTTCCTCATAAGACAGGGTTTGCAGACCGGTCACCATTCTGGTCGCTCTTTTCTGAACTTGCTCCAGTTTGTTGATGTCTTTTTTAAAATGTGGTGCCCAAAACTGTTCACAGTATTCCAGATGAGGTCTGACCAAAGAGGAGTAGAGGGCAATAATGACTTCACGTTATCTAGACTGTATGCTTCTGTTGATACATCCTAGAATTGCATTTGCCTTTTTTTCTGCTGCATCACACTGTTGACTCATATTCAGTCTGTGATCTATTAGTATACCCAAGACTTTTTCACATGTGCTGTTGCTTAGCCCTATTCCTCCCATTCTGTATATGCTTTTTTCATTTTTATTGCCCAGATGTAGTACTTTGCATTTTTCCCTGTTAAAAACCATTCTGTTAGTTGCTGCCCACTGCTCCAGTTTATTTATATCTTTTTGAATCCTCTCTCTCTTCTCTAGTATTAGCTATCCCTCCTAGCTTTGTGTCATCAGCAAATTTAATCAGTTTACCCTCAATTCCTTCATCTAAATCGTTGATAATGATGTTGAACAATATAGGGCCCAGGACAGAGCCCTGTGGTACCCTACTTGAGACATTCTTCCAACTGGATGTGCAGCCATTTACGACCACTCTTTGGGTCCGATCACTAAGCCAATTATGAATCCACCTAACAGTTGCCTTGTCCATTCCATACCTAGTCATTTTTTCAATAAGGATTGTGCGAGATACTTTGTCAAGTGCTTTGCTGAAGTCAAGATATACTATATCTACAGCATTTCCTTGATCCACCCAATCAGTGATTCCGTCATAGAAGGAAATTAAGTTAGTCTGACATGACTTATTAGTTACAAACCCATGCTGACTCTGTTTAATCACTTCATTCTTATCCAGGTGCTAACATACATGTTGTTTAATAATTTGTTCAGAGATCTTTCCTGGTATAGAAGTCAGACTCACCAGCATATAGTTGCCTGGGTCCCCCTTCTTCCCCTTTTTGAAGAATAAATCCATCGACCCAGTGTTCTGGCCCATAATTTTCATGGTTCTAGCACCCCCAGAAACTGAGAACTGGATTTCTCCTAAACGGTGGGACATAATTACTGCATGTTTGGTCTTGCATTATTGTCCTCGATAGGCTAAAAAGAATGATACCATTTGCGTCTTTATACAAGGTACCCTCTGTGAGATATAGTCATTATAAGTTTTGTAGTCAGAACTGTAAATCCTAGAGCAGGGGAGGAACATCACCAGACCGCCCTTTCATGATGTCACAAACCCAAAGCTATAAAGGTACTCTCTCCCTGAAATTATTCAGTCTTGCTGGAGATTTCATGCTGCTCGGATCCCAGATGAGTGGAGACGTGTGGCTCCACCTTCTCCCCACATGGTTAGCCTAGGACCATCTAAGCAACTGTAAGTGTTAACCTCTATCTTCATCCCTTTTATTTTATGTTTGCATTGTACATATCGAATGTCTCAATTTTGTAACATCTTTTATCTGTGTAATCACTGCCCGCCTTTTTTGGGAATAAATTATTAAACTTATTAGTCTGTCTTCGTCTTCATGCTCAAAGATGAATTTTTTGTGCCTTTAAGATAATTACGCTACTAATTTGGTGGTTGCTACGGACCTTTTTAATTAACTCATTGATTAAGAGAATCATAGCTGGTGGCGGCGATGTGTGGTCTGGGTCCCAGGTACTGCTGACGGTGATGGAAAGGGATTTTATAAGCTAAATTGGGGTGGCTGCGGCCAGAGCGTTTTATAATTCCCTCACTGCAGCGTGCCGGGTGGCCAGACCTCACTGAGGCAGCCGACCGGTGACCAATTATCCCAGGTGTAGTTCCCTGACTGACCTGAAGATAAGGGGGGTGTCGGAGAGCTGCGAGTTCCAAAGTGGAACTGAAAAAGTGGGATATACATAAATCCCCACAGTTCATGGAAGATTGTTAGCAGTAGTGGGACATCCAAAATAACCCCCTGCAATAAATTGCTAGGGCAAGACTAGCTTGCTATTTTTTTATCACATGGTGCCAGTGGTGGGATAACTAAGATAAGCCCCCTGCGCCTGTGATAGCCGTGTGTCGGCAGTGCGTTGCATCCCCCCGTCCGTGACATACCGGTGTCAGCGGTGGTGTTATGATTCCACCACACGGCGGGGGAAGAAGGTGCCACTGAGCTCCACCCCCTACTGACCCTACCTACTTGCCGGTCCCACCCTAGCCGGTGGGCGACAACTGGGCGGCGGTCCCTACCTCGGCGTAAGTGCAGGGAGCTACAGTGAGGGTAAGCCGAGGGTGGAATGAGTGCAGGACAACCTAAGAGAGACAAGCAGCAGCAAGGAGGACTACTAGTGTGAAACTAAAGAGTGAATGAACCTGAAGGGGAAAACCACGAAACCCCAAACTAACACAAAAAGTACTAAGCTTACAGCAAAGACAAAAGCGGAAAGCTGGAGTCCCAGGGGTACTCGAAGAAAGAGAGACCGGGAAGCTGTCAGAGGTTGTAGCGGACAGCGCTGTAGGGAGACAGGAATCCGTACCACAGAAGAATCACCGGCAAGGAGTGAAAGCCCTGTGGAGTGCTAAATAGGAAAAAGGCGGGACATAAGCACAGGAAACAGTGAAGCAGCCAATCACCAGAACGGAGGAAGATCGAAAAAGAACTAGTTGATCAGAAACTGTATATTAAGACTGGTTGTGTGGCGCAACCAGTAAGGCAGCGAGACTTTCTGTGGAACACAGACTAGACCCCGGTACGAATCCTGACAGGTGGGGATCGTGACAACTATCATCTGGGCATATACAGCATGAGAAAACTCAAAGTACTAACCTAAAATAGTTGTACAGTATTAGGCACAACACTAAAGAAAAATGTGGCTGGGAAAATAACATCTCCCAGCATTTGCAGGCTGCTTCTCTACTTGGCAATAAGCCTCCACTATTTGCTGCTGTCAGAATCCAATGGAGTCTTATGAATAATGGAAGCTGAGAGTAATTAATCAAAGGTCGGATGCTATCAAGGAAAACTTGCATAATATCTTCTTGAGAAACAAAAACTTTTATTGATGTACAATTAAATCAATACAATTTTGGGCAGGTTCTGCATCTTCTTCAGGGTCAGTTATTCTTCAAGAAGATAATCTTATGAAGATATTACTCCAGTTTCACTTGGCAGTGATTGACCTTTGGCTTGTAATTGCTCTCGACTTCCATTATTCTCAACTGGAAATGTCAACATTGTGTGCTCAAGTAGCTAGTGTGAAAACTGTAATATTTTGAAGACTTTTTTATTTAGCTGGCTTCATGAAAAATAAAGAATAAGAAATTTTAAAAAAAAGATAAAATATGTATATGATACAAAACTAATTTAAACTATATATTTCATTTTCTGATGATACAATACTTGGCTAGTAAAAATATAGATAAAGTGATGCCAAAAATGTGAAATAAAATAATGAAATATATATGATACATAACTGGATTAAAATATATTTGATTTTCTAATTATACAATACTTCAAAGAAGTGGATCAATCTGCGAAGGATTGTGTTGAATTGAATTTCCTGAAATTTGAGATTCGATTTGCAGTTCGCAAAACAAAAAACTTGCATTGCATAATTTCACAAACTACTGAAGCATCAGAGAGCAGGGTAATGTCTTTTTGTGTGGCCAGGCTTCACAGTAATGCACCTCAGCTTTGATATTAGCGGAGTAATAAAAAGTGTACGGTGGTGATTAGTTTCTGTGCCATCACATAGCAGCAGTTCCCAATGAAGTACAATTTTACAGCAGAGTCGTTTTTCTTCTCCAGAATCGCTGGGTAAGTATGTCTCTTCTGTGGAGTGTAAGCTCTTATATTCAGCAGGACCCTCTTTCTTTCTCTTCTGTAGAGTGATATAAGCGCAGCATGCACACCAGCATTAGTGTCAGTCTGCACTTATATGCACTTATATCACTCTACAGACTAAGTGTCTCTTTGAAAAAGAATGATCGAAACATTACGTTCCGTGATCTGTCACATGCGTCCCTATACCCATTACTAGTTTTATATGATGTTTATTATACCACTTTTTATTTGATGTTTATTATACCACTCCATGTATTGCACTTTGCATTTTTATCTAACATTATAATTTAATTAGGGTTCCCTATTTTGAACCTTGACAATTATGTACTGTTGGATATATATGGACAGGGTTTTTTAGAATATTTTATTATGTATGCCTTTGCTATTCATCTAACTTTTCAATGGGTATTGCTAGTCTATGCAATCCTTTCTGTCATGGTTAGGACATGGTTAATATCCTGTTCTCACAGGGTTAACTTTTGCCAGCCTCTCTTTGGATCTGGGAGGGGTATTTATACTCACTCCAGACTAGGATTCCCTGTCAGCTATACTGTTATTCTGGCTGTGTGTCTGACCCCTGGTGTGCGTGTATATTGCATTGCTTGTTTGCTTCCCGTGTATGACCCGGTCTGTCCCCTCACTCTGTTCTCTGTCTCACGTTTTGGTACTATCATCTTCTCCGGTTCTGACCTCCTGGCTTGGCTATCGTTACTCTGTTACAGCTTGTCCTTATTGTACCGTCTATTGCACGTTCTGGTTTTCTGTTCTATTGCTACGTCCTGACTATCCGTTCTGTCTAACCCTTTGGTATTGTTGTGCTATCTCGTGCTTTGACCCCGACTTAATCTGGTTTACGTCTCTGCCTATGCCCCTTGGTAACTTGTCCCGCAGTTACCTTTCTAGGAGTTTTCCTTCAGATCCTAGCTCTGTGGAGCTTAGGCCACGCCCCAGCAGTCACATGCTTCAGGCCCTGTTAGTCTGAAGCACGCACCTTCACTGCTGCTGCCACAGGTATCTTTGAGTGCCGTTTTTGTACTCAGGACACACACACTGGCTCATTGAGCAAGTGCAGTGCGGTGTTCCTGACATTATAGCTGACCCTTTCAGTTTTTTTTTCTCTCTGAGGAAAAAAAAAGTTATCTTCATTGATTCCATGCAAGCTTTGACTGATCAGGTCAAGCGCCTGACCCAAATGTTCCACAAACTTAATGTGGAACAGCGCACGATGGCCCATACCCAGCAACAGTTGGTGAATACTGTGCAGGGGGCTGTCGCTGCAGGGGCTCCTAGTGCTGGGGATAGAGATGTGTCAGTGGCATCCCCCGAATCTTTGGTCAAATTGCCAGACCCTTTCACAGGGGATAAAAGAGAGTTCAGGTCGTTCAGAGAAGGTTGCAAGCTTTTTTTTCTCTGAGGCCCCGCTCCTCCGGGGATGAGTTCCACAGGGTGGGGGTCGTCATTTCCCTACTTCGGGGGGCTCCACAGGCATGGGCTTTCTCTCTCTCTTCCTCTGTTCCTGAACGTATGTCTGTGAATTTGTTCTTTAGGGCTCTGGGGCACATTTATGATGAGCCTGATAGAGTGCGTCTGGCAAAGGATATGGTGATGAGTGTGACACAGGGAAGGCACTATGCTGAATGGTTCTGCTTAGAGTTTAGACGATGGACTGCCGAAGTATCCTGGAATGACGATGCCCTGAGGGGGTTGTTCCGCAGGGGCCTGTCTGACCATCTGCAGGACGCTCTGGCATTACATCCTCCCCCTGATACCCTGGAGGATGCCAGGATGCAGGTGTTCCGAATGGACCGGAGACTCCGTGCTAGAGGAATGGTGCAACAAGAGTCTCCCTTGTATCCCAAATTGTGTGACACTGCACCTGTATCTGAGCCCATGGAGGTTGGGTCAGTCTCGGTTAAGGAGAAAGAGAGAAGGCACCGTAGAGACAATCTACTATGCTTTTACTGTGGAGCCTCTGGACATTGGAAAAGGAATTGCCCCTCCTGCCCTTCTTCAGAGAAAACCATCACAGAAACGACTGAGTCTGGGCAACAATCGAGGAGGTTTTCCAGACTCCCAGGTACATTTTTTTCTCAAGTACAAAGATGCTGCTCCAGGTTGAATTGGAACTTGCTGGTGGTCCTGTTATGACCACCACCTTTGTTGATTGTGGTTCATCCATTAATCTGATTGATGCCCAAGTTGTGACTAGAGTTAAGCGAAACAGGTCGGTCAATTTCAAAAATTGCCGACTTTTGTCAAAGTCGGGTTTCATGAAACGAAACCCGACGATAGCGTGAGGTCGGCCATGATGTCGGCGACCCGAGCGCCAAAGTCGCGTTTCAAATGATGCTTTCAGCGCCTTTTTTCAGCCAATGATGGAAGACTCACACTGACGGCAACGCGATGACATAGGCAGCGGCCAGCACCATCTTAGAGAAGGGCATTGAAGTGATTGGCTGGCTTTGGGTGGCGTCACAGGGGGTATAAAATGCTGTGAACGCCGACCGCCATCTTACTTCTGCAAATCTTACAATAGGGAGAGGTGCTGCTGCTGATTCTGAACAGGGAGAGCATTAGGCAGGGAAGAAGAAAAAAAAAACTGCTTCTGCTGATAGCGCTTTTCACTGTACAGTTAGTGTGCAGTGAAAGGGGAGGATTTTTGTTGTGTGCAGCAGCGCTGGTGGTGATTAGGCTGCCTTTTAAGGCTACCTGCTAGCTGCATTGCTGTGTGCACACTGCTGTTCAAACTGCTTTTTTCAAAGCACTCCAAATGTTATTATTTTGTCCTGGTGAGTTACTGAGTGTTCATTTTTTCATACATCATCTAGCGGTGTATGCTCCTCACACACTACCGTGTATTCCGGCTGGTATCATGGACAAATAGAAGCTATCTGGGTGTGACTGGAAGAAAAAGGTGAGGAGTTTGTCCATTTTTCCAGACCTACACCTTAGAGTTGTGTCCGTTTTTCAAACGGTTTCGTATATCTGCTGTTTGATTACAGTCAAAACTAGACAGAGACAGCGTGGGTCAGTCCGTATACAAATACACGGAGCTTGACAATTTTCCATACAGACACCGTCTAGCGGTGTACGCTCCTCACACACTACTGTGTACTGCCTTCGAGCACGGACAAATAGAAGCTACCTGTGTGTGACTCTGGAAAAAAAAACGAGGAGTTTGTCCGTTTTTCCAGACCTACGCCTGGATACGACCTACGTCGTGTCCGTTTTTCAAACAGTTTCATATATCTGCTGTTTAATTACAGTCAAAACTAGACAGAGACAGCGTGTGTCAGTCCGTATACAAATACACGGAGCGTGACAATTTTACATACACACACCGTACAGCGGTGTACGCTACTCACACATTATCGTGTATTCCGGCTGTTATCATGGACAAATAGAAGCTATTTGTATGTGACTCTGGAAAAAAAAAACGAGGAGTTTGTCCATTTTTCCAGACCTACACCTTAGAGTTGTGTCCGTTTTTCAAACTGTTTCGTAAATCTGCTGTTTGATTACAGTGAAAACTACACAGAGACAGCGTGTGTCAGTCCGTATACAAATACACAGAGCTCGACAATTTTACATACACACACAGTACAGCGGTGTACGCTCCTCACACACTACCGTGTATTCTGGCTGGTATCACGGACAAATAGAAGCTACCTGTGTGTGACTCTGGAAAAAAAAACCGAGGAGTTTGTCCGTTTTTCCAGACCTACACCTTAGAGTTGTGTCCATTTTTCAAACAGTTTCGTATATCTGCTGTTTGATTACAGTGAAAACTACACAGAGACAGCGTGTGTCAGTGCGTATACAAATACATGGAGCTTGACAATTTTGCATACACACATCGTACAGTGGTTTACGCTCCTCACACACTACCGTGTACCGCCTTCTAGCATGGACAAATAGAAGCTACCTGTGTTTGACTCTGGAAAAAAAAAGAGGAGTTTGTCCATTTTTCCAGACCTACGCCTTAGAGTCATGTCCATTTTTCAAACAGTTTCGTATATCTGCTGTTTGATTACAGTCAAAACTAGACAGAGACAGCATGTGTCAGTCCGTATACAAATACACGGAGCTTGACAATTTGACATACACACACCGTACAGCGGTGTACGCTCCTCACACACTAACATGTACCGCCTTCTAGCACGGACAAATAGAAGCTACCTGTGTGTGACTCTGGAAAAAATAACCGAGGAGTTTGTCCGTTTTTCCAGACCAACACCTTAGAGTCGTGTCCATTTTTCAAACAGTTTCGTATATCTGCTGTTTGATTACAGTAAAAACTAGACAGAGACAGTGTGTGTCAGTTCGTATACAAATACACGGAGCTTGACAATTTGACATACACACACCGTACAGCGGTGTATGCTCCTCACACACTACTGTGTATTCCGGCTGGTATCACGGACAAATAGAAGCTACCTGTGTGTGACTCTTGAAAAAAAAACCGAGGAGTTTGTCCATTTTTCCTGACCTACACCTTAGAGTCATGTCCGTTTTTCAAACAGTTTCGTATATCTGCTTGTTGGAATACTTTCCAATACATACTGTGAGAGCGCCTGTGACTAGCATAATATATACGTTGATTTAATTTGTTTAATACACCTTACACAGCTGGACGCTCCTCATACAGTACCATTTCTCTGCTGGTATTTTTGGTACATTTTCCCAAACATGAGGAAGTATGGTGGAAGAGTCCACGGAAGTGGGCAGGGGGGCGCAGCTGGTACTGATGGTGGTGGTGTATCGGCTGATTCTGGCAAAAGCACAATAGCAGCTAAGGCAGGAGGTGTTGAGCCTGCGTCATCCTCTGGGCCAAGAAGGCCTGTAAGGTTGCCTTTTCTTGGAGTCGGAAAACCGTTTTTAAAGCCGGAACATCAGGAACAGGTTTTGGCGTACATTGCCGAAACAGCCACCAGCTCTATTGCCTCCTCTTCTGAACGGTCAAAAACTGCAAGCACGGAGTCATCAGTGCAGGGTTCTGGTCATAAAAAAGCCCTTTCCTTGTGTCCTTCACCCCCACCAAAAGTTACAGATGCGGCAGCCCACACTTCAGGTTACTCTATGGAGCTCTTTTCACATACCATGCCTGGGTTATCCAGTCAAATCCTGAATTCCCCAGTCCAAGATGAATCTTACATGGAGTGCACTGATGCACAGCCAGTGCTAGATGATTCTACTGGTACATTGACCCACAGCACTACATTGCCCTCGCAGTCGATTGAGCCAGAATCTGACCCTGATGAAACCCTGGTTCCCCTTCCCGCATACCATACCACCTTACACAGTGACACAGAGGAAGGTAAAGAGGAAAGTGCAGATGACTATGAAGAGGAGGTGATGGATGACCCAGCTTGGACCCGGATTTTCATCCATTGGGGGAGGAGGGTGGCGCTGGCAATAGTTCAGATAAGGAGAAGGATCCGCAGCAGGCATTGACATCGCAGCAGCTGTTATCTAGCAGGCCCGTAGCTGTCCTAAAACGTGGAACAAAAACTAAAAGAGTTGCAGGACAGCTTGATCAGATTGTCAACTTAGCACAGTGTGCAAGGCCAGAAAATGTTTACCATAATAGGAAGAGTGTAGTGTGGCACTTCTTTGTCCAAAATCCTACTGATGAAGCAAAGGTTACCTGTATGACGTGCCGAAGGACCTTTAGCCGAGGTAAACAACTCAGACATTTGAATACCGGTTGCATGCTTAGACATTTAATCAACATGCACTTGCAAGCGTGGACGGACTACAAAACCTCAGGTAGCACATGTGCACCTGCTCCAACTGAAGGTAGCCAACAGCGCTCCATCGCTACCCCCACTGTAAGACCACCGCCACCATTAAGCACACCACCAGCACTAAATGTGGAGGTGTCGCCGCAAGGACAAAGCACTCAGGGAATCACAATGGTTTTGCAACACAACACTGAATCTAGGCCATCACCACCAATACCATCACCAACCCCCTCTCACTCCATCCAGTCCACCGCTGCTTCCCCCATATGCAGCTCTCCAGACCAGCTCACCCTACCAGACACTCTGAGTAGGACAAGAAAGTACTCATCCTCTCATCAGCGTACACTGTGTTTGAATGCCTACATTGCCAAACTAATCTCATTAGAGATGATGCCCTACTGTTTGGTTGAAATTCAAGCTTTCTGCGACCTCATGGCCTATGCTGTCCCACGCTATGACCTACCCAGTCGACACTTCTTTTCTCGAAAAGCCATCCCTGCCCTCCACCGGCATGTGAAAGACCGCATTGTCCATGCACTAAAACAGTCAATGAGTGGAAAGGTGCACCTCACAACGGATGCACGGACCAGTAGGCATGGCCAGGGCTGTTACGTGTCCATCACTGCGCACTGGGTTAATGTGATGGATGCAGGCTCCACTGGGGACAGCGGCGGTGGAAGAGTGCTGCCTATCCCACGGTATAGGAAACAGTTGGCTGTAGGCTTTCCCTCCTCCTCCTCCTCGTCTATCAGCGAAAGCTCGTCCACAGAACGCAGTCGCATGAGCACTACATCCGCAGCTGGCAGTTTTGCACACGAGGTGTCCCACTATCGAACAGCTAGTGGTAAGCGTCAGCAGGCTGTGTTAAAGATGATGTCTTTGGGCGAGAACAGACACACCGCGGAGGTACTGGCCGACTACTTGCAGCGACAAACAGAGTCATGGCTAGGCAGTCTACATCTTGAGGCAGGCAAGTTAGTCAGTGATAACGGCCGTAAATTTGTGGCAGCCATAGCCCGTGCAAAACTCACACACATACCTTGCCTGGCTCACACTTTGAACCTGGTGGTGCAGTGCTTCCTTAATAATTATCCAGAGTTAACATCCCTGTTCCATAAGGTGTGAAGACTGTGCTCGCACATCCGTCGCTCGGCCGTACACTCCAGTTGTATGCAGAAGCTGCAGCGATTGCTCCACCTCCCCAAGCACCGCCTAATCATAGATGTTGCAACAAGGTGGAACTCCACCCTGCACATGGTTGAGAGGCAGTGAGAACAGAGGCAGGCTGTAATGCATTTGTGGGAGCATACACGGGCAGGCAGTTTGAGGGAAGACATGGAATTGTCGGGTGTGCAGTGGTCAAAGCTGAAAGACCTCTGTAAAGTCCTTCAGTGTTTTGAGGAATGCACACTGCTGGTAAGCGCAGATGACGCCATCATAAGCATGAGCATCCCACTTATGCGTCTGCTCATGCAAAGTTTGATGCACATTAAGGATCAAGCGTCTGCAGCGGAGGAGGGAAGCCTTGATGACAGTCAGCCATTGTCTGGTCAGGGAACTGTCCTGGACGAGGTGGAGGAAGAAGAGGAAGAGGATGAGGATGAGGGGGATGATTATTTTGGGCAGGAGGATGTTTCTCAGGGGGCAAGAGAAAATGTTGGCATTAAAAGGTCAGGGACAGTGTTTGTGCATGACTGTAGGGATGTGGATTTGCCAAAAACTGCTCCTCCACCCACCACGGGCAGTGCATCATTGACACCTGGAACATTGGCCCCCATGTGCGATTATGCCTTGTGGATCCTAAAAAGGGACCCCCGCATTGCCAAAATGATGAGGGATGATGACTACTGGCTGGCCAGCATCCTCGATCCACGCTACAAAGACAAATTACACAACATCATGCCACAGGAGAACCTAGAGATAATATTGGCAAACAAACAAGCAACTCTGGTAAACCGTTTGTTTGAGGCTTTCCCAGCACACAGCAGCAGTGCTGGTTCTCCCACGAGCCGTAGTGGGCACAATGGAAGAGGTGTTCGTGGTGCACACAGCCGAAGTGGCGTTGGAGACAGGGGTTTAATGACCATGTTGTGGAATGATTTCTCAAGTACCGCTCACACGACTGCTAATACAGCATCGATTAAAAGTGACAGGAGGCAGTAGTCAAATATGGTTACAAACTACTTTTCCTCCCATATCGATGTTCTCCCTCACAGGTCATTCCCCTTTGACTATTGGGCCTCTAAACTGGACGCCTGGCCTGAATTGTCACAATATGCCTTACAGGAGCTCGCTTGCCCTGCTGCTAGTGTGTTATCTGAAAGAGTCTTCAGTGCTGCTGAATCAATCCTGACAGAAAAAAGGACCCGTCTGTCGACCCAAAATGTTGATGATCTAACCTTCATTAAAATGAACCATGCATGGGTTTCAAAGGATTTTGTCCCACCTTCCCCTGATGACACTTAGGTTACCAGAAAAGTGCCTCTTTTTTTCCTCCTCTTCCTTGGACTTGCCCAATTACGCCCTTTGCAGTAGCTGAATGTCCAGCCAACACATCTACATATGCCAATTTTTAAACCTCTATAACTGGGCTGCCCACCCCTCCCCCAACGGCTGGGGTCAAGACCAGCCAACACATCTACATATGCCAATTTTTAAACCTCCATAACTGGGCTGCCCACCCCTCTCCCAACGGCTGGGGTCTAGACCAGGTGCACTCGGGCAAGTGCTGTTGCTCTGAACAGGTGGATGGGCCCACTGATGGCCGACTTCAATGGCACAGGGCCCCTCATAGTACAATACAGTGTCTCAGACGGTGGGAGGGCCCACTCGCCGTCAGACACACCAGCGTACTATGAGGGGCCCTGTGCCAGCACCGTCGACCACGATTGTGCCCCCCCTGCTTGGTCATGGCCACAGCACTTAAAAGTTGCAATACTTACCTCTCCCTGCTCTACCGCTGAGTAGTCTGGGCAGCTAAATCCTTCACAGGGATGGCCAGTAGAAATTTGGTGTATTGATCAATGATGGTTAAGATGTAGCTATGGCCTGTCCTGCTGGCCTCTACCTCCAGATGATCAATGGCTACCATTTGAAATGGATGTCAACTTACAAGCGGATGCAGTGGTGGTTTATGATCACCTTTCACAGTTACATACATAGTAACATAGTTTTGAAGGCTGAAGGAAGACCTTGTGTCCATCTAGTTCAGCCTATTTTTAGTGCAGCTGTTCTGCATTGTTGATCCTGGGGAAGGCAAAACACCCACAGAGTAGAAGCCAATTTTCTCCATAGGGAAAAAAATTCCTTCCCCTAAGCTGGGTCAACCATCTACCTATAATATTCTGTTATTCGTAACCTTCAATACTGTTACTCACAAGAACAGCATCCATTCCTTCCTTAAATTCATTCAGTGAGTTGGCCATCACCACTTCCTCAGGAAGAGAATTCCAGAGCCTCACTGCTCTTACCATGAAGAACCCTCTTCTATGCTGGTGCAGAAATTGTCTTTCCTCCAAACGAAGAGAATGCCCCCTTGTTCTTGTCACAGTCCTTGGTACAAACAGTTCATTGGAGAGATCTCTGTATTGCCCTCTGATATACTTGTACATATATATTAAGTCTCCCCTAAGTCTTCTCTTTTCTAGAGTAAATAGACCTAATTTTGATAACCTTTCTGGGTATTGTAGTGATAGTCACAGACGTGTGACATTCCTGCCACCATTTTTCAATGTCTCCTCTCATGCCAATCCAATAGAATCGCCTACGGCCTGTGGCTTCTGTCTTTTGCACTCCAAAATGACCAGACACATCATGATTGGCAGTGAGGACCATGGGTACATCTCTCCCTGTGATCACAATTTGAATGAGACGAGTAACAGTGATGTGATCCACGCTACTGCGATAAAGCAATCCTTTCTTCACAAAGAACCACACAGTAATTGAGGGTCTGCATCGCCTCTGCAACATATACCGGGAGGTTTTCCCGCGATGAGTAATTCCAAAATTTCTGCTAACACTCGACTTTGCGTCTATACTTGTATCCATGTAGTTTCCAGTTGCAGAGATTCTTGACTGGCTTACTGAGATTGAAATATATACAAACATTTAAAAGTACCACAACACTGGATACTGATGTACGCTATGAATACCTTTCCCATTTTCTACTTTTCTAATTCTGGTGTAATATATAGTGAGCCTGTGAGTGTCTGTGTCTGACTCCGGAAGTATAGACGGAAATTTAACCTTAGACTGGACACACCTGGTATGTGCTGATACAGTACCTTGTTTCAAAAAATTGTATTAAGGTATCATCTATAGGATAACCAACTGTGGGGGGGGGGTGTTGTGAGTTAATTTTTCCCTTCACCATTGAGGTCTGATGAACTCCCTCCTCTGGTGAAGGAAGGTAGTGAGACTGATTACCAAACACCTGGGCAGCTAGATGATAACTGGGTGGCTGGAATTGAGGACTGGATATAAGGCTGCCGACGCCCTTCTTCCTGGCTGGTGATTTTCCTGCTGGATTCTTGGAGACCAGTCTGATTCCTGCGTCTCAAAGCTAAGTTTTTCTGCTCTGCTTTGTACTCTTCAGTTTTGTTTTTGTTTTGCCTTGTTTTTTGGGAGTTCTGCCATCCCCGGCCGTGGGTGAGCTGAATTCCATTTTGTCTCTGATCTGTTGATCTTTTGCTCTGTCTTCAGAATATACCTGAGTGCTGATATAGTCTTTTGAAGCCTAGCGACTTCAGGGCCTGTTTTTCCTATCAGTCGGTTGGCTCATTTTGATAGGGTTTTTGCAGATGGCAGACAGCAGCTTTCCTATCCTGTCCTATGTAGTTAGCTTGGGCCCCATCATTTGCTCAACCTATCTTTCTATCTGTGTTAGTGTTTTCATCTTGCTTCACCATCATTATATGTTGGGGGCTGCCTATTGCTTTGGGGTCTGCTCTGGGGCAGTTTAGTTTTTCCCCCTTTCTGACTTTAGGCTATGTAGCTCTCCGGCTGTGATCGAGGGGTCTAGGGCACCGTAGGAACCCCCCACGGCTACTGCTAGTTGTTGTGGATAGGTTCAGGGGTCTGAATCCGATAGCTGCCAACCTCTCTGGCTTTTCTGGACTTAGCTGGTATTTTGTTTTTTCCTCCTTCGGTGACTCATCATAACAGGAGGGACCTCTTCTTGCCGCAGACAAACACGACACTGAGACAGAGTTTGTATTGAACAGGTCCGTTTTTAGTGCCCATCCTTCTGTCGACAACAGCAATTCACCACAGCCGTTTCACATTTCTCTGTACACAGTCCCCAGTACCTTCACTTCCTTTTTAACTATAATCATGGCGTCCTGTGTGGCTCTTCCACTGTGGCTGGCCTAGGCCCAACCACCACAGCGCTGCACCAGTCTGAGCACACCGTCCGTATGATAGCTCCAGGCAGTCTGCGTCTGTGGCTACCGTCCTCTGGCCCACCCTCCCCCGTGACCGCCTCAACTGTCAGTCCTCTCTGGAGCCTTTCCACGGTCTCTATTTCCTCACCAGAACTTCCTCTTTACTGTGCTCCCTTCGCTGACTGACTCTTCCAGAACCTTCCCTCAGCCTTTTATACTTCCAGTTCTGGTAACTCCGCCCACCATCACCAGAACAGTTTCTCTGACCAATGGCAGTTATTCAGTCCCACTCCTACACTCTCCACTGCCCTCCAATGGGCAAGCTAAAACACTGCACCCTTTCCCTTTATCTTAGCGGTTTCACACCTACACTGCGCTGCACCTCTGCTTCTCACTACAGGCTGGTTTGTCTGTCAGTCCACCTTCCCTACATCATCCATAGTGAGTGAGCATGTGTGGGTTACGCCCTCTATATATACGGTGAATCAGATAAACAAATTTTTACACTATACTCCATACAGCTTGTATCTTGTTATACAGTACCTTTGTTCGACATTTAGCATTACGGTCCAATCCATACTGTGTAAGCGTCTGAGAGTGACTATAGGACTATTTATACGGAGATTTCAATTGTCCCCTAAAAAATATATACTTGCTATCTTGCTATCCAGGAACTTTTTTACATTTTTTATTATGGTCAAAACCAAACTGAGTGAGCGTCTGAGGGTGACTACTAGTGTTGAGCATTCCGATACTGCAAATATCGGGTATCGGCCGATATTCGCTGTATTGGAATTCCGATACCGAGTACTGATATTTTTTCAATATCGGATATCGGAATCCGAAGTTCCCATAATGCAATGAGCCACTGTTGTGGCTCTGATTGGCTGCCGAAATGACGTCATCATGATGCGCGGTCTGTGCGCATCATGATACGCCGTCAGTTCGGGCCTTCCGGGGGGTCTGTGCCGATTGCCCGGGGGTATGTACCGGCCTGCCGGGGGTCTGTGCCGACTGCCCGGGGGTCTGTGCGGACTGCCGGGGTCTGTACCGGCCTGCCGGGGGGCTTTGCCGGCCTGCCGTGGTCTGTGCCGACTGCCCGGAGGTCTGTGCCGACTGCCCGGGGGTCTGTACCGACTGTCTGGGGGTCTGTGCCGACTGTCCGGGGGTCTGTGCCGACTGCCCGGTGGTCTGTGCCGACTGTCCGGGGGTCTGTGCAGGCTGCGGGGGTCTGTGCCGGCATCGTCCGATGGGACTACAAGTCCCATTGGGCGATGCCTGCTACCATGACGGTGATTGACACATTAGCCAATGATGGGACAGTAGTAGTCCCATCATCCGGCTAATGTGTTGAATGTAAAAAAAAAAATACATACTACATGCATGCTACATACATACTACATATATACTACATGCATGTAACATGCATACTACATATATACTACAAGCATGCAACATACATACATACTACATATATAGCACATGCATGCAACATACATACTACATATATACCACATGCATGCAACATACATATATACTACATGCATGCAACGTGCATACTACATATATACTACATGCATGCAACATGCATACTACATTTATACCACATATATACTACATGCATGCAACATACATATATACTACATGCATGCAACATGCATACTACATATATACTACATGCATGCAACATAATACATATATACCACATGCATGCAACATACATACTACATATATACCACATGCATGCAACATACATATATACTACATGCATGCAACATGCATACTACATATATACGACAGATATACTACATGCATGCAACATACATATATACAACATGCATACTACATATATACCACATGCATGCAACATACATACTACATATACTGCATGCATGCAACATGCATACTACATATATACCACATATATACTACATGCATGCAACACACAAATATACAACATGCATACTACATATATACCACATGCATGCAACATACATACTACATATATACTACATGCATGCAACATACATATATACTACATGCAACATGCATACTACATATATACTACATGCAAGCAACATACATAATATATACATACTACATGCGTACTACATATATACCACATGCATGCAACATACATATATACAACATATATACTGAATGCATGCAACATGCATACTACATATATACCACATATATACTACATGCATGCAACATACATATATACTACATATATACTACATGCAATATGCATACTACATATATACCACATGCATGCAACATGCATACTACATATATACCACATATATACTACATGCATGCAACATACATACATACAACATATATATTACATGCATGCAACATGCATACTACATATATACAACATATATACTACATGCATGCAACATACATATATACAACATATATACTACATGCAACATACATACTACATATATACCACATGCATGCAACATGCATACTACATATATACTACATGCATGCAACATACATATATACTACATGCATGCGACATACATACTTCATATATACCACATGCATGCAACATGCATACTACATATATACTACATATATACCACATGCATGCAACATGCATACTACATATATACCACATATATACTACATGCATGCAACATACATATATACTACATATATACTACATGCAACATGCATACTATATATATACTACATGCATGCAACATACTACATATATACCACATGCATGCAACATGCATACTACATATAAACAACATATATACTACATGCATGTACCATACATATATACTACATAAATACTACATGCAACATACATACTACATACATACTACATATATACCACATGCATGCAACATGCATACTACATATATACTACATGCATGCAACATACATACATACTACATATATACCACATGCATGCAACATGCATACTACATATATACTACATGCATGCAACATACATATACACTACATACAATACATTCATACAATACATACATATAGACATACAGTACATCTAACATAGAGTACATACTCACCATCACTTGTCACTTTGATCCCCGAAGCCATTGTCATCTGTGGAATAAATATTAAAATAACAAACCACCAATATACTTACCCCTGATCTGCAGAAGTCCACGAGTGTCCCACGACGATCTTGCGTGGAGAACAGCAGCATCAGCTGATGCTACCATTCTCTATGGGCTCCAGGAAACCAATGACGGGAGGTAGGTATCCTTCCGCACTGTATTCCTCCGCCACTGTAAAAAAAAAGTCCTTGGTCTCACTTTATGGCAAAAGCTGCATGGGAAATTTCTCACACAGCAATGCCATAAAATGAGACTAGGGACTTTTTTTTTACAGTGGCGGAGAAATACAGTGCGGAAGGATACCTACCTCCCGTCATTGGTTTCCTGGAGCCCGTAGATTTATTCCACAGATGACAATTGCTTCGGGGATCAAAGTGACAAGTGATGGTGAGTATGTGCTCTATGTTATACGTACTGTATGTCTATATGTATGTATTGTAAGAATATATTGTATGCAGTATATATGTATGTTGCATGCATGTAGTATATATGTAGTATGCATGTTGCATGCATGTGGTATATATGTAGTATGTATGTTGCATGCATGTAGTATACATATATGTTGCATGCATGTAGTATATATGTAGTATATATGTAGTATGCATGTTGCATGCATGTGGTATATATGCAGTATGTATGTAGTATGTATGTTGCATGTAGTATATATGTAGTATATATGTATGTTGCATGTAGTATATATGTCGTATATACAGTGGGGAAAAAAAGTATTTAGTCAGTCAGCAATAGTGCAAGTTCCACCACTTAAAAAGATGAGAGGCGTCTGTAATTTACATCATAGGTAGACCTCAACTATGGGAGACAAACTGAGAAAAAAAAATCCAGAAAATCACATTGTCTGTTTTTTTTCATTTTATTTGCATATTATGGTGGAAAATAAGTATTTGGTCAGAAACAAAATTTCATCTCAATACTTTGTGATTAGAGTTGAGCGATACCGTCCGATACTTCAAAGTATCGGATCGGAATGGATCGGCCGATCTTAAAAAAAAGTATCGGTATCGCCGATTCCGATACCGGAAGTCCCATTCAAGTCTATGGGACTTCCGGTATCGGAATAAGAAAAATCCTGTTTTTCCCTTGTACAGCCTCTCTGGGGTCGGTGCCGGCCTGCCAGGGGTCTGTGAAGGCTCCGGTGGTCTGTGCCGGCCTGCCGGAGGGCTGTGCAGGCTTCGGTGGGCTGTGCCGGCCTGCCGGGGGGCTGTGCCGGCCTGCCGGTGGGCTGTGCCGGCCTGCCGGGGGGCTGTGCAGGCTCCGGTGGGCTGTGCCGGCCTGCCGGGGGGCTGTGCCGGCCTGCCGGGGGGCTGTGCCGGCCTGCCGGGGGGCTGTGCAGGCTCCGGGGGGCTGTGCCGGCCTGCCGGGGGGCTGTGCAGGCTTCGGGGGTCTGTGCCGACTGTCCGGGGGTCTGTGCAGGCTGCGGGGGTCTGTGCCGGCATCGTCCGATGGGACTACAAGTCCCATCGGGCAATGCCTGCTACCATGACAGTGATTGACACATTAGCCAACGATGGGACAGTAGTAGTCCCATCATCCGGCTAATGTGTTGAATGTAAAAAAAAAAAAAAAAAATTACATGCTACATACATACAACATGCATACTACATACATGCTACATTCATACTACATACTACATACATGCTACATTCATACTACATATATACTACATGCAACATACATACTACATATATACTACATGCAACATACATACTACATATATACTACATGCATGCAACATGCATACTACATATGTACTACATGCTACATACATACTACATATATACTACATGCATGCTACATACATACTACATACATACTACATATATGCTACATACATACTACATATATACTACATGCATGCTACATACATACTGCATGCTACATACATACTACATGCTACATACATACCACATATATACTACATACATACTACATGCATGCTACATGCTACATACATACCACATACATACTACATACATACTACATACATACTACATACATACTACATGCTACATACATACTACATATATACTACATGCAACATACATACTACATATATACTACATGCATGCAACATGCATACTACATATATACTATATGCTACATACATACTACATATATGCTACATACATACTACATATATACTACATGCATGCTACATACATACTGCATGCTACATACATACTACATGCTACATACATACTACATATATGCTACATACATACTACATATATACTACATGCATGCTACATACATACTGCATGCTACATACATACTACATGCTACATACATACCACATATATACTACATACATACTACATGCATGCTACATGCTACATACATACCACATACATACTACATACATACTACATGGTACATACATACTACATATATACTACATGCATGCTACATACATACTACATGCTACATACATACTACATATATACTACATGCATGCTACATACATACTACATGCATGCTACATACATACTGCATGCTACATACATACCACATATATACTACATACATACTACATGCTACATACATACTACATATATACTACATGCATGCTACATACATACTGCATGCTACATACATACTACATGCTACATACATACTACATATATGCTACATACATACTACATAAATACTACATGCATGCTACATACATACTGCATGCTACATACATACTACATGCTACATACATACCACATATATACTACATACATACTACATGCATGCTACATGCTACATACATACCACATACATACTACATACATACTACATACATACTACATATATACTACATGCATGCTACATACATACTACATGCTACATACATACTACATATATACTACATGCATGCTACATGCATACTACATGCATGCTACATACATACTACATGCTACATACATACCACATATATACTACATACATACACAGCAATGGCATAAAGTGAGACTAGGGACTTTTTTTTTTTTAAGTGGCGGAGGAATACAGTGCGGAAGGATACCTACCTTCCGTCATTGGATTCCTGCAGCCCGTAGAGAACGGCAGCAACAGCTGATGCTGCAGTTCTCTACCCAAGATCGTCGTGGGACACACTCGTGGACTGCTTCGGATCGTGGGTGAGTATTTTTGTGGTTTGTTATGTTAATATTTATTCCGTAAAAGACAATGGCTTCGGGGAACAATGTGACAAGTATTGGTAAGTATGTTACTCTATGTTATATGTACTGTATGTCTATGTAGGTATTGTATGAATGTATTGTATGTAGTATGTATGTAGTATATATGTGGTATGTATGTAGCATGTAGTATGTATGTAGCATGCATGTAGTATGTATGTAGTATGTATGTAGTATATATGTAGTATGTATGTAGCATGTAGTATGTATGTAGTATGCATGTAGTATATATGTAGTATGTATGTAGCATGTAGTATGTATGTAGCATGCATGTAGTATGTATGTAGTATATATGTAGTATGTATGTAGCATGTAGTATGTATGTTGCATGTATGTAGTATATATGTAGCATGTATGTAGCATGTAGTATGTATGTAGCATGCATGTAGTATGTATGTAGTATGTATGTAGTATGTATGTAGTATATATGTAGTATGTATGTAGTATGTATGTAGTATATATGTGGTATGTATGTAGTATGTATGTAGTATGTATGTAGTATGTATGTAGCATGTAGTATGTATGTAGCATGCATGTAGTATGTATGTAGTATGTATGTAGTATTTTTTTTTTTTTTAACATTTAACACATTAGCCGGATGATGGGACTACTGCTGTCCCATCATTGGCTAATGTGTCAATCACTGTCATGGTAGCAGGCATCGCCAGATGGGACTTGTAGTCCCATCGGACGATGCTTGCACAGACCCCCGGACATCAGCACAGCCCCCCGGCAGGCCGTCACAGCCCCCCCGGCAGGCCGGTACAGACCCCCACAGGGTGCACAGACCACCGGCAGGCCGGCACAGCCCCCCGGCAGGCCGGTACAGACCCCGGGCAGTCCACACAGCCCCCCGGCAGGCCGGCACAGCCCCCCGGCAGGCCGGCAGAGACCCCCGGAAGGCCCGAAATGACGGCGCATCATGATGCGCACACACCGCGCATCATGATGACGTCAGGCTGTCAATCAACTTTGAACTTCCGATTCCGATGCCGACTTCCGATATTGAAAAAATATCGGAAGTCGGTATCGGAATTCCGATACAGCAAGTATCGGCCGATACCCGATACTTGCGGTATCGGAATGCTCAACACTATTTGTGATATATCCTTTGTTGGCAATGACAGAGGTCAAACGTTTTCTGTAAGTCTTCACAAGGTTGCCACACACTGTTGTTGGTATGTTGGCCCATTCCTCCATGCAGATCTCCTCTAGAGCAGTGATGTTTTTGGCTTTTCGCTTGGCAACACGGACTTTCAACTCCCTCCAAAGGTTTTCTATAGGGTTGAGATCTGGAGACTGGCTAGGCCACTCCAGGACCTTGAAATGCTTCTTATGAAGCCACTCCTTTGTTGCCCTGGCAGTGTGCTTTGGATCATTGTCATGTTGAAAGACCCAGCCACGTTTCATCTTCAATGCCCTTGCTGATGGAAGGAGGTTTGCACTCAAAATCTCACGATACATGGCCCCATTCATTCTTTCATGTACCCGGATCAGTCGTCCTTGCCCCTTTGTAGAGAAACAGCCCCAAAGCATGATGTTTCCACCACCATGCTTTACAGTAGGTATGGTGTTTGATGGATGCAACTCAGTATTCTTTTTCCTCCAAACACGACAAGTTGTGTTTCTACCAAACAGTTCCAGTTTGGTTTCATCAGACCATAGGACATTCTCCCAAAACTCCTCTGGATCATCCAAATGCTCTCTAGCAAACTTCAGACGGGCCCGGACATGTACAGGCTTAAGCAGTGGGACACGTCTGGCACTGCAGGATCTGAGTCCATGGTGGCGTAGTGTGTTACTTATGGTAGGCCTTGTTACATTGGTCCCAGCTCTCTGCAGTTCATTCACTAGGTCCCCCCGCGTGGTTCTGGGATTTTTGCTCACTGTTCTTGTGATCATTCTGACCCCACGGGGTGGGATTTTGCGTGGAGCACCAGATCGAGGGAGATTATCAGTGGTCTTGTATGTCTTCCATTTTCTAATTATTGCTCCCACAGTTGATTTCTTCACTCCAAGCTGGTTGGCTATTGCAGATTCAGTCTTCCCAGCCTGGTGCAGGGCTACAATTTTGTTTCTGGTGTCCTTTGACAGCTCTTTGGTCTTCACCATAGTGGAGTTTGGAGTCAGACTGTTTGAGGGTGTGCACAGGTGTCTTTTTATACTGATAACAAGTTTAAACAGGTGCCATTACTACAGGTAATGAGTGGAGGAAAGAGGAGACTCTTAAAGAAGAAGTTACAGGTCTGTGAGAGCCAGAAATCTTGATTGCTTGTTTCTGACCAAATACTTATTTTCCACCATAATATGCAAATAAAATGAAAAAAAAAACAGACAATGTGATTTTCTGGATTTTTTTTTCTCAGTTTGTCTCCCATAATTGAGGTCTACCTATGATGTAAATTACAGACGCCTCTCATCTTTTTAAGTGGTGGAACTTGCACTATTGCTGACTGACTAAATACTTTTTTTCCCCACTGTATGTAGTATGCATGTTGCATGCATGTAGTATATATGTTGCATATATGTATGTTGCATGCATGTGGTATATATGTAGTATGCTTGTAGTATATATGTGGTATATATGTAGTATGTATGTATGTTGCATACATGTAGTATATATGTAGTATCCATGTTGCATGCATGTAGTATATATGTAGTATGTATGATGCATGTGGTATATATGTAGTATATATGTATGTTGCATGCATGTAGTACATATGTTGTATATATGTAGTATGCATGTTGCATGCATGTAGTATATATGTTGTATACAGTCATGGCCAAAAGTATTGACACCCCTGCAATTCTGTCAGATAATATTCAGTTTCTTCCTGAAAATGATTGCAAACACAAATTCTTTGGTATTATTATCTTCATTTAATTTGTCTTAAATGAAAAAACGCAAAAGAGAATGAAGCAAATAGCAAAACATTGATCATTTCACACAAAACTCCAAAAATGGGCCGGACAAAAGTATTGGCACCCTCAGCCTAATACTTGGTTGCACCACCTTTAGCCAAAATAACTGCAACCAACCGCTTCCGGTAACCATCAATGAGTTTCTTACAATGCTTTGCTGGAATTTTAGACCATTCTTCTTTGGCAAACTACTCCAGGTCCCTGATATTTGAAGGGTGCCTTCTCCAAACTGCCATTTTTAGATCTCTCCACAGGTGTTCTATGGGATTCAGGTCTGGACTCATTGCTGGCCACCTTAGAAGTCTCCAGTGCTTTCTCTCAAACCATTTTCTAGTGCTTTTTGAAGTGTGTTTTGGGTTATTATCCTGCTGGAAGACCCATGACCTCTGAGGTAGACCCAGCTTTCTCACACTGGGCCCTAAATTATGCTGCAAAATTTGTTGGTAGTCTTCTGACTTCATAATGCCATGCACACAGTCAAGCAGTCCAGTGCCAAAGGCAGCAAAGCAACCCCAAAACATCAGGGAACCTCCGCCATGTTTGACTGTAGGGACCATGTACTTTTCTTTGAATGCCTCTTTTTTCTCCTGTAAACTATATGTTGATGCTTTTGCCCTAAAAGCTCTACTTTTGTCTCATCTGACCAAAGAACATTCTTCCAAAATGTTTTAGGCTTTTTCAGGTAAGTTTTGGCAAACTCCAGCCTGGCTTTTTTATGTCTCGGGGTAAGAAGTGGAGTCTTCCTGGGTCTCCTACCATACAGTCCCTTTTCATTCAGATGCCGACGGATAGTACGGGTTGACACCGTTGTACCCTCGGACTGCAGGGCAACTTGAACTTGTTTGGATGTTAGTGGAGGTTCTTTATCCAACATCCGCACAATCTTGCGTTGAAATCTCTTGTCAATTTTTCTTTTCCTGCCACATTTAGGGAGGTTAGCCACAGTGCCATGGGCTTTAAACTTCTTGATGACACTGCGCACGGTAGACACAGGAACATTCAGGTCTTTGGAGATGGACTTGTAGCCTTGAGATTGCTCATGCTTCCTCACAATTTGGTTTCTCAAGTCCTCAGACAGTTCTTTGGTCTTCTTTCTTTTCTCCATGCTCAATGTGGTACACACAAGGACACAAGACAGAGGTTGAGTCAACTTTAATCCATGTCAACTGGCTGCAAGTGTGATTTAGTTATTGCCAACACCTGTTAGGTGCCACAGGTAAGTTATAGGTGCTGTTAATTACACAAATTAGAGAAGCATCACATGATTTTTCGAACAGTGCCAATACTTTTGTCCACCCTCTTTGTTATGTTTGGTGTGGAATTATATCCAATTTGGCTTTAGGACAATTCTTTTTGTGTTTTTTCATTTAAGACAAATTAAATGAAGATAATAATACCAAAGAATTTGTGTTTGCAATCATTTTCAGGAAGAAACTGAGTATTATCTGACAGAATTGCAGGGGTGTCAATACTTTTGGCCATGACTGTATATGTATGTTGCATGCATGTGGTATATATGTAGTATGCATGTAGTATATATGTAGTATGTATGATGCATGTGGTATATATGTAGTATATATGTATGTTGCATGCATGTAGTATATATGTGGTATATATGTAGTATGCATGTTGCATGCATGTAGTATATATGTAGTATATATGTATGTTGCATGCATGTAGTATATATGTAGTATGTATGTTGCATGTAGTATATATGTATGTTGCATGAATGTAGTATATATGTAGTATGTATGTTGCATGTAGTATATATTTTGTATATATGTATGTTGCATGCATGTAGTATATATGTTGTATATATGTAGTATGCATGTAGTATATATGTTGTATGTATGTTGCATGTAGTATATATGTTGTATATATGTAGTATGTATGTTGCATGCATGTAGTATATATGTAGTATGCATGTTGTATATATGTAGTATATATGTATGTTGCATGCATGTAGTATATATGTGGTATATATGTAGTATGCATGTTGCATGCATGTGGTATATATGTAGTATGCATGTTGCATGTAGTATATATGTAGTATATACTGTATGTATGTTGCATGCATGTAGTATATATGTGGTATAGATGTAGTATGCATGTTGCATGCATGTAGTATATATGTAGTATGCATGTTGCATGTAGTATATCTGTAGTATATATGTATGTTGCATGCATGTAGTATATATGTAGTATGCATGTTGCATGCATGTGGTATATATGTAGTATGCATGTTGCATGTAGTATATATGTATGTTGCATGCATGTAGTATATATGTAGTATGCATGTTGCATGTAGTATATATGTAGTATATATGTATGTTGCATGCATATAGTATATATGTAGTATGTATGTTGTATGCATGTAGTATATATGTTGTATATATGTATGTTGTATGCATGTGGTATATATGTAGTATATATGTAGTTTGCATGTTCCATGTAGTATATATGTAGTATATATGTATGTTGCATGCATGTAGTATAAATGTGGTATATATGTAGCATGCATGTTGCATGCATACAGTATATATGTTGTTCAAGATTCAAAGATTCAAAGAAGCTTTATTGGCAGGACTAAATACACATTAGTTTTGCCAAAGCAGGTGTACAGAAGGGAATAGGGATAGGGACTGTAGGGATGTCGGGTAGGGGCTGTAGGAAAGGTGGATGGGGCAGATCCAGGATGGGGCTATAGAAGTCCATGGCATAGGGAAGGTGGATGGGGGCATGGGGGCAGATCCAGGATGAGGCTATAGAAGTCCATGGCATAGGGAAGATGGATTGGGGCATATCCAGGGTGGGGGCCATAGAAGTCCATGGCATATCATAGTTCTCTTTCTCGCAGTCTATGGCATTCGCTCACATATTGCGCTGCTATCTCCACTGCTCTCTCTTCTTCCCCCAACAGGATATATGTTTTCTCTTCCTCCTTCATGGTGGTGAAATCCGGGAAGAGATGTGAGAGTCTCCTGAAGTGAGTGTCCCTCACTGCTGAGTACTTGGAGCAGTGTAGCAGGAAGTGGGTCTCATCCTCCAGGGCCTCCTGGTCACAGTGTTGGCACAGTCTTTCCTCCCTGGGCTTGTAGCTGTGCCTGTGCCGGCCGGATTCGATGGCCAGACTGTGGGCACTGAGTCTATACTGGCTCAGGATCTTGCGGTCTTTGGGGTCCGGGAGTTTCTCCAGGTATGGAGCCAGTCTGTAGTCTCTCTGTAGGCTCTGGTACATGGTCAGTTTCTGTGAGCTGATGATGTCGTTCTTCCAGTCACTTACGTACCTCTCCTGGCCTTCGTCTACAATCTTCCTGATTCCGGCTTTTGTCAGGTTGTTGTGATTGGTGTTCTGGTCAGGTTGGGTTTGGGTGAGCTGTTCCGAGGGTCCTGGTTTTTCTGTTTCCCCTACATGTGTCTGGGCTTTATGGTGATGGGAGCTTGGATTGCTCCTATGTAGGTGAGCCCGGAATGACAGTGCCCTCTTTAGAACCGTTAGGTGTAGAGGGAATCTGCCCAGCTCGGCCCGGCAAGCACTGTTGGAGGTGCTCCGATGGACTTGGAGAAGGTGCTTGCAGAATTCCAGGTGGAATATTTCTGTTGGGCTTGAATCCCACCTTGACCAGTCTGGGTAGGTGTGAGGACCCCAGACTTTTCTGCCATACAGGAGGATTGGGGCGATGATAGAGTCGAAGATTTTTAACTAGACCCTCACCGGTGGCTTCAGATGGTAGAGTTTCCTTCGGATGGCATAGAAGGTTTTGCAGGCCTTGTCTTTCAGGGTCTCTATGGCTTGTTTGAAGCTCCCTGATCGGTGAATCTCTAGGCCCAGGTAGGTATATTTGTCCGTTCCTGTAAGGGCGCAGTTGTTGAGGATAAATGAAGGATGCTGGTCTGATTTTCAATTTCTCTTCTGGAACACCATGATGTTGGTTTTCTTTAGGTTGACCGGCAGAGCCCAGGTGGAGCTGAATTTCTCCAAGATTTTCAGGTTGTCTTGGAGGCCTTTCTCGGTTGGTGACAGAAGCAGCAAGTCATCTGCATACCGCAGGAATTTCACCTGCGCGTCGTGGAGGGTGAGACCTGGTGCTGTGGAAGATTCCAGAGCGGTAGCCAGCTCGTTGATGTAAATGTTGAAGAGCGTTGGGCTTAGGCTGCAGCCTTGTCTGACTCCCCGGCTCTGCTGGAAATAAGCCGTTCTTCTGCCGTTCACACTCACACTGCAGAGGTTCTCGGTGTAGGAGCTTTTGATAACATCATAGGTCTTTCCTCCTATTCCGCTCTCCAGCAGTTTCAGGAATAAGCCTGGGTGCCACACCGAATCAAAGGCCTTTTTAAAGTCCACGAAACAGGCGTATATCTTCCCGTTCTTTGTATTGTGAACATGGCTCTGAATGAGGCTGTGCAGGGTGTAGATGTGGTCGGTAGTGCGGTGGTTTGGCATGAACCCTGCTTGGCTCTTGCTGAGGACGTTATGCTCGGTGAGGAAACTGAGGATCCTCTTGTTCAGGATGCTGTTGAACAGTTTTCCCAGGTTGCTGCTGACACATATTCCTCTGTAGTTGGCTGGGTCATACCTGTCCCCATTCTTGTGGATGGGTGTGATGAGGCCTTGATTCCAGGTAGGAGGGAAGTAGCCGGCACTTAGCACAATATTGAAGAGTTTAACCATTGCGGCCTGTATTTCTGGTGGGCTGTACTTCAGCATTTCTGGTAGGATTCCATCCAGGCCACCGGTTTTTCTACATCTTATGGAAGAGATTCTCTCTGCTACTTCCTTTAATGTAATAGGTGCATCCACGGGGTTTTGGAAATTTTTTACTTTTTGCTCCATTGCTTTTAGTTTTGCCATTATGTTTTCCTGTTCTTGGCTTAGTTCTTCCTTTGGAATGTCTTTATAGAGGTCTCTGAAGTACTGGAGCCAGATGTTGCCATTTTGGATATGGATGATGTTTTTCTTGTCTTTTGTGCCCATGTGGTTCCATAGTTCCCAGAAGGAGTTGTCTTGGAGGGCGTCTTGGAGTTGGTTAAGTTTGGTGGAGATGTAACTCTGCTTCTTCCTCCTGAGGATGGTTTTGTACTGCCTTTGTATGGTTTCATAGGCTTCCCTCAGACCCGGGTGGTTGGGGTCTCTGTGTTTCTTGTTTGAGGCTGTTCTCAGGGTCTTCCGTACGGCTTTACATTCTCTGTCAAACCATCCATTGATCTGTTTTTCTTTTGGTCTCTTGTAGTTGACTTTTTTAAGGTCGGACAGTCTGGCCATTGCATAGAATATATTGTTGAGGTCTTTTGCAGCTTGACTCACTCCCTTTGGGTTAGGCTGGTACTCATAGTTGTAGAAGTGGTGGAGCATCCGCTGTATTTCAGGTCTGCTGGGAACCTCTTTATACTTTAAAGACGTTTTGTGCCATTTATAGGATGGAGGCCGGGTGAAGAGGCCGCTCTGCTGTGGCTTTTGAGTGGATGGTTTCTCTGTAGATTTCAGGTACAGAAGAAGTTGGTTGTCGTCTGACATGTGCATTTGTGGGGAGACTATGAAGGCGCTGATATTTGCCAGGTTCATATCTGTAATGGCATAATCTACTACACTCCTCCCTACATGGGAGTTTAGTGTGCACCTCCCTAAGGAGTCTCCGTTGGTTCGTTCGTTAAGAATATGAAGTCCTAAACTTCTGCATACATTCAGGAGCTTTTTACCACTTTTGTTGACTGTACTGTCATAGCTGTTTCTCTCTGTGACTACTGAGTCTTGGCCGTCATTCTATGCTCCAAATATGTAGATGTTCCCATCCGTGGTCAGGAAGTCGTTTTCTCTCCCTGTTCTTGCATTGAGGTCTCCAAATATGAGAACTTTGCCCAGGCCCTGATAGTGGGCGGCTTCTCGTTGTAAGATCTCGAAGCAGTCTGGATTGAAGTAGGGTGACTCTGGCGGTGGTATATAGGTGGCGCAGAGATAGACATCAGACTGAGAGGTGAGGATGGAGCTGCTGATCCTGATCCATATGTGGCTGCCTCCTCTCTTCACCGGTTTGATGTACTGGTGGAGCTCCTCTTTATGCCAGATCAGTATTCCTCTGAGCTCCGGCCCTGTTTGATGCTTTTATTTTTCAGGGCAGGGACAGAGATTTCCCTGTATCCGATGGGCACCAGAGATTCGTCTTCGGCTCTGGTCCATGTTTCCAGGAGGATCTGAATGTCTATATTTCTCAGTCTTTGTATAAAGTCAGGGTCATTTGTTTTACATCCAAAGGCCGAGGTGTTGAGACCCTGAATATTCCAGCTGCTGATTGTAAGTGAGGTCATTTTTTTTTTCTATATAGCTTGGGTGTATTTACCTTGTAATGAGTATGGCTGTGTAGGACACACCGGATCTCTGACTGGTTTATTAATGGTGTTGTTTCCGTCCAGTCACATTAGTTTCCTGCACACTGTGTTGAGTAGAGTCTTTATCTCCTCCATGTCTCTGCTCTGTATGCCTCTGTTTCGCATGTCTCTGTGTGAGGGCGGTGAACTCCTCCATGGTGGTCCAATTTTAGGTGAGGGTGTATGTTTTCAGCTTCCTTTGATATAATTGTTGTTTCTTTCCTTCTTATTGTCGGGGGTCTTTTCATGGGATTCTGGTTGGTGTTGGCTCCAGGCCTAGGGTGGTCTCTGTTTAGTACAATGTCCTTCAGCTCTTTGGCCAGAAGGCTGACCCCTGATTTGTTCAGGTGCTTACTGTCATAGAGGTGATGGTGATTTATGGAGGGGTGTTGGGCCAGAATCACTCCTGGCACAGATTTCATTCTTGCTGTTAGGTCCTTATTGATGTTCTGGATGGTGTGGTTGGGTATATCCTTTCTTGGGAGCAGAGATGACAGAATGATTTTGCTGTCAGGGAATTTTAGTTGTGCCGTCTTTGCTAGTTGGTCCAGTTGTCCTGAGATCTGCTGGTGCTGGTCTGGCAGATTGTTTGTGCCGGTGTGTATAATGATATGGTTTGGGTTGGAAAACCGTGGATTATTGATGACAGCTGTCACCTGCTCAATAGTTGCACAGAGGATTTTTTTGACCCTTTTTCCTGGGAATAGCCGCCTTGTATTCAGGTATTTCCCATTTGAGTCCATTATGAGGACGGTGTCAGGACTTTGTGATGTTGTTGGTGGGGGATGTGGCTGCTGATGGGGGTCTGTGCTGGAGATTATGCTGGTAGGAGGTTCTCTTCTCTCTTCTAGGGGTCTTGTTTCTGGCTCACTTTGATTAGACTCGGGTTCCTCCATATTGGGGTTGTTTTGCCTCTCAGCCTCCTGGCCAGTGGACGTCATGTCCTCTCCACTCCTCGTTTCCATGGCCCCCTCCTGGCTCAGATGTTCAGGTGTTGGTGCTTTCAGCTTTTCTATCTCCTGTCTCAGCCTGGCATTTTCTTCATGCAGTTCACACATTGCGGCTCTTATTTGCTGCAGGGATGACCTGTATTCACATTTCAGTTTGTTTATCTCAGTAACTATGTGGTCATTAGCATTTCTGTCACCAGTGTTTCTCAGATGTTCTTCCTTAAATTGTACAAATTCTCTTTCTAATTGAGATAAACAGTCTCTGAGGGTCTGGGGTGAGGGGTGTGAAGCATTGGGGGCAGTGGTGTCTCTGGAGGTCTCTGTAGGTGTGCGGACATCAGAGGTGGCTGGGGTTTGTTGTTCTTTGTGGGATTGGGCCTGGAGTTTAATATGAGGGAGCTTGTCTTCAAATTGTCCCAGATTGTCCTCAGTCCCTTGTACCAGGACGGTGCCACTGTTGTACAGAGTGATGGTAAGTGAGCTGCATTTGTCGTCTTTATGGTTTCTGACTCTAATCTGCCGGCTATTATTGGTATCAGACTTGGTTGTATGTTGATATTGCTTGCACAGGGCGGTGTGCCAGGCCCGGAGATGTTCTGTGAAGAATAACACATTGGTTTTCCTTTTCTCTTCCTCACTAGATGTGAAGTCTGCATACAGGGTCTCTGGGTTTTCTCTAATTGTGGCAGTTTTTATGGCTTTCTTTGCATGACTGTTCTTCTGCCCTTCAGAGTATGTTATCTCCACGATCTTAGACCCCCTACTGCCTGGTGTCTCCGGCTCTCTATCAGCATTTACTTTGTTCAGTTTCCCTTGTTCCAAATTAACATTTTCCATTTTTATAATTCTAATTCTTATTTCTGATAGTTTTAAGTTCTAGCAAGATTCTGAGTGTGGTGAGGCTGAGAATGGTCCTACCTGAGGGTGCTGTCCTCTGGATGTCAGACCTGGTGCTGCCTGGTGGTTGCTGTCTGTCCTCCAGGGGATTCTTGTTTTGTCCTTTGGAACTTATTTTTTCCTCCTTTTTCATAAAATCTTTAGTCCGGCTCCGTCCTGCTCACTTCTGTATCCCACGGGGATGAATTTTTCCAGGTTGTGTCCTAAAGTTTCCTCATTACAAGGTATAAAGTGATGAAAATTCAGGAGCTCATGTTCAGTGCTGCTTACTCCTGGAATGGTGGGCGGGATAGTGGGCGGGATGTTGTATATATGTATGTTGCATGCATGTGGTATAAATGTAGTATACAGTATATGTAGTATGCATGTTGCATGTAGTATATATGTAGTATATATGTATGCTGCATGCATGTAGTATATGTGTAGTATGTATGTTGCATGCATGTAGTATATATGTATGTTGCATGCATGAGGTATATATGTAGTATGCATGTTGCATGTAGTATATATGTAGTATATATGTTGCATGCATGTAGTATATATGTAGTATATATGTAGTATGTATGTTGCATGCATGTAGTATATATGTATGTTGCATGCATGTGGTATATATGTAGTATGAATGTAGTATATATGGAGTATGTATGTATGTTGCATGCATGTAGTATATATGTAGTATGTATGTTGCATGTAGTATATATGTAGTATATATGTATGTTGCATGCATGTAGTATATATGTAGTATGTATGTTGCATGTAGTATATATGTAGTATATATGTATGTTGCATGCATGTAGTATATATGGAGTATATATGTAGTATGTATGTTGCATGTAGTATATATGTTGTATATATGCATGTTGCATGCATGTAGTATATATGTAGTATGCATGTTGCATGCATGTGGTATATATGTATGTTGCATGCATGTAGTATATGTATGTTGCATGCATGTAGTATATATGTAGCATATATGTAGTATGCATGTTGCATGCATGTGGTATATATGTAGTATGTATGTAGTATGTATGTTGCATGTAGTATATATGTAGTATACATGTATGTTGCATGCATGTAGTATATATGTTGTATATATATAGTATGCATGTTGCATACATGTAGTATATATGTTGTATGTATGTTGCACGCATGTAGTATATATGTAGTATGCATGTGGTATATATGTAGTATGTATGTATGTTGCATGCATGTAGTATATATGTAGTATGCATGTAGTATATATGTAGTATGTATGTAGTATGTATGTTGCATGCATGTAGTAAATAAGTAGTAAGCATGTAGTATATATGTAGTATGTATGTAGTATGTTTGTATGTTGCATGCATGTAGTATATATGTATGTTGCATGCATGTAGTATATATGTAGTATATATGTAGTATGCATGTTGCATGCATGTGGTATATACGTAGTATATATGTAGTATGTATGTTGCATGTAGTATATATGTTGTATATATGTATGTTGCATGCATGTAGTATATATGTTGTATATATGTAGTATGCATGTAGTATATATGTAGTATGTATGTAGCATGCATGTAGTATATATGTAGTATGTATGTAGCATGCATGTAGTATATATGTAGTATGCATGTTGCATGTAGTATATATGTAGTATATATGTTGCATGTAGTATATATGTAGTATGTAAGTAGCATGCATGTAGTATATATGTAGTATGTATGTAGCATGAATGTAGTATATATGTAGTATGCATGTTGCATGCATGTAGTATATATGTAGTATGTTGCATGCATGTAGTATATACTGTATGTAGTATGCATGTTGCATGCATATAGTATATATGTAGTATGTATGTAGCATGTATGTAGTATGTATGTTGCATGTATGTAGTATGTATTTTTTTAATTTTTTTTTGGACATTCAACACATTAGCCGGATGATGGGACTACTACTCTCCCATCATTGGATAATGTGTCAATCACCATGATGGTAGCAGGCATCGCCCGATGGGACTTGTAGTCCCATCGGACGATCCTGCACAGACCCCCGCAGCCTGCACAGACCCCCATACAGTCGGTACAGGCCACCGGCAGGCCGGCACAGCCCCCCGGCAGGCCGGTACAGACCCCCGGCAGCCTGCACAGACCCCCAGACAGTCGGTACAGACCACCAGCAGGCCGGCACAGCCCCCCGGCAGGCCGGTACAGACCCCCGGCAGTCCGCACAGACCCCCGGGCAGTCGGCACAGACCCCCGGCAGGCCGGCACAGACCCCCGCAGTCCGCACTGACCCCCAGGCAGTCGGCACAGACCCCCGGCAGGCCGACACAGACCCCCGGAAGGTCCGTACACACCTCCGAGAGGCTGTACAAGGACAGAAAAGGGTTTTTCTTATTCTGATACCGGAAGTCACATAGACTTGAATGGGACTTCCGGTATCGGAATCGGCGATACCCGATACTTTTTTCGTATCGTGCCGATACCATCCGATCCGATATTTTAGGGTATTGGATTGTATCGCTCAACACTAGTGACTACGGAAATATATACCGATATTTCCAATTTGGCCAACACTGTATACAGCAGAACGCTTCTGATACAGTAACCTTTTTAGCTATTTAGATTCTGGTGCAATCCATAATGAGCCTGTAAATGTCTGTCTGTTACTCCGGCAACATGTTTGGAACTTTAAGATTACCCCAACACTGTATACAGCTGTACGCTTGTGTTACATAACCCATTTACAGCTTTTCATATTCTTGTGTAATCCATACTGGGCCTGAGAGCGTTTGTGTCTGCCTCCTGAAATGTATACAGAGAATCAGAATGTTTACACTATACTATATATACCTTTTATCTGGTGATACTGTACCCTTTTTCAACTTGTTATTTTATTGCTTGTTATTTTATTGGGTAATCCATACTGAGCCTGTGAGTGTCTGTGTATGCCTCATGAAATATATACAGAGATTTACTGTTATCCATAGACTGAATAGAGCTGTACGCTTATGATACAGTACCATATATCTGCTGGTATTTTGGATCCATTTTCAAAAACATGAGGAAGTATGGTGGAAGAGGACGCGGATGTGGGCGTGGAGGGCCACCTGGTACTGATGGTGGTGCATCTGCTGGTAGTGCCAAAAACACAATAGCAGCTACGGCAGGAGGTGTTGAGCCAGCGTCATGGTGTAGCTCTGGAAGGCCTGTAAGGCTCCCTTTTCTGGGAGTAGGTAGACTGCTTTTAAAGCCGGAGTATCAGGATCTGTTTATAGCTTACATTGTTGAAACAGCCTCCAGCTCTATCATCTCCTATTCTGAAGTTGTAAAAAATGCAAGCACTGAGTCGTAACTGCAGGCTTCTGGTCAGGAGCAACCCCTTTCCTTGTGTCCTTCACCCACACTAAAAGTGATGGATGTCGAAGCACACACCTCAGATTAATCCATGGAGCTCTTTTCACATACCATGCCTGGGTTAATTAAAAATAGGGCCCATCATGTACTGGAGCAATGTAAATGGGGCAGATCAGACACTGGAGCAGCATATAAGGGGCCCATTATAAACTGGAGCATTACAAATGGGGCCCATTATATATGGAGCATTATGTGGAGCTCATCAGATACTGTATGGAACATTATATGTGACTAATTATTTGGTATGGATAAATATATGGGGTTCATTATTCTGTATGGCGCACAATGTGGTGGCCATAACACTGTATGGAGTAATATACTGTCCTGTTTTTGAGCTATTGTACAATTTAAAATAGATCAGTCATGTCATGTAAGCAGTGAAGTATGTGTCATAGTACTATACCTATATTTCTGTGGCGTATCAGAGCATCATGAATTGTGGTATGTGTTAAAGGGGCACACTGACACTCTTTGGCCCAGGGCACGCGAAAACCTGGAGCCAGTCCAACCCCCCACAACTTTAGCCAAATAACCCCCAGTTTTCAATGCATAACTATTATTAGGAAGTAAATTAAGGTTGACAAGCTTCAGTTATAAGAATTGATGTTTTTGGCATTGAAATGGGCACTGTAGGTGTGTTTACTGTCCTCCACTCCCTGCCGACTTTGCTTCCCCATTGACTTGCATTGGGTTTCGTGTTTCAGTCGGCCTCCGACTTTTCCCTATAGTTGGTCGATTTCGTTCGACCCGACTTTTGCAAAAGTCGGGTTTCATGAAACCCGAGTCGACCCGAAAAAAGGCAAAGTCGCTCATCTCTAGTTCTGACTCTTAATAAGATAGGGACAGTCAGGTTAAAAGACCCTGTTAAAATTGCTTTATGACTGAAGTTTTTTCTATGAAAATGGGTTCCACTCATGTGGAAAAGTTAAGTTGTTTCATTATGAATAATCTGCCTGTAGGACTGGTATTGGGATGCCCTGGTTGCAACGCCACAATCCTCTCATTAATTGGGTGAAGGGGGAGATCATCCGATGGGGATGTAATGATAATATTCTGTGTTGTTACCCGGTTCCTTTTGTCAATCCAATAAATCTGTATCTGTGTCGTCTGTCGGTCTGGAGGGTATTCCGGAGTACCTGAGAGACTTTGAAGACGTGTTTTCCGAAAGCGAGGTATTGGGATGCCCTGGTTGCAATGCCACAATCCTCTCATTGATTTGGTGAAGGGGGAGATCATCCGATGGGGATGTAATGATAATATTCTATGTTGTTACCCGATTCCTTTTGTCAATCCAATAAGATCTGTATCTGTGTCGTCTGTCGGTCTGGAGGGTATTCCGGAGTACCTGAGAGACTTTGAAGACGTGTTTTCCGAAAGCGAGGCTGAGGCGCTCCCACCACATAGACCATTTGATTGTGCTATCAATTTAGTACCTGGAGCCAAATTACCCAAGGCTCGTTTGTTTAATTTGTCCGGGCCTGAGCGCCAAGCTATGAAAGAGTACATCAAAGAGAGCCTTCGCAAGGGGCATATTCGGCCCTCGGTCTCACCCGTGACAGCGGGGTTTTTCTTTGTAAAGAAAAAAGATGGTGGGTTGCGACCGTGCCTCGACTTTCGGGAACTAAACAAAATTACTGTTAAGAACACGTACCCTCTCCCATTGATTCCTGATCTATGCAACCAACTCACGGGGGCCAAATGGTTTTCTAAGCTCAATCTACGAGGGGCTTATAACCTTATAAGGATCCGGGAGGGGGATGAATGGAAAACAGCGTTCCTGACAACTGAGGGGCTGTTTGAAAACCTGGTTATGCCCTTCGGCCTCACTAACGCTTCTGCTGTTTTTCAGAACTTCATTAATGTTGTTTTTTCTGACTTGATTGGGCATTATGTAGTCATCTACTTGGATGACATCTTGATATACTCTGAGGACAGTCAGTCACACTTACACCATTTACGTACGGTTCTTATGAGACTCTGGGAGAACCATTTGTATGCTAAGCTGGAGAAGTGCTCATTTTTTATGCAAGAACAGTCTTTTCTGGGTGTAATTATATCCAGGCTGGGATTCCGCATGGATCCAGGGAAGGTTCAAGCCATTAATGATTGGGTGTAGCCTCATGACCTGAAGGGGTTGCAGCGATTTCTGGGCTTCGCTAATTATTATAGGAAGTTCATTAAAGGGTTCTCGCAGGTGGTGAAACCCTTGACGGACTCTTAAAGGGGCAGATGTAAAAAATTGGTCCATGGCCGCAAAAAATTCCGTCCTTACATTAAAGAAGTGTTTTACCACAGCCCCTGTGTTGGTACAACCCGATTCGTCAAGACCTTTTATTGTCGAGGTCGACGCTTCAGAGGTGGGGGCAGTATTGTCACAGGGCCCCTCTACCCTGACTAACCTCAAATCCTGTACCTTTTTCTCTAAGAAGTTCTCTTCGGCCGAGAGAAATTATGATGTCGGTAATAGGGAATTGTTAGCGGTTAAATTGGCCTTCGAAGAATGGAGGTATTTTTTGGAGGGGGCCGCTCATCCCATTACGGTCATCACTGATCATAAAAACCTGACATATATCAAATCTGCTATGAGATTGACCCCCAGACAGGCTCGGTGGGCACTTTTTTTTTCTCAATTTCATTTTACCATCACGTTCTGACCAGGGTCTAAAAATGTAAAGGCGGATGCCTTATCCCGAAGTTTTGATTCTGTGTCCCCTCCAGAACCTCCTTCCTCCATTCTTCAACCGGGAGTGGTTGTAGCCGAAATCTCCTCTGAGTTACAGAGAGAGATTCTGGAAGCACAAGCACAAGCTCCCAGGAATAAACCCCCCAGGTAAATTGTTTGTACCCGAACAATTCCGTCTCACACTCCTTCAAGCATTTCATGATTCTGTGTTAAGTGCACACCCCGGTATTGCAGCTACCCGAGGGGCAGTAGCTAGGGGTTTTTGGTGGCCCCCTTTGGGTACTGATATAAAAAGGTTTGTAAATACTTGTGGGGTGTGTGCGCGCTCTAAAAGCGCTCAGGTCTGGCCGGCCGGGGAATTGGTGCCTTTGCCAATTCTGGATAAACCATGGACACACCTGTCCATGGACTTTATCACTAATCTTCCATCTTCCAAGGGCAACTCAGTGGTATGGGTAGTGGTTGATAGATTTTCTAAGCAAGCCCACTTTGTGCCATTACCTTCGTTACTATCTGCTGAAAACTTGGCCCGCTTGTTTATACAGCACATTGTTTGTTTGCATGGAGTGCCCGTGAACGTGGTGTCAGACAGGAATGTGCAATTTGTGGCCAGGTTTTGGAGAGCGTTTTGTATGAAGTCGGGAGTCACGTTGTCATTCTCCTCTGCCTATCACCCGGAATCCAACTGACAGATTGAATGCACCAACCAGTCGTTGGAGCAGATTCTGAGATGCCTGGCCTCCTCCAGACAGGAAGACTGGTGTGAGGTATTGCCCATGGCAGAATTTGCATTCAACTGTTGTATTAATTAGTCTTCCAGAAAGTCTCCCTTTCAGGTCAATTATGGGTTTGTTCCACAGTTTGGGGAATTTTCCCATATGGATTCGGATTGCCCTGGTGCCGAGGGGATGGTACAACAGTTAAAAACCCTCTGGAGGGAGGTGCAGGGGAACGTCTCCAAATCTCAGAAGAAGTACAAGCATTTTGCGGACAGGAGGAGGGGGTTGGGTCCTGAGTTAACAGTGGGGGAAAAAGTCTGGTTGTCCACCCGTAACATCAAACTTAAAAAACCCTCTATGAAGTTGGGCCTAAAATTTATTGGCCCATACAAGAATCTAGAGGTGATCAACCCGGTGGCATACAGATTAGAGTTGCCCACCTCCTTCAAAATATCTAACGTCTTCCACAGGTCCCTATTAGAGTTGAGCGACTTTTGCTTTTTTAGGGTCGCGTTTCGTTTCGTGAAACCCGACTTTTCCAAAAGTCGGGTCGAGCAAGATCGTCCGATTATAGGGAAAAGTCGGGGTCGTCCCGAAACACGAAACCCAATGTAAGTCAATGGGGAATAAAAGTCGGCAGTGAGAGGAGGACAGGAAACACACCTACAGTGCCCATTTGAATGCCAAAAGCATCAATTCTTCTTACTTAAGCTTGTCAACCTTAATTAACTTCATAATACAAGTTACGCACTGAAAAATGGGGGTTATTTGGCTAAATTTGTGGGGGGGAGGGCTGGCTGCAGGTTTTCATGTGCCCTGGGCGAAAGAGCGCCCCTTTAACACATACCACAACTCATCATACTCCGATACGGCAGAGAAATAGCGGTATAGTACAATGAAAAATACCTCACTTTTTACATCTCATGACGAGGCCCATCTATTTCTCCATACAAAATCATTGGTCCCATATAATGTTTGAAACAGTATATGATGAGCTCCACATAATGCTACAGTATATGTTGGTCCCCATGGATGAAGCTCCACTGTCTTATGAGCCCAAATAATGCTCCAAACATAATGGGCCCCATTTCTAATGCTCTAGTGTATAATGGGCCCTGTAAATGCTGCTCCAGTGTCTGATGTCCACCTTTGGAATGTTCCAGTGTATGGTGGGCCCCATCTATCATTCTCCAGAGTATAGTGCTCCCCAAAAATTGCTGTCCCAACATAGAAAACAATCAAATAAGTCTCCTCGCTAGGGAATCCCTGTACTTGTCTGGACAGGTGCTGTAGCTTGCTTAACAGCTCGCCAGCCGTTCTCACGCCCAGTATGGATTGCACGTGATTGCACAAAGGTTAGAAAGGGTACCGTATCCCTGGATAACATGTATGGATAGCGTACACATTCAAAATATATGTCTATACAGCATGAGGCAGGCTCAGACGGTGTTAGGCCCAGTATGGATTGCACGTCATTGCACAAAGGTTAGAAGGGGTACCGTATCCCCGGATAACATGTATGGATAGCGTACACATTCAAAATATATGTCTATACAGCATGAGGCAGGCTCAGACGGTGTTAGGCCCAGTATGGATTGCACGTCATTGCACAAAGGTTAGAAAGGGTACCGTATCCCCGGATAACATGTATGGATAGCGTACACATTCAAAATATATGTCTATACAGCATGAGGCAGGCTCAGACGGTGTTAGGCCCAGTATGGATTGCACGTCATTGCACAAAGGTTAGAAAGGGTACCGTATCCCTGGATAACATGTATGGATAGTGTACACATTCAAAATATATGTCTATACAGCATGAGGCAGGCTCAGACGGTGTTAGGCCCAGTATGGATTGCACGTCATTGCACAAAGGTTAGAAGGGGTACCGTATCCCCGGATAACATGTATGGATAGCGTACACATTCAAAATATATGTCTATACAGCATGAGGCAGGCTCAGACGGTGTTAGGCCCAGTATGAATTGAACGTCATTGCACAAAGGTTAGAAGGGGTACCGTATCCCCGGATAACATGTATGGATAGCGTACACATTCAAAATATATGTCTATACAGCATGAGGCAGGCTCAGACGGTGTTAGGCCCAGTATGGATTGCACGTCATTGCACAAAGGTTAGAAGGGGTACCGTATCCCCGGATAACATGTATGGATAGCGTACACATTCAAAATATATGTCTATACAGCATAAGGCAGGCTCAGACGGTGTTAGGCCCAGTATGGATTGCACGTCATTGCACAAAGGTTAGAAAGGGTACCGTATCCCTGGATAACATGTATGGATAGCGTACACATTCAAAATATATGTCTATACAGCATGAGGCAGGCTCAGACGGTGTTAGGCCCAGTATGGATTGCACGTCATTGCACAAAGGTTAGAAAGGGTACCGTATCCCCGGATAACATGTATGGATAGCGTACACATTCAAAATATATGTCTATACAGCATGAGGCAGGCTCAGACGGTGTTAGGCCCAGTATCGATTGCACGTCATTGCACAAAGGTTAGAAGGGGTACCGTATCCCCGGATAACATGTATGGATAGCGTACACATTAAAAATATATGTCTATACAGCATGAGACAGGCTCAGACGGTGTTAGGCCCAGTATGGATTGCACGTCATTGCACAGAGGTTAGAAGGGGTACCGTATCCCCGGATAACATGTATGGATAGCGTACACATTCAAAATATATGTCTATACAGCATGAGGCAGGCTCAGACGGTGTTAGGCCCAGTATGGATTGCACGTCATTGCACAAAGGTTAGAAGGGGTACCGTATCCCCGGATAACATGTATGGATAGCGTACACATTCAAAATATATGTCTATACAGCATGAGGCAGGCTCAGACGGTGTTAGGCCCAGTATGGATTGCACGTCATTGCACAAAGGTTAGAAAGGGTACCGTATCCCCGGATAACATGTATGGATAGCGTACACATTCAAAATATATGTCTATACAGCATGAGGCAGGCTCAGACGGTGTTAGGCCCAGTATGGATTGCACGTCATTGCACAAAGGTTAGAAAGGGTACCGTATCCCTGGATAACATGTATGGATAGTGTACACATTCAAAATATATGTCTATACAGCATGAGGCAGGCTCAGACGGTGTTAGGCCCAGTATGGATTGCACGTCATTGCACAAAGGTTAGAAGGGGTACCGTATCCCCGGATAACATGTATGGATAGCGTACACATTCAAAATATATGTCTATACAGCATGAGGCAGGCTCAGACGGTGTTAGGCCCAGTATGAATTGAACGTCATTGCACAAAGGTTAGAAGGGGTACCGTATCCCCGGATAACATGTATGGATAGCGTACACATTCAAAATATATGTCTATACAGCATGAGGCAGGCTCAGACGGTGTTAGGCCCAGTATGGATTGCACGTCATTGCACAAAGGTTAGAAGGGGTACCGTATCCCCGGATAACATGTATGGATAGCGTACACATTCAAAATATATGTCTATACAGCATAAGGCAGGCTCAGACGGTGTTAGGCCCAGTATGGATTGCACGTCATTGCACAAAGGTTAGAAAGGGTACCGTATCCCTGGATAACATGTATGGATAGCGTACACATTCAAAATATATGTCTATACAGCATGAGGCAGGCTCAGACGGTGTTAGGCCCAGTATGGATTGCACGTCATTGCACAAAGGTTAGAAAGGGTACCGTATCCCCGGATAACATGTATGGATAGCGTACACATTCAAAATATATGTCTATACAGCATGAGGCAGGCTCAGACGGTGTTAGGCCCAGTATGGATTGCACGTCATTGCACAAAGGTTAGAAGGGGTACCGTATCCCCGGATAACATGTATGGATAGCGTACACATTAAAAATATATGTCTATACAGCATGAGACAGGCTCAGACGGTGTTAGGCCCAGTATGGATTGCACGTCATTGCACAGAGGTTAGAAGGGGTACCGTATCCCCGGATAACATGTATGGATAGCGTACACATTCAAAATATATGTCTATACAGCATGAGGCAGGCTCAGACGGTGTTAGGCCCAGTATGGATTGCACGTCATTGCACAAAGGTTAGAAGGGGTACCGTATCCCCGGATAACATGTATGGATAGCGTACACATTCAAAATATATGTCTATACAGCATGAGGCAGGCTCAGACGGTGTTAGGCCCAGTATGGATTGCACGTCATTGCACAAAGGTTAGAAAGGGTACCGTATCCCCGGATAACATGTATGGATAGCGTACACATTCAAAATATATGTCTATACAGCATGAGGCAGGCTCAGACGGTGTTAGGCCCAGTATGGATTGCACGTCATTGCACAAAGGTTAGAAAGGGTACCGTATCCCCGGATAACATGTATGGATAGCGTACACATTCAAAATATATGTCTATACAGCATGAGGCAGGCTCAGACGGTGTTAGGCCCAGTATGGATTGCACGTCATTGCACAAAGGTTAGAAGGGGTACCGTATCCCCGGATAACATGTATGGATAGTGTACACATTCAAAATATATGTCTATACAGCATGAGGCAGGCTCAGACGGTGTTAGGCCCAGTATGGATTGCACGTCATTGCACAAAGGTTAGAAGGGGTACCGTATCCCTGGATAACATGTATGGATAGCGTACACATTCAAAATATATGTCTATACAGCATGAGGCAGGCTCAGACGGTGTTAGGCCCAGTATGGATTGCACGTCATTGCACAAAGGTTAGAAGGGTTACCATATCCCTGGATAACATGTATGGATAGCGTACACATTCAAAATATATGTCTATACAGCATGAGGCAGGCTCAGACGGTGTTAGGCCCAGTATGGATTGCACGTCATTGCACAAAGGTTAGAAGGGGTACCGTATCCCCGGATAACATGTATGGATAGCGTACACATTCAAAATATATGTCTATACAGCATGAGGCAGGCTCAGACGGTGTTAGGCCCAGTACGGATTGCACGTCATTGCACAAAGGTTAGAAAGGGTACCGTATCCCTGGATAACATGTATGGATAGCGTACACATTCAAAATATATGTCTATACAGCATGAGGCAGGCTCAGACGGTGTTAGGCCCAGTATGGATTGCACGTCATTGCACAAAGGTTAGAAGGGGTACCGTATCCCCGGATAACATGTATGGATAGCGTACACATTCAAAATATATGTCTATACAGCATGAGGCAGGCTCAGACGGTGTTAGGCCCAGTATGGATTGCACGTCATTGCAGAAAGGTTAGAAGGGGTACCGTATCCCCGGATAACATGTATGGATAGCGTACACATTCAAAATATATGTCTATACAGCATGAGGCAGGCTCAGACGGTGTTAGGCCCAGTATGGATTGCACGTCATTGCACAAAGGTTAGAAGGGGTACCGTATCCCCGGATAACATGTATGGATAGCGTACACATTCAAAATATATGTCTATACAGCATGAGGCAGGCTCAGACGGTGTTAGGCCCAGTATGGATTGCACGTCATTGCACAAAGGTTAGAAGGGGTACCGTATCCCCGGATAACATGTATGGATAGCGTACACATTCAAAATATATGTCTATACAGCATGAGGCAGGCTCAGACGGTGTTAGGCCCAGTATGGATTACACGTCATTGCACAAAGGTTAGAATGGGTACCGTATCCCCGGATAACATGTATGGATAGTGTACACATTCAAAATATATGTCTATACAGCATGAGGCAGGCTCAGACGGTGTTAGGCCCAGTATGGATTGCACGTCATTGCACAAAGGTTAGAAAGGGTACCGTATCCCTGGATAACATGTATGGATAGCGTACACATTCAAAATATATGTCTATACAGCATGAGGCAGGCTCAGACGGTGTTAGGCCCAGTATGGATTGCACGTCATTGCACAAAGGTTAGAAAGGGTACCGTATCCCTGGATAACATGTATGGATAGCGTACACATTCAAAATATATGTCTATACAGCATGAGGCAGGCTCAGACGGTGTTAGGCCCAGTATGGATTGCACGTCATTGCACAAAGGTTAGAAGGGGTACCGTATCCCCGGATAACATGTATGGATAGCGTACACATTCAAAATATATGTCTATACATCATGAGACAGGCTCAGACGGTGTTAGGCCCAGTACGGATTGCACGTCATTGCACAAAGGTTAGAAAGGGTACCGTATCCCTGGATAACATGTATGGATAGCGTACACATTCAAAATATATGTCTATACAGCATGAGGCAGGCTCAGACGGTGTTAGGCCCAGTATGGATTGCACGTCATTGCACAAAGGTTAGAAGGGGTACCGTATCCCCGGATAACATGTATGGATAGCGTACACATTCAAAATATATGTCTATACAGCATGAGGCAGGCTCAGACGGTGTTAGGCCCAGTATGGATTGCACGTCATTGCAGAAAGGTTAGAAGGGGTACCGTATCCCCGGATAACATGTATGGATAGCGTACACATTCAAAATATATGTCTATACAGCATGAGGCAGGCTCAGACGGTGTTAGGCCCAGTATGGATTGCACGTCATTGCACAAAGGTTAGAAGGGGTACCGTATCCCCGGATAACATGTATGGATAGCGTACACATTCAAAATATATGTCTATACAGCATGAGGCAGGCTCAGACGGTGTTAGGCCCAGTATGGATTGCACGTCATTGCACAAAGGTTAGAAAGGGTACCGTATCCCCGGATAACATGTATGGATAGCGTACACATTCAAAATATATGTCTATACAGCATGATGCAGGCTCAGACGGTGTTAGGCCCAGTATGGATTGCACGTCATTGCACAAAGGTTAGAAAGGGTACCGTATCCCTGGATAAAATGTATGGATAGCGTACACATTCAAAATATATGTCTATACAGCATGAGGCAGGCTCAGACGGTGTTAGGCCCAGTATGGATTGCACGTCATTGCACAAAGGTTAGAAGGGGTACCGTATCCCCGGATAACATGTATGGATAGCGTACACATTCAAAATATATGTCTATACAGCATGAGGCAGGCTCAGACGGTGTTATGCCCAGTATGGATTGCACGTCATTGCACAAAGGTTAGAAGGAGTACCGTATCCCCGGATAACATGTATGGATAGCGTACACATTCAAAATATATGTCTATACAGCATGAGGCAGGCTCAGACGGTGTTAGGCCCATTATGGATTGCACGTCATTGCACAAAGGTTAGAAAGGGTACCATATCCCCGGATAACATGTATGGATAGCGTACACATTCAAAATATATGTCTATACAGCATGAGGCAGGCTCAGATGGTGTTAGGCCCAGTATGGATTGCACGTCATTGCACAAAGGTTAGAAAGGGTACCGTATCCCTGGATAACATGTATGGATAGCGTACACATTCAAAATATATGTCTATACAGCATGAGGCAGGCTCAGACGGTGTTATGCCCAGTATGGATTGCACGTCATTGCACAAAGGTTAGAAGGGGTACCGTATCCCCGGATAACATGTATGGATAGCGTACACATTCAAAATATATGTCTATACAGCATGAGGCAGGCTCAGACGGTGTTAGGCCCAGTATGGATTGCACGTCATTGCACAAAGGTTAGAAAGGGTATCGTATCCCTGGATAACATGTATGGATAGCGTACACATTCAAAATATGTCTATACAGCATGAGGCAGGCTCAGACGGTGTTAGGCCCAGTATGGATTGCACGTCATTGCACAAAGGTTAGAAAGGGTACCGTATCCCCGGATAACATGTATGGATAGCGTACACATTCAAAATATATGTCTATACAGCATGAGGCAGGCTCAGACGGTGTTAGGCCCAGTATGGATTGCACGTCATTGCACAAAGGTTAGAAAGGGTACCGTATCCCTGGATAACATGTATGGATAGCGTACACATTCAAAATATATGTCTATACAGCATGAGGCAGGCTCAGACGGTGTTAGGCCCAGTATGGATTGCACGTCATTGCACAAAGGTTAGAAAGGGTACCGTATCCCTGGATAACATGTATGGATAGCGTACACATTCAAAATATATGTCTATACAGCATGAGGCAGGCTCAGACGGTGTTAGGCCCAGTATGGATTGCACGTCATTGCACAAAGGTTAGAAAGGGTACCGTATCCCTGGATAACATGTATGGATAGCGTACACATTCAAAATATATGTCTATACAGCATGAGGCAGGCTCAGACGGTGTTAGGCCCAGTATGGATTGCACGTCATTGCACAAAGGTTAGAAGGGGTACCGTATCCCCGGATAACATGTATGGATAGCGTACACATTCAAAATATATGTCTATACAGCATGAGGCAGGCTCAGACGGTGTTAGGCCCAGTATGGATTGCACGTCATTGCACAAAGGTTAGAAAGGGTACCGTATCCCCGGATAACATATATGGATAGCGTACACATTCAAAATATATGTCTATACAGCATGAGGCAGGCTCAGACGGTGTTAGGCCCAGTATGGATTGCACGTCATTGCACAAAGGTTAGAAAGGGTACCGTATCCCCGGATAACATGTATGGATAGCGTACACATTCAAAATATATGTCTATACAGCATGAGGCAGGCTCAGACGGTGTTAGGCCCAGTATGGATTGCACGTCATTGCACAAAGGTTAGAAAGGGTACCGTATCCCTGGATAACATGTATGGATAGCGTACACATTCAAAATATATGTCTATACAGCATGAGGCAGGCTCAGACGGTGTTAGGCCCAGTATGGATTGCACGTCATTGCACAAAGGTTAGAAGGGGTACCGTATCCCCGGATAACATGTATGGATAGCGTACACATTCAAAATATATGTCTATACAGCATGAGGCAGGCTCAGACGGTGTTAGGCCCAGTATGGATTGCACGTCATTGCACAAAGGTTAGAAAGGGTACCGTATCCCTGGATAACATGTATGGATAGCGTACACATTCAAAATATATGTCTATACAGCATGAGGCAGGCTCAGACGGTGTTATGCCCAGTATGGATTGCACGTCATTGCACAAAGGTTAGAAGGGGTACCGTATCCCCGGATAACATGTATGGATAGCGTACACATTCAAAATATATGTCTATACATCAGGAGGCAGGCTCAGACGGTGTCAGGCACAGTATGGATTTGACGGCCCAGATTACACAGCGGAGGAGCAGGGAGAGGTAAAGATTGCAAATGCTGGGGCCCTGGCCAAGCAAGGGGGGCACACTCGTGGGCGTCGGTACTGGCACTGGGCCCCTCATAGTACAGCGGTGTGCCTGACGGCGGGTGTGCACCACCACCGTCAGAGACACTTGATTGCACTATGAGGGACCCTGTGCCAGTGCCCGCGCCCAAGAGTCGGCCTACCCACCTGTCCAGGGCAACGGCACTCGCACGGTGTCGTGCGCTAGGTGGTGACCCCGGCCATGGGGGGGAGGCAGCACAGTTAGGGAGTTTTAGAAAGTGGCATATGTTGATGTTGGACATTCAACTGATGCAAAAGGCGAAATAGGTGAAGTACCAGGAAGAGGTGGACCAAAGCAAGCCATTTTTCTGTCACCCTATGTGTCATCAGGGGAAGGTGGGACAAAATCCTTGGAAACCCATGCGTGGTTCATTTTAATGAAGGTTAGATCATCCACATTTTGGGTTGACAGACAGGTCCTTTTTTCTGTCAGGATTGATCCAGCTGCACTGAAGACTCTTTCCGATAGCACACTTGCAGCTGGGCAAGCGAGCTCCTGTAAGGCATATTGGGCCAATTCAGGCCAGGTGTCCAGTTTAGCGGCCCAATAGTCAAAGGGGAATGACCTGTGTGGGAGAACATCGATATGGGAGGAAAAGTAGTTTGTAACCATAGTTGACAACTGCTGTCTCCTGTCACTTTCCATCGATGCACTATTACCAGTTGTGTGAGCGGTATTTGAAAAATCAGTCCACAACATTGTCATGAAACCCCTGTCTCCAACGCCACTTCTGCTGTGTGCACCACGAACACCTCTGCCAAGCTGCACCCGGCCCGTACGGCTCGTGTGAGAACCATCACCGCTGCTGTGTGCTGGGAATGCCTCAAGCAACCGATTTACCAGAGTTGCTTGTTTATTAGCCAATATTAGGTCAAGGTTCTCCTGTGGCATGATGTTTTGTAATTTGCCTTTATAGCGTGGATCCAGGATGCTGGCCAACCAGTAGTCGTCATCGTTCATCATTTTGGCAATGCGGGGGTCCCTTTTTAGGATCCGCAAGGCATAATCTGACATGTGGGCCAATGTTCCCGGTGTCAATGATGCACTGCGAGTGCTGGGTGGAGGAGCACTTTCTGGCAAATCCACATCCCTCCAGTCACGCACAAACCCTGTACCAGACCTTGCCACGCCAACATTTTCACTTGCCCCATGAGATGCATCCTCCTCCCCTAAGTAATCATCCCCATCATCCTCCTCCTCCTCCTCCTCTTCTTCCTCCACCTCGTCCAGGAGAGGTCCCTGAGCAGACAATGGCTGAATGTCATCAAGGATTCCCTCCTCCTCTTCCTCCTCATCAACATTGGCTGCAGACGCCTGCTCCTTAAGGTGCGTCAAAGTTTGCATGAGCAGACGCATAAGTGGGATGCTCATGCTTAGGATGGCGTCGTCTGCGCTTACCAGCCGTGTGCATTCCTCAAAACACTGAAGCACTTTACAAAGGTCTTTCAGCTTCGACCACTGCACGCCTGTCAACTCCATGTCTGCTCTCAAAGTGCCTGGCCGTGTATCCTCCCACAAATGCATTATGGCCTGCCTCTGCTCGCACAGCCGCTCCACCATGTGCAGGGTGGAGTTCCACCTTGTTGCAATGTTGATAATGAGGCGGTGGTTGGGAAGGTGGAGCAATCGCTGCAGCTTCTGCATACGAACGGAGTGTACAGGCGACCGGCGGATGTGCGCGCACAGTCTTCGCACCTTCTGGAGCAGGGCTGTTAACTCCGGATAATTTTTGAGGAAGCACTGCACCACCAGGTTCAAGGTGTGAGCCAAGCAAGGTATGTGGCTGAGTTTTGAAAGGGCTATGGCTGCCACAAAATTACGGCCGTTATCACTAACTACCTTGCCTGCCTCAAGATGTACACTGCCCAGCCATGACTCAGTTTGTCGCTTCAAGTACTCGGCCAGCACCTCGGCGGTGTGTCTGTCGCCCAAACACATCATCTGCAACACAGCCTGCTGACGCTTTCCACTAGCTGCTCGATAGGGGGACACATCGTGTGCAACAGTGGCAGCTGCAGATGGAGTGCTCGTACGACTGCGCTCTGTGGACGAGCTGTCGCTTCTGGAGGAGGAGGAGGAGGGTCGAACGCCTACAGCCAACTGTTTCCTAGACCGTGGGCTAGGCAGCACTGTCCCACCACCGCTGTCCCCTGTGGACCCTGCATCCACCACATTAACCCAGTGCGCAGTGATGGACACGTAACGGGCCTGGCCATGCCGACTGGACCATGCATCAGTTGTGAGGTGCACCTTTCCGCTCACTGACTGCTTGAGTGCATGGACAATGCGGTCTTTCACATGATGGTGGAGGGCTGGGATGGCTTTGCGAGAGAAGAAGTGGCGACTGGGTAGGTCATAGCGTGGTACTGCATAGGCCATGAGTTCGCGGAAAGCTGTGCTTTCCACCAACCGAAAGGGCATCATCTCAAACGAGATTAGTTTGGCAATGTGGGCGTTCAAACCCAGTGTACGCGGATGAGAGACTGAGTACTTTCTTGACCTACTCATAGTGTCTGGGAGGGTGAGCTGGACTTGAGAGCTGCATATGGTGGAAGTAGCGGTGGACAGGGCGGACTGAGAGAGGGTTGATGATGGTGATGGAGTTGGTGTTCTTTCTGATGGCCTAGAATCAGTCTTTCGTTGATATAACAGTGGGATTCCCTGACTGCTGTGGCCTTACAACGACACCTCAACATTTGCTGCTGTGCTAACCGGTGTGCTTACAGTGGGGGAAACAATGTAGCGTTGCTGACTACCTTCGTTGTGATCAGTTGCACATGTGGCACTTGAGGTTTGGTGTTGTGTCCACGCTTGCAAGTGCATGCTGGTTAAATGTCTAAGCATGCAACTGGTATTCAAATTTTTCAGATTTTTCCCTCGGCTAAAGGTCTTTGCGCACTTCTTATAGATAACCTTGGCCTGATCATGAGGATTTTGTTCAAAAAACTGCCACACTGCACTCTTCCTACTTTGGCAGACATTTTGCGGCCTAGCACGCTGTGATCTTTTGACCCTCTGGACAAGCTGTCCAGCAACTCTTTTGATGTTTGGAACCTGTCTTTGGAGTGCTCCGGGCCTGCCAGATAAGAGCTGTTGCGATGTCGATGTCTGCTGTGGATGCTCCTCATCTGAGCTATTGGAAGCAGCACCCTCTTCCCCCAATGGATGCCAATCTGGGTCAACAACTGGGTCATCCATCACCTCCTCTTCTATGTCATGTGCACCTTTCTCTGTGTCACCGTGTATGGTGGTATAGTGTGCGGGAAGGGGCACCTGAGTCTCATCAGGGTCAAAATCTGGCTCTGTACACTGCGAGGACAATGTAGTGCTCTGAGTGAATGTACCAGCAGAATCATCCATCAGCGGCTGTGCATCAGTGCACTCCATGTCAGATTCATCTTGGCCTGGGTAATTCACCATTTGACTTGATAATCCAGGCATGGTATGTGAAAACAGCTCCATGGAGTAATCAGTAGTATGGCCTGCGTCATCCTTCAATCTTGGTTGGGGTGAAGGACACAAGGAAAGGTGTGGTTCATGAACATGAGCCTCCAATGACGACTCAGTGCTTTTACTTTTTACAACTGAAGAAGAGGAGGCGATAGAGCTGGAGGCTGAGTCAGCAATGTAAGACAAAACTTTTTCCTGATGCTCTGCCTTTAAAAGCGGTTTGCCAACTCCTAGAAAACTAAGCGTTTGAGGCCTTATGTAGACAGACGATGACGCAGGGTCAGCACCTCCTGCATTTGGTCCTATTTTGCTCTTGCCACTACCATCAGATCCACCACCAACACCATCATTACCAGCTGCCAACCCCCGCCCAATTCCACGGCCTCTTCCACCAGCCTTCCTCATTTTTGGTCGAAATGTAGACAAAATCCAACAAACTATATAGTAATGTAAAACAAGGTACAAGGTGTCTATAGGACAGGGGAGTTTTAGAATTTCTGCACACACTTGTGGACAGTGGACACTTGTGGATTGTGTGCGGCCCACTGATATCTGAGCGCTATGTGACACGCTCGATGGCACAGCTGCCTGTGACCAAAGTGACGAGAGGATAATGGAGATTTTGAATCTCTGCGTACACTTGTGGACAGTGGACACTTGTGGATTGTGTGCGGCCCACTGATATCTGAGCGCTATGTGACACGCTCGATGGCACAGTTGCCTGTGACCAAAGTGACGAGAGGATAATGGAGATTTTGAATCGCTGCGTACACTTGTGGACAGTGGACACTTGTGGATTGTGTGCGGCCCACTGATATCTGAGCGCTATGTGACACGCTCGATGGCACAGCTGCCTGTGACCAAAGTGACGAGAGGATAATGGAGATTTTGAATCTCTGCGTACACTTTTGGACACTGGACACTTGTGGATTGTGTGCGGCCCACTGATATCTGAGCGCTATGTGACACGCTCGATGGCACAGCTGCCTGTGACCAAAGTGACGAGAGAATAATGGAGATTTTGAATCTCTGCGTACACTTTTGGACACTGGACACTTGTGGATTGTGTGCGGCCCACTGATATCTGAGCGCTATGTGACACGCTCCATGGCACAGCTGCCTGTGACCAAAGTGACGAGAGGATAATGGAGATTTTGAATCTCTGCGTACACTTGTGGACAGTGGACACTTGTGGATTGTGTGCGGCCCACTGATATCTGAGCGCTATGTGACACGCTCGATGGCACAGCTGCCTGTGACCAAAGTGACGAGAGGATAATGGAGATTTTGAATCTCTGCGTACACTTTTGGACACTGGACACTTGTGGATTGTGAGCGGCCCACTGATATCTGAGCGCTATGTGACCCGCTCGATGGCACAGCTGCCTGTGACCAAAGTGACGAGAGGATAAGGGAGATTGGATTGCTTTTAAAAAAGCAGTTTGCGGAGCAGTGGGTAAACAGCAATGCCAGCATGTCAGGAAGCCTTAGAAGGCAGCCCAACAACCAACACCACTGATACACCACAATATAGCCTCCCCTTGCACTGCACACACAGTGACTTGTGTGTTGTGCAGGCCAAATCGCTAGCAGCAGAAGCAGTTTTTTTGTCTTCTTCCCTGCCTAACGCTCTCCCTACAGAATCAGCAGCAACCTCTCCCTATACTAAGATCGGCAGAAGTAAGATGGCGGTCGGCGTGCACGCCCTTTTATACCCCCTGTGACGCCCACCAAAGCAAGCCAATCACTTGCATGCCCTTCTGAAAGATGGTGGTGACCCGTGCCTATGTCATCACGTTGCCCACAGTGTCCGTGGATCCTGATTGGCTGAAAAAGAGCGCAAAACAAACTTTTGAAACGCGACTTTGGCGCGTAAGTCGCCGACCTCGTGGCCGACCTCATCCTAGGGTCGGGTTTCGTTTCATGAAACCCGACTTTGCCAAAAGTCGGCGACTTTTGAATTTTTTCGACCCGTTTCGCTCAACTCTAGTCCCTATTAAAACCTGTGGGGACAGTTAGAGAAGATCCCTCATCTGTGGCTCCACCAATGTTGGTAGAGGGTCAACTGGAGTATGAGGTAGGGCGCATCATTGATTCACGGTGGGTGCGCCGGAGACTTCAGTACCTTATTCATTGAAAGGGATATTCCGTTGAGGATCGGTCATGGGTTCTGGCCAGTTCGGTGCACGCTGATCGACTGGTGCGGGCTTTTCATGCCAGATACCCTGAGAAACCTGGGGGTCCAGTGGCCCCCCATTAAGAGGGGGGTACTGTCATGGTTAGGACATGGTTAATGTCCTGTTCTCACAGGGTTAACTTTTGCCGGCCTCTCTTTGGATCTGGGAGGGGTATTTATACTCACTCCAGACTAGGATTCCCTGTCAGCTATACTGTTATTCTGGCTGTGTGTCTGACCCCTGGTGCGCGTGTATATTGCATTGCTTGTTTGCTTCCAGTGTATGACCCGGTCTGTCCCCTCACTCTGTTCTCTGTCTCGCGTTTTGGTACTATCGTCTTCTCTGGTTCTGACCTCCTGGCTTGGCTATCGTTACTCCGTTGCAGTTTGTCCCTATTGTACCGTCTATTGCCCGTTCTGGTTTTCTGATCTATTGCTACGTCCTGACTATCCGTTCTGTCTAACCCTTTGGTATTGTTGTGCAATCTCGTGCTTTGACCCCGGCTTGATCTGGTTTACGTCTCTGCCTATGCCCCTTGGTAACTTGTCCCGCAGTTACCTTTCTAGGAGTTTTCCTTCAGCTCCTAGCTCTGTGGAGCTTAGGCCAAGCCCCCAGCAGTCACATGCTTCAGGCCCTGTTAGTCTGAAGCACGCATCTTCACCGCTGTTGCCCCGCTCCACAGGTATCTTTGAGCACCGTTTTTGTACTCAGGACACGCGCACTGGCTCAGTGAGCAAGTGCAGTGCGGTTGTTCCTGACACTTTCCCTGCCTTTGTTTATCCCTGTTTCTGTTTTGTATGTTCCAATCCAAGTTTTAAGGGCTCATACATTTCCCTTCATGATTATTTCTATTTGCCATGCTGGGTGCTGGTGTACATGTCAGTCAGTGTCCTGTTGCCTAGCACCACCGACTGCGTCTATCCATGTCGCCGGGTGTCGCATGATTGTTGTCCCACTCACATGACTCATGTGAGTGGCGCCATACATCACTGAGAGCACTCCTTCTATGACGCCCTCGGTGACGATGGCAGCTGTGATGTCAGCGCTCCATAAGCCAATCAACAACATCCTTTTAAATCACACAATATCTACTATTTGATATGCATTGGGAAAATGGACTCATTTAAATATTTAAGGGGCATAGGGATGCCATGATGCCACTCCCCTAGACGAAGGCACACCCATTGAAATGCCCATAGGGGAAGTGGCACCATCTCTTGGCTCAGGTACAGTGTCTAGATCTATTTACCATTGTCTTGATAAAGGCTGAACCATGTTTCTTTTGGGTGCTTATACTTGGTTCTAATATCTTTTTTCTTGCAAATAGCACTTTAGTATACTATTATGATTAACTAGATGGAGGCCCGATGCTATCGCATCGGGAGGGTGGTAATGTCACTATGGGGGCAGGTTTTGCAGCATTGAGAATCTCTCTGCCCCTTGTGCTCACCCAACTATCTACTCTCTCTTTCCCCATGTGCTGACTTCTCCCATCAGTGTTCTCTTCTTTGTCAGTATTGTCTTTTGTTTCCTCCCCTGCCCAGGAGATGTGGCATGCTCCGTACACAGTCAGACACAGACAATTTTTAAAATGAACTTTCACTTGTGGGAAAACCCCTTTAATGTGACTGACTTCCTCTGCCTGTAGACACGTCGCACATGTGCTGCCAGGATCAGCTGAATGATTCACTGCACCTGCGTGGAATTTGCGCAGGCGCAGTGTGACGGTGTTCTGCTGGTGGTACCGCGCAAGAGGTTGCATGAGTGTGTGAGTGTGAATGTGAGTGTGTGAGTGATGAATGTGAGTGTATGAGTGTGAGAGTGTGAGTGTGAGAATGAGAGTGTGAGTGTGACTGTGAGTGTGTGTGAGTGTGACTGAGTGTGAATGTGTGAGTGTGAGTGTGAATGTGTGAGTGAGTGTGTGAGTATTAGTGTGTGAGTGTGAATGTGAGTTTGAGAGTGTGAGTTTATGAGTGTGAGAGAGTGAGTGTGAGAGTGTGAGTGTGTGAGTGTGACTGAGTGTGAGAGTGTGAATGTGAGTATGTGACTGTGATTGTGAGTGTGTGTGAGTGTGAATGAGTGTGTTAGTGTGAATGTGTGAGTCTTAGTGTGTGAGTGTGAATGTGAATGTGAGTTTGAGAGTGTATGAGTGTGAGACAGTGAGTGTATGAATGTGACAGTGATTGTGTGAGTGTGACTGAGTGTGAAAGTGTGATTGAGAGTGTGAGTGTGTGAGTGTGACTGAGTGTGAGAATGTGAGTGTGTGTGTGAGAGAGTGTGTGAGTGTGTGAGAGTGTGTGTGACTGTGTGAGTGTGTGAGTGTGTGTGTGAGTGTGTGTGGTGCGTATGGCGTATAGTGTGTGTGGTGCGAAGGTGTTCCACTGGTGGTACCACGCAATAGGTTGATACCAGCAACAGTTTCCATATTGAGACACCCATCACTTGGGTGTCCCAATATGGCAGTCTGTGAACTTCCTCTGCTTGGAATTCTGGGATACGGTGACATCTGGACAGAACAGAAAATGAAAACAACACAAGGCAATTATATGAATAGACTAGATGGTGGCCCAATTCTAACGCATTGGGTATTCTAGAATATGTATGCAGTCGAGTTGAGCGAAACGGGTCGGTCAAATTCATAAGTCGCTGACTTTCGCTGAAGTTGGGTTTCATGAAACAAAACCCAACCATAGCGTGAGGTCGGCCACGAGGTCGGCGACCAGAGCGCCAAAGTCGCGTTTCAAATGATGCTTCCAGCGCCCTTTTAAAGCCAATGATGAAGGACGCACACTGTGGGAAACGCGATGACATGGGCAGCGGTCACCACCATCTTTGAGAAGGGCATGCAAGTGATTGGCTTGCTTTGTGTGGCGTCACAGGGGCTATAAAAGGGCGTGCACACCTACTGCCAACTTACTTCTGCCGATATTAGCATTAGGGAGAGGTTGCTGCTGCTGATTCTAAATAAGGGGGAGCGTTAGGCAGGGAAGAAGAACAAAAAAACTGCTTCTGCTGTTAGCGATTTCCACTGTACAACACAACAGTTTGTGTGCAGTGACAGGAGAGGCTATATTTTTTGTGCATCAGCTCTGTTGGTTATTAGGCTGCCTTATAAGGCTCCCTGATAGCTGCATTGCTGTTTGCACACTGCTGTGCAAACTGCTTTTTTAAAAGCAAAAATACTTTTCTTCCTCCTTTCTGCACAGTTACCAAGCGTTCATTTTTCCACACTTTTGTGTGCAGCAGTCCTGCTTATTAGGCTGCCTGCTGCCATACTTGGACTGAGAGCATCATTGTCAGCCTCCTAAAATCTCTAGGGAGCTTCCAATTCTCCCCAATACTATATACACCTTGTACTTTGTCATACACCAGCCAATTACAGCCTGTTAAATTGAGGTGTAATCTATAGTGGGCCTTAGATAATAGTTCAGCCTCCTAAAATCTCTAGGGAGATTCAAATTCTCCACAATACTTTATACATCTTGTACCTTGTCATACACCAGCCTGGTATGCATGGTCCCCTCACCCCCCTTTCCTGATATGCATGGTCCCCTCACCCCCCAATCCTGGTATGCATGGTCCTCTTACCCCCCTTTCGGGGTATGCATGGTCCCCTCACCCCCCAGTCCTGGTATGCATGGTCCTCTCACCCCCCAATCCTGGTATGCATAGTCCCCTCATCCCCCTATCCTGGTATGCATGGTCCCCTAACCCCTCTTTCTTGGTATGCATGGTCCCCTCACCCCCTTTGCTGGTATGCATGGTCCTCTCACATGCCAATCCTGGTATGTATGCTCACCATCACCCTCCTTTCCTGGTATGCATGGTCCTCTCACCCCCTAATCCTGGTATGCATGGTCCCCTCACCCCCCTTTCCTGGTATGCATGGTCCCCTCACCCCCTTTCCTGGTATGCATGGTCCCCTCACCCCCCTTTCCTGGTATGCATGGTCCCCTCACCCCCCAATCCTGGTATGCATGGTCCCCTCACCCCCCAATCCTGGTATGCATGGTCTCCCCACCCCCCAATCCTGGTATGCATGGTCCCTTCACCCCCCTTTCCTGGTATGCATGGTGCCCTCACCCCCCAATCCTGGTATGCATGGTCCTCTTACCCCTCTTTCGGGGTATGCATGGTCCCCTCATCCCCCAGTCCTGGTATGCATGGTCCTCTCACCCCCAATCCTGGTATGTATGTTCAACATCACCCTCCTTTCCTGGTATGCATGGTCCTCTCACCCCCCAATCCTGGTATGCATGGTCCCCTCACCCCCCTTTCCTGGTATGCATGGTCCCCTCACCCCCTTTCCTGGTATGCATGGTCCCCTCACCCCCCAATCCTGGTATGTATGGTCACCATCACCCCCCTTTCCTGATATGCATGGTCCCCTCACTCCCCAATCCTGGTATGCATGGTCCTCTTACCCCCTTTTGGGGTATGCATGGTCCCCTCATCCCCTAGTTCTGGTATGCATGGTCCCCTCACCCCCCAATCCTGGTATGCATGGTCCTCTTACCCCCCTTTCGGGGTATGCATGGTCCTCTCACCCCACAGTCCTGGTATGCATGGTCCTCTCACCCCCCAATCCTGGTATGCATGGTCCCCTCACCCTCCTATCCTGGTATGCATGGTCTCCTAACCCCCCTTTTTTGGTATGCATGGTCCCCTCACCCCCCTTTGCTGGTATGCATCATCCTCTCACATCCCAATCCTGGTATGTATGCTCACCATCACCCCCCTTTCCAGGTATGCATGGTCTTCTCACCCCCCAATCCTGGTATTCATGGTCCCCTCACCCCCCTTTCCTGGTATGCATGATCCCCTCACTCCCCTTTCCTGGTATGCATGGTCCTTTCACCCCCAATCCTGGTATGCATGGTCCCCTCACCCCCCAATCCTGGTATGCATGGTCCCCTCACCCCCCAATCCTAGTTTGCATGGTCCCTTCACCCCCCAATCCTAGTATGCATGGTCCCCTCACCCCCCTTTCCTATTTTGCATGGTTCCATCACCCCCCAATCTTGGGATGCATGGTCCCCTCACCCCCCAGTCCTGGTATGCATGGTCCCCTCACCCTCCTTTCCTGGTATGCATGGTCCCCTCACCCCCAATCCTGATATGCATGGTCCCCTCACCCCCCAATCCTGGTATGCATGGTCCCCTCACCCCCCTTTCCTGGTATGCATGGTCCCCTCACCCCCCTTTCCGTGTAGCCGTGACCAATCAGCGTCGCGGCCCTCTGTCCGTGACCAATCAGCAACGCAGCCCTGTAGCCATGACCAATCACTGCCGCGGCCCTCTAGCATGTAAAAAAATAATATTAAAAAATAAAAAAAAGTTATTGTCACTTTCCGACGGCCTCCTGTCTTCTTTCCACGCGCCCGGCCTCGCGTTCCCAGTAATGCTTTGCGGCTTAGACCGCTGATCGTCGGTCTTCTTTCCCACTCTCGCGAGAGTGACATCATCAGCGGTCTAAGACACAAAGCATTACTGGGAACGCGAGGTCGGGCACGTGGAAAGAAGACAGTAGTCTGTCGGATGGTGAGAATAACCTTTTTTTTTATTTTAATTCTCTTTTTTTACAGATTAAGGCCTGCGCCCGATTGAGCACTGCACCCGACTGCGCCTGCCACTGATTGGTTGAGGCCTGGCGGCCGCGACCAGTCGGCGTCCCGCAATTTTGGTTACAGACAGACATGATAAGGCGTTTATATATATAGATACTGGTTTCCAATAGACTTCATACTATGGTTCAATGCCTATAAATTAAACAGCATCTAGTTATACTTCTATAATTATCTGCACGTAGCCAATCTGTGGTGCCCCCTATTATTGGCTCCCAGCCACTACTCACCTACCCTACCTTTAATTCTCAGTTCCAGTTATTTAATAAAGATTTTTTTGTTTGTGTATTCAGTTTTGTGTGCGCCTCTCCTTTATATGCTCTTACCAGCACTACTACGTTGTTATGTTACGCTAATAAAACTTCAGTAGCAAAAATATTATTAGCTTAAATGAGGTTGATTTTTTACAATTGCTTTTTGGGTTGCATACTCAGTTTAATTCGCACTTCCTAACCATGCTGACTGCACTACAAATCTCTCTAAACTCTTATGGTCAGCGGGGTTCTCTTTCTCTTCTCTCCCTCGAGTGAATTTTCTGAGCTATTACAAGCTTTTCAGTTTTGAAATTTGCATATTATTTTGCAGCAAATTTAATTTTCGGTGAATATTTGGTGAAGGCGGCAAAGTTTAATTTAAAAATATCGAATTTTTATCCAACCTTTACCAGAAAGCACGCGTTAGCATTTATTCATATGGAAGTAATTTTTTATAGTACTAGGTAAATACAAAAATGAGATTCATAAAAGTATAAAAGCTTTATATTCATATTTTTACATAAATAATATTTCTGGTAAACAATATAGACCTCATTGTATACTTAATTCAAATATATTGCAGTATTTCTTTCTAGGAAAAGAAATATAATCCAGCTAAAATACTTACTATCCTGCTAAATTAGAAAACCTGCAGTGCAGTTTGGACTAGAGCCAGCTGTTATATAATAAGGAATAAAGTGAATTAAGGATTCAAGAAAGCCAATAATTTACTGAAGCGTGGAATGATACTGTCAAAATATCATCATTAAAATTCACGGTAGTGCATCAAGGAAGACTATAAACAGCCAATTCATTAAATGCATGTGTTGCTTTTGCTTCGGTTTTTCAGATACCATAATAACTGTTTATTGACATGGTGCTAATATTGAATACATTTAAGCATATTTACATAAATAGTTTTCCAGCCTTTTTTTGCTGTGTTTTTGCAAGAATGAAAATTGCTACAAAAAAGCCACAAAATAATCAAGTATGTAAAACCTTAAACGATCACTGTTGTTTCAATAAACTTTCCTTAATTTAATAGTATAAGCAGATATAAAAAACTCTATAATACATCTTAGCAGAGAAATGTGCTTCCTCCTTCCCTTATCCCAGTTTCTTCACTCCGCCTCTCAAATTTATCATTCACTGTCAAAAACTGCTAAAATCCCTTTTACTCAAAGTAACGTAGACATAGCTCACTGGTTCCTGCTGCATTTTGATGCCTATAACAACTTTTTCTGAAAAGTAACTTAAAATTACAAGATGCACTATAAGGAATGTTATAAAGGAGAAAGTAAGGATCCATCTTGAGACTGTATAGGAGTTTCAGAATGGTGCTTAGTTTTTGGAGTGGGTTGGCACAGAGGGTGGGAATGTGTGGGACATATACTGTGCTATGTCATGGAAAATGTAGCCCAGAGGCACCAATAATTATTTTTTGCTTATTTTTTTCTTTGTGCCCATAAAACCATTTTAACTTCATTCTTGTTGAGAGCAGTAGCCAAAATAAGTAGATAATTTATCCAAAGATCCAACTGCAAGCTGAACATGTGTCTGCTAGAATTAGCAGAGATTCATTGAGGCATCCTCTATTGCTTATTAAAACATCAGCTGGGAATAGATAGTAGTAATTAGAGTTGAGCGAAACGGGTCGAAAAATTTCAAAACTCACCGACTTTTGGCAAAGTCGGGTTTCATGAAACGAAACCCGACCCTAGGATGAGGTCAGCCACGAGGTCGGCGACTTAAGCGCCAAAGTCGCGTTTCAAAAGTTTGTTTTGCGCTCTTTTTCAGCCAATCAGGATCCACGGACACTGTGGGCAACGTGATGACATAGGCAGGGGTCACCACCATCTTTCAGAAGGGCATGCAAGTGATTGGCTTGCTTTGGTGGGCGTCACAGGGGGTATAAAAGGACGTGCACGCTGACCGCCATGTTACTCATGCTGATCTCAGAATAGAGAGAGCTGCTGCTGATGATGATTCTGTAGGGAGAGCGTTAGGCAGGGAAGAAGACACCAAAAACTGCTTCTACTGCTAGCGATTTTGCCTGTACAACACACCAGTCACTGTGTGTGCAGTGCAAGTGGAGGCTATATTTTGCTGGATCAGCGGTGTTGGTTGTTAGGCTGCCTTCTAAGGCTTCCTGACGGCTGCATTGCTGTTTACCCACTGCTCTGCAAGCTGCTTTTTTAAAAGCAATCCCAATTTTTTTTTTTGTCCTGGTGAGGTACTGAGCGTGCATTTTTTCACACCATACAGCGGTGCACACTCCTCTCTCAGTACCGTGTAACGGCTGTTATCACGGCCACAGTGAAGCTATCTGTGTGTCACTCTGTAAGAATAAGTCGAGGACATGTTCCGTTCTTACAGACCTGCACCTTCTAGTTTTGTCTAGTTTTCAAACAGTTAAATATATTTGCTGTTTGATCACATTCAAAACTATAGAGAGACAGAGTGTGTCAGTCCGTATACTTAAAAAACACGGAGCTTGACAATTTTACGTACACCGGACAGCCATGTACGTGCACGCTCCTCTCTCAGTACCGTGTAATGGCTGTTATCACGGCCACAGTGAAACTATCTGTGTGTCGCTCTGTAAGGATAAGTCGAGGACTTGTTCCGTTCTTACAGACCTACACTCTAGGGAGATTCCTATTCTGCCCAATTCTATATACACCTTGTAGTTTGTCATACACTAGCCAATTTCTGCCTGTGACATAGCGCTGTGATATTCAGTGGGCCTCACACAATCCAAAAGTGTCCAGTGTCCACAAGTGTGTGCAGAAATTCAAAATCTCCGTTATCCTCTAGAGACATTTTTCACTCCTGCGACATCGAGCCTGTCACATAGTGCTGTGATATTCAGTGGGCCTCACACAATCCAAAAGTGTCCAGTGTCCACAAGTGTGTGCAGAAATTCAAAATCTCTGTTATCCTCTAGTGACATTTTTCAGACCTGCGACATCAAGCCTGTCACATAGCGCAGTGATATTCAGTGGGCCTCACGCAATCCAAATGTGTCCAGTGTCCACAAGTGTGTGCAGAAATTCAAAATCTCCGTTATCCTCTAGAGACATTTTTCACCCTTGCGACATCGAGCCTGTCACATAGCGCAGTGATATTCAGTGGGCCTCACACAATCCAAAAGTGTCCAGTGTCCACAAGTGTGTGCAGAAATTCAAAATCTCCGTTATCCTCTAGTGACATTTTTCACACCTGCGACATCGAGCCTGTGACATAGCGCTGTGATATTCAGTGGGCCTCACACAATCCAAAAGTGTCCAGTGTACACAAGTGTGTGCAGAAATTCAAAATCTCCGTTATCCTCTAGTGACATTTTTCACACCTGCGACATCGAGCCTGTCACATAACGCTGTGATATTCAGTGGGCCTCACACAATCCAAAAGTGTCCCGTGTCCACAAGTGTGTGCAGAAATTCAAAATCTCCGTTATCCTCTAGTGACATTTTTCACACCTGCGACATCAAGCCTGTCACATAGCGCTGTGATATTCAGTGGGCCTCACACAATCCAAAAGTGTCCAGTGTCCACAAGTGTGTGCAGAAATTCAAAATCTCCATTATCCTCTAGTGACATTTTTCACACCTGCGACATCGAGCCTGTCACATAGCGCAGTGATATTCAGTAGGCCTCACACAATCCAAAAGTGTCCAGTGTCCACAAGTGTGTGCAGAAATTCAAAATCTCTGTTATCCTCTAGTGACATTTTTCACACCTGCGACATCGAGCCTGTCACATAGCGCTGTGATATTCAGTGGGCCTCACACAATCCAAAAGTGTCCAGTGTGTGCAGAAATTCAAAATCTCCGTTAACCTCTAGTGACATTTTTCACACCTGCGACATCGAGCCTGTGACATAGCGCTGTGATATTCAGTGGGCCTCACACAATCCAAAAGTGTCCAGTGTACACAAGTGTGTACAGAAATTAAAAATCTCCGTTATCCTCTAGTGACATTTTTCACACCTGCGACATCGAGCCTGTCACATAGCGCAGTGATATTCAGTGGGCCTCACACAATCCAAAAGTGTTCAGTGTCCACAAGTGTGTGCAGAAATTCAAAATCTCCGTTATCCTCTAGTGACATTTTTCACACCTGTGACATCGAGCCTGTGACATAGCGCTGTGATATTCAGTGGGCCTCACACAATCCTAAAGTGTCCAGTGTCCACAAGTGTGTGCAGAAATTCAAAATCTCTGTTATCCTCTAGTGACAATTTTCACACCTGCGACATCGAGCCTGTGACATAGCGCAGTGATATTCAGTGGGCCTCACACAATCTAAAAGTGTCCAGTGTCCACAAGCGTGTGCAGAAATTCAAAATCTCCGTTATCCTCTAGTGACATTTTTCACACCTGCGACATCAAGGCTGTCACATAGCGCAGTGATATTCAGTGGGCCTCACACAATCCTAAAGTGTCCACAAGTGTGTGCAGAAATTCAAAATCTCCGTTATCCTCTAGTGACATTTTTCACACCTGCGACATCGAGCCTGTCACATAGCGCTGTGATATTCAGTGGGCCTCACACAATCCAAAAGTGTCCAGTGTCCACAAGTGTGTGCAGAAATTCAAAATCTCCCCTTTCCTATAGACACCTTGTACCTTGTTTTAAATTACTATATAGTTTGTTGGATTTTGTCTACATTTCTACCAAAAATGAGGAAGGCTGGTGGAAGAGGCCGTGGAATTGGGCGGGGGGTTGGCAGCTGGTAATGATGGTGTTGGTGGTGGATCTGATGGTAGTGGCAAAAGCAAAATAGGACCGAATGCAGGAGTTGTTGAGCCTGCGTCATAGTCTGGCCTCGAAGGCTTAGTTTTCTAGGAGTTGGCAAACCGCTTTTAAAGCCAGAGCTTCAGGAAAAAGTTTTGTCTTACATTGCTCACTCAGCCTCCAGCTCTATCGCCTCCTCTTCTGAAGTTGTAAAAAATAAAAGCACTGAGTCGTCATTGGAGGCTCATGTTCATGAACCACACCTTTCCTTGTGTCCTTCACCAAGATTGAAGGATGACGCAGGCAATACTACTGATTACTCCATGGAGCTGTTTTCACATACCATGCCTGGATTATCAAGTGAAATGGTGAATTACCCAGGCCAAGATGAATCTGACATGGAGTGCACTGATGCACAGCCACTGATAGATGATTCTGCTGGTACATTCACTCAGAGCACTACATTGTCCTCGCAGTGTACAGAGCCAGATTCTGACCCTGATGAGACTCAGGTGCCCCTTCCCGCACACTATACCACCATACACGGTGACTCAGAGGAAGGTGCAGATGACATTGAAGAGGAGGTGATGGATGACCCAGTTGTTGACCCAGATTGGCATCCATTGGGGGAAGAGGGTGCTGCTTCCAATAGCTCAGATGAGGAGGAGGAGCATCCACAGCAGACATCGACATCGCAACAGCTGTTATCTGGCAGGCCCGGAGCACTCCAAAGACAGGTTCCAAAAATCAAAAGAGTTGCTGGACAGCTTGTCCAGAGGGTCAAAATATCACAGCGTGCTATGCCGCAAAATGTCTGCCAAAGTAGGAAGAGTGCAGTGTGGCGCTTTTTTGAACAAAATCCTCATGATCAGGCCAAGGTTATCTGTAAGAAGTGCGCAAAGACCTTTAGCCGAGGGAAAAACCTGAAAAATTTGAATACCAGTTGCATGCTTAGACATTTAACCAGCATGCACTTGCAAGCGTGGACACAACACCAAACCTCAAGTACCACATGTGCAACTGATCACAAAGAAGGTAGTCAGCAACGCTACATTGTTTCCCCCACTGTAAGCGAGATTAGTTTGGCAATGTGGGCGTTCAAACCCAGTGTACGCGGATGAGAGACTGAGTACTTTCTTGACCTACTCATAGTGTCTGGGAGCGTGAGCTGGACTTGAGAGCTGCATATGGTGGAAGTAGCGGTGGACAGGGCGGACTGAGAGAGGGTTGATGATGGTGATGGAGTTGGTGTTCTTTCTGATGGCCTAGAATCAGTCTTTCGTTGATATAACAGTGGGATTCCCTGACTGCTGTGGCCTTGCAATGACACCTCAACATTTGCTGCTGTGCTAACCGGTGGGTTTACATCTGAGCTATTGGAAGCAGCACCCTCTTCCCCCAATGGATGCCAATCTGGGTCAACAACTGGGTCATCCATCACCTCCTCTTCAATGTCATGTGCACCTTCCTCTGTGTCACCGTGTATGGTGGTATAGTGTGCGGGAAGGGGCACCTGAGTCTCATCAGGGTCAGAATCTGGCTCTGTACACTGCGAGGACAATGTAGTGCTCTGAGTGAATGCACCAGCAGAATCATCCATCAGCGGCTGTGCATCAGTACACTCCATGTCAGATTCATCTTGGCCTGGGTAATTCACCATTTGACATGATAATCCAGGCATGGTATGTGAAAACAGCTCCATGGAGTAATCAGTAGTATGGCCTGCGTCATCCTTCAATCTTGGTTGGGGTGAAGGACACAAGGAAAGGTGTGGTTCATGAACATGAGCCTCCAATGACGACTCAGTGCTTTTACTTTTTACAACTGAAGAAGAGGAGGCGATAGAGCTGGAGGCTGAGTCAGCAATGTAAGACAAAACTTTTTCCTGATGCTCTGGCTTTAAAAGCGGTTTGCCAACTCCTAGAAAACTAAGAATTCGAAGCCTTATGGAGCCAGACGATGACGCAGGCTCAACACCTCCTGCATTCGGTCCTATTTTGCTCTTGCCACTACCATCAGATCCACCACCAACACCATCATTACCAGCTGCCAACCCCCGCCCAATTCCACGGCCTCTTCCACCAGCCTTCCTCATTTTTGGTAGAAATGTAGACAAAATCCAACAAACTATATAGTAATGTAAAACAAGGTACAAGGTGTCTATAGGACAGAGGAGATTTTGAATTTCTGCTCACACTAGTGGACACTGGACACTTTTGGATTGTGTGAGGCCCACTGAATATCTGAGCGCTATGTCACAGGCTCGATGGCACAGCTGTGACCAAAGTGACTAGAGGATAAGTGAGATTTTGAATTTCTGCAAACACTTGTGGACACTGGACACTTTTGGATTGTGTGAGGCCCACTGAATATCTGAGCGCTATGTCACTGGCTCGATGGCACAGCTGTGACCAAAGTGACTAGAGGATAAGTGAGATTTTGAATTTCTGCAGACACTTGTGGACACTGGACGCTTTTGGATTGTGTGAGGCCCACTGAATATCTGAGCGCTATGTCACAGGCTCGATGGCACAGCTGTGACCAAAGTGACTAGAGGATAAGTGAGATTTTGAATTTCTGCAGACACTTGTGGACACTGGACACTTTTGGATTGTGTGAGGCCCACTGAATATCTGAGCGCTAAGTCACAGGCTCGATAGCACAGCTATGACCAAAGTGACTAGAGGATAAGTGAGATTTTGAATTTCTGCAGACACTTGTGGACACAGGACACTTTTGGATTGTGTGAGGCCCACTGAATATCTGAGCGCTATGTCACAGGCTCGATGGCACAGCTGTGACTAGAGGATAAGTGAGATTTTGAATTTCTGCAGACACTTGTGAACGCTGGATACTTTTGGATTGTGTGAGGCCCACTGAATATCTGAGCGCTATGTCACTGGCTCGATGGCACAGCTGTGACCAAAGTGACTAGAGGATAAGTGAGATTTTGAATTTCTGCAGACACTTGTGGACACTGGACACTTTTGGATTGTGTGAGGCCCACTGAATATCTGAGCGCTATGTCACAGGCTCGATGGCACAGCTGTGACCAAAGTGACTAGAGGATAAGTGAGACTTTGAATTTCTGCAGACACTGGACACTTTTGGCTTGTGTGAGGCCCACTGAATATCTGAGCGCTATGTCACAGGCTCGATGGCACAGCTGTGACCAAAGTGACTAGAGGATAAGTGAGATTTTGAATTTCTGCAGACACTTGTGGACACTGGACACTTTTGGATTGTGTGAGGCCCACTGAATATCTGAGCGCTATGTCACAGGCTCGATGGCACAGCTGTGACCAAAGTGACTAGAGGATAAGTGAGATTTTGAATTTCTCCAGACACTTGTGGACACTGGACACTTTTGAATTGTGTGAGGCCCACTGAATATCTGAGCGCTATGTCACAGGCTCAATGGCACAGCTGTGACCAAAGTGACTAGAGGAAAAGTGAGATTTTAAATTTCTGCAGACACTTGTGGACACTGGACACTTTTGGATTGTGTGAGGCCCACTGAATATCTGAGCGCTATGTCACAGGCTCGATGGCACAGCTGTGACCAAAGTGACTAGAGTATAAGTGAGATTTTGAATATCTGCAGACACTGTACACTTTTGGATTGTGTGAGGCCCACTGAATATCTGAGCGCTATGTCACAGGCTCAATGGCACAGCTGTGAACAAAGTGACTAGAGGATAAGTGAGATTTTGAATTTCTGCAGACACTTGTGGACACTGGACACTTTTGGATTGTGTGAGGCCCACTGAATATCTGAGCGCTATGTCACAGGCTCGATGGCACAGCTGTGACCAAAGTGACTAGAGGATAAGTGAGATTTTGAATTTCTGCAGACACTGGACACTTTTGGATTGTGTGAGGCCCACTGAATATCTGAGCGCTATGTCACAGGCTCAATGGCACAGCTGTGACCAAAGTGACTAGAGGATAAGTGAGATTTTGAATTTCTGCAGACACTTGTGGACACTGGACACTTTTGGATTGTGTGAAGCCCACTGAATATCTGAGCGCTATGTCACAGGCTCGATGGCACAGCTGTGACCAAAGTGACTAGAGGATAAGTGAGATTTTGAATTTCTCCAGACACTTGTGGACACTGGACACTTTTGAATTGTGTGAGGCCCACTGAATATCTGAGCGCTATGTCACAGGCTCAATGGCACAGCTGTGACCAAAGTGACTAGAGGAAAAGTGAGATTTTAAATTTCTGCAGACACTTGTGGACACTGGACACTTTTGGATTGTGTGAGGCCCACTGAATATCTGAGCGCTATGTCACAGGCTCGATGGCACAGCTGTGACCAAAGTGACTAGAGTATAAGTGAGATTTTGAATTTCTGCAGACACTGTACACTTTTGGATTGTGTGAGGCCCACTGAATATCTGAGCGCTATGTCACAGGCTCAATGGCACAGCTGTGAACAAAGTGACTAGAGGATAAGTGAGATTTTGAATTTCTCCAGACACTTGTGGACACTGGACACTTTTGGATTGTGTGAGGCCCACTGAATATCTGAGCGCTATGTCACAGGCTCGATGGCACAGCTGTGACCAAAGTGACTAGAGGATAAGTGAGATTTTGAATTTCTGCAGACACTTGTGGACACTGGACACTTTTGGATTGTGTGAGGCCCACTGAATATCTGAGCGCTATGTCACAGGCTCGATGGCACAGCTGTGACCAAAGTGACTAGAGGATAAGTGAGATTTTGAATTTCTCCAGACACTTGTGGACACTGGACACTTTTGGATTGTGTGAGGCCCACTGAATATCTGAGCGCTATGTCACTGGCTCGATGGCACAGCTGTGACCAAAGTGACTAGAGGATAAGGGAGATTTTGAATTTCTGCAGACACTTGTGGACACTGGACACTTTTGGATTGTGTGAGGCCCACTGAATATCTGAGCGCTATGTCACAGGCTCGATGGCACAGCTGTGACCAAAGTGACTAGAGGATAAGTGAGATTTTGAATTTCTGCAGACACTGGACACTTTTGGATTGTGTGAGGCCCACTGAATATCTGAGCGCTATGTCACAGGCTCGATGGCACAGCTGTGACCAAAGTGACTAGAGGATAAGTGAGATTTTGAATTTCTGCAGACACTGGACACTTTTGGATTGTGTGAGGCCCACTGAATATCTGAGCGCTATGTCACAGGCTCGATGGCACAGCTGTGACCAAAGTGACTAGAGGATAAGTGAGATTTTGAATTTCTGCAGACACTGGACACTTTTGGATTGTGTGAGGCCCACTGAATATCTGAGCGCTATGTCACAGGCTCGATGGCACAGCTGTGACCAAAGTGACTAGAGGATAAGTGAGATTTTGAATTTCTGCAGACACTTGTGGGCACTGGACACTTTTGAATTGTGTGAGGCCCACTGAATATCTGAGCGCTATGTCACAGGCTCGATGGCACAGCTGTGACCAAAGTGACTAGAGGATAAGTGAGATTTTGAATTTCTGCAGACACTGGACACTTTTGGATTGTGTGAGGCCCACTGAATACCTGAGTGCTATGTCACAGGCTAGATGGCACAGCTGTGACCAAAGTGACTAGAGGATAAGTGAGATTTTGAATTTCTGCAGACACTGGACACTTTTGGATTGTGTGAGTCCCACTGAATATCTGAGCGCTATGTCACAGGCTCGATGGCACAGCTGTGACCAAAGTGACTAGAGGATAAGTGAGATTTTGAATTTCTGCAGACACTGGACACTTTTGGATTGTGTGAGGCCCACTGAATATCTGAGCGCTATGTCACAGGCTCGATGGCACAGCTGTGACCAAAGTGACTAGAGGATAAGTGAGATTTTGAATTTCTGCAGACACTGGACACTTTTGGATTGTGTGAGGCCCACTGAATATCTGAGCGCTATGTCACAGGCTCGATGGCACAGCTGTGACCAAAGTGACTAGAGGATAAGTGAGACTTTGAATTTCTGCAGACACTGGACACTTTTGGCTTGTGTGAGGCCCACTGAATATCTGAGCGCTATGTCACAGGCTCGATGGCACAGCTGTGACCAAAGTGACTAGAGGATAAGTGAGATTTTGAATTTCTGCAGACACTTGTGGACACTGGACACTTTTGGATTGTGTGAGGCCCACTGAATATCTGAGCGCTATGTCACAGGCTCGATGGCACAGCTGTGACCAAAGTGACTAGAGGATAAGTGAGATTTTGAATTTCTCCAGACACTTGTGGACACTGGACACTTTTGAATTGTGTGAGGCCCACTGAATATCTGAGCGCTATGTCACAGGCTCAATGGCACAGCTGTGACCAAAGTGACTAGAGGAAAAGTGAGATTTTAAATTTCTGCAGACACTTGTGGACACTGGACACTTTTGGATTGTGTGAGGCCCACTGAATATCTGAGCGCTATGTCACAGGCTCGATGGCACAGCTGTGACCAAAGTGACTAGAGTATAAGTGAGATTTTGAATATCTGCAGACACTGTACACTTTTGGATTGTGTGAGGCCCACTGAATATCTGAGCGCTATGTCACAGGCTCAATGGCACAGCTGTGAACAAAGTGACTAGAGGATAAGTGAGATTTTGAATTTCTGCAGACACTTGTGGACACTGGACACTTTTGGATTGTGTGAGGCCCACTGAATATCTGAGCGCTATGTCACAGGCTCGATGGCACAGCTGTGACCAAAGTGACTAGAGGATAAGTGAGATTTTGAATTTCTGCAGACACTTGTGGACACTGGACACTTTTGGATTGTGTGAGGCCCACTGAATATCTGAGCGCTATGTCACAGGCTCGATGGCACAGCTGTGACCAAAGTGACTAGAGGATAAGTGAGATTTTGAATTTCTCCAGACACTTGTGGACACTTTTGAATTGTGTGAGGCCCACTGAATATCTGAGCGCTATGTCACAGGCTCAATGGCACAGCTGTGACCAAAGTGACTAGAGGAAAAGTGAGATTTTAAATTTCTGCAGACACTTGTGGACACTGGACACTTTTGGATTGTGTGAGGCCCACTGAATATCTGAGCGCTATGTCACAGGCTCGATGGCACAGCTGTGACCAAAGTGACTAGAGTATAAGTGAGATTTTGAATTTCTGCAGACACTGTACACTTTTGGATTGTGTGAGGCCCACTGAATATCTGAGCGCTATGTCACAGGCTCAATGGCACAGCTGTGAACAAAGTGACTAGAGGATAAGTGAGATTTTGAATTTCTCCAGACACTTGTGGACACTGGACACTTTTGGATTGTGTGAGGCCCACTGAATATCTGAGCGCTATGTCACAGGCTCGATGGCACAGCTGTGACCAAAGTGACTAGAGGATAAGTGAGATTTTGAATTTCTGCAGACACTTGTGGACACTGGACACTTTTGGATTGTGTGAGGCCCACTGAATATCTGAGCGCTATGTCACAGGCTCGATGGCACAGCTGTGACCAAAGTGACTAGAGGATAAGTGAGATTTTGAATTTCTCCAGACACTTGTGGACACTGGACACTTTTGGATTGTGTGAGGCCCACTGAATATCTGAGCGCTATGTCACTGGCTCGATGGCACAGCTGTGACCAAAGTGACTAGAGGATAAGGGAGATTTTGAATTTCTGCAGACACTTGTGGACACTGGACACTTTTGGATTGTGTGAGGCCCACTGAATATCTGAGCGCTATGTCACAGGCTCGTTGGCACAGCTGTGACCAAAGTGACTAGAGGATAAGTGAGATTTTGAATTTCTGCAGACACTGGACACTTTTGGATTGTGTGAGGCCCACTGAATATCTGAGCGCTATGTCACAGGCTCGATGGCACAGCTGTGACCAAAGTGACTAGAGGATAAGTGAGATTTTGAATTTCTGCAGACACTGGACACTTTTGGATTGTGTGAGGCCCACTGAATATCTGAGCGCTATGTCACAGGCTCGATGGCACAGCTGTGACCAAAGTGACTAGAGGATAAGTGAGATTTTGAATTTCTGCAGACACTGGACACTTTTGGATTGTGTGAGGCCCACTGAATATCTGAGCGCTATGTCACAGGCTCGATGGCACAGCTGTGACCAAAGTGACTAGAGGATAAGTGAGATTTTGAATTTCTGCAGACACTTGTGGGCACTGGACACTTTTGAATTGTGTGAGGCCCACTGAATATCTGAGCGCTATGTCACAGGCTCAATGGCACAGCTGTGACCAAAGTGACTAGAGGATAAGTGAGATTTTGAATTTCTGCAGACACTGGACACTTTTGGATTGTGTGAGGCCCACTGAATATCTGAGTGCTATGTCACAGGCTCGATGGCACAGCTGTGACCAAAGTGACTAGAGGATAAGTGAGATTTTGAATTTCTGCAGACACTGGACACTTTTGGATTGTGTGAGTCCCACTGAATATCTGAGCGCTATGTCACAGGCTCGATGGCACAGCTGTGACCAAAGTGACTAGAGGATAAGTGAGATTTTGAATTTCTGCAGACACTGGACACTTTTGGATTGTGTGAGGCCCACTGAATATCTGAGTGCTATGTCACAGGCTCGATGGCACAGCTGTGACCAAAGTGACTAGAGGATAAGTGAGATTTTGAATTTCTGCAGACACTGGACACTTTTGGATTGTGTGAGGCCCACTGAATATCTGAGCGCTATGTCACAGGATCGATGGCACATCTGTGACCAAAGTGACTAGAGGATAAGTGAGATTTTGAATTTCTGCAGACACTTGTGGACACTGGACACTTTTGGATTGTGTGAGGCCCACTGAATATCTGAGCGCTATGTCACTGGCTCGATGGCACAGCTGTGACCAAAGTGACTAGAGGATAAGTGAGATTTTGAATTTCTGCAGACACTTGTGGACACTGGACACTTTTGGATTGTGTGAGGCCCACTGAATATCTGAGCGCTATGTCACAGGCTCGATGGCACAGCTGTGACTAGAGGATAAGTGAGATTTTGAATTTCTGCAGACACTTGTGGACACTGGATACTTTTGGATTGTGTGAGGCCCACTGAATATCTGAGCGCTATGTCACAGGCTCGATGGCACAGCTGTGACCAAAGTGACTAGAGGATAAGTGAGATTTTGAATTTCTGCAGACACTTGTGGACACTGGACACTTTTGGATTGTGTGAGGCCCACTGAATATCTGAGCGCTATGTCACAGGCTCGATGGCACAGCTGTGACCAAAGTGACTAGAGGATAAGTGAGACTTTGAATTTCTGCAGACACTGGACACTTTTGGCTTGTGTGAGGCCCACTGAATATCTGAGCGCTATGTCACAGGCTCGAGGGCACAGCTGTGACCAAAGTGACTAGAGGATAAGTGAGATTTTGAATTTCTGCAGACACTTGTGGACACTGGACACTTTTGGATTGTGTGAGGCCCACTGAATATCTGAGCGCTATGTCACAGGCTCGATGGCACAGCTGTGACCAAAGTGACTAGAGGATAAGTGAGATTTTGAATTTCTCCAGACACTTGTGGACACTGGACACTTTTGAATTGTGTGAGGCCCACTGAATATCTGAGCGCTATGTCACTGGCTCAATGGCACAGCTGTGACCAAAGTGACTAGAGGAAAAGTGAGATTTTAAATTTCTGCAGACACTTGTGGACACTGGACACTTTTGGATTGTGTGAGGCCCACTGAATATCTGAGCGCTATGTCACAGGCTCGATGGCACAGCTGTGACCAAAGTGACTAGAGGATAAGTGAGATTTTGAATTTCTGCAGACACTGGACACTTTTGGATTGTGTGAGGCCCACTGAATATCTGAGTGCTATGTCACAGGCTCGATGGCACAGCTGTGACCAAAGTGACTAGAGGATAAGTGAGATTTTGAATTTCTGCAGACACTGGACACTTTTGGATTGTGTGAGTCCCACTGAATATCTGAGCGCTATGTCACAGGCTCGATGGCACAGCTGTGACCAAAGTGACAAGAGGATAAGTGAGATTTTGAATTTCTGCAGACACTGGACACTTTTGGATTGTGTGAGTCCCACTGAATATCTGAGCGCTATGTCACAGGATCGATGGCACATCTGTGACCAAAGTGACTAGAGGATAAGTGAGATTTTGAATTTCTGCAGACACTTGTGGACACTGGACACTTTTGGATTGTGTGAGGCCCACTGAATATCTGAGCGCTATGTCACTGGCTCGATGGCACAGCTGTGACCAAAGTGAATAGAGGATAAGTGAGATTTTGAATTTCTGCAGACACTTGTGGACACTGGACACTTTTGGATTGTGTGAGGCCCACTGAATATCTGAGCGCTATGTCACAGGCTCGATGGCACAGCTGTGACTAGAGGATAAGTGAGATTTTGAATTTCTGCAGACACTTGTGGACACTGGATACTTTTGGATTGTGTGAGGCCCACTGAATATCTGAGCGCTATGTCACTGGCTCGATGGCACAGCTGTGACCAAAGTGACTAGAGGATAAGTGAGATTTTGAATTTCTGCAGACACTTGTGGACACTGGACACTTTTGGATTGTGTGAGGCCCACTGAATATCTGAGCGCTATGTCACAGGCTCGATGGCACAGCTGTGACCAAAGTGACTAGAGGATAAGTGAGACTTTGAATTTCTGCAGACACTGGACACTTTTGGCTTGTGTGAGGCCCACTGAATATCTGAGCGCTATGTCACAGGCTCGAGGGCACAGCTGTGACCAAAGTGACTAGAGGATAAGTGAGATTTTGAATTTCTGCAGACACTTGTGGACACTGGACACTTTTGGATTGTGTGAGGCCCACTGAATATCTGAGCGCTATGTCACAGGCTCGATGGCACAGCTGTGACCAAAGTGACTAGAGGATAAGTGAGATTTTGAATTTCTCCAGACACTTGTGGACACTGGACACTTTTGAATTGTGTGAGGCCCACTGAATATCTGAGCGCTATGTCACTGGCTCAATGGCACAGCTGTGACCAAAGTGACTAGAGGAAAAGTGAGATTTTAAATTTCTGCAGACACTTGTGGACACTGGACACTTTTGGATTGTGTGAGGCCCACTGAATATCTGAGCGCTATGTCACAGGCTCGATGGCACAGCTGTGACCAAAGTGACTAGAGGATAAGTGAGATTTTGAATTTCTGCAGACACTGGACACTTTTGGATTGTGTGAGGCCCACTGAATATCTGAGTGCTATGTCACAGGCTCGATGGCACAGCTGTGACCAAAGTGACTAGAGGATAAGTGAGATTTTGAATTTCTGCAGACACTGGACACTTTTGGATTGTGTGAGTCCCACTGAATATCTGAGCGCTATGTCACAGGCTCGATGGCACAGCTGTGACCAAAGTGACTAGAGGATAAGTGAGATTTTGAATTTCTGCAGACACTGGACACTTTTGGATTGTGTGAGGCCCACTGAATATCTGAGCGCTATGTCACAGGCTCGATGGCACAGCTGTGACCAAAGTGACTAGAGCATAAGTGAGATTTTGAATTTCTGCAGACACTGGACACTTTTGGATTGTGTGAGGCCCACTGAATATCTGAGCGCTATGTCACAGGCTCGATGGCACATCTGTGACCAAAGTGACTAGAGGATAAGTGAGATTTTGAATTTCTGCAGACACTTGTGGACACTGGACACTTTTGGATTGTGTGAGGCCCACTGAATATCTGAGCGCTATGTCACTGGCTCGATGGCACAGCTGTGACCAAAGTGAATAGAGGATAAGTGAGATTTTGAATTTCTGCAGACACTTGTGGACACTGGACACTTTTGGATTGTGTGAGGCCCACTGAATATCTGAGCGCTATGTCACAGGCTCGATGGCACAGCTGTGACTAGAGGATAAGTGAGATTTTGAATTTCTGCAGACACTTGTGGACACTGGATACTTTTGGATTGTGTGAGGCCCACTGAATATCTGAGCGCTATGTCACTGGCTCGATGGCACAGCTGTGACCAAAGTGACTAGAGGATAAGTGAGATTTTGAATTTCTGCAGACACTTGTGGACACTGGACACTTTTGGATTGTGTGAGGCCCACTGAATATCTGAGCGCTATGTCACAGGCTCGATGGCACAGCTGTGACCAAAGTGACTAGAGGATAAGTGAGACTTTGAATTTCTGCAGACACTGGACACTTTTGGATTGTGTGAGGCCCACTGAATATCTGAGTGCTATGTCACAGGCTCGATGGCACAGCTGTGACCAAAGTGACTAGAGGATAAGTGAGATTTTGAATTTCTGCAGACACTGGACACTTTTGGATTGTGTGAGTCCCACTGAATATCTGAGCGCTATGTCACAGGCTCGATGGCACAGCTGTGACCAAAGTGACTAGAGGATAAGTGAGATTTTGAATTTCTGCAGACACTGGACACTTTTGGATTGTGTGAGGCCCACTGAATATCTGAGCGCTATGTCAAAGGCTCGATGGCACAGCTGTGACCAAAGTGACTAGAGGATAAGTGAGATTTTGAATTTCTGCAGACACTGGACACTTTTGGATTGTGTGAGGCCCACTGAATATCTGAGCGCTATGTCACAGGCTCGATGGCACATCTGTGACCAAAGTGACTAGAGGATAAGTGAGATTTTGAATTTCTGCAGACACTTGTGGACACTGGACACTTTTGGATTGTGTGAGGCCCACTGAATATCTGAGCGCTATGTCACTGGCTCGATGGCACAGCTGTGACCAAAGTGAATAGAGGATAAGTGAGATTTTGAATTTCTGCAGACACTTGTGGACACTGGACACTTTTGGATTGTGTAAGGCCCACTGAATATCTGAGCGCTATGTCACAGGCTCGATGGCACAGCTGTGACTAGAGGATAAGTGAGATTTTGAATTTCTGCAGACACTTGTGGACACTGGATACCTTTGGATTGTGTGAGGCCCACTGAATATCTGAGCGCTATGTCACTGGCTCGATGGCACAGCTGTGACCAAAGTGACTAGAGGATAAGTGAGATTTTGAATTTCTGCAGACACTTGTGGACACTGGACACTTTTGGATTGTGTGAGGCCCACTGAATATCTGAGCGCTATGTCACAGGCTCGATGGCACAGCTGTGACCAAAGTGACTAGAGGATAAGTGAGACTTTGAATTTCTGCAGACACTGGACACTTTTGGCTTGTGTGAGGCCCACTGAATATCTGAGCGCTATGTCACAGGCTCGATGGCACAGCTGTGACCAAAGTGACTAGAGGATAAGTGAGATTTTGAATTTCTGCAGACACTTGTGGACACTGGACACTTTTGGATTGTGTGAGGCCCACTGAATATCTGAGCGCTATGTCACAGGCTCGATGGCACAGCTGTGACCAAAGTGACTAGAGGATAAGTGAGATTTTGAATTTCTGCAGACACTGGACACTTTTGGATTGTGTGAGGCCCACTGAATATCTGAGTGCTATGTCACAGGCTCGATGGCACAGCTGTGACCAAAGTGACTAGAGGATAAGTGAGATTTTGAATTTCTGCAGACACTGGACACTTTTGGATTGTGTGAGTCCCACTGAATATCTGAGCGCTATGTCACAGGCTCGATGGCACAGCTGTGACCAAAGTGACTAGAGGATAAGTGAGATTTTGAATTTCTGCAGACACTGGACACTTTTGGATTGTGTGAGGCCCACTGAATATCTGAGCGCTATGTCACAGGCTCGATGGCACAGCTGTGACCAAAGTGACTAGAGGATAAGTGAGATTTTGAATTTCTGCAGACACTGGACACTTTTGGATTGTGTGAGGCCCACTGAATATCTGAGCGCTATGTCACAGGCTCGATGGCACAGCTGTGACCAAAGTGACTAGAGGATAAGTGAGACTTTGAATTTCTGCAGACACTGGACACTTTTGGCTTGTGTGAGGCCCACTGAATATCTGAGCGCTATGTCACAGGCTCGATGGCACAGCTGTGACCAAAGTGACTAGAGGATAAGTGAGATTTTGAATTTCTGCAGACACTTGTGGACACTGGACACTTTTGGATTGTGTGAGGCCCACTGAATATCTGAGCGCTATGTCACAGGCTCGATGGCACAGCTGTGACCAAAGTGACTAGAGGATAAGTGAGATTTTGAATTTCTCCAGACACTTGTGGACACTGGACACTTTTGAATTGTGTGAGGCCCACTGAATATCTGAGCGCTATGTCACAGGCTCAATGGCACAGCTGTGACCAAAGTGACTAGAGGAAAAGTGAGATTTTAAATTTCTGCAGACACTTGTGGACACTGGACACTTTTGGATTGTGTGAGGCCCACTGAATATCTGAGCGCTATGTCACAGGCTCGATGGCACAGCTGTGACCAAAGTGACTAGAGTATAAGTGAGATTTTGAATATCTGCAGACACTGTACACTTTTGGATTGTGTGAGGCCCACTGAATATCTGAGCGCTATGTCACAGGCTCAATGGCACAGCTGTGAACAAAGTGACTAGAGGATAAGTGAGATTTTGAATTTCTGCAGACACTTGTGGACACTGGACACTTTTGGATTGTGTGAGGCCCACTGAATATCTGAGCGCTATGTCACAGGCTCGATGGCACAGCTGTGACCAAAGTGACTAGAGGATAAGTGAGATTTTGAATTTCTGCAGACACTGGACACTTTTGGATTGTGTGAGGCCCACTGAATATCTGAGCGCTATGTCACAGGCTCGATGGCACAGCTGTGACCAAAGTGACTAGAGGATAAGTGAGATTTTGAATTTCTGCAGACACTTGTGGACACTGGACACTTTTGGATTGTGTGAGGCCCACTGAATATCTGAGCGCTATGTCACAGGCTCGATGGCACAGCTGTGACCAAAGTGACTAGAGGATAAGTGAGATTTTGAATTTCTCCAGACACTTGTGGACACTGGACACTTTTGAATTGTGTGAGGCCCACTGAATATCTGAGCGCTATGTCACAGGCTCAATGGCACAGCTGTGACCAAAGTGACTAGAGGAAAAGTGAGATTTTAAATTTCTGCAGACACTTGTGGACACTGGACACTTTTGGATTGTGTGAGGCCCACTGAATATCTGAGCGCTATGTCACAGGCTCGATGGCACAGCTGTGACCAAAGTGACTAGAGTATAAGTGAGATTTTGAATTTCTGCAGACACTGTACACTTTTGGATTGTGTGAGGCCCACTGAATATCTGAGCGCTATGTCACAGGCTCAATGGCACAGCTGTGAACAAAGTGACTAGAGGATAAGTGAGATTTTGAATTTCTCCAGACACTTGTGGACACTGGACACTTTTGGATTGTGTGAGGCCCACTGAATATCTGAGCGCTATGTCACAGGCTCGATGGCACAGCTGTGACCAAAGTGACTAGAGGATAAGGGAGATTTTGAATTTCTGCAGACACTTGTGGACACTGGACACTTTTGGATTGTGTGAGGCCCACTGAATATCTGAGCGCTATGTCACAGGCTCGATGGCACAGCTGTGACCAAAGTGACTAGAGGATAAGTGAGATTTTGAATTTCTCCAGACACTTGTGGACACTGGACACTTTTGGATTGTGTGAGGCCCACTGAATATCTGAGCGCTATGTCACTGGCTCGATGGCACAGCTGTGACCAAAGTGACTAGAGGATAAGGGAGATTTTGAATTTCTGCAGACACTTGTGGACACTGGACACTTTTGGATTGTGTGAGGCCCACTGAATATCTGAGCGCTATGTCACAGGCTCGATGGCACAGCTGTGACCAAAGTGACTAGAGGATAAGTGAGATTTTGAATTTCTGCAGACACTGGACACTTTTGGATTGTGTGAGGCCCACTGAATATCTGAGCGCTATGTCACAGGCTCGATGGCACAGCTGTGACCAAAGTGACTAGAGGATAAGTGAGATTTTGAATTTCTGCAGACACTGGACACTTTTGGATTGTGTGAGGCCCACTGAATATCTGAGCGCTATGTCACAGGCTCGATGGCACAGCTGTGACCAAAGTGACTAGAGGATAAGTGAGATTTTGAATTTCTGCAGACACTTGTGGGCACTGGACACTTTTGAATTGTGTGAGGCCCACTGAATATCTGAGCGCTATGTCACAGGCTCGATGGCACAGCTGTGACCAAAGTGACTAGAGGATAAGTGAGATTTTGAATTTCTGCAGACACTGGACACTTTTGGATTGTGTGAGGCCCACTGAATATCTGAGTGCTATGTCACAGGCTCGATGGCACAGCTGTGACCAAAGTGACTAGAGGATAAGTGAGATTTTGAATTTCTGCAGACACTGGACACTTTTGGATTGTGTGAGTCCCACTGAATATCTGAGCGCTATGTCACAGGCTCGATGGCACAGCTGTGACCAAAGTGACTAGAGGATAAGTGAGATTTTGAATTTCTGCAGACACTGGACACTTTTGGATTGTGTGAGGCCCACTGAATATCTGAGCGCTATGTCACAGGCTCGATGGCACAGCTGTGACCAAAGTGACTAGAGGATAAGTGAGATTTTGAATTTCTGCAGACACTGGACAATTTTGGATTGTGTGAGGCCCACTGAATATCTGAGCGCTATGTCACAGGCTCGATGGCACATCTGTGACCAAAGTGACTAGAGGATAAGTGAGATTTTGAATTTCTGCAGACACTTGTGGACACTGGACACTTTTGGATTGTGTGAGGCCCACTGAATATCTGAGCGCTATGTCACTGGCTCGATGGCACATCTGTGACCAAAGTGACTAGAGGATAAGTGAGATTTTGAATTTCTGCAGACACTTGTGGACACTGGACACTTTTGGATTGTGTGAGGCCCACTGAATATCTGAGCGCTATGTCACAGGCTCGATGGCACAGCTGTGACCAAAGTGACTAGAGGATAAGTGAGATTTTGAATTTCTGCAGACACTTGTGGACACTGGACACTTTTGGATTGTGTGAGGCCCACTGAATATCTGAGCGCTATGTCACAGGCTCGATGGCACAGCTGTGACCAAAGTGACTAGAGGATAAGTGAGATTTTGAATTTCTCCAGACACTTGTGGACACTGGACACTTTTGAATTGTGTGAGGCCCACTGAATATCTGAGCGCTATGTCACAGGCTCAATGGCACAGCTGTGACCAAAGTGACTAGAGGAAAAGTGAGATTTTAAATTTCTGCAGACACTTGTGGACACTGGACACTTTTGGATTGTGTGAGGCCCACTGAATATCTGAGCGCTATGTCACAGGCTCGATGGCACAGCTGTGACCAAAGTGACTAGAGTATAAGTGAGATTTTGAATTTCTGCAGACACTGTACACTTTTGGATTGTGTGAGGCCCACTGAATATCTGAGCGCTATGTCACAGGCTCAATGGCACAGCTGTGAACAAAGTGACTAGAGGATAAGTGAGATTTTGAATTTCTCCAGACACTTGTGGACACTGGACACTTTTGGATTGTGTGAGGCCCACTGAATATCTGAGCGCTATGTCACAGGCTCGATGGCACAGCTGTGACCAAAGTGACTAGAGGATAAGGGAGATTTTGAATTTCTGCAGACACTTGTGGACACTGGACACTTTTGGATTGTGTGAGGCCCACTGAATATCTGAGCGCTATGTCACAGGCTCGATGGCACAGCTGTGACCAAAGTGACTAGAGGATAAGTGAGATTTTGAATTTCTCCAGACACTTGTGGACACTGGACACTTTTGGATTGTGTGAGGCCCACTGAATATCTGAGCGCTATGTCACTGGCTCGATGGCACAGCTGTGACCAAAGTGACTAGAGGATAAGGGAGATTTTGAATTTCTGCAGACACTTGTGGACACTGGACACTTTTGGATTGTGTGAGGCCCACTGAATATCTGAGCGCTATGTCACAGGCTCGATGGCACAGCTGTGACCAAAGTGACTAGAGGATAAGTGAGATTTTGAATTTCTGCAGACACTGGACACTTTTGGATTGTGTGAGGCCCACTGAATATCTGAGCGCTATGTCACAGGCTCGATGGCACAGCTGTGACCAAAGTGACTAGAGGATAAGTGAGATTTTGAATTTCTGCAGACACTGGACACTTTTGGATTGTGTGAGGCCCACTGAATATCTGAGCGCTATGTCACAGGCTCGATGGCACAGCTGTGACCAAAGTGACTAGAGGATAAGTGAGATTTTGAATTTCTGCAGACACTTGTGGACACTGGACACTTTTGGATTGTGTGAGGCCCACTGAATATCTGAGCGCTATGTCACAGGCTCGATGGCACAGCTGTGACCAAAGTGACTAGAGGATAAGTGAGATTTTGAATTTCTCCAGACACTTGTGGACACTGGACACTTTTGAATTGTGTGAGGCCCACTGAATATCTGAGCGCTATGTCACAGGCTCAATGGCACAGCTGTGACCAAAGTGACTAGAGGAAAAGTGAGATTTTAAATTTCTGCAGACACTTGTGGACACTGGACACTTTTGGATTGTGTGAGGCCCACTGAATATCTGAGCGCTATGTCACAGGCTCGATGGCACAGCTGTGACCAAAGTGACTAGAGTATAAGTGAGATTTTGAATTTCTGCAGACACTGTACACTTTTGGATTGTGTGAGGCCCACTGAATATCTGAGCGCTATGTCACAGGCTCAATGGCACAGCTGTGAACAAAGTGACTAGAGGATAAGTGAGATTTTGAATTTCTCCAGACACTTGTGGACACTGGACACTTTTGGATTGTGTGAGGCCCACTGAATATCTGAGCGCTATGTCACAGGCTCGATGGCACAGCTGTGACCAAAGTGACTAGAGGATAAGGGAGATTTTGAATTTCTGCAGACACTTGTGGACACTGGACACTTTTGGATTGTGTGAGGCCCACTGAATATCTGAGCGCTATGTCACAGGCTCGATGGCACAGCTGTGACCAAAGTGACTAGAGGATAAGTGAGATTTTGAATTTCTCCAGACACTTGTGGACACTGGACACTTTTGGATTGTGTGAGGCCCACTGAATATCTGAGCGCTATGTCACTGGCTCGATGGCACAGCTGTGACCAAAGTGACTAGAGGATAAGGGAGATTTTGAATTTCTGCAGACACTTGTGGACACTGGACACTTTTGGATTGTGTGAGGCCCACTGAATATCTGAGCGCTATGTCACAGGCTCGATGGCACAGCTGTGACCAAAGTGACTAGAGGATAAGTGAGATTTTGAATTTCTGCAGACACTGGACACTTTTGGATTGTGTGAGGCCCACTGAATATCTGAGCGCTATGTCACAGGCTCGATGGCACAGCTGTGACCAAAGTGACTAGAGGATAAGTGAGATTTTGAATTTCTGCAGACACTGGACACTTTTGGATTGTGTGAGGCCCACTGAATATCTGAGCGCTATGTCACAGGCTCGATGGCACAGCTGTGACCAAAGTGACTAGAGGATAAGTGAGATTTTGAATTTCTGCAGACACTTGTGGGCACTGGACACTTTTGAATTGTGTGAGGCCCACTGAATATCTGAGCGCTATGTCACAGGCTCGATGGCACAGCTGTGACCAAAGTGACTAGAGGATAAGTGAGATTTTGAATTTCTGCAGACACTGGACACTTTTGGATTGTGTGAGGCCCACTGAATATCTGAGTGCTATGTCACAGGCTCGATGGCACAGCTGTGACCAAAGTGACTAGAGGATAAGTGAGATTTTGAATTTCTGCAGACACTGGACACTTTTGGATTGTGTGAGTCCCACTGAATATCTGAGCGCTATGTCACAGGCTCGATGGCACAGCTGTGACCAAAGTGACTAGAGGATAAGTGAGATTTTGAATTTCTGCAGACACTGGACACTTTTGGATTGTGTGAGGCCCACTGAATATCTGAGCGCTATGTCACAGGCTCGATGGCACAGCTGTGACCAAAGTGACTAGAGGATAAGTGAGATTTTGAATTTCTGCAGACACTGGACAATTTTGGATTGTGTGAGGCCCACTGAATATCTGAGCGCTATGTCACAGGCTCGATGGCACATCTGTGACCAAAGTGACTAGAGGATAAGTGAGATTTTGAATTTCTGCAGACACTTGTGGACACTGGACACTTTTGGATTGTGTGAGGCCCACTGAATATCTGAGCGCTATGTCACTGGCTCGATGGCACATCTGTGACCAAAGTGAATAGAGGATAAGTGAGATTTTGAATTTCTGCAGACACTTGTGGACACTGGACACTTTTGGATTGTGTGAGGCCCACTGAATATCTGAGCGCTATGTCACAGGCTCGATGGCACAGCTGTGACTAGAGGATAAGTGAGATTTTGAATTTCTGCAGACACTTGTGGACACTGGATACTTTTGGATTGTGTGAGGCCCACTGAATATCTGAGCGCTATGTCACTGGCTCGATGGCACAGCTGTGACCAAAGTGACTAGAGGATAAGTGAGATTTTGAATTTCTGCAGACACTTGTGGACACTGGACACTTCTGGATTGTGTGAGGCCCACTGAATATCTGAGCGCTATGTCACAGGCTCGATGGCACAGCTGTGACCAAAGTGACTAGAGGATAAGTGAGACTTTGAATTTCTGCAGACACTGGACACTTTTGGCTTGTGTGAGGCCCACTGAATATCTGAGCGCTATGTCACAGGCTCGAGGGCACAGCTGTGACCAAAGTGACTAGAGGATAAGTGAGATTTTGAATTTCTGCAGACACTTGTGGACACTGGACACTTTTGGATTGTGTGAGGCCCACTGAATATCTGAGCGCTATGTCACAGGCTCGATGGCACAGCTGTGACCAAAGTGACTAGAGGATAAGTGAGATTTTGAATTTCTCCAGACACTTGTGGACACTGGACACTTTTGAATTGTGTGAGGCCCACTGAATATCTGAGCGCTATGTCACTGGCTCAATGGCACAGCTGTGACCAAAGTGACTAGAGGAAAAGTGAGATTTTAAATTTCTGCAGACACTTGTGGACACTGGACACTTTTGGATTGTGTGAGGCCCACTGAATATCTGAGCGCTATGTCACAGGCTCGATGGCACAGCTGTGACCAAAGTGACTAGAGGATAAGTGAGATTTTGAATTTCTGCAGACACTGGACACTTTTGGATTGTGTGAGGCCCACTGAATATCTGAGTGCTATGTCACAGGCTCGATGGCACAGCTGTGACCAAAGTGACTAGAGGATAAGTGAGATTTTGAATTTCTGCAGACACTGGACACTTTTGGATTGTGTGAGTCCCACTGAATATCTGAGCGCTATGTCACAGGCTCGATGGCACAGCTGTGACCAAAGTGACTAGAGGATAAGTGAGATTTTGAATTTCTGCAGACACTGGACACTTTTGGATTGTGTGAGGCCCACTGAATATCTGAGCGCTATGTCACAGGCTCGATGGCACAGCTGTGACCAAAGTGACTAGAGGATAAGTGAGATTTTGAATTTCTGCAGACACTGGACACTTTTGGATTGTGTGAGGCCCACTGAATATCTGAGCGCTATGTCACAGGCTCGATGGCACATCTGTGACCAAAGTGACTAGAGGATAAGTGAGATTTTGAATTTCTGCAGACACTTGTGGACACTGGACACTTTTGGATTGTGTGAGGCCCACTGAATATCTGAGCGCTATGTCACTGGCTCGATGGCACAGCTGTGACCAAAGTGAATAGAGGATAAGTGAGATTTTGAATTTCTGCAGACACTTGTGGACACTGGACACTTTTGGATTGTGTGAGGCCCACTGAATATCTGAGCGCTATGTCACAGGCTCGATGGCACAGCTGTGACTAGAGGATAAGTGAGATTTTGAATTTCTGCAGACACTTGTGGACACTGGATACTTTTGGATTGTGTGAGGCCCACTGAATATCTGAGCGCTATGTCACTGGCTCGATGGCACAGCTGTGACCAAAGTGACTAGAGGATAAGTGAGATTTTGAATTTCTGCAGACACTTGTGGACACTGGACACTTTTGGATTGTGTGAGGCCCACTGAATATCTGAGCGCTATGTCACAGGCTCGATGGCACAGCTGTGACTAAAGTGACTAGAGGATAAGTGAGACTTTGAATTTCTGCAGACACTGGACACTTTTGGCTTGTGTGAGGCCCACTGAATATCTGAGCGCTATGTCACAGGCTCGATGGCACAGCTGTGACCAAAGTGACTAGAGGATAAGTGAGATTTTGAATTTCTGCAGACACTTGTGGACACTGGACACTTTTGGATTGTGTGAGGCCCACTGAATATCTGAGCGCTATGTCACAGGCTCGATGGCACAGCTGTGACCAAAGTGACTAGAGGATAAGTGAGATTTTGAATTTCTCCAGACACTTGTGGACACTGGACACTTTTGAATTGTGTGAGGCCCACTGAATATCTGAGCGCTATGTCACAGGCTCAATGGCACAGCTGTGACCAAAGTGACTAGAGGAAAAGTGAGATTTTAAATTTCTGCAGACACTTGTGGACACTGGACACTTTTGGATTGTGTGAGGCCCACTGAATATCTGAGCGCTATGTCACAGGCTCGATGGCACAGCTGTGACCAAAGTGACTAGAGGATAAGTGAGATTTTGAATTTCTGCAGACACTGGACACTTTTGGATTGTGTGAGGCCCACTGAATATCTGAGCGCTATGTCACAGGCTCGATGGCACAGCTGTGACCAAAGTGACTAGAGTATAAGTGAGATTTTGAATTTCTGCAGACACTTGTGGACACTGGACACTTTTGGATTGTGTGAGGCCCACTGAATATCTGAGCGCTATGTCACAGGCTCGATGGCACAGCTGTGACCAAAGTGACTAGAGCATAAGTGAGATTTTGAATTTCTCCAGACACTTGTGGACACTGGACACTTTTGGATTGTGTGAGGCCCACTGAATATCTGAGCGCTATGTCACTGGCTCGATGGCACAGCTGTGACCAAAGTGACTAGAGGATAAGGGAGATTTTGAATTTCTGCAGACACTTGTGGACACTGGACACTTTTGGATTGTGTGAGGCCCACTGAATATCTGAGCGCTATGTCACAGGCTCGATGGCACAGCTGTGACCAAAGTGACTAGAGGATAAGTGAGATTTTGAATTTCTGCAGACACTGGACACTTTTGGATTGTGTGAGGCCCACTGAATATCTGAGCGCTATGTCACAGGCTCGATGGCACAGCTGTGACCAAGGTGACTAGAGGATAAGTGAGATTTTGAATTTCTGCAGACACTGGACACTTTTGGATTGTGTGAGGCCCACTGAATATCTGAGCGCTATGTCACAGGCTCGATGGCACAGCTGTGACCAAAGTGACTAGAGGATAAGTGAGATTTTGAATTTCTGCAGACACTGGACACTTTTGGATTGTGTGAGGCCCACTGAATATCTGAGCGCTATGTCACAGGCTCGATGGCACAGCTGTGACCAAAGTGACTAGAGGATAAGTGAGATTTTAAATTTCTGCAGACACTTGTGGGCACTGGACACTTTTGAATTGTGTGAGGCCCACTGAATATCTGAGCGCTATGTCACAGGCTCGATGGCACAGCTGTGACCAAAGTGACTAGAGGATAAGTGAGATTTTGAATTTCTGCAGACACTGGACACTTTTGGATTGTGTGAGGCCCACTGAATATCTGAGCGCTATGTCACAGGCTCGATGGCACAGCTGTGACCAAAGTGACTAGAGGATAAGTGAGATTTTGAATTTCTGCAGACACTTGTGGACACTGGACACTTTTGGATTGTGTGAGGCCCACTGAATATCTGAGCGCTATGTCACAGGCTCGATGGCACAGCTGTGACCAAAGTGACTAGAGGATAAGTGAGATTTTGAATTTCTCCAGACACTTGTGGACACTGGACACTTTTGGATTGTGTGAGGCCCACTGAATATCTGAGCGCTATGTCACTGGCTCGATGGCACAGCTGTGACCAAAGTGACTAGAGGATAAGGGAGATTTTGAATTTCTGCAGACACTTGTGGACACTGGACACTTTTGGATTGTGTGAGGCCCACTGAATATCTGAGCGCTATGTCACAGGCTCGATGGCACAGCTGTGACCAAAGTGACTAGAGGATAAGTGAGATTTTGAATTTCTGCAGACACTGGACACTTTTGGATTGTGTGAGGCCCACTGAATATCTGAGCGCTATGTCACAGGCTCGATGGCACAGCTGTGACCAAAGTGACTAGAGGATAAGTGAGATTTTGAATTTCTGCAGACACTGGACACTTTTGGATTGTGTGAGGCCCACTGAATATCTGAGCGCTATGTCACAGGCTCGATGGCACAGCTGTGACCAAAGTGACTAGAGGATAAGTGAGATTTTGAATTTCTGCAGACACTGGACACTTTTGGATTGTGTGAGGCCCACTGAATATCTGAGCGCTATGTCACAGGCTCGATGGCACAGCTGTGACCAAAGTGACTAGAGGATAAGTGAGATTTTGAATTTCTGCAGACACTTGTGGGCACTGGACACTTTTGAATTGTGTGAGGCCCACTGAATATCTCAGCGCTATGTCACAGGCTCGATGGCACAGCTGTGACCAAAGTGACTAGAGGATAAGTGAGATTTTGAATTTCTGCAGACACTGGACACTTTTGGATTGTGTGAGGCCCACTGAATATCTGAGTGCTATGTCACAGGCTCGATGGCACAGCTGTGACCAAAGTGACTAGTGGATAAGTGAGATTTTGAATTTCTGCAGACACTGGACACTTTTGCATTGTGTGAGTCCCACTGAATATCTGAGCGCTATGTCACAGGCTCGATGTCACAGCTGTGACCAAAGTGACTAGAGGATAAGTGAGATTTTGAATTTCTGCAGACACTGGACACTTTTGGATTGTGTGAGGCCCACTGAATATCTGAGCGCTATGTCACAGGCTCGATGGCACAGCTGTGACCAAAGTGACTAGAGGATAAGGGAGATTTTGAATTTCTGCAGACACTTGTGGACACTGGACACTTTTGGATTGTGTGAGGCCCACTGAATATCTGAGCGCTATGTCACAGGCTCGATGGCACAGCTGTGACCAAAGTGACTAGAGTATAAGTGAGATTTTGAATTTCTGCAGACACTGTACACTTTTGGATTGTGTGAGGCCCACTGAATATCTGAGCGCTATGTCACAGGCTCAATGGCACAGCTGTGAACAAAGTGACTAAAGGATAAGTGAGATTTTGAATTTCTGCAGACACTTGTGGACACTGGACACTTTTGGATTGTGTGAGGCCCACTGAATATCTGAGCGCTATGTCACAGGCTCGATGGCACAGCTGTGACCAAAGTGACTAGAGGATAAGTGAGATTTTGAATTTCTGCAGACACTGGACACTTTTGGATTGTGTGAGGCCCACTGAATATCTGAGCGCTATGTCACAGGCTCGATGGCACAGCTGTGACCAAAGTGACTAGAGGATAAGTGAGATTTTGAATTTCTGCAGACACTTGTGGACACTGGACACTTTTGGATTGTGTGAGGCCCACTGAATATCTGAGCGCTATGTCACAGGCTCGATGGCGCAGCTGTGACCAAAGTGACTAGAGGATAAGTGAGATTTTGAATTTCTCCAGACACTTGTGGACACTGGACACTTTTGAATTGTGTGAGGCCCACTGAATATCTGAGCGCTATGTCACAGGCTCAATGGCACAGCTGTGACCAAAGTGACTAGAGGAAAAGTGAGATTTTAAATTTCTGCAGACACTTGTGGACACTGGACACTTTTGGATTGTGTGAGGCCCACTGAATATCTGAGCGCTATGTCACAGGCTCGATGGCACAGCTGTGACCAAAGTGACTAGAGGATAAGTGAGATTTTGAATTTCTGCAGACACTGGACACTTTTGGATTGTGTGAGGCCCACTGAATATCTGAGCGCTATGTCACAGGCTCAATGGCACAGCTGTGAACAAAGTGACTAGAGGATAAGTGAGATTTTGAATTTCTGCAGACACTTGTGGACACTGGACACTTTTGGATTGTGTGAGGCCCACTGAATATCTGAGCGCTATGTCACAGGCTCGATGGCACAGCTGTGACCAAAGTGACTAGAGGATAAGTGAGATTTTGAATTTCTGCAGACACTGGACACTTTTGGATTGTGTGAGGCCCACTGAATATCTGAGCGCTATGTCACAGGCTCGATGGCACAGCTGTGACCAAAGTGACTAGAGGATAAGTGAGATTTTGAATTTCTGCAGACACTTGTGGACACTGGACACTTTTGGATTGTGTGAGGCCCACTGAATATCTGAGCGCTATGTCACAGGCTCGATGGCACAGCTGTGACCAAAGTGACTAGAGGATAAGTGAGATTTTGAATTTCTCCAGACACTTGTGGACACTGGACACTTTTGGATTGTGTGAGGCCCACTGAATATCTGAGCGCTATGTCACTGGCTCGATGGCACAGCTGTGACCAAAGTGACTAGAGGATAAGGGAGATTTTGAATTTCTGCAGACACTTGTGGACACTGGACACTTTTGGATTGTGTGAGGCCCACTGAATATCTGAGCGCTATGTCACAGGCTCGATGGCACAGCTGTGACCAAAGTGACTAGAGGATAAGTGAGATTTTGAATTTCTCCAGACACTTGTGGACACTGGACACTTTTGGATTGTGTGAGGCCCACTGAATATCTGAGCGCTATGTCACTGTCTCGATGGCACAGCTGTGACCAAAGTGACTAGAGGATAAGGGAGATTTTGAATTTCTGCAGACACTTGTGGACACTGGACACTTTTGGATTGTGTGAGGCCCACTGAATATCTTAGCGCTATGTCACAGGCTCGATGGCACAGCTGTGACCAAAGTGACTAGAGGATAAGTGAGATTTTGAATTTCTGCAGACACTGGACACTTTTGGATTGTGTGAGGCCCACTGAATATCTGAGTGCTATGTCACAGGCTCGATGGCACAGCTGTGACCAAAGTGACTAGAGGATAAGTGAGATTTTGAATTTCTGCAGACACTGGACACTTTTGGATTGTGTGAGTCCCACTGAATATCTGAGCGCTATGTCACAGGCTCGATGGCACAGCTGTGACCAAAGTGACTAGAGGATAAGTGAGATTTTGAATTTCTGCAGACACTGGACACTTTTGGATTGTGTGAGGCCCACTGAATATCTGAGCGCTATGTCACAGGCTCGATGGCACAGCTGTGACCAAAGTGACTAGAGGATAAGGGAGAATTTGAATTTCTGCAGACACTTGTGGACACTGGACACTTTTGGATTGTGTGAGGCCCACTGAATATCTGAGCGCTATGTCACAGGCTCGATGGCACAGCTGTGACCAAAGTGACTAGAGGATAAGTGAGATTTTGAATTTCTGCAGACACTGGACACTTTTGGATTGTGTGAGGCCCACTGAATATCTGAGTGCTATGTCACAGGCTCAATGGCACAGCTGTGACCAAAGTGACTAGAGGATAAGTGAGATTTTGAATTTCTGCAGACACTGGACACTTTTGGATTGTGTGAGTCCCACTGAATATCTGAGCGCTATGTCACAGGCTCGATGGCACAGCTGTGACCAAAGTGACTAGAGGATAAGTGAGATTTTGAATTTCTGCAGACACTGGACACTTTTGGATTGTGTGAGGCCCACTGAATATCTGAGCGCTATGTCACAGGCTCGATGGCACAGCTGTGACCAAAGTGACTAGAGGATAAGTGAGATTTTGAATTTCTGCAGACACTGGACACTTTTGGATTGTGTGAGTCCCACTGAATATCTGAGCGCTATGTCACAGGCTCGATGGCACAGCTGTGACCAAAGTGACTAGAGGATAAGTGAGATTTTGAATTTCTGCAGACACTGGACACTTTTGGATTGTGTGAGACCCACTGAATATCTGAGCACTATGTCACAGGCTCGATGGCACAGCTGTGACCAAAGTGACTAGAGGATAAGTGAGATTTTGAATTTCTGCAGACACTGGACACTTTTGGATTGTGTGAGGCCCACTGAATATCTGAGCGCTATGTCACAGGCTCGATGGCACAGCTGTGACCAAAGTGACTAGAGGATAAGTGAGATTTTGAATTTCTGCAGACACTGGACACTTTTGGATTGTGTGAGTCCCACTGAATATCTGAGCGCTATGTCACAGGCTCGATGGCACAGCTGTGACCAAAGTGACTAGAGGATAAGTGAGATTTTGAATTTCTGCAGACACTGGACACTTTTGGATTGTGTGAGACCCACTGAATATCTGAGCACTATGTCACAGGCTCGATGGCACAGCTGTGACCAAAGTGACTAGAGGATAAGTGAGATTTTGAATTTCTGCAGACACTTGTGGACACTGGACACTTTTGGATTGTGTGAGGCCCACTGAATATCTGAGCGCTATGTCACAGGCTCGATGGCACAGCTGTGACCAAAGTGACTAGAGGATAAGTGAGATTTTGAATTTCTCCAGACACTTGTGGACACTGGACACTTTTGAATTGTGTGAGGCCCACTGAATATCTGAGCGCTATGTCACAGGCTCAATGGCACAGCTGTGACCAAAGTGACTAGAGGAAAAGTGAGATTTTAAATTTCTGCAGACACTTGTGGACACTGGACACTTTTGGATTGTGTGAGGCCCACTGAATATCTGAGCGCTATGTCACAGGCTCGATGGCACAGCTGTGACCAAAGTGACTAGAGGATAAGTGAGATTTTGAATTTCTGCAGACACTGGACACTTTTGGATTGTGTGAGGCCCACTGAATATCTGAGCGCTATGTCACAGGCTCGATGGCACAGCTGTGACCAAAGTGACTAGAGTATAAGTGAGATTTTGAATTTCTGCAGACACTTGTGGACACTGGACACTTTTGGATTGTGTGAGGCCCACTGAATATCTGAGCGCTATGTCACAGGCTCGATGGCACAGCTGTGACCAAAGTGACTAGAGCATAAGTGAGATTTTGAATTTCTCCAGACACTTGTGGACACTGGACACTTTTGGATTGTGTGAGGCCCACTGAATATCTGAGCGCTATGTCACTGGCTCGATGGCACAGCTGTGACCAAAGTGACTAGAGGATAAGGGAGATTTTGAATTTCTGCAGACACTTGTGGACACTGGACACTTTTGGATTGTGTGAGGCCCACTGAATATCTGAGCGCTATGTCACAGGCTCGATGGCACAGCTGTGACCAAAGTGACTAGAGGATAAGTGAGATTTTGAATTTCTGCAGACACTGGACACTTTTGGATTGTGTGAGGCCCACTGAATATCTGAGCGCTATGTCACAGGCTCGATGGCACAGCTGTGACCAAGGTGACTAGAGGATAAGTGAGATTTTGAATTTCTGCAGACACTGGACACTTTTGGATTGTGTGAGGCCCACTGAATATCTGAGCGCTATGTCACAGGCTCGATGGCACAGCTGTGACCAAAGTGACTAGAGGATAAGTGAGATTTTGAATTTCTGCAGACACTGGACACTTTTGGATTGTGTGAGGCCCACTGAATATCTGAGCGCTATGTCACAGGCTCGATGGCACAGCTGTGACCAAAGTGACTAGAGGATAAGTGAGATTTTAAATTTCTGCAGACACTTGTGGGCACTGGACACTTTTGAATTGTGTGAGGCCCACTGAATATCTGAGCGCTATGTCACAGGCTCGATGGCACAGCTGTGACCAAAGTGACTAGAGGATAAGTGAGATTTTGAATTTCTGCAGACACTGGACACTTTTGGATTGTGTGAGGCCCACTGAATATCTGAGCGCTATGTCACAGGCTCGATGGCACAGCTGTGACCAAAGTGACTAGAGGATAAGTGAGATTTTGAATTTCTGCAGACACTTGTGGACACTGGACACTTTTGGATTGTGTGAGGCCCACTGAATATCTGAGCGCTATGTCACAGGCTCGATGGCACAGCTGTGACCAAAGTGACTAGAGGATAAGTGAGATTTTGAATTTCTCCAGACACTTGTGGACACTGGACACTTTTGGATTGTGTGAGGCCCACTGAATATCTGAGCGCTATGTCACTGGCTCGATGGCACAGCTGTGACCAAAGTGACTAGAGGATAAGGGAGATTTTGAATTTCTGCAGACACTTGTGGACACTGGACACTTTTGGATTGTGTGAGGCCCACTGAATATCTGAGCGCTATGTCACAGGCTCGATGGCACAGCTGTGACCAAAGTGACTAGAGGATAAGTGAGATTTTGAATTTCTGCAGACACTGGACACTTTTGGATTGTGTGAGGCCCACTGAATATCTGAGCGCTATGTCACAGGCTCGATGGCACAGCTGTGACCAAAGTGACTAGAGGATAAGTGAGATTTTGAATTTCTGCAGACACTGGACACTTTTGGATTGTGTGAGGCCCACTGAATATCTGAGCGCTATGTCACAGGCTCGATGGCACAGCTGTGACCAAAGTGACTAGAGGATAAGTGAGATTTTGAATTTCTGCAGACACTGGACACTTTTGGATTGTGTGAGGCCCACTGAATATCTGAGCGCTATGTCACAGGCTCGATGGCACAGCTGTGACCAAAGTGACTAGAGGATAAGTGAGATTTTGAATTTCTGCAGACACTTGTGGGCACTGGACACTTTTGAATTGTGTGAGGCCCACTGAATATCTCAGCGCTATGTCACAGGCTCGATGGCACAGCTGTGACCAAAGTGACTAGAGGATAAGTGAGATTTTGAATTTCTGCAGACACTGGACACTTTTGGATTGTGTGAGGCCCACTGAATATCTGAGTGCTATGTCACAGGCTCGATGGCACAGCTGTGACCAAAGTGACTAGTGGATAAGTGAGATTTTGAATTTCTGCAGACACTGGACACTTTTGCATTGTGTGAGTCCCACTGAATATCTGAGCGCTATGTCACAGGCTCGATGTCACAGCTGTGACCAAAGTGACTAGAGGATAAGTGAGATTTTGAATTTCTGCAGACACTGGACACTTTTGGATTGTGTGAGGCCCACTGAATATCTGAGCGCTATGTCACAGGCTCGATGGCACAGCTGTGACCAAAGTGACTAGAGGATAAGGGAGATTTTGAATTTCTGCAGACACTTGTGGACACTGGACACTTTTGGATTGTGTGAGGCCCACTGAATATCTGAGCGCTATGTCACAGGCTCGATGGCACAGCTGTGACCAAAGTGACTAGAGTATAAGTGAGATTTTGAATTTCTGCAGACACTGTACACTTTTGGATTGTGTGAGGCCCACTGAATATCTGAGCGCTATGTCACAGGCTCAATGGCACAGCTGTGAACAAAGTGACTAAAGGATAAGTGAGATTTTGAATTTCTGCAGACACTTGTGGACACTGGACACTTTTGGATTGTGTGAGGCCCACTGAATATCTGAGCGCTATGTCACAGGCTCGATGGCACAGCTGTGACCAAAGTGACTAGAGGATAAGTGAGATTTTGAATTTCTGCAGACACTGGACACTTTTGGATTGTGTGAGGCCCACTGAATATCTGAGCGCTATGTCACAGGCTCGATGGCACAGCTGTGACCAAAGTGACTAGAGGATAAGTGAGATTTTGAATTTCTGCAGACACTTGTGGACACTGGACACTTTTGGATTGTGTGAGGCCCACTGAATATCTGAGCGCTATGTCACAGGCTCGATGGCGCAGCTGTGACCAAAGTGACTAGAGGATAAGTGAGATTTTGAATTTCTCCAGACACTTGTGGACACTGGACACTTTTGAATTGTGTGAGGCCCACTGAATATCTGAGCGCTATGTCACAGGCTCAATGGCACAGCTGTGACCAAAGTGACTAGAGGAAAAGTGAGATTTTAAATTTCTGCAGACACTTGTGGACACTGGACACTTTTGGATTGTGTGAGGCCCACTGAATATCTGAGCGCTATGTCACAGGCTCGATGGCACAGCTGTGACCAAAGTGACTAGAGGATAAGTGAGATTTTGAATTTCTGCAGACACTGTACACTTTTGGATTGTGTGAGGCCCACTGAATATCTGAGCGCTATGTCACAGGCTCAATGGCACAGCTGTGAACAAAGTGACTAGAGCATAAGTGAGATTTTGAATTTCTGCAGACACTTGTGGACACTGGACACTTTTGGATTGTGTGAGGCCCACTGAATATCTGAGCGCTATGTCACAGGCTCGATGGCACAGCTGTGACCAAAGTGACTAGAGGATAAGTGAGATTTTGAATTTCTGCAGACACTGGACACTTTTGGATTGTGTGAGGCCCACTGAATATCTGAGCGCTATGTCACAGGCTCGATGGCACAGCTGTGACCAAAGTGACTAGAGGATAAGTGAGATTTTGAATTTCTGCAGACACTTGTGGACACTGGACACTTTTGGATTGTGTGAGGCCCACTGAATATCTGAGCGCTATGTCACAGGCTCGATGGCACAGCTGTGACCAAAGTGACTAGAGGATAAGTGAGATTTTGAATTTCTCCAGACACTTGTGGACACTGGACACTTTTGGATTGTGTGAGGCCCACTGAATATCTGAGCGCTATGTCACTGGCTCAATGGCACAGCTGTGACCAAAGTGACTAGAGGATAAGGGAGATTTTGAATTTCTGCAGACACTTGTGGACACTGGACACTTTTGGATTGTGTGAGGCCCACTGAATATCTGAGCGCTATGTCACAGGCTCGATGGCACAGCTGTGACCAAAGTGACTAGAGGATAAGTGAGATTTTGAATTTCTCCAGACACTTGTGGACACTGGACACTTTTGGATTGTGTGAGGCCCACTGAATATCTGAGCGCTATGTCACTGTCTCGATGGCACAGCTGTGACCAAAGTGACTAGAGGATAAGGGAGATTTTGAATTTCTGCAGACACTTGTGGACACTGGACACTTTTGGATTGTGTGAGGCCCACTGAATATCTGAGCGCTATGTCACAGGCTCGATGGCACAGCTGTGACCAAAGTGACTAGAGGATAAGTGAGATTTTGAATTTCTGCAGACACTGGACACTTTTGGATTGTGTGAGGCCCACTGAATATCTGAGTGCTATGTCACAGGCTCGATGGCACAGCTGTGACCAAAGTGACTAGAGGATAAGTGAGATTTTGAATTTCTGCAGACACTGGACACTTTTGGATTGTGTGAGTCCCACTGAATATCTGAGCGCTATGTCACAGGCTCGATGGCACAGCTGTGACCAAAGTGACTAGAGGATAAGTGAGATTTTGAATTTCTGCAGACACTGGACACTTTTGGATTGTGTGAGGCCCACTGAATATCTGAGCGCTATGTCACAGGCTCGATGGCACAGCTGTGACCAAAGTGACTAGAGGATAAGGGAGAATTTGAATTTCTGCAGACACTTGTGGACACTGGACACTTTTGGATTGTGTGAGGCCCACTGAATATCTGAGCGCTATGTCACAGGCTCGATGGCACAGCTGTGACCAAAGTGACTAGAGGATAAGTGAGATTTTGAATTTCTGCAGACACTGGACACTTTTGGATTGTGTGAGGCCCACTGAATATCTGAGTGCTATGTCACAGGCTCAATGGCACAGCTGTGACCAAAGTGACTAGAGGATAAGTGAGATTTTGAATTTCTGCAGACACTGGACACTTTTGGATTGTGTGAGTCCCACTGAATATCTGAGCGCTATGTCACAGGCTCGATGGCACAGCTGTGACCAAAGTGACTAGAGGATAAGTGAGATTTTGAATTTCTGCAGACACTGGACACTTTTGGATTGTGTGAGGCCCACTGAATATCTGAGCGCTATGTCACAGGCTCGATGGCACAGCTGTGACCAAAGTGACTAGAGGATAAGTGAGATTTTGAATTTCTGCAGACACTGGACACTTTTGGATTGTGTGAGTCCCACTGAATATCTGAGCGCTATGTCACAGGCTCGATGGCACAGCTGTGACCAAAGTGACTAGAGGATAAGTGAGATTTTGAATTTCTGCAGACACTGGACACTTTTGGATTGTGTGAGACCCACTGAATATCTGAGCACTATGTCACAGGCTCGATGGCACAGCTGTGACCAAAGTGACTAGAGGATAAGTGAGATTTTGAATTTCTGCAGACACTGGACACTTTTGGATTGTGTGAGTCCCACTGAATATCTGAGCGCTATGTCACAGGCTCGATGGCACAGCTGTGACCAAAGTGACTAGAGGATAAGTGAGATTTTGAATTTCTGCAGACACTGGACACTTTTGGATTGTGTGAGACCCACTGAATATCTGAGCACTATGTCACAGGCTCGATGGCACAGCTGTGACCAAAGTGACTAGAGGATAAGTGAGATTTTGAATTTCTGCAGACACTTGTGGACACTGTACACTTTTGGATTGTGTGAGGCCCACTGAATATCACAGCGCTATGTCACAGGCAGAAATTGGCTAGTGTATCACAAACTACAAGGTGTATGTAGAATTGGGCAGAGTAGGAATCTCCCTAGTGTGCAGGTCTGTAAGAACGGAACATGTCCTCGACTTATTCTCACAGAGTGACACAGATAGCTTCACTGTGGCTGTGATAACAGCCGTTACACGGTACTGTGTGAGGAGCGTACACCGCTGTATGGTGTGAAAAAATGCACGCTCAGTACCTCAGCAGGACAAAAAAAAATTGGGATTGCTTTTAAAAAAGCAGTTTGCAGAGTAGTGGGTAAACAGCAATGCAGCTGTCAGGAAGCCTTAGAAGGCAGCCGAACAACCAACACCACTGATACACCACAATATAGCCTCCCCTTGCACTGCACACACAGTGACTGGTGTGTTGTACAGGCACAATCGCTAGCAGCAGAAGCAGTTTTATTTTTCTTCTTCCCTGCCTAACACTCTCCCTACAGAATCAGCAGCAACCTCTCCCTATGCTAAGATCGGCAGAAGTAAGATGGCGGTCGGCGTGCACGCCCTTTTATACCCCCTGTGACGCCCACCAAAGCAAGCCAATCACTTGCATGCCCTTCTGAAAGATGGTGGTGACCCGTGCCTATGTCATCACGTTGCCCACAGTGTCCGTGGATCCTGATTGGCTGAAAAATAGCGCAAAACAAACTTTTGAAACTCAACTTTGGCACGTAAGTCGCCGACCTCGTGGCCGACCTCATCCTAGGGTCGGGTTTCGTTTCATGAAACCCGACTTTGCCAAAAGTCGGCGACTTTTGAAATTTTTCGACCCGTTTCGCTCAACTCTAATGATGACTACTAGTTGGCCAGCATCCTGGATCCACGCTATAAAGGCAAATTACAAAACATCATGCCACAGGAGAACCTTGACCTAATATTGGCTACTAAACAAGCAACTCTGGTTAACCGGTTGGTTGAGGCATTCCCAGCACACAGCAGCGGTGATGGTTCTCACACAAGCCGTCTGGGCCGGGGGCAGCTTGGCAGAGGTGTTCGTGGTGCACACAGCAGAAGTGGCGTTGGAGACAGGGGTTTCATGACAATGTTGTGGACTTATTTTTCACGGACCGCTCACACAACTGTTAATACAGCATCGATGGAAAGTGACAGGAGACAGCAGTTGTCAACTATGGTTAACAACTACTTTTCCTCCCATATCGATGTTCTCCCGCACAGGTCATTCCCCTTTGACTATTGGGCTGCTAAACTGGACACCTGGCCTGAATTAGCACAATATGCCTTACAGGAGCTCGCTTGCCCAGCTGTAAGTGTGCTATCGGAAAGAGTCTTCAGTGCAGTTGGATCAATCCTGACAGAAAAAAGGACCCGTCTGTCAACCCAAAATGTGGATGATCTAACCTTCATTAAAATGAACCATGCATGGGTTTCTAAGGATTTTGTCCCACCTTCCCTTGATGACACATAGGTTGCCAGAAAAATGGCTTGCTTTGGTCCTCCTCCTATTCCGCGAACTTGACCTATTTTGCCTTTTGCAGCAGCTGAATGTCCCACATCAACATATGCCACTTTGTAAACCGCCCTAACTGGGCTGCCCCCCCCATGGCCGGGGTCACCACCTAGCGCACGAAACCGTGCGAGTGCCGTTGCCCTGGACAGGTGGGTAGGCCGACTCTTGGGCGCGGGCAATGGCACAGGGCCCCTCATAGTGCAATCAAGTGTCTCTGACGATGGTGGTGCACACCTGCCGTCAGACACACCGCCGTACTATGAGGGGCCCAGTGCCAGGACCGATGCCCACGAGTGTGCCCCCCTTGCTTTGGCAGGGCCCCAGAATTTGCAATCTTTACCTCTCCCTGCTCCTACGCTGTGTAGTCTGGGCTGTCAAATCCTTCACTGGGAGTGCCACTACAAATTGATTGAACTGAAAGATGATGGTTAAGATGTAGCTATGCCCTGTCCTGCTGGCCGGGTTCTAGCTCCAGATGATCAATGGCTTCCATTTCTTATGGACGTCGACTCACAATGACATGCAGTGGTGGTTTATCATCAGCTTTCACAGTTTTCCTACTCACAAACGTGTGTCATTCCGGCGCACATTTCAAAATGTGCCCTCTCAAGCCAATAAAATAGAATCGCCTACGGCCTGTGGCTTCTGTCTTTTGCACTCCAAAGTTATGTGACAGATCATGATAGCCAGTGAGCACCATGTTTACATCGCTCCCTGTGATAAAAATTGGATTGAGATGAGTAACAGTGATGGAATCAATGGAAGTGCGATACAGCAAGACTTTATTCACAAAAAAATGTTTTCACTGTCTCAACACACAAATTAATTGAGGGTCAGCATCGCCTATGAGAATTGTGACGGAAGTTTTTCCCGTGAATAATAATTCCTAGATTTCTGCAATCAATAGCCTTTATGTCACTAATTGTATGCATCTCATTTCCTATTGCGGAGAGGCTGGACTGTATTACTGAGACAGAAATATATATGAAGATTTAAAAATAACACCAAAAGTATATAGTTGTGTACGCCTCAAATGCATTTCCTTTTTTCCACTTTTTAGATTGCTGTGTAATCCATACTGAACACGGAGATTTTACATGTTTAAACTATGCTATATATACCTGCTATCCAGTGATAAAGTACACTTTCTCAACTTTGTACAATCTGGTCAAATCCATACTAGGCCTGAGAACATCTGAGTCTGCCTCCTGATCTATAGACATATATTTTTAATGTGTAAACTAGGCTACATATATACGTGTTATCCCATGAAACTGTACCCTTTATCAACTTTCTACAATGTTGTTGAATCCATACTGGGCCTGAGAACGGCTGCCGAGCTGTTAAGCAAGCTACAGTACCTGTGGTTTGGACACGTAATTTTTTCAGGAATGATGGTTAAGCCTAACTCCAGAATTGCAGTTGACCTGAACTTACTGGGAAATCATCATTCGCGGGGAATAATCTGAATCCCAGATCCCCATCACTAACGGAGTTCAGCAGGTTATCTGCACCTGTAAGCGACAAAAGCTGGTCCTTTCAGTGTAGCATGCATGCAGCCCCGGACATGTACTGGAATGCTAGACCTGTTATTGCTCGATCTTACGTGCCACAGCCTCGCATATCCCTCTAGTAAGCTTGACGCGTACCGCGGGGCCATGCCGGAGTCTCGGTCATTAACGGAATAAAGCTGAGAAATCGCTAGCACAACTACAAACGGACATACCACACCACACACAGAATCGACAAAGCTTGCAATCTGTCCATCTTTTCTGTAGCTTGTATGGTAGTGGTTTCCCGGGTGCAGTCCAATTAAGCCACAGGCTCCACTCCTGGTGGTGCACTTTTGGACATTCCTTTAAGGTTCAGCTTTGCAATCATACTGCCCCCAGAAACCAAAAACTTTGCCTTCAGGGACGCTGTTTGGAGGTTCGTGGGACTAACGCCGGCCCAGCAGCAGTCGGCATATGGGTCGCCCTCCCAGGGCTGTGGGGTACTCGGTACCGGGCCGGTGTCAGTGGGATGTGTCACAGCAGCGGTGACCCGGACGGTGGCCCTTGGCGCCAATGTAAATGGCGTGGTATAATGGTAAAGAGTTTATATAGATAGTTTGACTCCACCTGTGGTGTTCGGCAACATAGATGTTAGGCCGACACTGCATGCAGATCCTCTGGGACTGATGGTGTTGTGCAGCAAAGATGGTGAAGCTCTCCACAGGTGGAGCTGGAGTCCCAGAGAAGTGTAGATGTAGTGATGGGGGAAAGGCACAGGCGGTGTAGGTGCTGGTACCCAGATGTAGCGGTGCTGGAATAACTGTAGGACACAAGAGCGTGCAATTCCAAAGCTTTACTCACAGTCTGCAGGTTACACAGATGCCTGCCTCCGTGCTGTGTCCTCCGGGTCAGGACCTCTGCCAACCTCCGGGACCAGAATGGAAAGCTCCCTTCCAACACTCCGCCAACATGTACCTTCCTGAACATCTCCTTTCTAGCGCTTGTGGGGGAAGCACTCACAGGACCGTGGTTCACTGAAACGCCTCCTGTCTAACAGATGGTCCTCAGACTTTACTTGTATGGCAGACAGCTGTAGCCTTTTCCTTCTGCCTCGCACACGTCGATGCTGGGGCCTCCGAGCCTTAGTTGGGTACAGAGCATTTATAGCTGCTACTTCCCCCGGTTTCTGCTGCAGGAACGTCAGTGTCCCTACAAACTCGGAGACCGGAATCTGGACCATGCGCTCCAGCTAGGAGTGAGCCTTAACTCTGCTCATCCTCCAGCTCCCCTTCTCACATCCACACACTTCTCCTTCCCTGCACAGAGTGCCCAAACTTACCTCCTCCCGACCACAGAGAGCAGCTCCTCAGCAGTCAGGTTCAGAGGTCTCCCTGCTGGCCTGGAGTGGGAAATGCGTTGTGTGTTGGTTTCACTGCTAGAGAGATCCTTCGTTGCTACCAAGCTTGACAACACACTCCCTAGGAGGAAGGCAATGCCACAGTGGTGACCGTACTCTTGGGGATGCCACAAGTGCACTGAGGCTCAGCCACTGCTGGATGATGCTGTTGGTACATTGACCCAGACCACTACATTCCCCTCGCACTCTACACAGCCAGAATCTGACCCAGAGGAAATTCAGGTTCCCCTTCCCGCATACTATACCACCTTACACGGTGACAAAGAGGAAGGTGCAAATGAAAGTGCAGGTTCCTTGAGCAGGTGGGGGGGCATACTCATGGGCGATGGCACTGGCACAGGGCACCGCATAGTACGCAAAAGTGTCTCTGCCGGTGGGAGGGCCTAAACAGCCAAGTGCAGTGAGATGGAAGATGGGGATGACAGGGAGTTCAGAGTAGTGCAGGGATTCCCTAGCAAGGAGACTTATGTAATTGTTTTCAATGTTGGGACAGCAATTTTTGGGGAGCACTATACTCTGGTGAATGATATATGGGGCCCACCATACACTGGAGCATTCCAAAGGTGGACATCAGACACTGGAGCAGCATTTACAGGGCCCATTATACACTAGAGCAGTAGAAATGGGGCCCATTATATATGGAGCATTATTTGGGCCCATAAGACAGTGGAGCTTCATCCATTGGGACAAGCATATACTGTAGCATTATGTGGAGCTCATCATATACGGTTTGAAACATTATATGGGAATAATGATTCCGTATGGAGAAATATATGGGCCTCATTACTCTGTATAGCGCACTAAGCGCTGGCCATAATACTGTATGGAGTTATATACTGTCCGTTTTTGGAGGTATTGGAGAATTTAAAATGGATATCAGTCATGAGATGTAAGAAGTGAAGTATTTTTCATTGTACTATACTGCTATTTCTCTGCCGTATCGGAGCATCATGAGTTGTGGTATGTGTTAAAGGGGCGCTCTTTGGCCCTGGGCCCACGAAAACTTGGAGCCAGCCCCCCCCACAACTGTAGCCAAATAGCCCCCATTTTTCAGTGCGTAACTAGTATTATGAAGTTAATTAAGGTTGACAAGCTTCAGTAACAAGAATTTATGCTTTTGGCATTCAAATGGGCACTGTTGGTGTGTTTCCTGTCCTCCAATCACTGCCGACTTTAATTCTCCATTGACTTACATTGGGTTTCGTGTTTCAGGACGACCCCGACTTTTCCCTATAGTCGGCCGATTTTGCTCGACCCGACTTTTGGAAAAGTCGGATTTCATTAAACGAAACTCGACCCTAAAAAAACAAAAGTCGCTCAACACTAGTAGTAATATGAGCACACTGACTCATAAGAACTATGACCATGACCGTACTACAGTGCCACTGTATCTGGGACATGGCAAAAACATATAGCAAATTCATATCGGAGAATTACAAAGCAGAAACATCTGAAGCATGAATGGCTGTGTTTTGAAGGATAGAGGCTTCATAATTGTAGCGTGCAATCAGGAGGCTTTTGTTTATTACTGAAAGAAAATTAAGTCTAATGAATCAACAAATAGGTAACAAATGAAAGAAAAATGCAAAAATGTGGCACAATTTCTCTTGTCCATTTCCAACTTTGAGAATATAAATGTGGTAAAATTGATAAATAATGTACATTTTTCAACTCTTTGTCACACACAGATAAGTGAAAACATTCAAACCCCAGACAGGTGTAGTAAATAACAATGTGTATCTTGTTATAACGGTAGTAAGTCAACAATTCTTAAAGTTTATGTGTTGGAAACAGGAAGTAAAGAAAAATATAAGGATCTTAGCGACTTTGACAAGAGCTATATTAATATTGCTAGACAATTTGGTGAATGGATGATAGAGACATGAGCATCCAAAGCTCAGTGATGTTTGAAGGGAGCAAATGCATGCACAGTGGGTTAAAATTAGTGATGAGTGAATTTGTTCAGAAAATGATTGCTAAACATAAATTCGGCACGAATATGGCACATTCTAATTCGTGATCAGAAACCCGAGAAAAATTTTATAAAATCGATAAAAATCAGTAACATTCAGTAAAAATGCTGGAAAATATTTGCGTTGCGTTGTAAGTACAGCACAGCAGTCATTTTTTCCCCTAACCACATTGTGGCACATTGCGGCTAGCCAATCAGGGAATAGAAAACACCCACAAAGTCCTGACACTACAGCTTGTGTCATTGGCTGCTGAAATCACATGTCCCTCTCCATATAAATAGCGGATATCTTGCTTTAGTGCCATTTTAACACTGTAACAGCACAGAAAGTCTGCTCCTGTTAACAAGATTTTAGCTAATTAGTTAGGCGGTAGTATATGAGTCAGATAGTGTAGATAGATAGTGTCCAGTGGGGCACCTTCCGAATTTCTTTTGCTTTGGGGGGGGCATTACTGAGCTCCACAGACAAAGCCAGCAGGGCACATGTCCTACAAGTGTGTTGTGCACTGCTCCCATTGTAGTCCATCCACGAGTATAGCATTCTAAATAATATTTTTTCATCAGTAGCTAAATGTGAAAAAGCCTGCTGTATCCCACATTTTAGCTAGTTGGATAGGTGGTTGTATATCAGGCAGCTAGTGTAGCTACAGTAGATAGTGTCCAGTGTGGCTGTACAATTTACCTTCGGATTCTTTTATTTTTCTGTTGCTGAATGTGATACAGCCCGCCTTATCCCACATTGTCATGTTGTGGCGGTGATATGAACCTGTCTGCAGACCTAACACACATCAAAAAGTTCTAATTTTTTCGGTTGCTGAATGTGATACAGCCCGCCGTATCCAACATTTTCATTTTGTGGCAGTGATATGAAGCTGTCTGCAGACCTCAAGCACATTAAAAAAAAAAATTTCCTGTTGATAAACGTGGTACAACCCGCTATATCCAACCTTTTCATTTAGTGGTATTGAAATTGTTCTGTGTGTAGAGATGTTGCACATTAAAATTAATTTATTTTATCTTTTTTTACAAATGTGATATAGCAGCCGAGACGTGAGTTTGAAATTGTTTTTTAGCCTCTCTTCTAGATTATTTGCTTCATTGGCAGCTAATTCCACATGGGCATTTTTTATACCTAGCTTGAGACATGCATCTGTTACACCTACTTCTGATGAACATCAAACACTCTCTGGTAATTGTTGTTGGGTAGATGAGTAATTGTTGCAGGCTGGATCCTGGATCTTGTACTTCCCATGGCTGCCCTATTATTGATCCTGTTGTACATTCCCATTCCTGCGCAAAAAAATGTGTCTGTTACTAACGTCATACGGTAGGGGACATGTCACTTTTAAACTGTTTCGAGCATCCACTTAATGTTATACAGGCCTTATCGACAGGCCCTAAAAAATTCTTCTGTTGCTAATGTCATAAAATAGGGAACATGTCATTTTTAAATCGTTTGGAGCATCTACTCATTCTTATACAAGCCTTATCGACAGGCCCAAAAAAATTATTCTGTTACTAACGTCATACAGTAGGGGACATGTCACTTTGAAATAGTTTGGAGCATCTCGTCAATGTTATACAGGCCTTATCGACAGGCCCCCAAAAATTCTTCTGTTACTAACGTCATACGGTAGGGGACATGTCACTTTGAAATTGTTTGGAGGCTATCTTCTAGATTATATGCATCTTTGGCATCCAAATTCTCACAGGCATCCTTTATACCTAGCTTGAGATGCGCATCTGTTTCACCTATCTTCTGACGAGCATCAAATGCTCTCTGGTAATTGGTGTTGGGTCGATGAGTAATAGTTGTAGGCTGGATCCTGGATCTTGTACTTCCCATAGCAGCCCTACTATTGATCCTGTTGTACGTTCCCATTCCTGCCCCCCAAAATTCTTCTGTTACTAACTAGTGATGAGCGAACATACTCGGTAATGCTCGTTGCTTGCCCAAGCATCGTTGCACACGTGGAACTCGGCGAGCGTCGAGCGTTTCTGTGTTTGCTCGACGGGAGTTCTGGTCCCCACCCTGCATGTTTGGCGCTCTTTAGAGAGCCAGTCAACATGCAGGGATTGTCTGCCACGCACTGTAATGCTGCAGCTATCTTGGTTGGGGTATTACAGTGATTGGCTGCCTGCACAGCATCATCAGGTCTATAAGAGACTTGCCGCCACCCTGCTCGTCACATTCAGCTCTGGATTCAGACAGTGTAGGGACAGATTTGTGGGTTTATAGGTTAGTGTGGGTATACCATCATAGAATACACAAATCCTGCTAAACCAACAGTCCTTCTAAGGACTAATAACAGGGTATAGAGATTGGAGTGCTAGGTAGGCAGGGGAGTGTATGTGACTATATACATATCAGTGCAAGACATGCACGCACTGTATATGGGTATATAGATATCATTGCATACATGAAGAGGGTCCATTCCATTACTGTCTGCTGCTGCCTATTATATATATATTGACCCTATATATCTAGCCCCAGGTATCAGTGGCCAGAAATATTTTTTCTGCATCTTAATCCTGATTATTTTATTCCAAAGCTATCCAGAGCCCCCTTTATTACTCCATTTGCTTGTTGACACTACAGAATACAGCTAGATCCTTTTCATAGTACAGTGTGAAAATCCAGCTTTTTAAATGGATTTGCCCGTCCCAGCCATCACAACGGAGTGCGTAGAAAATTCTGCCATTTTTTGTGGTACTGTAAAATTTATTTTGGCGTGTCTTATACAATTTATTGACACCATTTTTCTGCCCAAAAAATATTTAGCTTCCCAAAAAATATTTAACTATAGGGCAGATATTTTACACTGGGTTTTGTCTGACACATGAATCGCATATCATTGCACTCAAAATTGTGCCATTTCAGGCCTCCATAGAATTTTTTTTTGTTGTGGCTTAGCCTACTTATTGATACAATTTAGCTGGGCTAAAAAAAAGCAAAAAAATACAGGCCAGATATTTGAAAGTGGACTATCTACATCAGATGCCTCATCTATCTGTGGGCTACAAATTGTGGCATTTGATGCCTCTAATCAACTGTATTTGCTGTGTGTTACCCTAGTTCTATTTACAGTGTGGTATCTCCGTTAGACGCCTCATCTATCTGTGGGCTACAAATTGTGGCATTTCAGGCCTCCATTCAACTGTTTTTGATGTGTCTAACTGTAGTGCTATACACTATTTTGTGGATAAAAAAAATACAGGCCACATATTTTACAGTGTAGTATCTCTATAGCAACTGACGAAAAGCAGTGAAAAAGTCCTCATATCACAAGGTAAAGTGCAAAGTAGGTTTTTATTGAAAGGTGAAACAAACAAAACATGGCTAAAAAGTGACATTGGTAGGAAAAGAAAGGCCGGGTGACCATCGCAGCTCCAAATAAATAGTCATGAGAAATACATGAACATTGTGAAGTGTCTAACTGTCTAAACATAAATAATGTTTGCCCATGGTCGTGACCATAACTACATAACTATTTTCTGTGATTAAAAATATGCTCCTTAAGAGGTCCAAACTTTGGTGGAACAGGAGTTTTTTGGACAAATATGTAACTAACAAAATGATCCCCAGAGGTCTGAGGGTTAAAATTATCCCATCCTTTCCCATTGATGATGAGGCTTTCATCACTAAGTGGGAGGAAACATGTAATGTATGTTCAGTATCTCTGATGAGATTGCTTATTGAGCACAATACATCTGTTATTAATAATCTTGATACTATAATTGACACGTCCCTAAATGAATTCCGCACCTTATGTCCACCTGATAAAATGCTTAAATTTGAGACTGATCTTGATAAAACTATGGACTCCCTTGTTAAAAAGATTCAGGATTCTCATGTTTCCAAATTTAACAGGGACTCTAGAGATTACTCATCCAAGAGAGTTTATTTATGGAGACAGTGTTATCCAGCCTTCCTCACGTAAGGCTTCTTCTGCTCTGTCGATCTCCTCCATGAGTGGGAAGTCTGATATATCGTCTACCTCTTCACTATCTGCTCCCAACAATGAGATGGCAAGATTGCGGGACCATACGTTCCATCCGTACAAGCGGAATCTGGGCGCTTCTGGACACGATAATAAGGTGATTAATCTTAGTGACGTTTCCCTTTCTGCGGCAGATCTGCGGCTCCTCAGTAGGGGTCTCTCTTTCTCTCCAGCGTCTGGTTTTGACCTATTTGATACAATTAAGGATCTCCACCTATTTGCGCGATCGTTGCTATTCAAGAGATATTTTCACTCTAACGACATGCAATCCCTGTTTCCCACAGAGGAGGAACAGGCGGCGTTAACCATATTGGAGGAGCTGGCATCTGGAAATGAAAATGATGGAGGTAAGATTCCCCCGTCCATTCGACCAAAATCCAAGAAGTTCCCCCCATTATCCTCTTGTGCTGCCATTGACATGTTCGTCCGGGTGGTTACGGAGGAGTTCTATAATATTCCTCGGTTTATTACTAATGACAATATTTCCCTTGGGGAGAGATGAAGGCTGAGAGCACTTCAAAATATACCTGGGGTTCTTATTAAACCTGCTGACAAGGGTGGTAATGTCGTCCTGTGGCCGGTAGACATGTACGAGAAGGAGGTATTTAGACAACTGAATAACATCGTCTGTTATAAAAAATTAACATATAACCCTCTCTCTGCCTACTCCGTCATGTTGGAGACTATTCTTAAAAATGCTACACAGGACGACATTATCACTAAAGAGCTACATAATGCTCTTATCGTACCCGAACCCAAAGTCCCCACCCTATATCTTCTCCCCAAGATCCACAAGAGCTCCTCTGTTCCACCCGGGCGGCCCATTGTCTCGGGACGGGGGAATTTCTTGGAAAATGTTAACAAATGGATTGATTTCCACCTGCAGCCCCTTGTTACTAGCCTTCCCTCCTTTCTTCGTGATACAGGTGATCTATTATGCAGGGTCGACGGGTTGTGCCTTGGGGGTGATACTCTTCTAGTCTCAGCGGATGTGGAATCCCTATATACCAACATCAAACACACTGATGGCCTTAAGGCGGTCAAATACTTTTTAAGTACTTCCAACCTCAGTCCAGGTTTAAGGGACCTCCTGCTGAGACTACTTGAGTTCACCCTCACCCACAATTTTTTTGTCTTTAAGGGGTCCTTCTACCTACAGCTCCAGGGGACCGCGATGGGTGCGGCCTATGCGCCCTCCTATGCGGGTCTTTTCCTGGGGCTGTGGGAGAGGGACCTCTTCATGTCAGACGAAGGTCTCTCAATGTGCCGTGTCCCCCTGTGGACGCGGTACATTGATGACATTTTCTTCGTCTGGCATGGCACACCCGCCGACCTTGAACAACTTATTACTCTCTTGAATGGCAACGATCAGAATATCCATCTAACGTTTTCATATAGTGGGGAGTCCCTTGATTTTTTAGATGTTACTATCAAGAGGGACCGCGCTGGGGTCCTGCAGACGGACATCTTCAGGAAGGCAACCGCCACTAATTCTTTGTTACATGCCAGTTCTAGCCATCCGAAGCACATTATTCGTGCCGTTCCCGTGGGGCAGTTCCTACGTCTTCGTAGGATCTGCTCCACGGACGATGATTTTTTTAGGCAGGCTGAAATTTTGCGCCAACGTTTTCTGGTACGTGGCTATAGCCACAGGTCCATCAAGCGGGCTCTTAATAGGGCCAAGTATGCTTCCCGCCATGATCTTTTATATCGCTCTGAATTTGTCCAGCGCCCAAATAAAAATGGGACTATTAGGTTCGTTACTACATTTAGCTCGAGGTCCAACCAGGTACGTATGGCCTTACAGAGAGCCTGGCCGATCCTTCGGGTTGACCCGATTATCAATCAATTTTTATCCCCTAGACCATCCATGTCCTTTAGGCGCTCTAAGAATCTTAGAGACCATTTGGTCTCCAGTCATTACGTTGCTCGTAAACCACAGACCTTCTTGGATAAACTCAGCCCTGGGGGTGGCTGTGTCCCGTGTGGTGGTTGTGTGGCATGTCCCAACATAATACGTGATAACTCTTTTTGTGACTCTAGTGGTACCACTACATATGATATTCGTCAGAGAATAACTTGTACCACTAGATATGTCATATATTATGCCACCTGCCCTTGTGGCCTGATTTATATCGGCCTCACAACACGCCAACTTAAAGTAAGAGTGAGGGAACATGTGCTGGGCATCCTAGCGGCACGCACACATGATGACCCCGCTACCCTCAGAACCATACCACGTCATTTTTTTGATTTCCATGACTGTGACGCTGCCCTATTGAAGGTTAAAGGTATTGATGCGCTCAAAATTGATGTCCGAGGCGGGGGTTTGTCCAAAAGACTCAGCCAGCTCGAAGCCCGGTGGATCTGGCGACTCAAGACTGTTCACCCACATGGCCTTAATGAGAGCCTCTCTTTTGCTCCTTTCCTATAATCCATTTATGTGATATTGGTTTGTATGTTTTTTAGCATGTTTTTAATTTATTTTATTCTTATTATAGTGACTTCGTGTTTCTGCTGCCTCTCGGCCCCTCATGTGGATGAACATTTCAGTCCTGTTCCATGGGGATGTGATGCCTAACGGATCCTCACTACACGCCCAACCTGGTCTCTTGATTTTTGCAATGGACTGGACATTTCTCTCTTTTTTTTTTTTTTTTTTCTGCATTTGGGCCAACATAATGCTGTGTATATATGTCCTTTTCTAGCCTGATTTGGTTCATGTGTAGTTAGGTTCTTGTATGGACTCCTTTTATTTCATTTTTGTATTATTATTATTGTTATCATTTTCTCACATTTACTTGTCTCATGCACACATTATAGTACCGTAAGAGAGAGAGATACAGATATAGATACATTTATCTACCCATTGGTTGCCTGTACTTAGTATGATATCCATTCTACTTTGGCCTCCCCTATGTCTATCGTTATATTGGCTGCTATACACTTTGTTAATTATATGCTGGTGCGGATTCCAGCTTTGCCCCTACATTTTTCCCCTTTCCAAAATGGCCGCTGTTGACTCTGTCCATACTGCGCATGCGCCGATTGCGTCACGGACCACGTGACATCACCCTCCTCCCTCCTGCCCACCGTCTGACGTTTGACTGCACGGGGCCCCGTATTTTGTCTGCGTCAGCGGTGTTCAATGGCTGGGATGGTGGGTGTGTCCGGTGCTTGGACGTGATTGGTGCTTTCACTTGCAACCATCCCCTGTGATTTGTATGCATTAGCTGTGACCGATGGGTGGGTGTGTCTTGATCCTGGGCATGATTTTACTTTCACTTTCACTTCCCCTATATAATGGGCCTTTGTCAGCAGTTACACATGCCCCCTGAGGAAGGCATTATCGCCGAAACGCCGCGCGTTGGGGTACGGCTGTGGTCTCCCTTGCTGCTCCTTCTTGTGTAAGTGCCTCCTTTATTACCATATTGTATGTTTTTGCCTGTCATCATTCATGTAGGAATTTTTTCCCTGTAGTTATGGTCACGACCATGGGCAAACATTATTTATGTTTAGAAAGTTAGACACTTCACAATGTTCATGTATTTCTCATGACTATTTATTTGGAGCTGCGATGGTCACCCGGCCTTTCTTTTCCTACCAATGTCACTTTTTAGCCATGTTTTGTTTGTTTCACCTTTCAATAAAAACCTACTTTGCACTTTACCTTGTGATATGAGGACTTTTTCACTGCTTTTCGTCAGTTGCTATGGTTATATGCAGTGTGTTCTGCACTATCCATTCATGTGCTGGAATCTTGGTTGTGATTACCAACACATCTAAATCACTATGATTTTGATAACCCACTCCAGCACATTTTGCTGTCTTTCATTCTTAGTGTAGTATCTCTGTCAGACACCTCATCTAGTTGTGAGCTACAAATTGTGGCATTTCAGGATTTCAGGCGTCCATTCAAATGTTTTTTGGTGTGTGTTACGCTAGTTCTATGCACTATTTTGCGTTCAAAAACAAAAAAGACAGCCCATATATTGAAAAGTGTGGAATCTCCATTAGATGCCTCATATATCTGTGGGCTAAAAATTATGGCATTTCAGGCCTCCATTCAACTGTTTTTGCTCTGTCTTACTCTAGTGCTATACCCTATTTTGCTGTAAAAAAATAAAAATACAGGACACATACAGCATTTAACAGTGTGGTATCTCCGTCAGATGCCTCATCTCTCTGTGGGCTAAAAATTGTGGCATTTCAGGCCTCCACTCAACGGTTTTTGATGTGTCTTACCCTAGTGCTTTACACTGTTTTGCTGTAAAAAAAAAAATACAGGCCACATATTTTAAAATGTGGTATCTCTGTCAGACGCCTTATTTTTCTGTGGGCTAAAAATTGGAGCATTTCAATCTCCATTCAACTGTTTTTACTGTGTCTTATGCTAGTGCTCTACACTATTTTGCTGTAAAAAAAATAAAAATACAGGCCACATATTTTACAGTGTGGTATCTCCATCAGATGCCTCATCTATCTGTGGGCTAAAAATTGGGGCATTTCAGACCTCCATTCAGTGGTTTTCACTGTGTCTTACCCCAGTGCTTTACACTGTTTTGCTGTAAAAAAATAAAAATACAGGGCACATATTTTATAGTGTGGTATCTCTACTAGATGCCTCATCCATCTGTGGGCTAAAAATTGGGGCACTTCAGGCCTCGATTCAACTGCTTTTGCTGTGTCTTACCCTAGTGCTATACACTATTTTGCTGTAAAAAAAAAAAAATACAGGCCACATATTTTACAGTGTGGTATCTCCGTCAGACGCATCATCTATCTGTGAGCTAAAAATTGGGGCTTTTCAGGCCTCCATTCAACGGCTTTTCCTGTGTCTTACCCTATTTTTATACAGTATTTTGCAGTAAAAATACAAAAATACATGCCACATATTGAACAGTGTAGTATCTTGGTCTCACGCCTCATCTATCTGTGGCCTACAAATTGTGGCATTTCAGGGCTCCATTCAACTGTTTTTGCTGTGTCTTACTCTAGTGCTATACACTGTTTTGCTGTAAAAAAAAAAAATACAGGCCACATATTTTACAGTGTGATATCTCTGTCAGACGCCTCATTTATCTGTGGGCTAAAAATTGGGGCTTTTCAGGCCTATATTTAATGGTTTTTGCTGTGTCTTACCCTATTTCTATACAATATTTTGAGGTAAAAAAACAAAAGATAAAGGCCACATATTGAACAGTGTGGTATCTCGGTAAAAATACTTCTGTTTCAAATTATTATGGTTACTTCATGACTGGGTCTCAAATGTACCAACTGCTACCACCATCATCATCTTCTGCCTAGAGGCAGTTACTGCGCAGATGGAAAGTATGAGGAGCAGAGGGTGAACACTTGGGTGGTGTTGTACTCTGTCAGCGGATTACGAAGGTGAAAGCTTCTAGATTAAATCATGACTGAAAGAGCCAGAGCAAAAGCACGTGGAAGAGCACAGGGCCAGGACTCGCAACTACCCAAGCCTGATATTTCTGGGCCAGATTCTGACAATCCATCACCTACTAATACTGAACTTTGGACAAGGATATCAAAAAGGAGCCCCTGCAGTTTCTAGAACAGAAGCTAGAGATTTTGACATTTTGGCTGGAATTCAAGATGTGTCAATTGGAGAGCGTGGTGGTGGTAGACGTGACTTCCATGATATGGGTGTTTCCACTAGACAATCCATCCAACATGTCATTGAATTAAAATCTGTTTTTTTTTTGCAACTTTATTCAGCTGTGCACAAACTATGTCAAACTGATAGCTAGACCCCAGTGTGTTGTGAGTTCATTCTCTGGTTCCCCTTCTGGACTCCCTCTGGTGGTGTCGGAAGGTGGTGCGACTGGTTTGATCGTTGGAGATCTGCCACCTGAGAATGAGGATGACGATTGGATCTCAGGATTCTCAGATTGGATTTAAGACAGCCGATGCCCTGTTCAGTTGCTGGTGATTCCTTCTGGCTTGTCAGCTCTTGGTTTTCAGCTCTGTTCCAGTCATCTAAAGCTAAGTTTCTCTGCTAATGTTCACACTTGATTTTGTTGGTCTATTCAGTTTTTTGTGTGGTCTGCCAGCCCCGGCTGGGGGCTGAGCTGAATTTCCACTCTTATTTATCAGTATTTTGCCAATTGGCTTTTTGTCATTTACTAGTTCTATCTCTTTTTGCTCTGTCTCAGAATATTTCAGAGTGCTGATATAGTGGGAGAAGTCTAGTGACTTCAGGGTTAATTTTGCTATCAGAAGTGTTGGACATTATTTTTGGAGCATTTTTTGCACGTTGCAGACAGGACAGTGTCTTCCCTTTCCTTTCCTGTCTAGTTAGTTTGGGCCCCATCATTTGCTCAGCCTATTTTCCTGCATGTGTTTGTGCCTTCAGCTTGTTTCACCGTCAATACATGTGTGGGGGCTATCTATTCCTTTGGGGTCTGCTCTGGGGCAGTTAGTTTTCCCTTTTCTTGCTTTAGGCTCATGTAGTCCTCCGGCCGTGACGAGGTGTCTAGGTTCATCGTAGGCACGCTCCACGGCTACTGCTAGTTGTGTGGTAAGATCAGGGATCTGCAGTCTGCATAGTTACCAACCACTCTGGTTTTCTGTGGCTTAGCTTGTTTTGCCTTTTTCTCCTCGGTGACCCATTCATAACAGAATCCCCAGCCATACCGCAGATTCTAGGGTACTCAAAAGCAGGAAAGAATTGTAAAAAGAAAAAAAAAAGTGTCAGAATTTTTGTTTTCTTTTATATGTATATTTTTTTTCTCTTTTTCTCTGGGGCCATAGGAGGATTATTTTTTTTTTAATGGAGATTAAGCAATTGTCTGATTGTGTGGAGCAGCTCACTGCTGAAGTGTGGGGAATTTCCGCCTATCTCGCGCATTCACATGCTGCTGAACCAAGGATCCCTACTCCTGATGTGTTTTTTGGGGATCGGTCTAAATTTTTGAATTTTAAGAATAATTGTAAATTATTTCTTGCCTTGAAGCCTAATTCATCGGGGAGCTCTGCGCAGCAGGTTAAAATTGTCATCTCTTTACTGCGCGGCGATCTCCAGGATTGGGCGTTTTCTTTGACACCTGAAGATCCTATTCTGACTAATGTGGTTGCATTTTTTCAAGCCTTGGGGTTGTTGTAAGATGAACCTAATGCTACTGATCAAGCTGAGAAAGCCCTATTGGCATTGAACCAGGGTCAGGATTCTGCAGAGTTATACTGTCAAAATTCCACAAGTGGGCGATCCTTACTACCTGGAATGATGGTGCCTTGGCAGCTCTCTTTCAGAAGGGTTTGTCAGAAACCGTAAAAGATACTATGGTGGGATTTCCTGTTCCCTCTGGTCTTGACGATTCTATGTCATTAGCCATTCAAATTGATCGGCGTTTACGTGAACGCAAAACTACACGAGAGGAGTTGCCACCTTTTGGACAAATGTCTGAACCTATGCAATGTGATACAGTTTTGTCTAGGGCGCAACGTCAGGAGTTTAGAAGGCGTAACAAGCTGTGTTTTTTCTGGGGAGACGTCTCTCATACTATTTCTGTCTGCCCAAGACGACAGAAACGTTTTGCACACACATTTGCTGTGGGCAGTATACAACCTAAGTTTCTTTTGGCAATTACTCTGATCTGCTCCTTATCCACATTTTCCATGAAGGCTTTTGTGGATTCAGGAGCAGTGTTGAATCTGATGGATTTGGACTTTGCTAAACGTTGTAGTTTTTCCATGACGCCTCTGCGGACGCCTATTCCTTTGAGGGGTATTGATGCTACTCCTTTGGCGGAGAATAAACCTCAGTTTATGACCCATGTGATGATGTGGGTTGCCCCAGACCACCAAGAAAATTGTATATTTTTGGTGCTGCATAATTTGCATGATACTATTGTTCTGGGTTTTCCTTGGTTGCAAACTCATAATCCAGTTTTGGATTGGAAATCTGGGTCTGTGGTGAGATGGGGTTGTCAGTGTGTCCTTAGGGATGCTCCTGTTTTCTCCACCTCTCCTCAGTCTCATGATATTCCTGATTATCTAGCCGATTTTTCTGATGTATTTAGTGAGAGCAAGTCTGCGTCTTTGCCTCCTCATAGGAGTTATGGCTGTGCAATTGAGTTGATGCCTGGGTGTAAATTTCCCAAGGGTCTGCTTTTCAACTTATCAGTACCCGAACATGATGCTATGCGATCCTATATTAAGGAGTCATTGGAGAAGGGTCATATTAGACCATCCTCGTCACCTTTAGGTGCTGGCTTTTTTTTGTGGCCAAGAAAGATGGTTCATTAAGACCGTGTATTGATTATCGTTCCCTTAATAAGATGACGGTTAAATATCAGTACCCGTTACCTCTGATGTCTGATTTATTCTCCAGAGTTGAGTGCCTGCTGGTTTACTAAGCTTGACCTCAGGGGGGCGTATAATCTTATTCGCATCAAACATGGGGATGAATGGAAGACGGCGTTTAATACTCCGGAGGGACATTTTGAGTACCTGGTGATGCCTTTTGGGCTCACTAATGCCCCTTCTGTCTTCCAGTCCTTTATGAATGATATTTTCCGTGACTTTGTGGATAAGTTTTTGATCATCCATCTGGATGATATTTTGATCTTTTCTAGTGATGGGATTCTCATGTGGAACACGTCCGGACTGTGTTCCGGATTTTGAGGGAGAATTCCCTGTTTGTTAAGGGATCGAAATGCCTCTTTGGTGTACAGAGGATTTCATTTTTGGGATTTATCTTATCTCCATAGACTATTGAAATGGACCCGGCCAAGGTACAGGCCATTTATGATTGGGTTCAGCCTACTTCTTTGAAGGCCCTCCAGAATTTTTTTAGTTTTTTTTTATTTTCTATCGTAAATTTATAGGTAATTTTTCTGATATTGTCAAACCACTGACTGATCTGACCAAGAAGGGCGCTGATGTGCTGAATTGGTCTCCTGAGACTATCTCAGCATTTCAGGAGCTTAAGCAGAGATTTACTTCAGCTCCAGTTTTACGGCAACCTGATGTCTCACTTCCATTTCAGGTGGAGGTAGATGCTTCTGAGATTGGTGCAGGAGCTGTTTTGTCCCAAAAAGACCCTGTGACTTCTAAGATGAATCCCTATGCCTTCTTTTCTCGAAAGTTCTCCCCACCTGAACGCAACTATGACGTGGGGAATCGGGAATTGTTGGCCATGAAGTGGGCATTTGAGGAGTGGAGACATTGGTTGGAGGGAGCTAGACATCAAGTTGTGGTCCTCACCGATCACAAGAATTTGATTTATCTGGAGTCGGCCAAACGCTTGAATCCTGGACAGGCTAGATGGGCCTTGTTTTACACGCGTTTTAATTTTGTGGTCTCTTCTTCCTGGCACTAAGAATGTTAAAGCAGACACCCTTTCTAGGCGTTTCTTTGCCGATTCTCTTAGTGTGACCGAGCCTACTACCATCCTAGGTGAGGTGTTGTGAGCTCATCTGTTCATTCACCTTTTGTGTCCAAGGATCTCCCTCTTCTGGTGAAGGAAGGCAGTGAGGCTGATTTGGATGAAAGAAACCAAACACCTGATCAGGTGGATTGTGACTGGGTGACAGGAACTTCAGACTGGATATAAGGCAGCTGACGCCCTTCTGAGTGGCTGGTGATTTCTCTGCTGAATTCTTGGAGACCAGTCTGATTCCTCCTTCCCAAAGATAAGTTTTTGCTCTGCTATTGAACTTATTAGTTTTGGTTTTCTTTACCTTGTTTTCTGAGTTCAGCCATCCCGGCCGGGGGTGTGCAGGATTCTTATTCCTTGATCAGTGTTCTCTTTTGCTCTGCTTTCAAAATATTCTGAGTGCTGATATAGGGTTTGAAGTCTAGTGAATTCAGGGTCCTTTTTGCTTATCAGTTGTGTTGGTAATATTTTTAGCAGGGTTTTCTCGGATTGCAGACAGCAGCTTTTCTGTCCTGTCCTTTTTAGTTAGCTTGGGCCCCATCGTTTGCTCAACCTATCTTTCTATCTGTGTTAGTGTTTTCATCTCGTTTCACCGTCATTATATGTTGGGGGCTGCCTATTGCTTTGGGTCTGCTCTGGGGCAGTCAGTTTTTCCCTTTTATCTCTTTAGGCTTATTTAGATCTCTGGCTGTGACGAGGTGTCTAGGATCACCGTAGGAACACTCCACGGCTACTGCTAGTTGTGTGATAGGATTAGGGGTCTGCAATCAGCTAGTTTCCAACCTCTCTGATTTTCTGGGCTGAGCTTGTGTTTTGTTTTTTCCTCCTCGGTGACTCAATCATAACAGAATCACCAGCCATACCGCAGATTCTAGGGTACTCAAAAGCAGGAAGGAATTGTTAAAAAAAAAAAGAAAAAAAGTGTCAGAATTTTTTTTGTGTATATTTTTTCCTCTTTTTCTCTGAGGCCGTAGGAGGAATTTTTTTTTCTGATGGAGTTTAAGCAATTGTCTGATCGTGTGGAGCAGCTTGCTGCTGAAGTGCGAGGAATTTCCGCCTATCTTGCTCATTCACACGCGGCTGAACCAAAAATCCCCACTCCTGATGTGTTTTTTGGGGATCGGTCTAAATTTTTGAATTTTAAGAATAATTGTAAATTATTTCTTGCCTTGAAGCCTAACTCATTCCGGAGCTCTGCGCAGCAGGTCAAAATTGTCATCTCCTTGCTGCACGGCGATCCCCAGGATTGGTCGTTTTCTTTAGTGCCAGATGATCCGATTCTAACTAATGTGGACGCATTTTTTCAGGCCTTGGGGTTGTTGTATGATGAACCTAATGTGATTGATCAAGCTGAAAAGACCCTGTTGGCATTGAGCCAGGGTCAAGATTCTGCAGAACTGTACAGTCAAAAATTCCAAAAGTGGGCGGTCCTCACCACATGGAATGATGATGCCTTGGCAGCTCTATTTCGGAAGGGTTTGTCAGAAACCATAAAAGATACTATGGTGGGATTTCCTGTTCCCTCTGGTCTTGACGATTCTATGTCATTAGCCATTCAAATTGATCGGCGTTTACGTGAACGCAAAACTACACGAGAGGAGTTGCCACCTGTTGAACAAATGTCTGCACCTATGCACTGTGATAGTTTTGTCTAGGGCGCAACGTCAGGAGTTTAGAAGGTGTAATAAGCTGTGTTTTTTCTGTGGAGATGCCTCTCATATTATTTCTGTCTGCCCTAAACAAGAGAAATGTTTTGCACACACATTTGCTGTAGGTGGTGTACAACCTAAGTTTCTTCTGGCAATTACTCTGATCTGCTCCCTGTCCACATTTTCTGCTAAAGCCTTTGTGGATTCAGGAGCGGCCTTGAACCTAATGGATTTGGATTTTGCTAAACGTTGTGGTTTCCCTATGACACCCCTGCGGACGCCTATTCCTTTGAGGGGTATTGATGCTACTCCTTTGGCAAAGAATAAACCTCAGTTTTGGACCCAGGTGGTAATGCGGGTCGCCCCAGACCATCAAGAAAATTGCAGATTTTTGGTGTTGCATAATTTGCATGATACCATCGTGTTGGGGTTCCCCTGGTTGCAAATCCATAATCCAGTTTTGGATTGGAAATCTGTGTCTGTGGTGAGTTGGGGTTGTCGGTGTGCTCTTAGTGACACTCCTGTTTTCTCCACCTCTCCCCAGTCGCATGAGGTTCCTGACTATTTGGCTGATTTTTATGATGTGTTTAGTGAGAGTAAGTCTGCGTCTTTGCCTCCTCATAGGAGTTATGACTGTGCAATTGAGCTGAGTCCAGGGTGTAAATTTCCCAACGGTCGACTTTTTAATTTGTCTGTACCCGAACATGAGGCTATGCATTCTTATATTAAGGAGTCATTGGAGAAGGGTCATATTAGACCATCCTCTTCACCCTTGGGTGCTGTTTTTTTTTTGTGGCCAAAAAGGATGGTTCATTAAGGCTGTGTATTGACTATCGCTCCCTTAACAAAATTACTGTTAAATATCAGTATCCGTTACCCCTGATTTCTGACCTATTTTCTAGAGTTGAAGGTGCTTGCTGGTTTACCAAGCTTGACCTCAGGGGGGCGTATGATCTTATTCGCATTAAGCATGGGGATGAATGGAAGACAGCGTTTAATACTCCGGAGGGACATTTTGAGTACCTGGTGATGCCTTTTGGGCTCACTAACGTCCCTTCTGTCTTCCAGTGCTTCATGAATGATATTTTCCGGGACTTTGTGGATAAGTTTTTGATCATCTATTTGGATGATATTTTGATCTTTTCCAGGGATTGGGACTCTCATGTGGAACATGTTCGGACTGTGTTACGTATTTTGAGGGAAAACTCCCTCTATGTTAAGGGATCGAAATGTCTTTTTGGTGTACAGAGAATTTCATTTTTGGGATTTATTTTGTCTCTGTCAACTATTGAAATGGACCCGGCCAAGGTACAGGCCATTTATGATTGGGTTCAGCCCACTTCTTTTAAGGCTCTCCAGAAGTTTTTGGGTTTTGCTAATTTTTATCGTAAGTTTATAGCCAATTTTTCTGTTATTGCCAAACCATTGACTGATTTGACTAAGAAGGGCGCTGATTTGCTGAATTGGTCTCCAGAGGCTGTTTCTTCTTTTCAGGAGCTGAAGCGGAGGTTCACTTCTTCTCCGGTTTTGCGACAACCCGATGTCTCACTTCCATTTCAGGTGGAGGTGGATGCTTCAGAGACCGATGCAGGAGCTGTTTTGTCCCAAAAAGATCCTGTAACATCTAAAATGAACCCCTGTGCCTTCTTTTCCCGAAAGTTCTCTCCTTCGGAACGCAACTATGATGTGGGGAATCGAGAACTGTTGACCATGAAGTGGGCATTTGAGGAGTGGAGACATTGGTTGGAGGGAGCTAGACATCAAGTTGTGGTCCTCACTGACCACAAGAATTTGATCTACCTTGAGTCGGCTAAACGCTTGAATCTGAGACAGGCCAGGTGGGCCTTGTTTTTCACACATTTTGATTTTGTGGTCTCCTTTCTTCCGGGCACTAAGAATGTTAAGGCTGATGCCCTCTCTAGGAGTTTTTTGGCCGATTTTCCTATTGTGACCAAGCCTTCTACCATCTTAGGTGAGGGGGTGGCTCTTTCTGCCATCTCGCCTGATTTGAGACATGCTCTGGAGAGGTTTCAGGAGGATAAGCCTGAGCGTTGTCCCAGTGGTAGGTTGTATGTTCCTGACCAGTGGAGGAGGAAAGTGATGTCTGAGGTTCATTGCTCCACGTTGGCTGGTCATCCAGGCATTTTTGGTACTAGAGATTTGGTGAGTCGGTCTTTTTGGTGGCCTGCCTTGACTCATGATGTCAGAAGTTTTGTGCAGTCCTGTGGGACTTGCTCCCGATCTAAGCCTTGTTCTCGTTCTAGTGGGTTGTTGATGCCTTTGCCGGTGCCCAGGAGGCCATGGACCCATATTTCAATGGATTTTATTTCTGATCTGCCTGTCTCTCAGAGGATGACTGTTATCTGGGTGATTTGTGATAGATTCTCTAAGATGGTCCATCTTGTACAACTCCCTAAGTTGCCATCTTCCTCAGAGTTGGTGCCCTTGTTTTTGCAACAGGTGGTTCGCTTGCACGGGATTCCTGAGAACATTGTATCGGACAGAGGAGTTCAGTTTATCTCTAGATTCTGGAGGACCTTTTGTTCCAAGTTGGGAATTCAGTTGTCCTTCTCCTCTGCATTTCACCCTCAGACCAATGGGCAGACGGAGAGAACAAACCAGACTTTGGAGGCTTATTTGAGATGTTTTATATCTGCTGATCAGGATAATTGGGTCTCATTTTTACCCTTGGCTGAATTTGCTTTAAATAATAGAGCTAGTTCTGCCACTTTGATGTCACCCTTTTTCTGTAACTTTGGGTTTCATCCTCAATTTTCTTGAGGGCAGGTGGAGTCTTCTGCCTGTCTAGGGGTTGACACTGTGGTGGAAAGAATGCAGCAGATTTGGGACCAAGTGGTGGATAAGTTGTCTCTTTCAGAGGAAAAGGCCCAGCGGTTTTCTAACCGGCATAGGACCATTGGTCCCCGGTTTAAGGTGGGTGATATGGTCTGGTTGTCACCAAAGAATATCTCTATGAAAGTGGCTTCTCCAAAGTTTAAACCTAGATTTATTGGACCTTACAAGATTTTGGAGATTATTAATCCGGTCTCTTTTCGGTTGGCTCTTCCTGTCACATTTAAGATTCATAATGTGTTTCATAAGTCCTTGTTGAAGAGGTTTGTTGAACCAGTGGTTCCTGTGGCGGCACCTCCTGACCCTGTGTTGGTTGAAGGTAACCTGGAATATGAGGTAGGGAAGATACTGGATTCCCGTCTGGCTAGACGGAGACTCCAGTATTTGGTTAAGTGGAAGGGTTATGGTCAGGAGGATAATTCCTGGGTCTCTGCCTCTGATATTCATGCCGAAAGATTGGTGCGTGCTTTTCATCGTGCTCATCCTGATCGGCCTGGTGGCTTGGATGAGGGTTCGGTGACCCCTCCTCAAGGGGGAGGTACTGTTGTGAGCTCATCTGTTCATTCACCTTTTGTGTCCGAGGATCTCCCTCTTCTGGTGAAGGAAGGTAGTGAGGCTGATTTGGATGAAAGAAACCAAACACCTGATCAGGTGGATTGTGACTGGGTAACAGGAACTTCAGACTGAATATAAGGCAGCCGACACTGGTGATTTCTCTGCTGGATTCTTGGAGACCTGTCTGATTCCTGCTTCCCAAAGATAAGTTTTTGCTCTGCTATTGAACTTATTAGTTTTGGTTTTGTTTACCTTGTTTTTTGAGTTCAGCCATCCCCGGCTGGGGGTGTGCTGGATTCTTATTCCTTGATCAGTGTTCTCTTTTGCTCTGCTTTCAGAATATTCTGAGTGCTGATATAGGGTTTGATGTCTAGTGACTTCAGGGTCCTTTTTGCTTATCAGTTGTGTTGGTAATATTTTTATCAGGGTTTTCTCGGATTGCAGACAGCAGCTTTTCTGTCCTGTCCTTTTTAGTTAGCTTGGGCCCCATCGTTTGCTCAATCTATCTTTCTATCTGTATTAGTGTTTTCATCTCGTTTCACCGTCTTTATATGTTGGGGGCTGCCTATTGCTTTGGGGTCTGCTCTGGGGCAGTCAGTTTTTCCCTTTTCTCTCTTTAGGCTTATTTAGATCTCCGGCTGTGACGAGGTGCCTAGGATCACCGTAGGAACACTCCACGGCTACTGCTAGTTGTGTGATAGGATTAGGGGTCTGCAGTCCGCTAGTTTCCAACCTCTCTGATTTTCTGGGCTGAGCTTGTGTTTTGTTTTTTTCTCCTCGGTGACTCAATTATAACAGTGAGGGGGTAGTTCTTTCTGCCATTTCGCCTGATTTGAGACGCGCCATGGAGGAATTTCAGGAGGATAAACCTGAGCGTTGCCCTATGGGAAAATTGTATGCTCCTGACCAGTGGAGAAAGAGAGTGATGTCTGAAATTCATTGCTCTGCATTGGCTGGCCATCCAGGTATTTTTGGTACCTGAGATTTGGTGAGTCAGTCCTTTTGGTGGCCTGCCTTATCTCGTGACGTCAGGAATTTTGTACAGTCCTGTGGGACTTGTTCTTGGTCTAAATGCTGTTCTCATTCTAGTGGGTTGCTGATGCCCTTGCCGGTGCCCAGGAGGCCATGGACCCTTATCTCAATGGATTCTATTTCTGATCTTCCTGTCTCTCAGAGAATGACTGTTATCTGGGTGATTTGTGATAGATTTTCGAAGATGGTCCATCTTGTACCACTCCCAAAGTTGCCATCTTCTGCTGAGTTGGTGCCCTTGATTTTACAACAGGTGGTTCGGTTACATGGGATTCCTGAGAACATTGTGTCCGAGAGATGAGTCCAGTTTGTTTCCAGATTTTGGAAAGCCTTTTGTTCCAGTCTGGGAATTCAGTTATCCTTCTCCTCCACGTTTCATCCCCAGACCAATGGACAGACTGAGAGAACTAACCAGACCTTGGAGTCTTACTTGAGATGTTTTGTATCTGCTGATCAGGATGATTGGGTCTCATTTTTGCCCTTGGCCGAATTCACACTGAACAATAGAGCTAGTTCTGCCACTTTGATGTCACCCTTTTTCTGTAATTTTGGGTTTCATCCTCGATTCTCTTCAGGGCAAGTGGAATCTTCGTCCTGCCCAGGTGTGGACACGGTGGTTAAGAGCAGCAGCAGATATGGGACCAAGTGGTGGATAAGTTGTCACTCTCTCAGGAAAAGGCCCAGCGATTTTCCAACCGGCATAGGACCATTGGTCCCCGGTTTAAAGTGGGTGATATGGTTTGGTTGTCGTCTAAGAATATTCCTATGAAGGTTGCATCTCCTAAATTTAAGCCAAGTTTTATTGGACCTTATAAGATTTTGGAAATTCTTAATCCTGTTTCGTTTCGATTGGCTCTTCCAGTTACGTTCAAGATCCATAACGCATTTCACAAATCTCTGTTGAAGAGGTTTGTTGAGCCAGTGGTTCCTATGGCAGCACCTCCTGACCCTGTGTTGGTCGAAGGCAATGTGGAATATGAGGTAGAGAAAATATTGGATTCTCGTTTGGTTAGACGGAGACTCCAGTATTTGGTCAAATAATGGAAGGGTTATGGTCAGGGGGATAATTCTTGGGTCTCTGCCTCCAATATTCATGCTAATAGATTGGTTTGTGCTTTTCACCGGGCCCATCCTGATCGGCCTGGTAGCGTGGATGAGGGTTCAGTGACCCCTCCTCAAGGGGGGTACTGTTGTGAGTTCATTCTCTGGTTCCCCTTCTGGTCTCCCTCTGGTGGTGTCGGGAGGTGGTGCGGCTGGTTTGATCATTGCAGATCTGCCACCTGAGAATGAGGATAACGATTGGATCTCAGGATTCTCAGTTTGGATTTAAGACAGCCGATGCCCTGTTCAGTTGCTGGTGATTCCTTCTGGCTTGTCAGCTCTTGGTTTTCAGCTCTGTTCCAGTCATCTAAAGCTAAGTTTTTCTGCTAATGTTCACACTTGATTTTGTTGGTCTATTCAGTTTTTTGTGTGGTCTGCCAGCCCCGGCTGGGGGCTGAGCTGAATTTCCACTCTTATTTATCAGTATTTTGCCAATTGGCTTTTTGTCCCTTACTAGTTCTGTCTCGTTTTGCTCTGTCTCAGAATATTTCAGAGTGCTGATATAGTGGGAGAAGTCTAGTGACTTCAGGGTTAATTTTGCTATCAGAAGTGTTGGACATTATTTTTGTAGTGTTTTTTGCAGGTTGCAGACAGTGTCTTCCCTTTCCTTTCCTGTCTAGTTAGTTTGGGCCCCATCATTTGCTCAGCCTATTTTCCTGCCTGTGTTTGTGCCTTCATCTTGTTTCACCGTCAATACATGTGTGGGGGAAATCTATTCCTTTGGGGTCTGCTCTGGGGCAGTTAGTTTTCCCTTTTCTTGCTTTAGGCTTATGTAGTCCTCCAGCCGTGACGAGGCGTCTAGGTTCATCGTAGGCACGCTCCATGGCTACTGCTAGTTGTGTGGTAAGATCAGGGATCTGCAATCTGCATAGTTTCCAACCACTCTGGTTTTCTGTGGCTTAGCTTGTTTTGCCTTTTTCTCCTCGGTGACCCATTCATAACACCAGTGGGTCTTGTCACAGTACCATGTTGACTACAGTCCACAGATGTTATCTAGATCCGTAATGTCCCCTCTACTTTACCAGCATGATGAATTAATAGGAAAAACATGTGGTTTTTATGGAGCTGTTCTTTTCTTGCCAAAGAAACTAAATAAGATCAATGAGGTGGTTAGCCACACACGCAATGTAGAAATATTGAAGATTACAATTACTTTCACCAATGAGTTACCACCAACTTTCTTTCATTTTTACAACATTATATTCCGAAGGCTGAAGAAGCATGATGAATATGAAGCAAAAAGGTATGAATTATAATCACCAAAATGATGTTACAGAAGTCAGAACACACAATCTACAGTATCTGTGTAGCAATGATTTACCACTGAAATTTTGAAGTATGAGACTAGTATCATGTTTTGCATTGATGTGAGTCAAAAAGTCCTTCAAAGAGAAACTGTTCTGGATTTAATGTACAATTTGCACTTGAAAATTGGATCAGATGCCTTCTATGATGCTTGCATGAAAGAACTGATTGGACAAATATGTAAGGAGAAAGACCGGGCTGCGGGTACCTTGTGCTGCGCCGGGTCTGGAACTGTCGAGGCTGCATTCCATGTTTCCTGGGGGAAGGAATAGGGACTGGACTGGCCACATTACCCAGGAAGAGGAGAGTGTTTAGACAGGGAACCAAGCCGGAAGCTGAGGGAAAAATCGCGCAAAGCAGGAGTGAGTCACTCACTGTCAGCGTGCAAGCAGCAAGGGTGCAGCGCACTATGCAACTGAAGTGCCGGCACTGTGATGGACTGCAGCAGACAGACCCAGTGACCTAGAGGCAGGGGAAGAGGCTAAGGGAAAGCACGCATGATAGCAGAGAGTTTTTGCAGGGACAAGCAGCACATAGAAGGCTGAGCAGCATGTTCCATCCTTAGGGCACTGGCACTCCAAAGGACTGTTCCTGTCGGCTCCTGATGCTAACAGCTGTACTGCCAGAGAGCGAGGCGCCATGTGGCTAGTGACCACCAGAGAGCGAGAAGCCTAGCGCTCCATGACCGCGAATACAGCGCACGTGCACAGTAGAGAATGACAGTTTATGCTACGCTTCCAGCTTGGATAACTAATAATTATAAGGCACAGCGGAATCACGGAGGACGTTGGTATGGTCAGCTGAGGGCAGCATCTTCCAAAACTTTGCACTCCTTGTGCGAGTACTCCACGCCTCAAGGCCAGAGCGATGGGAGGGTCTGAGAAAATACTCCCAGAATTTTGCCAGTGTTCCACTGCCTCTACTGGATTGGAGTTGTGTCTCTCTCACCTGTACTCCTTGGTGGTCCAACGAAATGTGACCTCAGTAGAGTTGAGCGAAACGGGTCGAAAAAATTCAAAAGTCGCCGACTTTTGGCAAAGTCGGGTTTCATGAAACGAAACCCGACCCTAGGATGAGGTCGGCCACGAGGTCGGCGACTTACGCGCCAAAGTCGCGTTTCAAAAGTTTGTTTTGCGCTCTTTTTCAGCCAATCAGGATCCACGGACACTGTGGGCAACGTGATGACCTAGGCACGGGTCACCACCATCTTTCAGAAGGGCATGCAAGTGATTGGCTTGCTTTGGTGGGCGTCACAGGGGGTATAAAAGGGCGTGCACGCCGACCGCCATCTTACTTCTGCCGATCTTAGTATAGGGAGAGGTTGCTGCTGATTCTGTAGGGAGAGCGTTAGGCAGGGAAGAAGACAAAAAAACTGCTTCTGCTGCTAGCGATTTGGCCTGCACAACACACAAGTCACTGTGTGTGCAGTGCAAGGGGAGGCTATATTGTGGTGTATCAGTGGTGTTGGTTGTTGGGCTGCCTTTTAAGGCTTCCTGACACGCTGGCATTGCTGTTTACCCACTGCTCCGCAAACTGCTTTTTTAAAAGCAATCCAATCTCCCTTATCCTCTAGTCACTTTTGTCACAGCTGTGCCATCGAGCCTGTCACATAGCGCTCAGATATCAGTGGGCCTCACACAATCCACAAGTGTCCAGTGTCCAAAAGTGTGCGCAGAGATTCAAAATCTCCATTATCCTCTCGTCACTTTGGTCACAGGCAGCTGTGCCATCGAGCGTGTCACATAGCGCTCAGATATCAGTGGGCCTCACACAATCCACAATTGTCCAGTGTCCAAAAGTGTGCGCAGAGATTCAAAATCTCCATTATCCTCTCGTCACTTTTGTCACAGGCAGCTGTGCCATCGAGCCTGTTACATAGCGCTCAGATATCAGTGGGCCTCACACAATCCACAAGTGTCCAGTGTCCAAAAGTGTGCGCAGAGATTCAAAATCTCCATTATCCTCTCGTCACTTCGGTCACAGGCAGCTGTGCCATCGAGCGTGTCACATAGCGCTCAGATATCAGTGGGCCTCACACAATCCACAAGTGTCCAGTGTCCAAAAGTGTGCGCAGAGATTCAAAATCTCCATTATCCTCTCGTCACTTTGGTCACAGGCAGCTGTGCCATCGAGCGTGTCACATAGCGCTCAGATATCAGTGGGCCTCACACAATCCACAGGTGTCCAGTGTCCAAAAGTGTGCGCATAGATTCAAAATCTCTATTATCCTCTCATCACTTTGGTCACAGGCAGCTGTGCCATCGAGCGTGTCACATAGCGCTCAGATATCAGTGGGCCTCACACAATCCACAAGTGTCCAGTGTCCAAAAGTGTGCGCAGAGATTCAAAATCTCCATTATCCTCTCGTCACTTTGGTCACAGGCAGCTGTGCCATCGAGCGTGTCACATAGCGCTCAGATATCAGTGGGCCTCACACAATCCACAAGTGTCCAGTGACCAAAAGTGTGCGCAGAGATTCAAAATCTCCATTATCCTCTCGTCACTTTGGTCACAGGCAGCTGTGCTATCGAGCCTGTCACATAGCGCTCAGATATCAGTGGGCCTCACACAATCCACAAGTGTCCAGTGTCCAAAAGTGTGCGCAGAGATTCAAAATCTCCATTATCCTCTCGTCACTTTGGTCACAGGCAGCTGTGCCATCGAGCCTGTCACATAGCGCTCAGATATCAGTGGGCCTCACACAATCCACAAGTGTCCAGTGTCCAAAAGTGTGCGCAGAGATTCAAAATCTCCATTATCCTCTCGTCACTTTGGTCACAGGCAGCTGTGCCATCGAGCGTGTCACATAGCGCTCAGATATCAGTGGGCCTCACACAATCCACAAGTGTCCAGTGTCCAAAAGTGTGCGCAGAGATTCAAAATCTCCATTATCCTCTCGTCACTTTGGTCACAGGCAGCTGTGCCATCGAGCCTGTCACATAGCGCTCAGATATCAGTGGGCCTCACACAATCCACAAGTGTCCAGTGTCCAAAAGTGTGCGCAGAGATTCAAAATCTCCATTATCCTCTCGTCACTTTGGTCACAGGCAGCTGTGCCATCGAGCCTGTCACATAGCACTCAGATATCAGTGGGCCTCACACAATCCACAAGTGTCCAGTGTCCAAAAGTGTACGCAGAGATTCAAAATCTCCATTATCCTCTCGTCACTTTGGTCACAGGCAGCTGTGCCATCGAGCCTGTCACATAGCGCTCAGATATCAGTGGGCCTCACACAATCCATAAGTGTCCAGTGTCCAAAAGTGTGCGCAGAGATTCAAAATTTCCATTATCCTCTCGTCACTTTGGTCACAGGCAGCGGTGCCATCGAGCCTGTCACATAGCGCTCAGATATCAGTGGGCCTCACACAATCCAAAAGTGTCCACTGTCCACAAGTGTGTGCAGAAATTCTAAATCTCCCCTGTCCTATAGACACCTTGTACCTTGTTTTACATTACTATATAGTTTGTTGGAATTTGTCTACATTTCTACCAAAAATGAGGAAGGCTGGTGGAAGAGGCCGTGGAATTGGGCGGGGGTTGGCAGCTGGTAATGATGGTGTTGGTGGTGGATCTGATGGTAGTGGCAAGAGCAAAATAGGACCGAATGCAGGAGGTGCTGACCCTGCGTCATCGTCTGGCTACATAAGGCCTCGAACGCTTAGTTTTCTAGGAGTTGGCAAACTGCTTTTAAAGGCAGAGCATCAGGAAAAAGTTTTGTCTTACATTGCTGCCTCCAGCTCTATCGCCTCCTCTTCTTCAGTTGTAAAAAGTAAAAGCACTGAGTCGTCATTGGAGGCTCATGTTCATGAACCACACCTTTCCTTGTGTCCTTCACCCCAACCAAGATTGAAGGATGACGCAGGCCATACTTCTGATTACTCCATGGAGCTGTTTTCACATACCATGCCTGGATTATCAAGTGAAATAGTGAATTACCCAGGCCAAGATGAATCTGACATGGAGTGCACTGATGCACAGCCGCTGATGGATGATTCTGCTGGTACATTCACTCAGAGCACTACATTGTCCTCGCAGTGTACAGAGCCAGATTTTGACCCTGATGAGACTCAGGTGCCCCTTCCCGCACACTATACCACCATACACGGTGACACAGAGAAAGGTGCACATGACATAGAAGAGGAGGTGATGGATGACCCAGTTGTTGACCCAGATTGGCATCCATTGGGGGAAGAGGGTGCTGCTTCCAATAGCTCAGATGAGGAGCATCCACAGCAGACATCGACATCGCAACAGCTCTTATCTGGCAGGCCCGGAGCACTCCAAAGACAGGTTCCAAACATCAAAAGAGTTGCTGGACAGCTTGTCCAGAGGGTCAAAAGATCACAGCGTGCTAGGCCGCAAAATGTCTGCCAAAGTAGGAAGAGTGCAGTGTGGCACTTTTTTGAACAAAATCCTCATGATCAGGCCAAGGTTATCTGTAAGAAGTGCGCAAAGACCTTTAGCCGAGGGAAAAATCTGAAAAATTTGAATACCAGTTGCATGCTTAGACATTTAGCCAGCATGCACTTGCAAGCGTGGACACAACACCAAACCTCAAGTGCCACATGTGCAACTGATCACAACGAAGGTAGTCAGCAACGCTACATTGTTTCCCCCACTGTAAGCCCACCGGTTAGCACAGCAGCAAATGTTGAGGTGTCGTTGCAAGACCACAGCAGTCAGGGAATCCCACTGTTATATCAACGAAAGACTGATTCTAGGCCATCAGAAAGAACACCAACTCCATCACCATCATCAACCCTCTCTCAGTCCGCCCTGTCCACCGCTACTTCCACCATATGCAGCTCTCAAGTCCAGCTCACCCTCCCAGACACTATGAGTAGGTCAAGAAAGTACTCAGTCTCTCATCCGCGTACACTGGGTTTGAACGCCCACATTGCCAAACTAATCTCGTTTGAGATGATGCCCTTTCGGTTGGTGGAAAGCACAGCTTTCCGCGAACTCATGGCCTATGCAGTACCACGCTATGACCTACCCAGTCGCCACTTCTTCTCTCGCAAAGCCATCCCAGCCCTCCACCATCATGTGAAAGACCGCATTGTCCATGCACTCAAGCAGTCAGTGAGCGGAAAGGTGCACCTCACAACTGATGCATGGTCCAGTCGGCATGGCCAGGCCCGTTACGTGTCCATCACTGCGCACTGGGTTAATGTGGTGGATGCAGGGTCCACAGGGGACAGCGGTGGTGGGACAGTGCTGCCTAGCCCACGGTATAGGAAACAGTTGGCTGTAGGCGTTCGACCCTCCTCCTCCTCCTCCTCCAGAAGCGAAAGCTCGTCCACAGAGCGCAGTCGTACAAGCACTCCATCTGCAGCTGCCACTGTTGCACACGATGTGTCCCCCTATCGAGCAGCTAGTGGAAAGCGTCAGCAGGCTGTGTTGCAGATGATGTGTTTGGGCGACAGACACGCCGCCGAGGTGCTGGCCGAGTACTTGAAGCGACAAACTGAGTCATGGCTGGGCAGTGTACATCTTGAGGCAGGCAAGGTAGTTAGTGATAACGGCCGTAATTTTGTGGCAGCCATAGCCCTTTCAAAACTCAGCCACATACCTTGCTTGGCTCACACCTTGAACCTGGTGGTGCAGTGCTTCCTCAAAAATTATCCGGAGTTAACAGCCCTGCTCCAGAAGGTGCGAAGACTGTGTGCGCACATCCGCCGGTCGCCTGTACACTCCGTTCGTATGCAGAAGCTGCAGCGATTGCTCCACCTTCCCAACCACCGCCTCATTATCGACATTGCAACAAGGTGGAACTCCACCCTGCACATGGTGGAGCGGCTGTGCGAGCAGAGGCAGGCCATAATGCATTTGTGGGAGGATACACGGCCAGGCACTTTGAGAGCAGACATGGAGTTGACAGGCGTGCAGTGGTCGAAGCTGAAAGACCTTTGTAAAGTCCTTCAGTGTTTTGAGGAATGCAAACGGCTGGTAAGCGCAGACGACGCCATCCTAAGCATGAGCATCCCACTTATGCGTCTGCTCATGCAAACTTTGACGCACCTTAAGGAGCAGGCGTCTGCAGCCAATGTTGATGAGGAGGAAGAGGAGGAGGGAATCCTTGATGACATTCAGCCATTGTCTGCTCAGGGACCTCTCCTGGACGAGGTGGAGGAAGAAGAGGAGGAGGAGGAGGAGGATGATGGGGATGATTACTTAGGGGAGGAGGATGCATCTCGTGGGGCAAGTGAAAATGTTGGCGTGGCAAGGTCTGGTACAGGGTTTGTGCGTGACTGGAGGGATGTGGATTTGCCAGAAAGTGCTCCTCCACCCAGCACTCGCAGTGCATCATTGACACCGGGAACATTGGCCCACATGTCAGATTATGCCTTGCGGATCCTAAAAAGGGACCCCCGCATTGCCAAAATGATGAACGATGACGACTACTGGTTGGCCAGCATCCTGGATCCACGCTATTACAAAACATCATGCCACAGGAGAACCTTGACCTAATATTGGCTAATAAACAAGCAACTCTGGTAAATCGGTTGCTTGAGGCATTCCCAGCACACAGCAGCGGTGATGGTTCTCACACGAGCCGTACGGGCCGGGGGCAGCTTGGCAGAGGTGTTCGTGGTGCACACAGCAGAAGTGGCGTTGGAGACAGGGGTTTCATGACAATGTTGTGGACTGATTTTTCAAATACCGCTCACACAACTGGTAATACTGCATCGATGGAAAGTGACAGGAGACAGCAGTTGTCAACTATGGTTACAAACTACTTTTCCTCCCATATCGATGTTCTCCCACACAGGTCATTCCCCTTTGACTATTGGGCCGCTAAACTGGACACCTGGCCTGAATTGGCCCAATATGCCTTACAGGAGCTCGCTTGCCCAGCTGCAAGTGTGCTATCGGAAAGAGTCTTCAGTGCAGCTGGATCAATCCTGACAGAAAAAAGGACCCGTCTGTCAACCCAAAATGTGGATGATCTAACCTTCATTAAAATGAACCACGCATGGGTTTCCAAGGATTTTGTCCCACCTTCCCCTGATGACACATAGGGTGACAGAAAAATGGCTTGCTTTGGTCCACCTCTTCCTGGTACTTCACCTATTTCGCCTTTTGCATCAGCTGAATGTCCAACATCAACATATGCCACTTTCTAAAACTCCCTAACTGTGCTGCCTCCCCCCCCATGGCCGGGGTCACCACCTACCGCACGACACCGTGCGAGTGCCGTTGCCCTGGACAGGTGGGTAGGCCGACTCTTGGGCGCGGGCACTGGCACAGGGTCCCTCATAGTGCAATCAAGTGTCTCTGACGGTGGTGGTGCACACCTGCCGTCAGACACACCGCTGTACTATGAGGGGCCCAGTGCCAGTACCGACACCCACGAGTGGGCCCCCCTTGCTTGGGCAGGGCCCCAGCATTTGCAATCTTTACCTCTCCCTGCTCCTCCGCTGTGTAATCTGGGCCGTCAAATCCATATTGTGCCTGACACCGTCTGAGCCTGCCTCCAGAGACATATATTTTGAATGTGTACGCTATCCATACATGTTATCCGGGGATACGGTACCCTTTCTAACCTTTGTGCAATCACGTGCAATCCATACTGTGCCTGACACCGTCTTAGCCTGCCTCCTGAGACATATATTTTGAATGTGTACGCTATCCATACATGTTATCCAGGGATACGGTACCCTTTCTAACCTTTGTGCAATCACGTGCAATCCATACTGGGCCTGACACCGTCTGAGCCTGCCTCCTGAGACATATATTTTGAATGTGTACGCTATCCATACATGTTATCCAGGGATACGGTACCCTTTCTAACCTTTGTGCAATCACGTGCAATCCATACTGGGCCTGACACCGTCTGAGCCTGCCTCCTGAGACATATATTTTGAATGTGTACGCTATCCATACATGTTATCCGGGGATACGGTACCCTTTCTAACCTTTGTGCAATCACGTGCAATCCATACTGTGCCTGACACCATCTGAGCCTGCCTCCTGAGACATATATTTTGAATGTGTACGCTATCCATACATGTTATCCGGGGATACGGTACCCTTTCTAACCTTTGTGCAATCACGTGCAATCCATACTGGGCCTGACACCGTCTGAGCCTGCCTCCTGAGACATATATTTTGAATGTGTACGCTATCCATACATGTTATCCAGGGATACGGTACCCTTTCTAACCTTTGTGCAATCACGTGCAATCCATACTGGGCGTGAGAAAGGCTGGCGAGCTGTTAAGCAAGCTACAGCACCTGTCCAGACAAGTACAGGGATTCCCTAGCGAGGAGACTTATTTGATTGTTTTCAATGTTGGGACAGCAATTTTTGGGGAGCACTATACTCTGGAGAATGATAAATGGGGCCCACCATACACTGGAACATTCCAAAGGTGGACATCAGACACTGGAGCAGCATTTACAGGGCCCATTATACACTAGAGCATTAGAAATGGGGCCCATTATGTTTGGAGCATTATTTGGGCCCATAAGACAGTGGAGCTTCATCCATGGGGACCAACATATACTGTAGCATTATGTGGAGCTCATCATATACTGTTTCAAACATTATATGGGACCAATATTCTGTATGGAGAAATAGATGGGCCTTGTCATGAGATGTAAAAAGTGAGGTATTTTTCATTGTACTATACCGCTATTTATCTGCCGTATCGGAGCATGATGAGTTGTGGTATGTGTTAAAGGGGCGCTCTTTCGCCCAGGGCACATGAAAACCTGCAGCCAGCCCTCCCCCCCCCACAACTTTAGCCAAATAACCCCCATTTTTCAGTGCATAATTTGTATTATGACGTTAATTAAGGTTGACAAGCTTAAGTAAGAAGAATTGATGCTTTTGGCATTCAAATGGGCACTGTAGGTGTGTTTCCTGTCCTCCTCTCACTGCCGACTTTTATTCCCCATTGACTTACATTGGGTTTCGTGTTTCGGGACGACCCCGACTTTTCCCTATAATCGGACGATCTTGCTCGACCCGACTTTTGGAAAAGTCGGGTTTCACGAAATGAAACGCGACCCTAAAAAACCAAAAGTCGCTCAACTCTAGACCTCAGCATTTTCAGATGGGAATTGTTTTAATAATTCCGCAAGAAGGGCCCTCTGGTACTCCAATGTTTAATATACCTGTCTTCCTAAGGACTAAGAGATATAAAGTTCTCCTTGTAGCATGGGTCTAGAAGTGTCACCAATCAGTAATGCCTGTTACCCAAAATTTTAAGAGCACGCGGGTCACGGGAAAAGCAGCGTAACATAAATTCAGCCATGCATGTCAGACTGCTAATAGGCAAGACTTCCATGTCCTCACCAAGAAGACGACTGATCATGCTCTCCTCCTCTTCCTCCCTGTCCTCAGGCCATCCACGCTGAGCAGATGGTAGCATTTGACAGTTGTGCTTGTAGTACTGTCTATAGCACATGAAACTAGTGCCGTTCTTCCTCATTATAGAAAGAACACCGTGAGCACAACTCAAGATGGTGCTAAGGTTAGGTTCCCAAACCGTTAAAGCAACAAATATAAACCTAGCACTCAACTTAAAGGTACCGCATCTGGAGGCACATTTGCCCCTCTCCTATATACTGACAAGCTCATTACCTTAGAGAGATTATACTCCTCAACGCCTAAAGTACCATCGTCCATTCTGATAGATGCCTATAAGCTCTACACAATCTATATACCACACGTAACTGAAGAAAGTCACATTGACCGAAACGTCTTTTTTCGTGTACTACAATAAACCGCCTTGCAAATACCTTTAAGCTGAGTGCTAGGTTTATATTTGTTGTTGTTCTTCCTCATTGTCACTCAATCCATGTTGGGATAAGATGAGGCTGGACTGTGTGTAATCACCCTGTATGGTTCCTTGCTCCATCTCATCATGCTCCACCAGCAATGAATCCTCTTTGATTGTGAGCAGAGAGCGTTTAGTGCTCTATTAATTAACCTCCCTCCCTCACTCTACTTTCCCCTGTCCAGTTCTTCATCTTGCCTGAAAGTTGGCTGAGCTCTTGACCCAGAGGACACGGCATGGATGTGGGCACCTGTACCTGCAACAGACTATGAGTAAAGATTTGGAACTACATGCCCTGGTGTCCTCCACTTATTCCTGCACCAACCCGTCCAGCACTGCTACATCCCTTGTGCCCGACACTACACCATCTAAGTGTCACTTCATCTACTCTGCCCTGGGACTACAGCCCTGCCTGTGGAGGGCTATAACATCACTGCTGCACCACACCATCTGTCCCAGAGGATCTGTCTGCAGCGTCGGCTTAACATCTTCATTGCCGAACACCACAGGTGGCATCACAAATCATTCATAAACTTTCCCCTTTTTACAATGGGCGCCAAGTTCCACGGGCTGGATCCCAGCTGCCGTGACATCTCCCATTGAAGCTCATCGGGCCCGGTACCAAGTACCCCACAGCCCTGGGAGGGCGACCCAACTTGGCGTCATGAACAGGATGACGAAGCCCGGTGCCACTGGGTTCTGTGTGCCTTTGATTTATTGGACTTAAAAGTTTGTGGAAATGTGCAAAAGATCCAATTTGATAGACTGTAAAATGAACGCTAAAAATGGCTGCCGGCGCGGTGAAGAAGGGCGTGACAACATGGGTGGTCCTAACAAAAGACCGCGAACTGTCCTGGGCCTCCCCTGTCTGAACTTCTATGCGACAGCGACATGACCCACCCTCCGAGGGGTTCGTATACTGGCTTGGTATGGAGGAGTAGGAAGAAGACGCCGCCCCCAGAAGGAGGAGCGAGAGCCGGTGGCGGGAAAAGAGTCCAGACAGGAAGAAAAAGGGAGAGAGAATGCCATGATGGAAGGAGAGAGGAGCCCTGAAGAGCGAAGGGAGGTTAAGCTGAATCTCCCCGGCGTAATGGCTGAAGTCTCCGATCTGGCTTCTGGCATGAACCGTCAGCAGCTGGAGGATGAGAAGGCCCAGCTGACCACCCGTCTGCGACTGAGGCACGAGGTGTTATGGAGGATGAATTGGCAGCACGCCCAGGAGGGGCCTCTATCAGCGGTACCCCAGTCACCGGTACCTGCCACTGCTGCAGCGGATCTCCCCCAGGCAGTCCCTGTGGAGCCTGCGGCCGCTGCAACACCACTGGCAGCGTTTGTCACCACCTCTCCGCTGTCACCGCGGCAGAGTGCGGCCTACTAAGAGGAGTTCTCTGAGGGCTGGGGAGCTGAAGCGGAGGAAGCTGAGCCCCATCCTGGACCTGACGTGGCTGCGCAGGTCCCACCAGAGACCCCTGCGGACCTGGAACCGCCATCTGCTCCACCACCGCTGACATCCAGACAGATTATCCCCGTGGATACCCCTGCAGCTGCCTGCCATCTCAAGCCTGCACCGGAGCCGGGAAATCGCCAGGAGGCGCCAGGTACATCCACTGCCCCTGCCCCTGGGAAGGCCTTCGGGTGTGTGGCTGCTACAGCATCCGGGCAAGTGGTGCTGGACCTCGTCTGGGACTGGGACTCTGAACCCTGGGGGGAAACACCTGCACCCCTTGCGGTAGTGCCTCTGTCCACCGTGGGTAGTAGCAGGCCACGGGAAGAGGAAGATGAGAAATGGGCTCATTGCCAAGAAACCATATGTCAGCTGGCAGCCAAGCAGAGAGAGCGGGAACAGTGGAGGCTGGCTGTGCTGGGCTCTGATCTGTACCGGAATGAAAAGGTCTGCGCCGGTCACTACGGTCCACGGTACTCAGCCGGATGGGTACAGGTCCTCAATCTGAACCATGAGAGGGGGATTTGGTTCATTGCAGACCCCAAGAGGATCAGTGACCTGTTCTTCAGCAGGAGAGATGTGGAGTCACACCTGAGGAAGGGACACCCTGCTAGAGACCTGCAACCGGGGGAATATGTAATCTTTACCTAGCATGAGGGACTGCATGGATGGTATGCGCTAAACGTGCGCCGCATTCCTGAAGACTTCATTGCAGCCTATAAGAAGGAACACGCTTATGTTCCCCCAGCGGGAGTGCCACCCACTATAGTGATCACACGTTCCAACACCAGGCAGGCAACATCCACCCCTGTTAACCACCCCATGGTACAGATAGTTACCCCAGCTGTACCAAAGGCAGCAATTGCACCAGCTGCCACCACCTCATACTATGGGAACCCATCAGCAGAAAGAGGATGTCTAGAAGTTCTTCCCTGGAAGCAGCAGTCCAAATCATCAGCTTCCAGTACCCCAGGAAGGGAACACCATTAAAGATAAATAACTAACTTTGTTACCCAGGAGGGTATTTGCACCATTGTGCCTGTTTTTCTATTTTTCTACTTTTTTGTTGGTTATCATGATGTTTCCAGTTTTGTTGCCCAGTTTTATTGGCAGCGTTTTTCACACTTGAACTGTGGAGAATATGTAACCTTTACCCGGCATGAGGGACTGCGTGGATGATACGCGCTGAACGTGCGCCACATTCCTGAAGATTTCATTGCGGCCTATAAGAAGGAACACGCTTATGTTCCCCTAGCGGGAGTGCCACCCACTATAGTGATCACACATACCAACGCCAGGCAGGCAACATCCACCCCTGTTAACCACCCCATGGTACAGGTGGTTACCCCAGCTGTACCAAAGGCAGCAATTGCACCAGCTGCCACCACCTCATCCTATGGGAACCCATCAGCAGGAAGAGGATGTCCAGAAGTCATTCCCTGGAAGCAGCAGTCCAAATCATCAGCTTCCAGTACCCCAGGAAGGGAACACCATTAAAGATAAATAACTAACTTTGTTACCCAGGAGGGTATTTGCACCATTGTGCCTGTTTTTCCTGTTTTACTATTTTTCTATCTTTTTGTTGGTTATCATGATGTTTCCAGTTTTGTTGCCCAGAGTTTTATTGGCAGCGTTTTTCACACTTGAACTGTGGAGATCATGGACGCTGAGTGATCTGGAACTGTCATTGTACATTAAATAGTTTGCACCTCCTTAGGTGCCCTCTCTTGGTTTTACATAGCCCTTTTATGGATAAGAACTACCTCATCGTGGAGCCTGGCTCCTATCAAAAGGACACTGCAAGAGATCCCGGCTGGGAGCGGTGTCCAGCACTTACAAGAATTATTGAAGTTTTGATGTGAAGTATTTTATAATGTGCCTTATGAAAGTATTAATAGAGAATAGCTTTTATATAGAATCTAGTTAATAGCAATGACTAAGGCCTCTTTCACACATCAGGTTTTCGCCGTCAGGCGCGATCCGGCGCTTTTGACAGAAACCGGATCCGGCGAAATGCAATGCCGGATCCGGTTTCCCCCCCATTGACTTGCATTTGCGCCGGATCGCGCCGGATGGCCATGCGTTTCATCCGGTTTTCGCCGGATCCGGCAATGTGTCGCGATCCGGCGTCTGGAAAAAACGGCTACTGTAACGTTTTTTGTCTCCGGCGAAAAAGCCGGACACGCCGGATCCGGCGCGTCCGGCTTTTTCACACAATGAAAGCCTATGAGCGCCGCAATGCGCCTGATCCGGCGAAAGCCGGATCCGGTGGCCGGATCCGGTTTTTTGGTCTGAGCATTCTCAGTAGCTCTGCCCACAAGACATATATAAAAGCAAGACAGTGGGACCCACAGCCACACCCAACATGCCACCCAAGAAAGCAACCAAGCGCAGCAGGAGAAGGCAGGAGACAACTGCAGCACCATCAGCACCACCACCACCCCAAATGGAGCAGCAAATGGAACATGCTGAGGAGGGGAGGCCAGCAGCAGATGAGAGACGGTAATTATCAAATCCCCCATTCCTCCAAACTAGGGCTATTGAATATCAAAATATTCATTGGCCCTTTGTTTCTCTTTATTCAACAGCCGCCCAATAGATGCAGCAGCAGCAGCAGCAGCAATGGCAGCAGCTGGAACACCACCCACAGGCATGGAGTGTGGCCACCAGGAAGACAGCACATCATCTTCTGGGAGCCCTCCCTCGCATCGTCAGCGTTTGACGGTAAGTTTTTATTTCCAAAATCCATCATCTCTGTAATATATGTCTATTCATTGCCTTTTATTTCAAAACAGGATTCACAAGATGAAGAGGAGCTCCCAGAAGAAGAAGGAAGGGGTGGACAGACACTTGGAGTGGGCTCACAATTGGTAAGTTTTTTGCATCAAACGCAGAAACACAACATCACACTACACACAACACATAGAAAACAATGTTCTGCAGACCACACACAGCAAACAAATGCCTACATCCAAAGACATAACATTTTTTGTTTTCTTCTCTAGTCTTCCCAATCTGGTGCTCGGCCAAGAGGTCCTCGCAGTGCCTCCCAGGGTCGTCGGCGACAGCAACGCGGCGGTCACCAGCGTGTAAGTATAAATATTTTTGCTTTGTTTTTTTGCACTTTTTATTTCATTTCTTTTGTGGAGGCTAATTATGTTATTTTTGTCTTTTTCTTTAACAGCCTTCACAGCGTGCTCCCGACTCTGACGGTGAGGATGGAGGACTCGATGTGGACCACCTCATTGATCTCGTCAGAGAAAGGGAGCCGCTCTGGAATATGGCTGACCGCCGCCACGCTGACCTTATCGTTACCCGACGACTCTGGGAGGAAATCTGTTCGCTCCTTGTGGGCCGCTGGGAGGACCTCGATGTTCGGGCCCAGATTAAAGAGCGTAAGTATATACAGTACCGGTTGCTTGATGTAAACCAGTGTTTCCCGAACTCCAGTCCTCGTGGTCCCCACGGATCATGTGTTCAGGATTTCTATTTACTATGGAAATCCTGAAAACATGACCCCTGGGGACCATGAGGACTGGAGTTTGTGAAACACTGATGTTGTATACTAACCACTCCTTTCTCGTTTCAGGGAACAGAATTGTGAATCGGTGGCGGTCTGTGAGGGATCGTTTCAAGAAGGAGTTCAATAAAGAGATGCGGGCCCCGAGTGGATCTGGAGGACGCAGGAGCAAGTACAAGTACGCACAAGCCCTGTCGTTCCTCCGGGAAACAATGGTCACTAGAAGGTAAATATTACACACCACATGTGAAAAAAAATGTTAGATGTAACTTTTTTTTTTCAGCCAGGGCCATACCATGTCAGTATTTTAATTGTTTTTTTTTCTCTTTATTCCACAGCACGGTGAGCAGCACTCGGGAGCCTGCACGATTGGACCCTTCTGAGGCGATCCCTGAGGAGACCGGCACCGAGGGACACTTCGACCGCCCCGGTACATCTGCACCTTCCCACACATTCGACCCATCTGTCCCATCCACCAGCACAGGAGCATCGTGGCCGCCTACATTACATGAAGCTGCTGGTGAGGAGATCGCTTTCCCTTTACCCCACCCTTCTGCCCCTGCCACCTCTAGTACACCTGCGGGTACTGGGCGGCAGCGGCAGAGGGGTCAGGAAAAGAGTTATGCGCCAGAGTTCTTGCATCTGAATGCATCTTTCCAGAACTGTCTAAAAGTCTTGTCAGAGCAAATCTCCGCAGGCTTTCAGCAGATCAACTCCAGCATTCTGGAGGTGAAGACACTTCTGCAAACCATGCATTCAGAAGCAAGATCTTCGCCAAACCACACCTTTTTCAGGTCTGTTGTGGAGCGCATGGCAACACTATCTCCTACCCAGCAGATGCATGTAATGCATTCGTGCCACGGTGCTCTACAGCAGGTTACCTCCCAACCTCCACCTCCCACCACTGTAGTTCCTCCACCTGCACCCCCTCCAGCCACTTTCCATCCTCCCCCTCCTATTACATCTGCACCCCCTCCAGCCACTTTCCATCCTCCCCCTCCTATTACATCTGCACCCCCTCCAGCCACTTTCCATCCTCCCCCTCCTATTACATACCAGCAACCTCACCAGTACCAGCAACCTTCCCAGTACCAGCAACCTCCCCAGTACCAGACATCTCCCCACTTCCAGCAACCTGCCCCGTACCAAACTCCTTCCCCGTACCAAACTCCTTCCCCGTACCAAACTCCTTCCCCATACAACTTTCCATCAACATCATCTGCTCCTACAGTCCCTGCCCAACCCTCCACTCCACCGCCCACCACCTCTTCTGCCTCCCACATGTCCACCCATTCTGTAGGTTTTTCCACACCATCACCTCTAACTGTTCCTTCCCCACCACGATCCCAGTCCTCTCTCCACACTCCCATTGTCGAAGTGTCCCGCAGCCCCTCCAGCAGTATTTCCACCCCACACTACACCGAGTTATAATGTTTTTTTTGTAATAAAAATGCCCATTTGGTTGGTTTCAAATCTTTATTAAAAAAGTTTTTTTAACTTTAAAAACAGTTTACACAAAAAAAATATTTTAAATAAAAGTTAAATTATTGTTTACACTGGTTGTCTGTCATTTCTTTCTGCGGCGAAATATGTTTAAAAAAAAGGTTAAATACAGGGTATTTAAAAGGTAAAAAGGTATTCAAAACCAGGTATATAACTGTGGGTAAATTTTAGCTTTTTGCCACAGTTGTGTTCCTGGTTGTGTTTGAAGCAAAGTATTTCACCTGAAAAGTTGTGTTTATTGTTGGTGATTTCCTAACAATGTACACAACTTTTGTTAAAAGATGAAATACTTTGCATAAAACACAACCAGGTACACACCTGTGGCCTAAAGCTAAAAATAGTAAGACCATGACAAGATAGCCAACTTTGGTTGGCAAAGGTATATACTGTTGGTCCAGAAGGTACACAAGTTTGGTTAGGGCACAAATCTTTCACACTCTGTCATCCTGCCAGTGTACTCTGCCTTGAGGTGACATAAAGTATAGTGCAAAATTGTCCCTCATTACTGAAACCGTCACAGAACTTCTAGTGGTAATATTTCCAATGACAACATCCATCTTCGCCAGTAACTTGCTCTTCTCTCCAACCTGCACTTTCTCCTCTACAACCTGTCAAAGAAGGGCTGTAGGAACATGCTATATATAGTTTTCCAGTAGCCAATCCCGTTCGGAAGGCCACAAGGGTCAATTTTAAAAACCAGATCCGGCGTAATCCGTCGAAAAACGGATAGAAAAACGGATGAACCGGATGAGACGGATCCGGTTTTGTCTGTCAAGAACAAGACGGATCCGGCAGAAAACCGGATCCGGCACATCAGGTTTTACAAAACATTTGCCGGATCCGGCATTCCGGCACGACGCCGGATCGCGCCTGACGCCGAAAACCTGATGTGTGAAAGTAGCCTAATAGGAATGTTTTAATAAAGAAATTTGAATAAAGATGAAGATTTGAAAAAAATGCAGGTGACGAACCAGGCATCAACGGTTGTCACTTAGGGTTAATAAAAGAAAGTAGAAAATGTGAAAGAAGAAGTGATAATGCTTGAAATAGCACTTTAAATTAGGTAGCATAACTTTAAAGATAGATAGTAAAACTTGCTTGCAATGTTCAAGAATGAGTACCTCTCATATTGAAAAGATTAGATAAGAACTGTTTATTTTGCATTACAAAAATGTTGTATGTTTCTGTATTTGTCCATCTTTGCTTCTTTTGCAGCCCACAGACATGCTGTGTTTAACGGGGTATGTGGTGCCCCTGAGGGTTCAGTCACCGCAGAGGTACTGCATCTCCTCCTGAGGTGTGGTACCCCACCATCCAGGTAAGGTGGAGACACGTGACCACACTCCAACACCTGCACCCCACACCACAAAGTAGTGTAGCAAAGCACCTTTGGCAGCTCCCTGTTTGGAGTGTAGCATAGCACCCCTTGGTGCCTCCCTGCTTGGAGCACGAAACGTGCTGGGAGGCGGGTGGAGCTTAGTTTACATAAATGAGCAGGAAGAGTTGAGTCAGTCGTTCAGTTCAGTTCAGTCAGTCATTCATTCAGTGAGTGAGTGAGTGAAGATGCAGAAGGACAGAGAGTGAGACAGAGAAGATCCCCGGGAGAGGGATGGAAGAAGGAAGTGCTGCAGCAGGCCACAGTGATCTGGGTCTGCTGGCACAGGAAAGAGACAGAGAAAGGAAACTTGATTCTCTATTGGGAAGAAGTATTAGCATGGAACGTAAGGAGAATAGGAGGACTAAGAATCAGGGTTGGAAGAGAGAACCCTTCCCAAGTTCACCGCGCAAGGCCGGGTCCCGGTCCCCGAGGTTGTATGGATACTAATGGTCCTGCAGCAGACACCGGAGGAATAGAATTTGTCACCACCTTATTCCCACACCAGACTTGGGGGCACAACAGCAACATGTGTGAGCCGGGACTAAGTAGTAAGGAGTCCCCGAAGTAGGCTACAGCTGTCTGCCGTACAAGTAGAGTTCATAGGAACATCTGACAGGAGGAACTCCAGTGTAACTCAGTTCTGGGAGTACTTCATTCAAAGGCACTATAAGAGGAGACGTTCAGAAAAGGCACATATGTTGGCGGAGTGTTGGAAAGGAGTTCTTCATCTTGCCTGAAAGTTGGCTGAGCTCTTGACCCAGAGGACATGGCATGGATGTGGGCACCTGTACCTGCAACAGCCTATGAGTAAAGATTTGGAACTACATGCCCTGGTTTCCTCCACTTATTCCTGCACCAACCCGTCCAGCACTGCTACATGCCTTGTGCCCGACACTACACCATCTAAGTGTCACTTCACCTACTCTGCCCTGGGACTACAGCCCTGCCTGTGGAGGGCTATAACATCACTGCTGCAACACCATCTGTCCCAGAGGATCTGTCTGCAGCGTCGGCTTAACATCTTCATTGCCGAACACCACAGGTGGCATCACGAATCATTCATAAACTTTCCCCTTTTAACAATGGGCGCCCAGGGCCACGTGCCGGTCCCAGCTGCCGTGACATCTCCATTTGAAGTTCATCAGGCCCGGTACCGAGTACCCCACAGCCCTGGTAGGGCGGCCCACATGCTCAGGTCCTGTTCCTGTGTCGAATGGACCAGCAGGAAGGTCCCAGAAGGAGGCTGCTATAAAAGGTTAGCATGGCCGCTTGGCTATACGCTAGTATAGACAGTATTTTGTAGTTGTGTGTATGAAGATGGATGTATGCCTTCTGGTGACTGACTCATTATATGCTCCCACCCTCTGGTTGTGCATGTGTATAGGGTATTGGAGTTAAGTCAGCACCTACAGGTGGCATTGCCTATGTGCCACGGTGCATCCGGTCCTCTGCACCACACTTAGTGCCTAACTGTGCCATACAGCACAGGGCACTACTGTACTGCGTCAGGTGGCAGCGACCGTCAGTGCGGCACCGTGCGCGATACATGCACTTTCCTAACCCTAAGTTTAGGAGTTGGTGGTGGTGCTGTGCGCACTAGGTGTGCTATATCTTCAGTTTAGTTTCTTCCTGGCACTGCGCCGAGCGCTAGTGGTCTAGAAGGACTCTAACCCAGCATCTTTAGGGTTGAGTCCTGAGACTGTACACTAGCGCTCACTCCGCCAAGTCCTGTGAAGTTAACAAGCTCCGTCATCTGTTACAGCGGCTCTGTGAAGTAACAGAGTTCGCTCCCGTACACACCGGGTCAGTGGTTAACCCGCCGGTGTTTAATTAGTACTCCGCCATTACCGAGCAGAAGTTTACCATCTCTGTACTTCACAATCCCAACTCAAAGACGTCTCATGTGTTGTGAAAATCCTCTGGAATGCTCTACCCCAAGAAATTAGGACCAGCCACAACCTACACCATATTAGGCGCTCCCTCAAAACACATTTGTTCAGAGCAACCTATCACGTTCCCTAATCAAAGTGATTTTATGTGTAAGTGTGTGTGTGTAGCCCATTCACTATCTCTATCTACCCCCCACACCCTCAAGATGGCTGGACCATCATTGTAAATACACATGTATCCTTTCCAACATCTGCAGTGTAGAGTTCCAGCGCGTGGGGACATCAAACAGTCATTGAGCCGGAAACTGCAAAAGCTGCTGAAGCACGGCAAGACTTTCTAAAATGGGCACACAGGCGGCATACTTTCACAAGCAGAGGTTAAGCACATGGACCAGGCATGGTACATGTGTGAGCTCGCCTCACTTCAGAGCTGTCACCAGGTTCCGGCCATTGTCACACACAACCATGCCTGGCTGTAGGTTCAGCGGTGTCAGCCAACGATCTGCCTGCTCTTTCAGAGCTGTCCACAACTCTTCAACATTGTGCAGTTTGTCACCTAAGCATATTATCTTCAGCACAGCCTGTTGACACTTGGCTGAGGATGTGCTGCAGTGCTTCCAGCTTGTGACAGATGTGGACATTTTGGAGATGGAGGCTCAAGAGGAGGAGGTGGAGGATCTGTAGACTGTGAGGACAACCCAGATTGACGCAGGGCCCGCAATCCTCGGCGTTGTGAGAACGTGTTAGATTCAAAGTACCATTATTCCACAGCCTCTCCTCTCTGCCAGGCGCTTCACTGGCTTCCTATTGCTCAGAGGCTCCAGTTAAAAACCCTAGCTATGAGATACAAAGCCATCCATATGTTTGTAACATCTTCTCACAAGGTCCGACTGGGTCCCAGCTTCCACTATGTTAACCAAGAGTGCCGTCAGCGAGGTGTATCGTCCTTGTCCACAAGCACTTGTCCACGTGTCCGTGGTTAGGTGGACTTTCCAAGTAACAGTATGCTTGAGGGCCCAGTAATGTTGTGGGCACATGCTTGTGTAATGCCGGGGCGGCACAGCGGGAGAAATAGTGGCGGCTGGGGACCGAGTACTTTGGGATGGTTGCCGCAATCAAGTTACAGAAAACTTCAGTCTCCACGAGTCTAAAAGGCAACATTTAGAGCGCAAGCAGTCGAGAAATGTGGGAATTTAGTAGAGTGGCCTGTGGGGCATTGGCTGCGTACTTTCGCTTGCTTTCCAAGAACTGGTGTAGAGACAACTGAACGCTGCGCTGGGAGAAGGACTTGGACATGCTTGCTGATGTGCTAGCTGAGTGTGTGCAACAACAGATGCAGGGCAAGAAGCATCTTCGCATGCACCATGGACAGGGGATTGGCTTGCAGAAGAAGCAGTGGTATCACCTGTGGACACTGTTCTTGGACCCTGGGGTTGGCCAAAAACGTCAGGTGCTTTGCTGCCATGTGCCTGATCATGCTATTGGTGATCAGGCTGGTATTTTTTCTAGCTCTTCTGATGAGGTCATGGCAGGTGGTGAAAATGGCTTGTTTGGGGTTATCGGTGGAGTCTTTAAAAAATGAGACTCACGAACACCTAACATTTGTACTGCCAACTTCCTTTGTGTTGGTGTTACAGGGACAGTCAGTGTCTCCCTCTGCCACACCACCTCCTCACCTCACCCCCTGTCGGTCGGTGTTCCCCAAGGCTCAGTTCTAGGACCCCTACTCTTCTCCATCTACACCTTCAGCCTGGGACAGCTCATTTAATCCCACAGTTTGCAATATCATCTCTACACCGATGACACGCAGATCTACCTATCTGGACCTGACATCACCTCCTTACTGACCAAAGTCCCACAATGTCTGTCCACTATTTCATCCTTCTTTTCTGCTTGCTTTCTAAAACTGAACATGGACAAAGCAGAATTCATCATCTTTCACTCATCTCACTCTACCCCTCCATCAGACCTATCCATCAGTGTCAATAGCTGCTCACTTTCCCCAGTCCTGTATGTTCAGAGCCTCAGGGTGATCCTCGACTCTGCTCTCTCTTTCAAGCCACATATCCACCCCTTGCCTCCTCCTGCCAAGTACAACTCAAAAACATTTCCAGGATCCGTACATTCCTTGACCAAGAATCTGCAAAAATGCTTGTGCATGTCCTCATCATCTCCCGCCTCGATTTTTGCAACCTTCTACTCTATGGCCTCCCCTCTACCATTCTTGCACCACTCCAATCTATCCTAAACTCTGCTGCCTGACTAATCCACCTTTCTCCCCATTATTCCCTAGCCTCTCCTCTCTAAACCTTAAATCTAGGACATGCAAAGACATCCACAACCTGTTTCCTCCATACATCTGTGACATGATGGTCTCCCGGTACTTATTTACACGAAACCTTCGATCTTCTCAAGATCTCCTTCTCTACTCCCCTCTTATCTCTTCTTCCCAAACCACATATAAGACTTCTCCTGTGCTTCACCCATACTCTGTGACTCTCTACCCAAACACATCAGACTTTCGCCTACCATTAGTAATGAGCGAGTGTACTCATTGCTCAGGGTTTTCTGAGCATTCTCGGGTGTCCTCCGAGTATTTTGGCGTGCTCGGAGATTTAGTTTTCATTGTCTTATTTGCATGATTTGCAACTTGTAGACAGGATGAATACATGTGTGGAATGCCTTTTGTTAGGGAATTCCCACATGTATAAAACCTGTTTACAGTTGCAAATCAAGCAGATAAGATGACGAAAACTAAATCTCCGAGCATGCCAAAATACTCGGAGGACACCCGATCATGCTCGGGAAAACCCGAGCAACAAGTATACTCACTCATCACTACCTACCACATAAACATTCACAATAAACCTGAAGACCCACCTCTTCCAACAAGCTTACAACCTCTAGCGATCCTCAGTCTACTGAACTGACGCATGACCAGCTCTACCCTCCACTTGTCTATCCCCACCCATCCCCTGTGGACTGTGAGCCCTCGCAGGAAGGGTCCTTTCTCCTTCTGTACTTGCATGTGCCTTGTATTGTTCATATTTAGTGTACTTGTACTTGTATGCCCCTTTTTCACATGTAAAGCGCCATGGAATAAACTGCGCTATAAAAATGACTAATAATAATATCATCCACCTACTCGTCTTCCACTTACGCACCCTGGTCTTCCTCCTGACTTCCTGGCAATTGTGTCTCATTATCGTCCACCTCTTGTGACACATTCCCACCATCGCCTTAGTGTGAGGGTGGCTGCTCAAATATTTGCCCATCGCTACATGCAATATTATCTTGCCTCGCTTCAAGTGGACTGAGAGAACTGAATCTATAAATGGAAAAGTGTACAGCTCTTGGGATTGTCGAAGTGTGGGATCAGTTGTCTCTGGGCAACCGGCATGGCGGGAGGAAGAAGGGTCAGGGTGAGGAATATCTAATCTAGACTCACAGCTACTCAGACTTGACCGTGTGGAAGACAGAGCGCTGGTGATGGTGGCTAAGTGACTGGAAGTATTGTCCGCTATCTAACTGACAACCTTTTGACACTGCTCTGGGTTCAATAGTGGTTTGCTGCTGCGGTCCCCTAGTAATTGGAACAGGAAGGTCGAGCAAGAAGATGTAGATGTTTGTTGTGGCACAATTTCAGCTTGCCCACGGCCTCGGCCTCTGCATGCACCATCACCATCTCGTCTACTTCCATGTCCCTTGCCATGTGCCTTTGCCATTTTAAATGGACTACAATATTTTCCACGTTCACTACAAATGGCTGAATTTGGAGCGAACTGATATGTGCGTGTAAACCACAGTATAAAATACCTGGCCTGTCAGTAAAAAAATTTTTTTTCAGCAAACTGGTGTCAATAACTAGGGTAATACACAGGAAAAACAGTTCAATGGAGGACTAAAATGCCACAATTAGTAGTCCACAGATAGAAGAGGTGTCTGACGGTGATAGTCCACTTTCAAATATCCTGCCTGTATTTTTTTTTTTGGGGGGGCCCCGAAAAATTGTATGAATAAGTAGGCTAAGACACCACAAAAACAATTCTATAGAGGCCTGAAACCTTCTGCATATTAAAACGGAGCTGGGTCACCTGATCAAGACTGGGAGGAGAATATTAACCCTTTTTGTGCTGCCTGTCAGCAGGTCTCACAAAGTATTTAAAATGCCGAGTCCACATAAAAATGCACAGCATTTATATGAATACACATAATATATCCGGTATCCCATTGAAATGGCCAGTTAGTGGGTTACCACACATCCTCCATGTCTCTTCAGACACCAACACTAGAACACCAGGTTGAATGTGTTCCGTGATGCAACAGCCACAATATTGTTTGCAAAGGGGTGTTTGTGGTCTCAGCAGAGTTCATCTATCATTTCTTGTGTCTCCTCCCCCTTCCAATGAGGAGTCCAAATAAATATCAATTTAAAAAAAATTATAGGGTAGGACAGGAAGAGCAAATAGATACTTGTGGTATGGCACTGCGCTCTGCCAACACTAGAGTAACTTGTTTTTAATTACCAGCATTACATAAAAATGTTTAAATGAAAACAAAATTGATAGAAAAACACTCCCAGCATTCCTCTGTAAACATCTCAGTATTTAGATCACTATTAGCATGATCTATTACTCTTCAACATTTCTCTGTCTTCAGATCACAGATATCACAAAATACTTCAGCCGCAGGGCATTAAGTATTGCCTACGATTGAACAGTTCTGGATTACATTTGTACAGTGTGAAACATTAATTAGGCATACAAAATGTATTTGTCTAAAACACAGTTGGTGGACACATAGTAATTCCCCCCATTTAAAGGAAAATGATAGTCTTGAGATCCATTTGTAGGAATCGAGATATTAAAACTACAAAACAACAAAGATTATCTTTTACGTTGAAACAGATTATTGAAGAAATTTAGACAAGTAATTCAACATTTATTTAGCCTCCCTTGACAGAACAGTAGAACCATAATTGTGCTGTATCACAATACTAGAGCAAGGGGAAAATGCAAATTCATGATACAATAACGCAACTGCCCCACAACGAAGGTGAACTGTACTACAATGCTCAGAACAGGATAAATTGTCCAATGTCTGATGCCAGACTCCTTCAAACATTAACTATCTGCTGTTGATTATCAGTGCTAAACAAAAACCAAAACGAAAATTGTTTTTTCTTAAAGGAGTTTCTGGGCCCATATGTGAATTGTGAATCTCTCTTATTACAGTCCCCAAGTTGAGTTGGTGTCATCAGAGCTTAATCTTAAATGCAGGTGGTTGGATGACTGACGATGACCCTGAGGATTTAAAGCGTGGTTTTAAGATAGTATCAGGATCAACTTCAGCTAGAGGATTTTAAGCAACACTGAAGGAGGAGGAGGTTGTGCTTCTTCTAGATTCACCTTCCTTCTTTGATGGGGTGTCACTTAATCTTAGAAATATGGGCTGGTCTGATGTTATCACACTACCATTCAAAGGAAGATTGCATTTCATTGGTTGTCCATCTAGGTATCTGTTGTTGTATTTTTTGTAGTCACCAACTGCATTGTACTTTCTTACAAACACAACCTCGGCAACTCCATAACATAACAAGCAAGTGTACTTCAAGGCACCGCATACGCAGAAAAGCTCCACAATATCTTCCTCTGTGACTCTTGAATGCAAATTATCAGTTTTTTGCCTTCTAAAGGTCTAAAGACAGACTCTTTTGGAGTGTACCTTACTGATTAACTTGCCTCCTTTGTGACAAGTGTCAGTGACACGTTGGTTACAGCCTTTCTGTGCAATAAAGGTGGTGAAGTCTCATGCTGAGTAGACATGGGACCTGTGTATGCCTTATTTCTGTACCACTTTACTAAGAGGTAAAGTTTTGCCAAGAGAAAAATAATTTACAGACATTCATGGCTTTTTTTCACATTGCTGGCAGCTGTGATCTTTATCTTCTTGGTGGGGATGTTGGAAAGTTCCAAGTCGTAATCAATACCATTATTGTCCATATCTTGTCAAGAAGAAATCTGTTTTTTTCCAGGGTCATAGTTAACTACATTTATTGGCATTCCTTTAGCAGTGTTCATTACACTGGAAAAAATATTTTTAGGCTGTGATATTTGGACATTCTTGGTAATATGTGTGGATGAAGAACCTTGTGCCACGGGTGTGTTGATAGAGTTACGGCTGGTGCACTCCTCTTTAAACTTAGTTTTTCATGAGCATCCATCAGTTTGTTTGGTTTTCCTCCAATACTGATGTGCTGCTTTCTAGAATTAAGCATCTCACCAGCATCTTGCACTTTACCCCTTTATACGGAAAAGTGCGTCTTTGGCAACCTATTTCTCACGGGCATCTTTTATGCCAAGCTTCAGACGTGCATCTGTTACACCGATCTTCTGACTGACATCAAACACATTCTGGTAATTCGGGGTGGGTAAACACTTTAGTGGTGTGTGACAATTATTTTTTAAAACGTGAAGACTTCAAGTTGGGTCTCCATCTGGTGGGTTGCCTGTAGTAGAAGGTGTGTCAGAGGCGTATCATACTGTTTCTACTCTGTGGAAAGTGATGCCACTTTAACAGTGTGTGACAATTATTTGTTTAAATATGGATACTCCAAGTTTGGTCTCATTCTAGAGGCTTGCCTGTACTAGAAGGTGTGTCAGAGGCCTATTATACTGTTTCAGCTCTGTGAAAATTGGTGTCACTTTAGTGGTGTACAGTATGCATGTATGTATATTTTTTTAAATGTGGAGATTCCAAGGAGGGTTTCCATAAGGTGAGTTGCCTGTAGTAGAAGGTTTGTCAGAGTCCAATTAAACTGTTTCTTTACTGTGGAAATTGATGCGACTTTAGTGGTGTGTGACAATTATTTTTTGAAATGTGGAGACTGGAGTATCATTTTATTACACAATATAGAATCTTTTAATACACAAAATACATAGATTTGCAGTGCGTAAAAGAACAGAGGAGAATATATCTTAATGAAACCAAAGCTAAATTAGATTTGTTACTTCAATTTGCTTTCTAAACTTTACATGTGTATCTGAATTGCATGTTTCCTTTTAATTCGATCACTGTGACATTGGTCAGATTTAATGTGAAATAAGGGGTAAAGAAGCTTGAAATGCTGCTCTAGCCTCTCACATAAAATAATTCTTGTGTAGGAGAAAAACAGAAGCCAATGAATACTGAGCAGGTAAGCAAACATAAAAGAAAATAGCTTCTTAAAACAGAACTAGTAAGTAAATATTCAATGTTTCTAGGCATCCATCAAACTTTTCAAACATGCTAATATACAGTGGGTACGGAAAGTATTCGGACCCCTTTAAATTTTTCACTCTTTGTTTCATTGTAGACATTTGGTAAAAAAAAGTTCATTTTTTTCTTATTAACGTATACTCTGCACTTGACTGAAAAAAATTTTAGCAAACATATTAAAAAAGAAAAACTGAAATATCACATGGTCATAAGTATTCAGACCCTTTGCTCAGACACTCATATTTAAGTCACATGCTGTCCATTTCCTTGTGATCCTCTTTGAGATGGTTCTACTCCTTCATTGGAATCCAGTTGTGCCGTCAGGCGCAATAGATCTGACAGGCACACAGTAATTAGTTTCACTTCTCTCTCCTTGCCCACTTATCAGAAAACCCCACCCCTCCTAGTTATCTCCTGACTCTACAGGCTCTGTGAAACCTGATATCACAGTGACTCAGCAGACCTTCTAGTGAGCAGATATCAACACTTTGGCTTCTCAGGCACATTGCGCCTGATTTCAACACAAATTGAAAGGTTAGTATTTTCTTTTTTTATTCATCACGATTGTGTATTTAGCTTGTTTTATGAAGGATTAATGCTAAGTTAGTGTACATAAGTACTGTTTTCTTAGACAAAAGGAAGGTGGCTACTAAGGCACATTGCGCCCTAACACATACTTTTTCTCTCTTGCTTCAGATTTTCTGCTGCAATGGCCAGAAAACAGTATGATTCATCTAAACCCCTTCATTTAGAAGAAATGAAGATTTTTTTGTTAGAAGATGATGAGGAAGAACCAGCAGTAACTGAGGATTTAGAGGAATCTAGTGACATTTCATCTGAAGATGAGGTAGCAGAATGTAACACTGATTCTGGAACAGAGCAGGATGGTGATGACACTGATACAGAGGAAACAGACACAGATCTAGCTTATTATTTGGGCAAAGATAAAAATACAAAGTGGAACAAAAAGGCACCCAAGAACAAACCGCAGAGAATCCCACAATATTATTACACACCTTCCTGGAGTTATTGGAAGTGCTAGAAAAGCTAAAACTGCAGTGGAATGTTGGAGTAATCTAATTACAGATAGCATGTTGGAAACTATTGTTCGGTTCACTAACCAGTATATTGACACAATCAAAGAGCAATTCTCCAGAGAGAGGGACATCAAAAACACTGATGTGATTGAACTCAAGGCATTTATTGGCTTGTTATACCTAGCTGGTGCTTTCAGAGCAAATAGGCAAAGTTTGGAGGAGCTGTGGGGGACAGACGGTGATGGCATCGAAAAATTCAGCCTTGTGATGAATCTGAAACGATTCAAAGTCCTGATCCAATGCCTCCGTTTCGATGATCGAAGTACCCGGACAGAACGAAAAGGTTATGACCGGCTTCTTTACAATGCTGAATGTGGGTGGCATCAACTCACAAGTAATTTACCTCGGTAATGAACTTAAACTGGGTTCCAGTATCATCTCTATGCTGATGACACCCAGTTATACACTTCTTCCCCTGACATCACCCCTACCCTAATTCAAAATACCAAGGATTGTCTGTCTGCTGTCTCTAGCATCATGTCCTCCCTCTATCTGAAACTAAATCTCTCTAAAACTGAACTTCTTGTGTTTATCCACCTCTACTAACCTCACTCTACCTAACATCGAAATAACCCTGGAGGGTTCAACCATAACTCCCAAGCAGCATGCCCGCTGTCTTGGGGTCATATTCGACACTGAACTTTCCTTTACTCCGTACATCCGATCACTCAGTCGCTCTTGTCACCTGCATCTTAAAAACATCTCCAGAATCCGACCTTTTCTCACCTTTGAAACTGCTAAGACTCTTACTGTCGCTCTTATTCATTCTCGCCTGGACTACTGCAACTCTCTTCTGATCGGTCTCCCTCCTACCAAACTTTCTCCTCTCCAATCCATCTTGAATGCGGCAGCCAGGGTCATATTTCTGTCCAGCCGCTTCACCGATGCCTCCATCTTGTGCCAGTCATTACACTGGCTACCTATTCGCTACAGGGTCCAGTATAAACTCATCTCTCTCACCCACAAAGCTCTCCACTGTTCTGCACCGCCTTATATCTCCTCTCTCATCTCTGTCTATCGCCCTACACGTGCCCTCCGTTCTACAAATGACCTAAGACTAACATCCCCCGTAATCCGAACCTCGCACCTCCGCCTCCAAGACTTCTCTCGTGCTGCTCCAGCTCTCTGGAATGCACTTCCCCAGGCGATCAGACTGATACCTAGCCCTGACCTATTCAAGCGCGCTTTGAAAACCCATCTCTTCAAACAAGCCTACCACATCAACTACCCAGCAAGCTAACTTTGCCCTGTTCCCTCCTTCCAAATATTATTCTGAATCTGCACCCTACTATTCATCTGTCTCCACACCCTTCATGCACATGATAACTGCACTTGATACTTGTCTATTGCACTTAAACACACGGGCTGATGACCGGATCATGCAGCTTTATATGAAAATCCCTATTATAATTGCCAGACCTGAATTAACAAGCATTTTTCACCTACTGTGTCCCCCCATTTCCTTGTAGATTGTAAGCTTGCGAGCAGGGACCTCACTCCTAATGTCACTGTTTGAATTGTCTTAACTTGTATTGAATTTATTGTCTGTACATGTCCCCGCTTAATTGTAAAGTGCTGCGGAATATGTTGGCGCTATATAAATAAAAATTATTATTATTATTATTTATTATAAACAAATGCGCAGGAGAATGTACCTAAAACATTTGGCTAATGAACTGGTGAGTGGAGAGCTAAGCCTAAGAAGTACAAAGACGGTTGGAATGCCCCTTGCCCTGCAACACCGGTTGAAGAGATATCGTCCCAAGGACGTTCCAAAACAAACACCGACTCTACCACCTTCTAAAAGACGCAGTTGTACTACCTGCTCATTTGTATCTGGTTTCAGAAGGCTTTCTAAATATGACTGCAAAATATGTAAAGAATCAATCTGCCTTTCCCATGCAACTTTCGTCTGCCAGCCTTGCTTTTCCAAGTGTACCTGTGCTGCTTCTGCTGCAATTGAAACCACTGAAGATGAGTAGAAAATAATTAAGTAACATCTAAGTGCAATATCCTTTAAGTTTTTTTCCATAATTTTATATTTAAGCAATAGTTAAGTAAAGATAACTGGAGCCTATTTGGCGGTACTACCGAAAAGTGGTACTTTTAGTTTTAATAAGTTTATGGTTAATAAATGTTTTTTTTTGCATCTGATTTGGTGTAATCTCTTTTAATACATTCCTATGAAGGTCACTGACTTCTTCTATAGTCCTGAAATTGAAATATGTAGCTACTATAGGTGGTTTTCTGACCTGTGCTTGTCAGGCACATTGCGCATGAACTGAGGAGAATCTATATTGCGCCTGACGGAGGGTTAATTAAACTGATAGGACTTGATTTGTAAAGGCACACACCTGTCTATATAAGACCTCACAGCTCACAGTGCATTATAGTTCACTATAGTAACAAAAAAGCGCAAATAGGGTCTTATCCGGGTTCATATTAAAAAATATAAAAGAAATTCACTCACCAATGCAGGAGAGATCAGGCATGTACGATTAGTAGTCTGCTGCTGCACGTCCAAAGGTCAAAAAAGTGACGGCTGATATAACAATTCTTATGGAACTAATTTATGGACTTCCATGCGGAAGTCATCCCCTGAGGAAGAAGTACTTCTTACTTCGAAACGCGATGGGAATAAATGATTAATTGGAATCCTGTATTTTGTCAAGCAGCGCATGGAAGTCCATAAATTAGTTCCATAAGAATTGTTAGCTCACAGTGCATGTCAGACCAAATGAGAATCATGAGGTCAAAGGAACTGTCCAAGGAGCTCAGAGACTGAATTGTGACAAGGCACAGATCTGGCCAAGGTTAAAAAAGAATTTCTGCAGTACTCAAGGTACCTAAGAGCACAGTGGCCTCCATAATCCTTAAATGGAAGAAGTTTAGGACCACCAGAAGTCTTCCAAGACTAGGCCGTCCAGCCAAACTGAGCAATTGTGGAAGATGAGCCTTGATGAGAGAGGTAAAGAAGAACCCAAAGATCATTGTGGCAGAGCTCCACACATGCAGTAGGTAGATGTGAGAAAGTTACAAAAAATCAACTATCACTGCAGCCCTCCACCAGTCAGGCCTTTATGGCAGTGACTCGATGGAAGCCTCTTCTCAGTGCCAGACATATGAAAAACTGCATAGATTTTGCTAAAAAGCACAAGAAGGACTCCCAGACTATGAGAAATAAGATTCTCTGGTCTGATAAGATAAAGAACTTTTTGGTGATAATTCTTAGTGGTATGTGTGGAGAAAATGAGGCACTGCTCATCACCTGCCCAAAACAATCCCAACAGTGAAACATGGTGGTGACACCATCATGCTATGGTGGTGTTTTTCAGCTGCAGGGACAGGATGACTGGTTGCAAATGAAGGAAGCATGAATGCGGCTAATTACAGAGATTTCTTGAATCCTGGATGATAACCTCTTCCAGAGTGCTCTGAAGGTTCACCTTCCATCAACACAATGACCCTAAGCACACAGCTAAAATAACAAAGGAGTGACTTCAGAACAACTCTGTGACCATTCTTGACTGGCCCAGCCAGAGCCCTGACCTAAACCCATTAGAGCATCTCTTGAAAGACCTAAAAATGGCTGTCCACCAATGTTCACCAACCAACCTGATGGAACTGGAGAGGGTCTGCAAGGAAGAATGGCAGAAGATCCCCAAATCCAGGTATGAAAAACTTTGCATCATTTCCAAGAAGACTCATGGCTGTACTGGCTCAAAAGGGCACTTCTACTCAATACTGAGCAAAGGGTCTTAATACTTATGACCATGTGATATTTCAGGTTTTCATTATTAATAAATTTACAAAAATTTCTACATTTCTGTCTTTTTTCAGTCAAGATGGGGGGCAGAGTGTACATTAATGAGAAAAAAATGATCTTTTTTGAATTTACCAAATACCTTCCATACCCACTGTACTACCAATATTCCAATATATTGCTACATCCTTCTGCACAAATGGAATAGAATTGAAGGAGTTAGCACATGGACGGACCCATGTACTGTCTGATTCCTGTTGGAACTATTACTGTAAATACTGAAGACATGAAATTAAAATTAATAATAAACATAACATCATGCACATATAAAAACACAGATTACAAGTATGTTTGTGCTGTATAAATACAATGGGAGCTGATCCAGTCTGAGACTAAATATAAAATAAAACAGCCATACTGTATGTCACAGTTATATAAAAGCTTCTGTCCTCTCAGAAATAAAACACATAACTGAAAGATGCTTCCTCAGAATAAAGAATATTTTTGGGGGTGGACGTTGGTCAATCTATTAGAAAATGTCATCTTTCCTATGTACAGTGACAGATAGTGTCACAATTAAATTTTCAAGATTTATGAAATGTAGAGAATAAATAATAGTGGTATCAAAAATTGTAAATCAGGCATTGCATCATCAGACTGCTTTGCAATCAGTTACCAATATAGAGGGAGTAGACATGACTCAGAATGTAAAGATAATCCAGCGTTCATTTAAATGCATAAATTATAAGTCAACTAATATTTTCATACAGGTCAGAAAGAGTAATAAGCAGAATTCCACCAAACTTTAGGAGCGCAACATAGATACTAAAGAGAAGCAACCAACTTACTGCCATGCCATTATACATATTAATACAGCAATGGTAATCATGCTGCAAATCAGACAAATTGTTATGTATGTATAGTAAAAATGTGTCCAAATTTAATACATAAATATTTTCTTTTTTTTTTTTTTAAATAAACCAATTCCAATATCATAACTATTGCATAGGCGTAAAGAACCACCATGACATTCCACCGTGAAAGATATTTTACGACATATCAAATATGTAGCTACCATGCAAAAAAATGCACGCTCATCTTGCTTCTTTCAGGGGCACTCCTGAGTGAAGTAACATTTCAACAACAGCATGTCATAAATTAGATGAACAATGGCATAGCGCCACTATCCCATTCTAGTGCTGATTACTTTGGCGTACCTGGGAGTAACTGCCAAAAAACGCCAAAAGTGGCAAAATTGCTTTATTGAATTGGGGTCTATGCCTTGGGAGTATTTAATCAGTTGTGAGGACTAGTTCTATTTAGTATTATAAAATGAAAGTTTATAAAGTGGCCACCAAATTCTACGTACAGTTGTATGTATTCCTTTGTAGGAGTACAGTAACACAACTAGGGCATTTATATTTTGCTAGTTGAGCTTCCAGTAGCTCTTTGATTATAGTCATGAACCTCAAAGGTTTTCCTTGTGTCATACAATCCAGCACATAAAATGTTAAAAGATTAATCTAATTTAAATTCAGAAATGTCCAGATAGTTAAACATCTGTCTGTCTCCAGCAAAGAAGCCAGCTTGGAAATTTGCATCAACTCTCTCTTTTTATTGCAATGACAGGTGTGATAAGTTAGTTTTTACACAGTTACCAGATTGCTCCAGGTTACTGGTGCTTTTTAATAAGTACATCATATGCTTATGACTCTCAGGTTGTGAAACAAGGCTGCATGACACTTCACACAAATGGGGATAAAGTAGATGTAAAACTCTGTATTGGCAATAAATTTTGACCAGAATGTTCTGGAATCATAAAGAAAGAGGATAAAGTTTTAGCCATAGAAAGGAAATATATGAATTGTAATTAACAGCTCCTGCTAAACATAAGTGGAACCATAACTCATACACCGCCTGCTTCCTCATTACAGAAGAAGTGACATCACTGATTTACTCGCATGAGTGCCTCCCAGTGTCAGGAACATTACATGTCATGTAATGGGAGAGTAGAGGAGGGTTATTTATGGCTTTCAATTATGGTGCAGGAGGATATCTAACAATGGTTCAGTGAACTTCACTTTAAGCGCCTCAGTACCATAACTCAACAACTATTCACTGTTATATACAGTCAGACAAGATATATTATAAATGGGTCTTTGTAACCGGTAGGGATGGATGTATAGATGTGCTACAATTGCCAGGTAACTTTTAGATCATTGTCGCTACTTTTTATTTATTTATTATTTATTTACTATGCTTTCTTTTATTCATGGTTTATACATTAATACATTTACATTCCAGTTTGGCACAGATTTTAGATGTGACAATTAAGGAAATTAACATGAAAGAGCAAGTGCTTTTTGTAACCACTGCCAGGTCCATCAATGTGTGAAAATGATTTAATGTGATAAAGCATAATCTGTATACATGTTTATATTGTATTTTATGACAATGTAACAAGAGTTGATCAATTGTTTGCTAAATGTCTCATTTTGAAATACAGTTAGAAATCAATATGTGCAAATGCACTTTATGTATTGTGTTCTGACCATAATCAGCGCTGGCTTCTCCCCTTTTTTATTTGATATTGGTTTGTGGCTAACCACCACTGTTGTTGTGCATACTGGGTTATGTATGCTATTCTTTCTGTGTTCATTGTGATTGATCTAGGCTGTGGTACACATATACAGCAGCCCTGCCCTGCCCCAGGCTCTGTTTGATTGTGCACCTGTGTCTGGGCCTGTTTCACCCTTTATCTGTGGTGCTGGTTAGGCAGTTTGGAGGTTGGACATGAGATGTCTATGTCCAGACCTGGTCAACCTTTATCTGCGCTCTCCCTTTCTGGCGCCATGGGAGTGATTCAGAAAAAGCTTCAGGTACAATTTGCATTTAATGTGGTCTTGCTTTTTAAACATTTAGGAGGCCATAATGGCACAGCAAATGTAAAAAATGTAGAGTAAGACTGCCCCATATGAGAATGCCGTGACGTGGCGGGGTGGCTCAAGTCAATTGTTCAATTGTTTGCTAAATGTCTCATTTTGAAATACAGTTTGAAATCAATATCTACATATGCACTTTATGTATTTCGTTCTGACCATAAGCAGCGTTTGCTTCTCCCCTTTTTTATTTGAATGTAACAAGAGTGTATACTTTTACGTTATTCTTATGTTCATTGATTATAACCAGTGGTCACCAAACTTTCTGACCTTGAGAACCACATTCAGTCCTGAGAGAGGGTTGCGAGCCATGTTCAGCTTTGAGTGATGATCGCGAGCCACATCCGGCTCCCACACTCACTCACATTGGTGGCAACCAAAGCCTCTATTATGGGTATAATGACAGCCAAAAATTTTCCACAGAAGTATACCAAGATCCAAGGGTTCCAACAATCCCCCCCTTCAGTATTATCCCATCAAGCGCACCCACCACACTGTTGTAACCTTTAAGCTGTTTTGGCCGCTATAAAATGTAGCCACTGCATTTCAGGGCTTATCTACAGCATTCCATAATGCCATTGAGCGAAGGCAAAAGACATGAAATTGCCCTCCGCTCCAGAGTCCACGCAAACCTCCACCGCCAGAGTGGATGAACCAACCTCAAACGTTCCCTTAAAGGTCAGCGTGGAGGAAAATGCCGCTGATTCTAGTGAGCCTCCCATCACAACTAGAGGCGAGCATTTTCCCACCGCTGTGTGCAGCAGTTGGCAAGGTGACCAGACTGCCGGCAAATATGACAGACCACAGGTGCTCGAGGGGATCGGGACCTGGATCCCGCGCGAGGAGCCTCCAAAGCTCCTTGAGGCTCGGACGCCTAATCAGGAGATTCCAGAGGTTTAGCAAAACTAGGTACCAACCTAAACCTCTGCCTACACTGGGACCACTCCAACCTTCGCTCGGTGAAGCGAAGGTGAATACGGGTGGAGACAGTGATAATCTCCTCCAGTGTGGCAGGAACCTCCCTGGAGGCCAGGGCGTCCTTCACATGGTCAGTCAAACCTCTCCAGAATGCTGGAATGAGGACCTTATCTGGCCACTCCAACTCAGAGGCCAGCATCCGTTACTGGATGGCGAAGTGGCTGACCATGGACGAGCCCTGTGACAATGCCAGCAGCTGGAGCGAGGTGTCATGGGTGACTCACGGTTCCAAGAACACCGGCTTCAGAGTGGCCAGGAACAGAGAGGCACTCTGCACCACATGATCACCACGGTCCCACAGCGGTGTGGCTCACTCCAAAGCCCTGCCCAACAAAAGCGAGATGACAAATCCCACCTTAGCCCGCTCAGAGGGAAATCATGCAGTCAGCTGCTCTAGCTGTATAGCGCCCAGGCTCATGAAACCCCTACATGAAGCACTATCACCCGAGGACTTCTCAGTCAGCGGGAGGTGAGACAAAGTCAGGGCAAGGATGGCAGTGGTCACATGAGAGACAGCCTCTGTGGCTGCCTGGACCACGACCACAGTAACATCTGCAGCTGAGGCTGGACGCTCAAGAGCCGCCAATCTGCCCTCCAGCTGCTGGATGTACGCACAGAGTAAAATGTTAGGGTTGCGGATCGCACTAAATATATAATATAAGAAAGTGCGATTGCAACCCAGAGTCCACCATGCAGAGATGGTAAACTGCTGCTCGGTAATGGTGGAGTTCTAACTGAACACCCGGCGGGTTAACCACTGACCTGGTGTGTACAGAAGCAAACTGTTACTTCACAGAGCCGCTGGAACAAATGCCAGAGCCTGTTAACCTCACAGGACTCGGCAGGGGGAGCGCTACTGAACGGTCACAGGACCCTGCCACACAGGCAAGGGATAGAGTCCCTCTAGACCACCAGTGCTCAGCACCGCAGCTGCGGTGCCAGCAAGAAAGAAATAAAAATGTACAAGTAGCGCGCAAGTGTGCACGGCGCCACCCTGGCATGCGCCACTAATCGCCCAGGGTAGGGCTGACCAGTGCACAACTTGCGCACGGCGCGGCACTGGCAGGTGCTATGACTTGGCGTGGTAAGGTAGTGCCACGTACAGGATGACACCACCGGATGCTAGTGTGTGCTGAAACTTAGGAGCACGGTGGCGAGAGCATAGCCGCCCGTTGGCGCTGACACTAACTCTAAACCCTATAACAAGCACAACCAGAGGGAGGGAGTTATGAGGAGTCAGTCACCAGTCTCATGCATCCATCATGACACATTCCACTGACAATATCAGTCTATACTAGCACATGGCCAAGCGGCCATGTGAACCTTTTATAGCAGCGTCCTTCCAGGACCTTCCTGATGGTCTAATCGGAACAGGCATGGGACCTGGGCATGTAACTCCTAAACTCCAAAGAGATGTAGGGCCATGGGCATGCTCAGTGGAGCAAAAAGAGGGACTTAGTCCCAGGAGCTGCTCGCCACTGGCTAGTGCAGGCTGCTATAGCTGAACCAGGGATGGCAGCAGCAACCAACCTGACAGCACTAGCTTGAGCAAGACGCCGGGACCGACATCTTGGTGAGCAGGCTCCTCTATGGCTAGGACCGAATGGGAGACCGCAGAAGGCAAGGCTCGGGATTCCTCCTGTGCAGAGGGAGAAAACTGACGCCTAACACTTCCTCATTTAAGCATGCCATCATACATCCTTTACTTAAAAAATATTCCTTGACCAAAACTGTGCTAACTATAGACCTGTCTCTAATCTTCCCTTCATCTCTAAACTCCTGGAATGCCAGGTTCACGCCCGACTTATCCGCTATCTCTCAGATAACTCTCTTCTCGACCCTCTACAATCCGGTTTCCGCTCTTTACACTCTACTGAAACTGCCCTCACTAAAGTCTCTAATGATCTTCTAACAGCTAAATCTAATGGTCACTACTCCATGCTAATTCTCTTGGATCTTTCTGCAGCATTTGACAGTGTGGATCATCAGCTCCTCCTCACTATGCTCCGCTCCATCGGCCTCAAGGACATCATTATCTCCTGATTCTCCTCCTATTTCTCTGACCTTCACTGTATCTTTTGCTGGCTCCTCCTCTCATCTTCCCCTTACTGTTGGGGTTCCTCAAGGATCGGTTCTAGGCCCCCTCCTCTTCTCTTTGTATACTGCCCCTGTTGGTCAAGCAATAAGTAGATTTGGGTTCCTGTACCATCTCTATGCTGATGACACCCAATTATGCACTTCTTCTCCTGATATCACGCCTGCCTTTTTGGAAAACACAAGTGATTGTCTTACCGCTGTCTCTAACATCATGTCCTCCCTCTATCTGAAACTGAACTTGTCAAAAACTGAACTCCTCATGTTTCCTCCCTCTACTAACCTACCTATGCCCGACAATGCTATTTCTGTGTGTGGTTCCATTATTACTCCTCAGCAACATGCCCACTGTCTTGGGGTCACACTTGATTCTGAGCTTTCATTCACCGCCCACATCCGAGCACTGGCTCGCTCTTGTTATCTGCACCTCAAAAACATTTCTGGAATTTGACCCTTTCTTACTTTCAACTCTGCAAAAACTCTTACTATCGCCCTTATTTATTCTCATCTGGACTATTGTAACTCTCTACTAATCGGTCTCTCTCTTGCCAAACTCTCCCCTCTCCAATCTGTCCTGAATGCTGCAGCTAGGATCATATTCCTCTTCAATCGTTATATCGATGCCTCTACCTTGTGCCAGTACTTACACTGGTTACCCATCCACTCCAGAATTCAGTATAAACTTATTACCCTCACCCACAAAGCACTCCATGGCTAAGCACCACCCTACATCTCCTCCCTCGTCTCATACTACCACCCTACCCATGCCCGCCATTCCGCTAATGACCTGAGGTTAACATCCTCCATAATCAGAACCTCCCACTCCTGTTTCCAAGACTTTTCCCGTGCTGCACCAATTCTTTGGAATGCACTACCCAGGTTAATATGATTAATCCCCAATCCCCACAGTTTTAAGCGTGCCCTAAAAACGCATTTGTTCAGACTGGCCTATGCCTCAACGCATTAACCTAAATATCCCTGTGTGGCTCATTCAAATTTTTTTACCATATCCAGGTTTCTAGCATCATGTTCTCACATTCTTTATGCATTTAACAGCCCTCTGTGTCTGTAGTGTTACATATTTAGACTGTTAACTGTTTCATGCAGCATCACAGAAACAACCGAGTCTTACACTATAGCTGGTCTGAACAATAAAAGCAATTGTTACCATCCACCTTCCATGTCTCCCCTTTTTCCTTATAGATTGCAAACTTGCAAGCAGGGCCATCATTCCTCTCGGTATCTGTTTTGATCTATGTGTGTATGCTGTAATGTCTATTGTCTGTATATAGTCCCCTCTATAATGTAAAGTGCTGCTGAATATGTTGGCGCTATAGAAATAAAATTATTATTATTATTTATTGTATTATTTTTCAAGTCGGATCAGGGGCTTACCTACAGCTTTCTAGAATGCTGTAGATAAGCCCTGAAAGCCATTGGCAGCATCTTATAGCGGCCAAAACATGTGAAAGGTTCGCTTAAATTATATGTAAACCCCTAAGACCAGTATATCTGCATCCAGATCTGCTCTTCTGTGCCGGACTACTCACAAAATTCACTATTTTGAGATGTGCTCTTCATAGCTCTTTGCTAGACCTGAAGAGCACTGACTTGAAGCGTGGAACGGGCTTGTGCGGAGCGATACTCTCATGTGTAATACCAATCTTATTAGAGTATCATTGTTATCCTGACTGATATCCCCTTTTCTGTCTTTTTTCTTTCCCTTATAGCCTTTTTTTTGTCCTCCTTTATTAGATTTTGTGTTTACAGAGAGTACTTAAATATGATCAATGCGTATGTCATGCACATTTTGTAAATAGCTTATGATGTGTGTTCAAATCCAATAAAAATAATTTCTTAAAAATAACATAAAATTAAATCTGTCCAAATAAGCAAGTAAAATGAGAACTCTAGGGAAACTGAAAATTAAAAGATCAATAGATCATTGTTCTTCTATTATCTGTCTCCAGTATAGATGCATATATGTATTTAAAAAAAAACACTGTCATGCATGCAGGACAAAATTATTTTCTTATCTCAGTTTTGTATATGGTGTATTTACTTTGGAAGGAATTTAATAGAGCAAATTGCAGTCATTCGGTTCTCATAAGTATAATTACATGTAGTTTAGTGAATCTAATTACTTAATGCACTGAGAATGAATATTTAAAGAAAGTTTATATTTATTTAAATTAGTAAGAATATTAGTGGAGAGGTTTAAAAAAATAAATGTAATCTTAGCTTGAAATGTTGTTAGCCCTTCGTATGGGTCTAGTCTTTGTAATTTGGCTTAATAGGATGAGATCATTATACTCTATCTAAATGTGCCAATGACTCATTTAATAAAACCAGAATGTAATGGGGAGATTCTGTTTTAAGTTTCACGATGCTTTGATATGCAGTTTCACGTTTACCCTTGATTCTTTTTGACCTTAACGGTCTTTCCCCTTTTTTTCGGTTTTCATGTTCGTGGTCTAGAGGCTTCTTTCCATTTGACCATGTGGAATTTTGTTTTGTTTTGATATGCAGTTTGTTGTCTGCAGTGGATGATAGTGTTGAGCGATACCTTCCGATATTGTGAAATATCGGATCGGATTGGAACGGACCGATACCCAAAAAGTATCGGATATCGCCGATTCCGATACAGGAAACCAATGCAAGTCAATGGGACAGAAATATCGGAATTAAAATAAACCCTTTCTTTCCTTGTAGGTTAATTCTACATGAAGAAAAACGACTAAGAATAATGTAGAATGTATTGGGGGAGGTGGAGGAGACATTAAAGGCATAGAGGTTTAGCCCAATCAAATGGAATAGCATGAATATTTTTTTTTTTTTTAAGACGTTCGGAGTTACAAAGATATTGACTATGTTAACCTTTGTTATATTTTATCAGATATGTATGTTTCACTACTTCCATGCTCTTCACCTTCTTTTTTACTCTCCCACACTTTCTCCTTCATGATCCTCAGCAGCAGCATTGTTTTCATCAACTTCTTCTTCACCTTATTCATCTTCTTCTTCTTCACCTTCTTCCAATTATTCTTTTTTTTGTACATTCTTCATATTCTTCTTATTCAACTATTATTCTTCTTCATATTCTACTTCTTCATCTTCTTCATATTCTTCCTCTTCATCATATTCTTATTTGTGACAGGCATTCCTGTAGTTGTTATCTATAAAAGTTTGAAGATTACACCTTCCGTTCTGCCTGTCACAAAAGATTTACAACAGGATTTGTCCGCGTTCAGTTTGGCCTGCAGCAGCAGGCATTTTCCAGGGGCACCACGAGGAGGAACGGACTCACCCCCATACACTGCTTAGTCTTCTTCTGCTTATAATTTAGATAATATCTTTTGCTCTGATTTTTAGCCTTATGCTTAATGTTCTTCTGCTTTTTGTTCTTCTGCTTCTTGGTCTTCTGTCTCTTGTTGTTCTGTATCTTGGTGGTTGTCTTCATTTTCTTTGTCCTCTTGGTCATCTTCTTCAGGGTCATCTTTTTGGTCTTCTTTGGGGTCGTCTTTAGGGTCGTCGTCAGAGAGATCCAGAGTGATTACCAAAAACCATTTCAAAAAGCTTGAACTTGGAAATGTAGCAGAAGGTACAAGAAGGCTGAGGAACTGTCGAGAACCAGCTGATGGTACTGGAACCCGGATGGTAGCAGAAGGAACAAGAGCCAATGGTACTACCAAGGACCAGCTGATGGTACTGGAACCCAGTTACTAAGCAGGAGGTACCTGTGCTAGCAAGCACTACCAAGGACCAGCAGATGTTGCTGGAACTCGGATACCGAGATGGAGGCACCTAAGCCAAAGGCACTGCTGAGAGCCAGCTGATGGTGCTCCAACCCAGAGGGGCAGCAGAAGGAACAAGAGCCAATGGCACTACCGAGGACCAGCTGATGGTACTGGAACCCGGTTACTAAGCAGGAGGTACCTGTGCTAGAAAGCACTACCAAGGACCAGCAGCCATTGATGGACCTCGGATACAGAGATGGAGGTACCTAAGCCAAAGGCACTGCCGAGAACCAGCTGACGGTGCTGGAACCCGAATGGGTAGCAGAAAGTACCCCTGAAAAACAATGTTGCAAGACTGCGAGCTGGCTGCAGTTACTGAAACCCACAGTCCTACAGGGGGTGCTTGTCCTACTGGCACTACAGAACCAGCTTTTATTGCCAGATCCCGCAGCCCACATAGGAAGCTCCTAAACTGCAGGCACCATAGAGTCGGCTAACCGACCGCAACACGACACACGACAGGACAACGTATTGGTGCCAAAGTGACGTTGACACTTCCCGGAAACAGCTGGCATGCTGGAACCAGGCTGGGCAGGAGGGAGTACCCGTGCCAAAGACACTGCCGAGAACCAAGCTGACAGTGCTGGAAACCAGAGGGGCAGCAGAAGGAACAAGAGCTAATGGCACTGCCGAGGACCAGCTGACGGTACTGGAACATGGTTACTAAGCAGGAGGTACCTGTGCTAGAAAGCACTACCAAGGACCAGCAGACGTTGCTGGAACTCGGATACCGAGATGGAGGCACCTAAGCCAAAGGCACTGCCGAGAACCAGCTGATGGTGCTGGAACATGGAGGGGCAGCACAAGGAACAAGAGCCAATGGCACTACGGAGGACCAGCTGACGGTACTGGAATATGGTTGCTAAGCAGGAGGTACCTGTGCTAGAAAGCACTACCAAGGACCAGCAGACGTTGCTGGAACTCGGATACCGAGATGGAGGCATCTAAGCCAAAGGCACTGCCGAGAACCAGCTGATGGTGCTGTAACCCAGATGGGTAGCAGAAGCTACAAGAGACAATGGAACTACCGAGGACCAGCTGACGGTGCTGGAACCTGGAGGGGCAGCAGAAGGAACAAGAGCCAATAGCACTACAGAGGACCAGCTGATGGTACTGGAACCCGGTTACTAAGAAGGAGGTACCTGTGCCAGAAAGCACTACCAAGTGCCAGCAGACTATCCAGAACAGAGTTACCGTGTCATGGTGGGATGGATTTCATGCTATTTTTGATCAAAAACAGTATTACTAAAGACTCTGTATTATTTAGATGCACTTTTGCTTATTTAGTTAAAGCAGGGTTTTTGCTCACTTTGTCTTTTGTAGGTTTTATGTTTTTTGGCCAATGTCAACATGCATTTATGTGCTGCATGTGTATCAACTTAAACCAAGCTCAATGTTTGTGTTTTGGCTGATGCAGTGCTTCAAGCCTGTGATTGATGTTGACATTTGTGAGATGAAAGATGAGGAGGTACAGGAACTCCTGTCAAAGTGTGGGCAATTCTGATCGAACCAGGACCCGCAATTCTTGGTGTCGGTAGCACATGTTCTGTCCCTCATGTCCGACTGGGTCCTGGTTTCCACAATATTCACCCAGTGTACCGTCAAGGAAATGTAGAGACCCTGGCCACAAGCACTTGTCCAGGTGTCTGTGATTAAGTGGACCTTCCCAGTCACAGCATTGGTCAGGGCACAGCTGATGTTATGGGCAACAATAGTGGCAGCTGGGGATCAAGTACCGAGGGACGGCCGCCACCATGAGGTTGCAGAAAAGATCCATCTCTACTAGCCCAAATGTCAACATTTCCAGCACAAGCAGTTTAGAAATGTGGCTGTTTAGCAATGTGGCTGTTTATCATTGGAGCCTGTGGGTGGGTGGCTGCGCATTTATGCCTATGCTCTAAGGACTGGTGTAGGGATAACTGAATGCTGCGATGGGACAAGGACATGGACGTAGCTGATGTTTGTGGCTGCAAGTGTGCAATGACAGGTGCATGGTGGGAGGCTTCTTTGCTTGCGTCAAGGACAGGAGATTGACATACCTGTAGAAAAGGGGAAGAGTCAGTGGTTTCACCCACAAACACTGTCTCTGGACCTTGGTGCTAGGTCCAAGTAATCGGGTGTTTTGCTTGCATGTGCCTGATGCTCACATGGCAGATATTACAACTGGCCTTTTTTGTGTTAACTTCAAAAAAGTGCAAGATTTGTGAACACTTAAACCTTGGGTAGGCAACTACACTCATGTTGGTGCTCTGGGTATCAGTTGCCCATAGTGATTAGCAAGTATACTCGTTGCTCGGGTTTTCCCAAGCATGAATCATAGAATCATAGAATCGTAGAGTTGGAAGGGACCTCCTGGGCCATCTGGTCCAACCCCCTGCTCAAAGCAGGATTCGCTAAATCATCCCAGTCAGATGTCTGTCCAGCCTCTGTTTGAAGACTTCCATTGAAGGAGAACTCACCACTTCTCGTGGCAGCCTGTTCCACTCATTGATCACTCTAACTGTCAAAAAGTTTTTTCTAAAATCTAATCTGTGTCTCCTCCCATTCAGTTTCATCCCATTGCTTCTAGTCTTTCCTTGTGCAAATGAGAATAAAGTTGATCCTTCTACAATGTGACAGCCCTTTAGATATTTGTAGACAACTATTAAGTCTCCTCTCAGTCTTCTCTTTTGCAAACTAAACATTCCCAAATCCTGCAACCTTTCCTCATAAGACAGGGTTTGCAGACCGGTCACCATTCTGGTCGCTCTTTTCTGAACTTGCTCCAGTTTGTTGATGTCTTTTTTAAAATGTGGTGCCCAAAACTGGACACAATATTCCAGATGAGGTCTGACCAAAGAGGAGTAGAGGGAAATAATGACTTCACGTGATCTAGACTGTATGCTTCTGTTAATACATCCTAGAATTGCATTTGCCTTTTTTGCTGCTGCATCACACTGTTGACTCATATTCAGTCTGTGATCTATTAGTATACCCAAGTCTTTTTCACATGTGCTGTCACTTAGCCCTATTCCTCCCATTCTATATATGGTTTTTTCATTTTTATTGCCCAGATGTAGTACTTTGCATTTCTCCCTGTTAAAAACCATTCTGTTAGTTGCTGCCCACTTCTCCAGTTTATTTAAATCTTTTTGAATCCTCTCTCTCTCTTCTCTAGTATTAGCTATCCCTCCTAGCTTTGTGTCATCAGCAAATTTAATCAGTTTACCCTCAATTCCTTCATCTAAATCGTTGATAAAGATGTTGAACAATACAGGGCCCAGGACAGAGCCCTGTGGTACCCCACTTGAGACATTCTTCCAACTGGATGTGCAGCCATTTACGACCACTCTTTGGGTCCGATCACTAAGCCAGTTATGAATCCACCTAACAGTTGCCTTGTCCATTCCATACTTAGTCATTTTTTCAATAAGGATTGTATGAGAGACTTTGTCAAATGCTTTGCTGAAGTCAAGATATACTATATCTACAGCATTTCCTTGATCCACCCAATCAGTGATACCGTCATAGAAGGAAATTAAGTTAGTCTGACATGACTTATTAGTTAGAAACCCATGCTGACTCTGTTTAATCACTTCATTCTTATCCAGGTATTGACATACATGTTGTTTAATAATTTGTTCAAAGATCTTTCCTGGTATAGAAGTCAGACTCACCGGCCTATAGTTGCCTGGGTCCACCTTCTTCCCCTTTTTGAAGATAGGAACAACATTTGCTCTTCTCCAGTCTTCTGGCACTTCTCCTGTTCTCCAAGAATTTTCAAAGATTATGGAGAGGGGTTCAAAAATTTCTTCTGCTATCTCCTTCAGTACTCTGGGGTGTAATTCATCTGGACCTGGAGACTTGAATTCATTTAGGTTAGCTAAGTGTTTCCTCACTATCTTTCTGTTTATAGATATCCTGGATTCTTCTATTCCCTTAATAGGACAGTGAATAACAGTTGATGTTGCATTTCCTTTCTGAGAGAAAACAGATGCAAAATAGGAATTTAAAAGTTCAGCCTTCTCAACATCCTGTCTTACCATTTCATCATTTTCATCCTGTAAAAATCCTATAGCATCTTTGACTTTTCTTTTACTTTTGACATATCCCCAAAATCCTTTATTATTGCTTTTGACATCTCTTGCAAGCCTCAGTTCATTTTCAGCTTTAGCTAATCTGATTTGTGCCCTGCAGGTTCTGCAGACAGCATTATATTCTTCTTTAGATATGTCTCCCTCTTTCCATTTTATAAACATTTTTTTCTTCCTTTTTAGCATGTGCTTAAGTTCTGTGTTCATCCATCCTGGTTTCCTTAAATGCTTCCTATTCTTCCCTCTTTTCGGAATTGTTAACAACTGTGCTTTGAGAATTTCATTTTTCAAGATTTCCCATCCTTCCTGGACATTTTTGTCTTTAAGGATATCCAGCCATTGGATCCCTCCAATTCTCTTTCTGAATCCCTTAAAATCTGCCTTTCTGAAATCTAACCTTGACGTCTGAGTCTTCACAGGTCTTCCACCTCTAGTAATCCAAAATTCTAAAATAGCATGGTCGCTACCTCCTAGGGTCCCAGCCACTTTTACCTCCTCAACCATTTCCTCCCTGTTTATAAGGATTAGATCCAAGGTAGCAGTTCCCCTTGTTTTCTCCCTTACCTTTTGGAAGATAAAGTTGTCAGCAAGAGAGGATAAGAATTTCCTTGACCTGTTAGTTTTGCCTGAGAGAGATTCCCAACAAATGTCTGGATAGTTGAAATCTCCCATGACAACTATGTCATATTTTTTGGAGAACTTGGCCATCTGATGCATAAAGAGTTCATCCATATCTTCAGCTTGCACAGGTGGCCTGTAGTAAATGCCTACAATGGTGTCCTTTCCATTGTTCTGTCCTTGTATTCTTACCCAAACAGTTTCCACAGAACTCCCAGTCTCTGAAGCTTCAATCTCTGTGCAGATATACGCGTTTCTAACATACAATGCGACACCCCCTCCTCGTTTATCAAGTCTGTTTCTTGCAAATAAGTTGTATCCTTCTAGTCTTGTATTCCAATCATGTGTATTGTCCCACCAAGTTTCAGTGATTCCAATGACATCATATTTCTTTTCCTGTGTTAGTAGTTCCAATTCTCCTTGTTTGTTGCCCATGCTTTGTGCATTAGTATAGAAACATTTTAGTTTGTGATTGGTTTCTCTTTCTCCAATATTTTTATTAATTAGATTCTTTCGTCTTTGTTCTTCCTTTCCACTTCTAATAGCAGAGTTCTCAATAGCATTTGTCAGGTGTATGGCTTTTTCTGGTCTTTTGCTTCCCTTCCCATGTTGTTCTAGTTTAAAGCTCTCCTTACAAGTGTAGCAAGGCGACTTCCAAATACATGCTTTCCAGTCTTCGTAAGGTGCACCCCATCTCTAGCAAGTAGTCCATCGTATAAGTAGTTCACTCCGTGATCCAGAAATCCAGATTTAGTTTTTGTAGAAGCAGCTACATGATTTTCGACGGCTAGACAGCCTGAAAAAATGTGGGAATTCCCTAACAAACAGGAATTCCTCACATGTATAGAGCTTGCCCAGAAGCCGCAAATCACACAGCAATGACGACAGAAACTAAATCTCCGAGCATGCCAAAATACTCGGCGATCACCAGCGCATGCTCGGGAAAACCCGAGCAATGAGTATATTCGCTCATCACTAGTTGCCCGCATTGTGTCTCTGACCACTCCACTGCCTCTTCCTGCCTGCTGTGGTGCTGCAGATCCCTACCCCTGTGCACTGCTGTCCTCGCTCTACATGTAACCCTCCCAAGTTTAGTCAGTGACTTCATCGTCCACCACCTCATCTTCCACTTCCGCACCCTGGTCCTCCTCCTGACTTGCTGACATAGCAACACGACTTGCTGGGAATTGTGTCTCATTATCATCCTGATCTTGTAATCATAAATGCATTTTCCAACCATCACTTTCATGTGAGCATGGCTGCTCAAATATTTGAGCATCCCTGCATGCAATCTCCTCATGTCTCAGGTTGAACGGGCATGGTGAGAGGCCACAATCTATAAATGGAAATGTGAACAGTTCTTCATAGTGTCCAAGTGTGGGATTACTTGTCTCCGGGAACTCGGCATGGTAGGAGGAAGGAAAATGATGGTGAAGATTAAGTGGTCCAAATTTGCACACCTTAGACGTACATATGAGACTGCAGTATAAACATAGAAATGCAGTTTTTTTTAACAATGTCCTTTTTGAGAGGTTTTGAGGTCCAATTGCAGGACGCTAAGTGGTATATAAAATTTCTCAGCTCAAAAAAAGGCTGTATTACAATGCCAGACAAATTTGCGCACCTCAGACATATGTATCAGACTGAAGTATAAATATAGCAACACAATTTTTTAAACAATTTTTTTTGGGGGGTAGGTTTGAGGCACAGTTGTAGCATGCTAAGTGCCATATAAAATTTCTCTGCTCAATAAATTTGCAGTATTACAATGCCAGGCAAATTTGCAAACCTCAGAAGAACATATTAGACTGCAGTATCAATATAACAATGCTATTGAGATCCAACCAAGTTTGACTGTATGCTTTTGATGTACAACTGCCATAGTAAAAAGGGTTTATAATATTTCCCTGCTCAGAACAATTTGCAGGATTAACAACAAAAAGAATATTATTAGCCCTGAAATGAGGTTTTGTTAGGCCTGTTTCACACATCCGTTTTTTGGCATCCGCCATCCGTTTTTTACATCCGTTTTTGTGTGAAAAAACTGATCCGTTTCCGTTTTACCGCAAACGGATCCGTTTTTTTGACGGATCCACGGTAACCGCTAATGGAAGTCTATGGGACCAAAAAACGGATCCTCCACAAAAATGGTGGATCTGTTTTTAAAAGGAAGTGTGGCCTAATCAGTTGCAGGCTGCAGAATGAAGGAATTGCAATTCACCCTGTCCTGTCCTGCAAGATCCCTTCAGTACAATCTCTCCCTAAGTGCTGCTAACAGGAGTATTAACATGTATTATGATGAACCCTAAGAAGGACTGTTGTTGTACTTCACAGAAATATAAATGTGGTTGAGTCCCTAGCTAGTACGCAGATACAATTCTGTCCCTCTCTCACCAGCACCTCTCTCTACGCTTGCCAAGCATGGTGTCACAGGTCTTAACTAGACCTGATGACTCTATGCTGCGGCCAGCTAATCACAGTAATACCACAACGAAGATGGCTATAGCATTACAGTGACTGGCAGGCAATCCGCACATGTTCATTAGCTGTCAAAAAGGGGACAAACATGCGGGCAGGATTGAGCATTAAAGAAAATACCATCGAGTAACGAGCATCCCAAGCACATTGATGCTCGAGCAAGTAATGAGTAGTGATGAAGACATTCGCTCATCACTATTGGTATAAAACCATCAAAAAACTTGTTTAAACCCTGGACCATTTTCTGTTTTTGTGTTTTCGTTTTTTGTTCCCCTTCTTCCCAGAGCCATAACTTTTTTACTTTTTTTGGTCAATATGGCAATGTTAGGGATTGTTTTTTGCGGGACAAGTTGTTCTTTTGAACGACACCATTGGTTTTAACATATCATGTTCTGGAAAATGGGGAAAAAAAATTCCAAGCGTGGTGAAATGCCAAAAAAAGTGCAATTCCACAGTTGTTTTTCTGTTTTTTTTGTACCATGTTCACTAAATGCTAAAACTGACCTGCCATTATGATTTTCTGGGTCATTACGAGTTCACAAACACTAAATATGTATAGGTTCTCTTTTAAGTGTTGAAAAAAATCCTAAATTTGTAAAAAAAAAAAAAGGCTCCATTTTCCGAGACCTGTAGCTTCGCAATTTTTCATTATCTGGGGCTAGGTGAAGGATTATTTTTTGCATGCTGAGCTGACATTTTCAGTGATAAAATTTTTGTGTAGATACAATGTTTTGGTTGCCTGTTATTGCAATTTAGCGGTGACCAAAAAAAGGAATTTTGTCATGTTGAATTTTTTTCTTGTTACGCCGTTTAGCGATCGGGTTAATTACATTTATACATTGATAGATCGGGCGATTCTGAATGTGGCGATACCAAATATGTATATATTTGATATTTTTACAGTTTTATTTTGAATGGGATGATAGGGGGATGATTTGAACTTTTAGTTTTTTTTATTCTTTGATTATTTTTTAAAACTTTTTTTACTTTTTGCATGCTTCAATAGTCTCTATTAGAGACAAGAAGTTGCAGTACTTTGATCACCTCTGCTACACACAGGCGATGATCAGATTACCTATGTGTAGTAGAAATGCTCACTTGCTATTAGTGCCGACCATGGGGTGGCGCTTATAGAAATCTGGCAATGACAACAACAGAGGTCTACTTCTGACCTCTGGTTGTCATGCTGACTCATTCATGACCCACCATCATGTCACAGGTCACCGATGGGCGGAGCCAGTGACACACTTCCTGTAAGCGCAAGTTAAATGCCACTGTCAGAGATTGACAGCAGCATTTAACTAGTTAAAAGCCACGTGTGGATCACAATTCCACTTGTGGCTGTTGCGAGCACATGTCAGCTGACATGTGCCTGGAAAGGTGTGGGCTCAGCGCCGGAGCCGATATCAAACTGGGGAACCTGATATATGCGCACGTGTCAGAAAGGGATTAAAATGTATCTGAATTATATGGATCATCCATAAGGTATTACATTTTCTTCAGTACATCTAGTTGGAGGATTGCCCTAAATAGAAATAACTGCTGGAAGAGAGCAATGGCAGAACCGTGCGGCGAGCGATCTCAAAGAACACACTGGGTTAAACATCACCCTGTGTGAACAGAACGCTAACTACCAAACTCTGATAGCTACAAAGAGAGGTGAGCACAGAAATAGAGCTGCCCCTACACAGAATGGTGCAGCTTGGAGCCTCACAGGGAGACGTAGCCCACTCACAGGGTAAAAGGCAAACAGTAATCACACAATCAGCAAATGCACTTAACAAACTCCTCTCCGGAGGTGCCGGAATTCTAATGGCTAGACACAAGCCCTGAATCAACACAAACAAATTCCTCTCCAGAGATAGCGGAATCCTAACGGCTTACCGCTGACCCTGAGCACATGCTGGTAAAGATCAGCCTGCTGCAATGTCCCATACACACACATAAAGTGAATGATACTAGCACATCTACAGGCATCGCTGGGAGCCTTTTATACCCAAAGCTCCACCCCAAACATTCACTCTGACATCACCCACAGACCAATCCGGAGCTGCCACATCACCAGAGAAGATGACATCTGACCACCAATAGGAAGATGCCACATCACGGACATGCCCAGTACGGTGATCTCTGGACTTAGACTTCAGATTGCGAGGCTGCACCTGAACATTACTGATTACTAAGGACTTGGCTGGAGAGCCAGCAGTAACAAACCGCAGAGCAAGGGACTGAGCAAGATGCTGGAACTGACGTCTATGCTGAACAGCACCCATGGCGGCCGAACCAGAATCAGAGACTGCAGAGGCAGAAAAGCCTTGGGATCTATCCTGTGCAGCGGCAGAATCCCGATGCCTAACAGTATGTACCATACACATAGACAGATTATTATATCACCATTTATTCCATTGCACTTTACATGTGTAAAGGGGAATACATAGACAAGTACAATAAACATGAGCAAAACAAGGCATACACAAGTATAGAAGGAGAGAGGACCATGCCTGTGAGGGCTCACAGTCTACAGGGATGGATGAGAATACACTAGGAAAGGGTAGAGCTGGTTGAGCGGTGGTTCAGTAGACCGAGGATCATTGCAGGCTGTAGGCTTGTCAGAACAGGTGGGTCTTCAGGTTCCTTTTAAAGGTTTCCATCTTAGGCAAGAGTCTGGTTTGTTGGCATAGGGAGTTCCAGAGCATGTGGGAAGCATGGGAGAAGTCTTGTATGCGGTTGTGGGAAAAAGAGATAAGAGAGGAGTAGAGAAGGAGATCTTGAGAGGATCGAAGGTTTCATGTAGTTAAGTACAGAGAGACCATGTCACAGTTTTATGGAAGAGACTAGTGATGAGCGAGTACACTCATTGCTCGGGTTTTTCCGAGCATGCTCGGGTGTCCTCGGGTGTCCGAGTATTTTGGCATGCTCGGAGATGTAGTTTCTGCCGCCGTAGCAGCATGATTTGCGACTGCTAGACAGGCTGATTACATGTGGGGAATGCCTGTTTATTAGGGAATTCCCACATGTATTCAGGCTGTCCAGCAGCCACAAATCATGCAGCTGAGGCGATGAAAACTAAATCTCAGAGCACGCAAAATTACTCAGAGGTCACAAGAGCATGCTTGGAAAAAGTATACACACTCATCACTAGAGGAGACAGGTTGTGGATGGCTTTGTATGTCATAGTTAGGGTTTTGAATTAGAGCCTCTGGACAATAGGATGCCAATGAAGGGCTTGGCAGAGAGCAGAGGCCGAGGAATAATGCGGAGACAGATGGATTAGTCAGGCAGCAGAGTTTAGGATAGCGTGTAATGATGCAAGAGTGCTAGAGGGCAGGCCAGAGAGAAGGAGGTTGCAATAGTCGAGGATGGAGATAATGAGGGCGTGCATGAGCATTTTTGCAGTTTCTTGGTCAAGGAATGTATGGATCTGGGAAATATTTTTAAGTTGGAGTCAGCAGGAGGAGGCAAGGACATGGATATGTGCCTTGAAATAGAGGGCAGAGTAGAGGATCACCCTGAGGCACCCAACTTGCGGAACTGGGGAAAGTGACCAGCCATTAACATTGATGGATAGGTCTGATGGAAGGGTGGAGTGAGATGGGGAAAGATGATGAATTCTGTTTTGTCCATGTTCAGTTTTAGAAAGCGAGCAGAAAAGAAAGATGAAATATCAGACAGACATTGTGGGATTTTGGTCAGTAAGGAAGTGATGTCAGGTCCTCATAGATAGATCTGTGTGTCATCGGCATAGAGATGCTGCAAACTGTGGGATTCTATGAGCTGTCCCAGACTGAAGGTGTAGATGAAGAAGAGTAGGGGTCCTAGAACTGGAACAATGACTGACGGGATAAGTGAAGAGTCTCTGCGAGCTCAACGATCACTGGGTTTTGACCGTTGCAGCTGAAAAGAGGAAATCGGAAAACCAGGGGAAGAGTCTTGAGGAGATCATTTGCATATTCACAGTGCCTTCTGGGATAAGTGAAGAGTCTCCGCGAGCTCAACGATCACTGGGTTTTGGCCGTTGCAGCTGAAAAGAGGAAATCGGAAAACCAGGGGAAGAGTCTTGAGGAGATCATTTGCATATTCACAGTGCCTTCTGGGATAAGTGAAGAGTCTCCGCGAGCTCAACGATCACTGGGTTTTGGCCGTTGCAGCTGAAAAGAGGAAATCGGAAAACCAGGGGAAGAGTCTTGAGGAGATCATTTGCATATTCACAGTGCCTTCTGGGATAAGTGAAGAGTCTCCGCGAGCTCAACGATCACTGGGTTTTGGCCGTTGCAGCTGAAAAGAGGAAAGCGGAAAACCAGGGGAAGAGTCTTGAGGAGATCATTTGCATATTCACAGTGCCTTCTGGGATAAGTGAAGAGTCTCCGCGAGCTCAACGATCACTGGGTTTTGGCCGTTGCAGCTGAAAAGAGGAAATCGGAAAACCAGGGAAGAGTCTTGAGGAGATCATTTGCATATTCACAGTGCCTTCTGGGATAAGTGAAGAGTCTCCGCGAGCTCAACGATCACTGGGTTTTGGCCGTTGCAGCTGAAAAGAGGAAATCGGAAAACCAGGGGAAGAGTCTTGAGGAGATCATTTGCATATTCACAGTGCCTTCTGGGATAAGTGAAGAGTCTCCGCGAGCTCAACGATCACTGGGTTTTGGCCGTTGCAGCTGAAAAGAGGAAATCGGAAAACCAGGGGAAGAGTCTTGAGGAGATCATTTGCATATTCACAGTGCCTTCTGGGATAAGTGAAGAGTCTCCGCGAGCTCAACGATCACTGGGTTTTGGCCGTTGCAGCTGAAAAGAGGAAATCGGAAAACCAGGGGAAGAGTCTTGAGGAGATCATTTGCATATTCACAGTGCCTTCTGGGATAAGTGAAGAGTCTCCGCGAGCTCAACGATCACTGGGTTTTGGCCGTTGCAGCTGAAAAGAGGAAATCGGAAAACCAGGGGAAGAGTCTTGAGGAGATCATTTGCATATTCACAGTGCCTTCTGGGATAAGTGAAGAGTCTCCGCGAGCTCAACGATCACTGGGTTTTGGCCGTTGCAGCTGAAAAGAGGAAATCGGAAAACCAGGGGAAGAGTCTTGAGGAGATCATTTGCATATTCACAGTGCCTTCTGGGATAAGTGAAGAGTCTCCGCGAGCTCAACGATCACTGGGTTTTGGCCGTTGCAGCTGAAAAGAGGAAATCAGAAAACCAGGGGAAGAGTCTTGAGGAGATCATTTGCATATTCACAGTGCCTTCTGGGATAAGTGAAGAGTCTCCGCGAGCTCAACGATCACTGGGTTTTGGCCGTTGCAGCTGAAAAGAGGAAATCGGAAAACCAGGGGAAGAGTCTTGAGGAGATCATTTGCATATTCACAGTGCCTTCTGGGATAAGTGAAGAGTCTCCGCGAGCTCAACGATCACTGGGTTTTGGCCGTTGCAGCTGAAAAGAGGAAATCGGAAAACCAGGGGAAGAGTCTTGAGGAGATCATTTGCATATTCACAGTGCCTTCTGGGATAAGTGAAGAGTCTCCGCGAGCTCAACGATCACTGGGTTTTGGCCGTTGCAGCTGAAAAGAGGAAATCGGAAAACTAGGGGAAGAGTCTTGAGGAGATCATTTGCATATTCACAGTGCCTTCTGGGATAAGTGAAGAGTCTCCGCGAGCTCAACGATCACTGGGTTTTGGCCGTTGCAGCTGAAAATAGGAAATTGGAAAAACCGCGCGCCGAATTTTGGCTCATCTTTCATCGTTTTTAAGAAATCTCAAGATGGAAGAGGCCAGGAGCCATTTGGTGAGCTGCATTTCTTCCTACATGTTCACAGATTTACCAGTGGAAAAGCCAAACTTCACATGCCACAAATGCAAGCTTGTGACCCTGTTGGAGGAAAAGTTGCAAAATCTCGAAGAGAGGTTAGCTACGTTGAAGATCATTAAGGAAGGTGAAGAGTTCTTGGACAGAGCAGAATTATCTCTTCATGTTACAGAAAGAGAAGAAATTCGAAGTGCACCTGAAGAAACAGAGGAATGGAGACAAGTGACCCAGAGAAGCAGGAGGATCAGGAGGCAGTCAGCACCCATACTGCTCAGAAACCAGTACCAGGCTCTCACGCAGGAAAACGATGAAGAAATACATCAGGATAAGACTTTGCCAACAAACAGCAACCTTGTATGCCTTCAGAGTCCTCCTGGATGGAGAAAGAAAAATGTTGTGAAGAAGAAACGGAGAGTGGTGGTCATGGGGGATTCCCTGTTGAGAGGAACAGAGGCCGCTATCTGCAGACCGGATATAACTTCAAGAGAAATGTGCTGTCTTCCAGGTGCAAAAATTAAAGATGTGTCTGACAGGATATCAGGACTCTTCAGACCTACAGATGACTACCCATTCCTGCTACTACATGTGGGGACAAATGACACCGCAAGAAACGACCTGGAAACCATCTGCAGAGACTTTGAAGACTTAGGCAAGATAGTGAAAGAACTGGGAGCGCAGGTGGTCTTCTCTTCCATCCTCCCAGTGGATGGCCATGGAACAAGGAGGTGGAATAAGATTCTGCAGGTGAACAACTGGCTACGTCGATGGTGCCGTCAGCAACGATTTGGATTTCTGGATCACGGAGTGAACTACTTATACGATGGACTACTTGCTAGAGATGGGGTGCACCTTACGAAGACTGGAAAGCAGGTATTTGGAAGTCGCCTTGCTACACTTGTAAGGAGAGCTTTAAACTAGAACAACATGGGAACGGAAGCAAAAGACCAGAAAAAGCCATACACCTGACAAATGCTATTGAGAACTCTGCTATTAGAAGTGGAAAGGAAGAACAAAGACGAAAGAATCTAATTAATAAAAATATTGGAGAAAGAGAAACCAATCACAAACTAAAATGTTTCTATACTAATGCACAAAGCATGGGCAACAAACAAGGAGAATTGGAACTACTAACACAGGAAAAGAAATATGATGTCATTGGAATCACTGAAACTTGGTGGGACAATACACATGACTGGAATACAAGACTAGAAGGATACAACTTATTTGCAAGAAACAGACTTGATAAACGAGGAGGGGGTGTCGCATTGTATGTTAGAAATGCGTATATCTGCACAGAGATTGAAGCTTCAGAGACTGGGAGTTCTGTGGAAACTGTTTGGGTAAGAATACAAGGACAGAACAATGGAAAGGACACCATTGTAGGCATTTACTACAGGCCGCCTGTGCAAGCTGTAGATATGGATGAACTCTTTATGCATCAAATGGCCAAGTTCTCCAAAAAATATGACATAGTTGTCATGGGAGATTTCAACTATCCAGACATTTGTTGGGAATCTCTCTCAGGCAAAACTAACAGGTCAAGGAAATTCTTATCCTCTCTTGCTGACAACTTTATCTTACAAAAGGTAAAGGAGAAAACAAGGGGAACTGCTACCTTGGATCTAATCCTTATAAACAGGGAGGAAATGGTTGAGGAGGTAAAAGTGGCTGGGACCCTAGGAGGTAGCGACCATGCTATTTTAGAATTTTGGATAACTAGAGGCGGAAGACCTGTGAAGACTCAGACGTCAAGGTTAGATTTCAGAAAGGCAGATTTTAAGGGATTCAGAAAGAGAATTGGAGGGATCCAATGGCTGGATATCCTTAAAGACAAAAATGTCCAGGAAGGATGGGAAATCTTGAAAAATGAAATTCTCAAAGCACAGTTGTTAACAATTCCGAAAAGAGGGAAGAATAGGAAGCATTTAAGGAAACCAGGATGGATGAACACAGAACTTAAGCACATGCTAAAAAGGAAGAAAAAATGTTTATAAAATGGAAAGAGGGAGGCATATCTAAAGAAGAATATAATGCTGTCTGCAGAACCTGCAGGGCACAAATCAGATTATCTAAAGCTGAAAATGAATTGAGACTTGCAAGAGATGTCAAAAGCAATAATAAAGGATTTTGGGGATATGTCAAAAGTAAAAGAAAAGTCAAAGATGCTATAGGATTTTTACAGGATGAAAATGATGAAATGGTAAGACAGGATGTTGAGAAGGCTGAACTTTTAAATTCCTATTTTGCATCTGTTTTCTCTCAGAAAGGAAATGTAACATCAACTGTTATTCACTGTCCTATTAAGGGAATAGAAGAATCCAGGATATTTATAAACAGAAAGATAGTGAGGAAACACTTAGCTAACCTAAATGAATTCAAGTCTCCAGGTCCAGATGAATTACACCCCAGAGTACTGAAGGAGATAGCAGAAGAAATTTTTGAACCCCTCTCCATAATCTTTGAAAATTTTTGGAGAACAGGAGAAGTGCCAGAAGACTGGAGAAGAGCAAATGTTGTTCCTATCTTCAAAAAGGGGAAGAAGGTGGACCCAGGCAACTATAGGCCGGTGAGTCTGACTTCTATACCAGGAAAGATCTTTGAACAAATTATTAAACAACATGTATGTCAATACTTGGATAAGAATGAAGTGATTAAACAGAGTCAGCATGGGTTTGTAACTAATAAGTCATGTCAGACTAATTTAATTTCCTTCTATGACGGTATTACTGATTGGGTGGATCAAGGAAATGCTGTAGATATAGTATATCTTGACTTCAGCAAAGCATTTGACAAAGTCTTTCATACAATCCTTATTGAAAAAATGACTAAGTATGGAATGGACAAGGCAACTGTTAGGTGGATTCATAACTGGCTTAGTGATCGGACCCAAAGAGTGGTCGTAAATGGCTGCACATCCAGTTGGAAGAATGTCTCAAGTGGGGTACCACAGGGCTCTGTCCTGGGCCCTGTATTGTTCAACATCTTTATCAACGATTTAGATGAAGGAATTGAGGGTAAACTGATTAAATTTGCTGATGACACAAAGCTAGGAGGGATAGCTAATACTAGAGAAGAGAGAGAGAGGATTCAAAAAGATTTAAATAAACTGGAGAAGTGGGCAGCAACTAACAGAATGGTTTTTAACAGGGAGAAATGCAAAGTACTACATCTGGGCAATAAAAATGAAAAAAGCATATATAGAATGGGAGGAATAGGGCTAAGTGACAGCACATGTGAAAAAGACTTGGGTATACTAATAGATCACAGACTGAATATGAGTCAACAGTGTGATGCAGCAGCAAAAAAGGCAAATGCAATTCTAGGATGTATTAACAGAAGCATACAGTCTAGATCACGTGAAGTAATTATTTCCCTCTACTCCTCTTTGGTCAGACCTCATCTGGAATATTGTGTCCAATTTTGGGCACCACATTTTAAAAAAGACATCAACAAACTGGAGCAAGTTCAGAAAAGAGCGACCAGAATGGTGACCGGTCTGCAAACCCTGTCTTATGAGGAAAGGTTGCAGGATTTGGGAATGTTTAGTTTGCAAAAGAGAAGACTGAGAGGAGACTTAATAGCTGTCTAGAAATATCTAAAGGGCTGTCACATTGTAGAAGGATCAACTTTATTCTCATTTGCACAAGGAAAGACTAGAAGCAATGGGATGAAGCTGAATGGGAGGAGACACAGATTAGATATTAGAAAAAACTTTTTGACAGTTAGAGTGATCAATGAGTGGAACAGGCTGCCACGAGAAGTGGTGAGTTCTCCTTCAATGGAAGTCTTCAAACAGAGGCTGGACAGACATCTAACTGGGATGATTTAGCGAATCCTGCTTTGAGCAGGGGGTTGGACCAGATGGCCCAGGAGGTCCCTTCCAACTCTACGATTCTATGATTCTATGATTCTATGATTCTATGAGATGAGGAGCTGGCGTGGGAGAGGGAGACACTGAGTGTTCGGTCTGTTAGATATGACGAGATCCAGGATTCTGCCAAATCTGTGATGCCAAGAGATGAGAGAATGTGTAACAAGAGGGAATGGTCCACAGTGTCAAAGGCAGAAGACAGGTCCAGGAGAAGGAGGAAAGAGTAGTGTCGCTTGCTCTTAGTGAGTAGAAGGTCATTGGTGACTTTAGTTAGGTAAATTTCAGTTGAGTGATGCAGTCGGAAGCCAGATTGTAACCGGTCAAAGAGGAAGTAGGAGGACAGGCGGGAGGACAGTTTAAGATGGACATGCGGTTCCAGTAGTTTTGAGGCATAAAGGAGAAGTGATATCGGGTGATAGCTAAACACAGAGGATGGGTTGAGGGAGGGCTTTTTAAGGATGGGTGTGATTGAGGCATGTTTGAAGGATGAGGGGAAGATATCATTTTTAAGTGATAGGTTGAAGAGATGTGTTAGGTTTGGGATGAAGGCTGTGGCGAGCTTTGGGATGAGGTTGGACAGGAGCGGGTCAAGCGTGCAAGTGATGAGATGTGATCTTGACAGAAAGGGTGGAGAGCTGATCTTATGTCATGGTAGAGAAGCTGGCTGGTTTTGGAAGAACAGGGCTGAGCAGTTAAGAGGAGGGGCATTGGGGGCTGCAGGCCAAAGCTTTCTCTGATGTTATCAATCTTCTGCTTAAAGAAAGAGGCAAAGTCTTCAGCAGAAATGAGAGGAGAAGGAGGAGGTGCTGGGGGACGGAGTATAGAATTGAAAGTGTTGAAAAGCTGTTTAGGGTTGTGAGACAGGGAGGATAAGAGAGATGAGAAGTAAGTTTGTTTTGCAGCAGCAAGCGTGGACTTGAAGCTGGCGAGGGACTGCTTGTATATGATAAAGTGCTCTTCCATCTCCGCCCAGCAACCCTGGAAGCCCGTCTCAGTTCTTTGATCAGGCTGGTCAGCCAGGGTTGCCTGTTGATTGTACGAGTTGCTGTGCGTGAGGGGGTGGCCGAATCGAGTGTTGATGTTATTGTGTTTGTATATAAAGTGGCAGCGGTATCTGTGTCATGTAAGGAAGCTATGTCTGTAAAAGGGAGAAGGGACTCATAGTAACATAGTAACATAGTTAGTAAGGCTGAAAAAAGACATTAGACCATCCAGTTCAGCCTATAAAATTCTGTCAGAATAAATCCCCAGATCTACGTCCTTCTAAAGAACCTAACAATAACTGTAAGATACAAGAGTGAGTGTAAATTGAGGTGTTTGAGATTTCTGTGAGGGTGACGAAATTTGTGGTGTGGGTGTTGCGCACTAGGAGAGGGAAGAGAATGTCAGTAGGTTGTGCTCAGACAGGGGAAGGGGTGAGTTAGGGAGATTAGTAAGGGAACAGAGGTGGGTAAATATAAGGTCCTGCGTGTGGCCATCTTTGTGAGTGGCCATGGAGGAGCATTGAGTGAGGCCAAAGGAGGCAGTAAGTGATAAAAGTTTAGAGGCAGCTGAGGTGGAAGTGTCAATGGGGATGTTGAAATCACCCATTATGATAGTGGGGAAGTCAGCAGAAAGGAAAAGAAGTAGCAAGATGATGACATGGTTGAGAAAGGTGAAGATGGCTAGTTCTGGGGGTGGTAGATGACAGCCAGCTGGAGATTGCAGGGGAGTAGATGCAGACGGAGTGCACCTCAAATGAGGGAAGAGTAGCAGAGGGTGGTAGTGGAGTTGTGGTAAGGGAGAAGGTATAGGACAGGAGCATGCCAACTCCTCCACCACGTTTGTTGCTGGGGCGAGGGGTGTGAGAGAGATTCAATCCGTCATAAGAAAGTACAGCTGGAGTGGCTGAGTCAGAGGGGGTGAGCCAGGTTTCAGTGATGCCAAGGAAGAAGAGTTTGTTGGTGATAAAGAGGTCATGTATATACTGTATTAAAGTTTGTTTCAGACAGATCGTGCGTTCCATGGTGCTCCAGGTAGGGGGGATCGGGGGAGTGAGGGCTGGATGAATAGGTATGAGAAGAGTTGAGTGAAACGGGTGGGTCAAATTGCTATCTGTGTGTGACTCCGTAAAAAATAGACGAAGATTATAAATTTTCCATACATACACCATATAGAGCTGTCCGCTTCTCAAACGGTATCATATATCTGCTGTTTGCATAGCGGTCAAATCTATACAGAGACAGCGTGTGTGTGTGTGAGACTCCGTAAATACATACATGGACATTTTAATTTTTCCATACACCGTATAGAGCTGTCCGCTTGTCAAATAGTATCGTATATATGCTGTTTGATTATGGTCAAATCTATACAGAGAGAGCATGTGTGTGTGACTCCATAAAAAAAAGACGGAGATTTAAAATTTTCCATACATACACTGTATAGAGCTGTCTGCTTGTCAAACAGTATCGTATATCTGCTGTTTGATTACAGTCAAATCTATACAGAGACAGCATGTGTGTGACTCAGTAAAAAAAATAGATGGAGATTTAAAAATTTCCATACATACACCGTAAAGAGCTGTACGCTCCTCACACACTACCGTGTACCGGCTGGTATCACGGACAAATGCAAGCTATCTGTGTGTGACTCCGTAAAAAGATAGAGGGAGATTTTCATTTTTCCATACATACACCGTATAGAGCTGTCCGCTTGTCAAACAGCATTGTATATCTGCTGTTTGAATGACGGTCAAATCTATACAGAGACAGCGTGTGTGTGACTCCGTAAAAAAATAGACGGAGATTTAACATTTTCCATACATACACCATATAGAGCTGTCCACTTGTCAAACAGGATCGTATATCTGCTGCTTGATTATGGTCAAATCTATAAAGAGACAGCGTGTGTGTGTGACTCCTTAAAAAAATAGATGGAGATTTAAAAATTTCCATACATACACCGTATAGAGCTGTCCGCTTCTGATACAGTACCGTGTATCTGCTGTTTAGATTATGGTAAAATCCATACTGAGACAGCGTCTGTGTGTGACTACTGAAAAAATAGACGTAGATTTTTATTTTTCCATACATGCACTGTAAAAAGCTGTACGCTCGTCACACACTACCGTGTACCAGCTGGTATCACGGACAAATACATGCTACCAGACGGAGATTTTAAATTTTCCATACATACACCATATACAGCTGTCCGTTTCTCAAATAGTATCGTATATCTGCTGTTTGGATTACGGTCCAATCTATACAGAGACAGCGCGTGTGTGAGTGAGTGCGTAAATACGTAGACATTTTTCCATACACCATATAGAGTTGTCCACTTCTTTAACAGTATCGTATATCTGCTGTTGACTCTGTCAAAAAATAGACGGAAAGTCAAAATTTTCCATACATACATCATATAGAGCTGTCCGCTTCTCAACCAGTATCGTATGTCTGCTGTTTGCATGGCGGTCAAATCTATACAGAGACAGCGTGTATGTGAGACTCCGTAAAAACATATATGGACATTTCAATTTTTCCATACACCGTATAGAGCTGTCCGCTTGTCAAACAGTATCGTATATCTGCTGTTTGATCACAGTCAAATCTATACAGAGACAGCATGTGTGTGACTCCGTAAAAAAAAGACAGATTTAAAATTTTCCATACATACATCATATAGAGCTGTCTGCTTCTCAAACAGTATCGTATATCTGGCGTTTGTCTTAGGGTCAAATCTATACAGAGACAGCGTTAGTGTGTGACTCTGTAAAAAAAAACGGAGATTTTCATTTTTCCATACATACGCCGTATAGAGCTGTCCACTTCTGATACAGTACCGTATATCTGCTGGTTGGATTAGGGTCAAATACATACTGGGGGAGCGTCTGTGACTAAGGAAATATATACGGAGATTTAAATTTTTACCTACACGTTATACAGCTGTACGCTCCTCATACAGTACCATATATCTGCTGGTATTTTTGTTAAATTTTCACAAACATGAGAAAGTATGGTGGAAGAGGCCGCAAATGTGGGCGGGGGGCAGCAGGTACTGATGGTGGTGGTGGTGCATCTGCTGGTTATGCCAAAAGCACAATAGCAGCTAAGGCAGGAGGTGTTGAGCCTGCATCATCGTCTGGCACAAGAAGGCCTGTAAGGTTCCCTTTTCTGGGAGTAGGAAAACCGCTTTTAAAGCTGGAGCATCAGGAACAGGTTTTGGCTTACATTGCTGAAACAGCCACCAGCTCTATTGCCTCCTCTTCTGAACTTTCAAAACCAGCAAGCACTGAGTCGTCAGTGCAGTGTTCTGGTCAGGAAAAACACCTTTCCTTGTGTCCTTCACCCCCACCAAAAGTGAAGGATGCGGCAGCCCACACTTCAGATTACTCCATGGAGCTCTTTTCACATACCATGGCTGGGTTATCCAGTCAAATCCTGAATTTCCCAGTCCAAGATGAATCTGACATGGAGTGCACTGATGCACAGCCACTGCTAAATGATTCTGCTGGTACATTGACCCACAGCACTACATTGCCCTCGCAGTCTACTGAGCCAGAATCTGACCCTGATGAAACTCAGGTGCCCCTTCCTGCATACTATACCACCTTACATGGTGACACAGAGGAAGGTGCAGATGAAATTGAAGAGGAGGTGATGGATCACCCAGTTGTTGACCCGGATTGGCATCCATTGGGGGAAGAGGGTGCCGCTGGCAATAGCTCAGATGAGGAGAAGGATCCGCAGAAGGCATCGACATCGAAACAGTGGTTATCTGGCAGGCCCGTAGCTGTGCAAAAACGTGGAACAAAAACAAGAAGAGATGCAGGACAGCTTGGCCACATGGTCAAATTAGCACGGCGTGTAAGCCCTGAAAACTTATACCATAGTAGGACGAGTGCAGTGTGGCACTTCACTGTCCAAAATCTTACTGATGAGGCAAAGGTTATCTATAAGAAGTGCAGAAGGACCTTTAGCTGAGGGAAAAAAAAATCAGAAATTTGAATACTAGTTGCATGCTTAGACATTTAAACACCATGCACTTGCAAGCATGGACGGACTACAAAACCTCAGGTACCACATGTGCACCTGCTCCGACTGAAGGTAGCCAGCAACACTCCATCGCTTCCCCCACTGTAAGACCACCCTCACTGTAAGACTACCGCCACCGGTAAGCACAGCACCAGCAATAAATGTTGAGGTGTCGTCGCAAGGCCTAAGCAGTCAGGGAATCACAATGGTTTTGTAATAAAACAGTTGAATCTAGGCCATCAACACCAACACCATCATTACCCGCTACCCCCTCTCAGTCCGTCCGGTTCACCGCTAATTCCCCCTTATGCAGCTCTCAAGTCCAGCTCACCCTAGCAGACACTCTGAGTAGGACAAGAAAGTACTCATCCTCTCATCCGCGTACACTAGCTTTGAACGTCTGCATTGCCAAACTGATCTCATTAGAGATGATGCCCTTCCATTTGGTTGAAAGTGAAGCTTTCCAAGAGCTCATGGCTTACGCTGTCCCACGCTATTACCTAACCCAGTCAGCACTTTTTTTCTCAAAAAGCCATCCAACCCTCCACCTGCATGTGAAAGACCGCATTGTCCATGCACTCAAACAATCAGTGAGTGGAAAGGTGCACCTCACAACAGATGCATGGTCCAGTAGGCATGGCAAGGGCCATTAAGTGTCCATCACTGCACACTGGGTTAATGTGGTGGATGCAGGCTCCACAGGGGACAGCGACAGTGGAACAGTGCTGCCTAGCCCATGGTATAGAAAACAATTGGCTGTAGGCGTTCGACCCTCCTCCTCCTCCTCCAGAAGCGAAATCTCATCCACAGAGTGCAGTCGCACGAGCACTCCATCCGCAGCTGCCAGTGTTGAACACGAGGTGTCCCACTATCAAACAGCTAGTGGTAAGCTGCAGCAGGCTGTTTTAAAGATGATGTCTTTGGGCGACAACAGACACACCATGGAGGTACTGGCCGATTACTTGCAGCTACAAGCTGAGTCATGGCTGGGCAGTCTACATCTTGAGCCAGGCAAGGTAGTCAGTGATAACGGCTGTAATTTTGTGGCAGCCATAGCCCGTGCAAAACTCACACACATACCTTGCCTGGCTCACACTTTGAACCTGGTGGTGCAGTGCTTCCTTAATAATTATCTGGAGTTAACATCCCTGCTCCATAAGGGGCGAAGACTGTGCTCGCACTTCCGTCGCTCAAACGTCCAATCCATTCGTATGCAGAAGCTGCAGCGATTGCTCCACCTCCCCAAGCCAAGCACCGCCTAATCATAGACGTTGCAACAAGGTGGAACTCCAGCCTGCACAGGGTTGAGAGGCTGTGTGAACAGAGGCAGGCTGTAATACATTTGTGGGAGGATACACGGGCAGGCAGTTTGAGGGAAGACATGGAATTGTCGGGTGTGCAGTGGTCAAAGCTGAAAGAACTCTGTAAAGTCCTTCAGTGTTTTGAGGAATGCACACGGCTGGTAAGCACAGATGACGCCATCATAAGCATGAGCATCCCACTTATGCGTCTGCTCATGCAAAGTTTGACGCACATTAAGGATCAGGCGTCTGCAGCGGAGGAGGGAAACCTTGATGACAGTCAGCCGTTGTCTGGTCAGGGAACTGTCCTGGACGAGGTGGAGGAAGAAGAGGAAGTGGAGGAGGATGATGGGGATGATTATTTTAAGCAGGAGGATGCTTCTAAGGGGGCAAGAGAAAATGTTGGCGTTCCAAGGTCAGGTACAGTGTTTGTGCGTGACTGGAGGGATGTGAATTTGCCAGAAAGTGCTCCTCCACCCAGCAGTGGCAGTGCAGCATTGACACCTGGAACATTGGCCCACATGTGCGATTATGCCTTGCGGATCCTAAAAAGGGACCCCCGCATTGCCAAAATGATGAGGGATGACGAATACTGGCTTTCCAGCATCCTCGATCCATGCTACAAAGGCAAATTACACAACATCATGCCACAGGAGAACCTAGAGATAATATTGGCTAACAAACAAGCAACTCTGGTAAACTGTTTGTTTGAGGCTTTCCCAGCACACAGCGGTGGTGCTGGTTCTCCCACGAGCCGTAGTGGGCACAATGGAAGAGGAGTTCGTGGTGCACACAGCCGAAGTGGCGTTGGAGACAGGGATTTCATGATCATGTTGTGGAATGATTTCTCAAGTACTGCTCACACGACTGCTAATACTGCATCGATTAAATGTGACAGGAGACAGCAGTTGTCAACTATGGTTACAAACTACTTCTCCTCCCATATCGATGTTCTCCCTCACAGGTCATTCCCCTTTGACTATTGGGCCTCTAAACTAGACACCTGGCCTGAATTGGCACAATATGCCTTACAGGAGCTCGCTTGCCCTGCTGCTAGTGTGTTATCTGAAAGAGTCTTCAGTGCTGCTAGATCAATCCTAACAGAAAAAAGGACCCGTCTGTCTACCCAAAATGTTGATGATCTAACCTTCATTAAAATGAACCATGCATGGGTTTCAAAGGATTTTGTCCCACCTTCCCCTGATGTCACATAGGTTGCCAGAAAACTGCCTCGCTTTTGTCCTCCTCTTCCTCGGACTTGCCCAATTCCGCCCTTTGCAGCAGCTTAATGTCCAGCCAACACATCAACATATGCCATTTTTTAAATCTCCCTAAGTTGGCTTCCCACCCACCCCCCAATTGCTGGGGTCAACACCTGGCGCACCCGGTCAAGTGCCGTTGCTCTGAACAGGTGGATGGGCCCACTGATGGCCGACGGCACTGGCACAGGGCCCCTCATAGTACAATACAGTGTCTCTGACGTTGGGGGGGCCCACTCGCTGTCAGACACACCAGCGTACTATGAGGGTCCCTGTGCCAGTACCGATGACCAGGAGTGTGCCCCCCCTGCTTGGTCATGGTCACAAGACTTGCAAATTGCAATACCTACCTCTCCCTGCTCCACCGCTGTGTAGTCTGGGCAGTTAAATCCTTCACAGGGACGGCCACTAGAAATTTGGTGTATTGATCGATGATGGTTAAGATTTAGCTATGGCCTGTCCTGCTGGCCTCTACCTTCAGATGATAAATGGCTACCATTTGTAATGGACGTCAACTTACAAGTGGATGCAGTGGTGCTTTATGATCACCTTTCACAGTTGTGATAGTCACAGACATGTGACATTCCTGCCACCATTTTTCAATGTATCCTCTCATGCCAATCCAATAGAATCACCTACGGCCTGTGGCTTCTGTCTTTTGCACTCCAAAATGACCAGACACATTATGATACACAGTGAGGACCATGTCTACATCTCTCCCTGTGATGACAATTTGATGGAGACGAGTAATGGTGATGTGATCCACGCTACTGCGATAAAGCAATCCTTTCTTCACAAAGAACTGTTTTCGCTGTCTCCACAGACACAGTAATTGAGGATCTGCATCGCCACTGCAACTTCTTCTGGGAGGTTTTCCTGCAATGAGTAATTCCCAAATATGTGCTAACACTCGACTTTCCGTCTGTACTTGTATCCATGTAGTTTCCAGTAGCGGAGAGTCTGGACTGGCTTACTGAGATTGAAATATATACGAAGATTTAAAAGTACCACAACACTTTATACTGTTGTACACTTCGACTACCTTTCCCTTTTTCTACTTTTTAAATTCTGGTGTAATACATAGTGAGCCTGTGAGTGTCTGTGTCTGACTCCGGAAGTATAGGTGGAAATTTACAGTTACCCTTAGACTGGATACACCTGGTATGTGCTGATACAGTACCTTTGTTCAAAATTTTGTGTCACGGTATCATCCAAAGTGAGTGAGCATGTGTGGTTTACGCCTTCTATATATACGGTGAAGCGAAGATACCAATTTTTACCCTATACTCGATACAGCTTGTATCTTGTTATACAGTACCTTTGTTCGACATTTAGTATTACGGTCAAATCCATACTGAGTATGCATCTGAGAGTGACTACGGGACTATGTATATAGAGATTTCAATTGTACCCTATAATATATATACTTGATATCTTGTTATCCAGTACCTTTTCTGCAACATTTTTTCTTATGATCAAACCTAGACTGAGTGAGAGTCTGAGGGTGACTCTGGAAATATATACCGAGATTTCAAATTTGGCCAACACTGTATACAGCTGTATGCTTCTGATACAGTAACCTTTTCAGCTATTTAGATTCTGGTGTAATCCATAATGAGCCTGTGAACGTCTGTCTGTTACTCCGGCAATATGTTAGGAGCTTTAAGATTACCCCAACACTGTATACAGCTGTACGCTTGTGTTACATTACCCATTTACAGCTTTTCATATTCTTATGTAATCCATACTGGGCCTGAGAGCGTTTGTGTCTGCCTCCTGAAATGTATACGGAGATTCAGAATGTTTACACTATACTATATATACCTTGTATCTGGTGATACTGTACCCTTTTTCAACTTTTTATTTTATTGGGTAATCCATACTGAGCCTGTGAACATCTGTGTATGACTCATGAAATTTACTGTATACGGAGATTTACTGTTATCCCTAGACTGTATAGAGCTGTACACTTCTGATACAGTACCATATATCTGCTGGTATTTTGGGTCCATTTTCCAAAACTTGAGGAAGTATGGTGGAAGAGGATGCAGACGTGGGCATGGGGGGCCACCTGGTACTGATGGTGGTGGTGGTGCATCTGCTGGTAGGGCCAAAAACACAATAGCAGCTAAGGCAGGAGGTGTTGAGCATGCGTCATGGTGTAGCTCTGGAAGGCCTGTAAGGCTCCATTTTCTGGGAGTAGGTAGACTGCTTTTAAGCCGGAGCATCAGGAACTGTTTTTGCCTTACATTGCTGAAACAGCCTCCAGCTCTATCACCTCCTCTTCCGAAGTTTAAAAAAATGCAAGCACTGAGTCGTAAATGCAGGCTTCTGGTCAGGAGCAACTCCTTTCCTTGGGTCCTTCACCCACCCCAAAAGTGAAGGATGCGGCAGCACACAATTCAGATTACTCCATGGAGCTCTTTTCACATACCATGCCTTGGTTAATTAAAAATGGGGCCCTTCATATACTGGAGCATTCCAAATGGGGGACATCAGACACAGGAGCAGCATTTACGGGGCCCAATATACACTGGAGCATTACAAATGGGAGCCATTATATATGGAGCATTATTAGTGCCCATGATACACTGGAGCATCATCCATGAGGCCCATCATATACTGGAGCATTCCAGATTGGGGACATCAGACACTGGAACAGCATTTACGGGGCCCATTAAACACTGGAGCATTAGAAATGGGGCCCATTATATATGGAGCATTATTAGGGCCCATATTACACTGGAGCATCATCCATGAGGCCCATCATATACTGGAGCATTATAAATGGTAATTGGTAGATAACTCTGGGTTGCTTGAGACTAAAGGGCGAATTTAGGCCTCAAAATGATCCTGGAAGGGGTGGCAATAAACCCATAGTAGAAGAGGGTATAATAGAAGCTATAAAAGTCCACTTTTATGTATATTTAAAGGGAAGTCCTGTGAGAGCTCCAGACTCCTCCTTCCTCACATGGCAATAGCTCAGGCCACGCCCCAATAATGATCCAATTTTGACCTTAATGTCCAAGCCAAATTTTACAATTCTGACCACTGTCACTTTATGAGGTAATAACTCTGCAACGCTTCAAAGGATCCCACTGATTCTGAGAATATTTTTTGTGACATATTGTACTTCATGTTAGTGGTAACAAATTTTCAAAATGACTTGTGTTTATTTGTGAAAAAAGTTGACCAGCTGTTTCTCATTTTTCCAACAAAAGTTCTAAAACCATATTTTAGGGACCACATTACATATGAAGTGACTTTGAGTGGTCTGTATGACAAAAAAATACCTAAAAGTCACACCATTCTAAAATCTTCACCCCTTAAGGTGCTCAAAACCACATTCAAGGATATTATTAACCCTTCAAATGCTTCACAGGACCTGATGCAACATGGAAGGAAAAAATAAACATTTAACTTTTCACAAAAAAATTATTTCAGGCCAAAATGTTTTTATTTTCACAAGGGTAATAAGAGAAAATGGACCCCAAAATGTGTTGTGCAATTTTTCATGAGCATATCGATATTTAATATGTGGTGGAAATCCACTGTTTAGATGCAAGGCAGGGCTCGGAAGGTAAGGAGTACCATTTTTTAACTCAAAAATTGGCTGCAATGGAGAGCTGATGCCATGTCAGGTTTGGAGAGCCTCTTATGTGCCTAAACAGTAGAAGCCCCTCCACAAGTAACTCCATCTTGAAAACTACATTCCTCAAGGATACACACCTCCCCTGGATAAAGCTAAGTGCAAAACACGCATCGGGGTGCCTGCCACTTTCAGGTATATTTATTTAACCTTTCATTAGCGCATGTATAGATCTTTGTAACTGGGCAGCTTTTGTTTTCTTGTAGCACCTTATGCATTTTCTGCATTAGTCACTTTTGCACATGCACTTTACTTAAGTGATAACTGTTATGTTGAAAAGTTTTGTACTGCTCCCTATATATTTATTTGGTATTTGGCTTTTTACAATATTTGGAATATTTGTTTATGTCCAGTTGTAACTTCCTTTTTTGTGCAATATACACTCACTGGCCACTTTATTAGGTACACCATGCTAGTAACGGGTTGGACCCCCTTTTGCCTTCAGAACTGCCTCAATTCTTCGTGGCAGAGATTCAACAAGGTGCTGGAAGCATTCCTCAGAGATTTTGGACCATATTGACATGATGGCATCACACAGTTGGCGCAGATTTGTCGGCTGCACATCCCTGATGCGAATCTCCCGTTCCACCACATCCCAAAGATGCTCTATTGGATTGAGATCTGGTGACTGAGGAGGCCATTTGAGTACAGTGAACTCATTGTCATGGTCAAGAAACCAATCTGAGATGATTCGAGCTTTATGACATGGCGCATTATCCTGCTGAAAGTAGCCATCAGATGTTGGGTACATTGTGGTTATAAAGGGATGGACATGGTCAGCAACAATACTCAGGTAGGCTGTGGCGTTGCAACGATGCTCAATTGGTACCAAGGGGCCCAAAGAGTGCCAAGAAAAAATTCCCCACACCATGACACCACCACCACCAGCCTGAACCGTTGATACAAGGCTGGATGGATCCATGCTTTCATGTTGTTTACGCCAAATTCTGACCCTACCATCCGAATGTCGCAGCAGAAATCGAGACTCATCAGACCAGGCAACGTTTTTCCAATCTTCTACTGTCCAATTTCGATGAGCTTGTGCAAATTGTAGCCTCAGTTTCCTGTTCTTAGCTGAGAGGAGTGGTACCCAGTGTGGTCTTCTGCTGCTGTAGCCCATCTGCCTCAAAGTTCGACGCACTGTGCGTTCAGAGATGCTCTTCTGCCTACCTTGGTTGTAACAGGTGGCAATTTGAGTCACTGTTGCCTTTCTATCAGCTCGAACCAGTATGCCCATTCTCCTCTGACCTCTGGCATCAACAAGGCATTTCCGCCCACAGAACTGCCGCTCACTGGATTTTTTTTCTTTTTCGGACCATTCTCTGTAAACCCTAGAGATGGTTGTGCGTGAAAATCCCAGTAGATCAGCAGTTTCTGAAATACTCAGACCAGCCCTTCTGGCACCAACAATCATGCCACGTTCAAAGGCACTCAAATCACCTTTCTTCCCCATACTGATGCTCGGTTTGAACTGCAGGAGATTGTCTTGACCATGTCTACATGCCTAAATGCACTGAGTTGCCGCCATGTGATTGGCTGATTAGAAATTAAGTCTTAACACACAGTTGGACAGGTGTACCTAATAAAGTGGCCAGTGAGTGTATACCATGTTTACATTATACCATGAATTTTTATTCGACTTTTTAATTGTATTGTTGTCCCTACCTTTACTTTAGTTGCACTAATGCCCTATATAAATAGAAATAAAATAATTGAATAATTTTTGGTAAAAACTTCCCTGTATTTTTTTCGGTTTTTGTATTATTTTGGGAGTACCAGCTAATAGGCACATAAAAATTGTCTGATCTATTCTTGCTATAAAAGCCTCAAAAAACTTGTTAAATGTATTCATATGACATTGCACACCCATAAACTATTCCATGGTCTGGAATCCATTTTGTTGGTATAAAAGCGTCAATAAACATTTACAAAAATGTAGGCTGTGTGCAAACGTTATAGATTTGATGTATTTTTGTCAAAGTTTTTTCTGCCCGGATTTGTGACGAAACCTGAAGCAAATCCTTTTGCCAGCAAAGTGAATGATTGCTGTATACACATATATACACACATCTGTAACTTTTTCAATAATTTATATTACTTTGTTCAGATAATAATAAGCAACACTAACATGCACTAAGGAGAAATAGCATTAATATTGGAATGCATAAGCAATAATGTACATGTAAATTAAAACGTAAATTTTCTTGCATAGTATAACAAATATAAATTTATTTTTAACATTATATGAAATGATGAAATATAAAGCATTTTTTCACTCAAACTGAATAAGATTTATAATCCACAAGTTATATTAGCTCCCCTGTAAGGCAAGAAAATGATAGTCTTAAGGGATTAAGATATCAAATAGGCTTCATGTGATTAATAGAATAATAAGATTTTTCTTCCAACAATTGAAACAAATCTCAGGTTCATATTAAATATATAGATGTAAATCATACACAACTCAATGTCTGACATGGAGCCTGCAGTAACTTTTTCCTCTCTCTGAAATTTCTTGCATAGTATACAATTAAACAGTTTTAAAAATGCCATATTGCAATATTTAAAATTTTCAAAATCATGGAATAAGAGCAGAAGCTTCTAGGCTGCTTATTTTTAACCCCTTAAGGACCAGAGGTATTTTTGGTTTTAACATAGTAACATAGTTAGCAAGGCCGAAAAAAGACATGTGTCCATCTAGTTCTGCCTATATTCCGTCAGAATAAATCCCCAGATCTTCATCCTCCTAAAGAACCTAATAACTTTAAGATACAATTGTTACGCTCCAGGAAGACATCCAGGCCTCTCTTGAACCCCTCGACTGAGTTCGCCTTCACCACATCCTCCGGCAAGGAATTCCAGATTATGCCCTATGTCGGAAAGGGGTTAAATTATTACCTCACTTCAAGTCTCTGATGGGGTCAGTCATCATGGAGATGTGGCATATAAACAGCACCACCCCATTGTGGCAAGGCTGCGCATGCATGCCATGTGCTGCCAACCATCCAGCAAGTTAAATATACTAAATTGTAAATCAAATAAAAGATACTGCAGACATGTAAAAAAATAGAATGATTGGTTAAATTATGGTGCAACGTAGACCATATTGTCATTTACCATAAGATGTCGTCGACCTCCTTCGTAACTCCACAGCACAGAACCCTTCTGAACCCTCTGACACTCAGAAGTCTAGCACACTGTGAGAGGACCAAAAATTCAAATATGAGAGATGGAAGATCAGGAGATTCAGCGAGGATGGGACAGGTGGTGGTGAGATGAGAAGTGGAGGGGCCTGAGATATGAGTGGAAGGTGAGTAAACCATTTTGTTTGATTTTTTTTTACATATTTTGTTTTACATTTTACAATTTTGGCCTAAATGATCCAATGACACGAAAAATGAGCATTTTGCAGGTTTGCTGGCTGATTGCCAACATGTTTACACCTAGGAACACATATCTGCACTGCCAGTATTTTTAAATGTGGATGCCACATGCGCACAGTGTATGTTATACCCACACAGACACAAATGCACACACACATTGAGAGTGTAGAGAAATACCAGGCTCTCTTTTTTAGATCAACCATATTCCTGCAAGGTAATGAATTTTTTTGTTGTGTGATGTCAAAAAAGATCCTTCTACATTTATAACCTTGGAAACTACACTAATAATGCAGGACTGGTATTATCAGTGCAGTATCCTCATATTTGGTTTATGAAAGTGGGTAGCTATGAACTAACCAGCCCATTGAACCTGAAACTCGGTGGAATTGAACAGTTTGCTTACTTAATGCCAGTCATGATTATATCTTTGGATCATTGGCAGACCAAGCATTTTTAGATGCATCCAATGTTAAATTTATGTTCAGGATCAATGTAAGCTAGATTATCATTAGGGCTCACAATATTGAGCTGGATATGCAAATGGTCTTCAGATAAGTATCTCTTGTCTGTGGACAGCTGTGTACTGAAGCCTCTTGGGAGATGAGAGATTATAGTAAATTTCATCCTGCAATCTTCAAGCAGTTTGTAATTTCCAGTACATGTACTATACTAGTGGCCATGTTGTTAAAGGGAATCTGTCAGCGGGTTTTTGCTACCTCATCTGTGAGTAGTGTAATGTAGGCAAAGAGAAATTAAATCCAATGATGTATCAGAGCTTTTAGATTTAGAATGAAGCAGAGCTGAGAAAGTTAACCCTGCCCACACCAGGCTCTCTGTGTGCAAAGTCCAGACAGTGAGGTGCTTATCACAGGAGGGGGCATTGCCAGGCTAGTCTGGCAATGTTAATCTCTTAGTGATAAATCCTAACAGTAAACAAAAGTATGCACTTTGACAAGTGACACATCCATGAAGTTTCAACCTTTATCTCCTGTTGTTTTCATACTACTGTATATTGCAAAAATCTGCTGATAGATTCTCTTTAAAGGGATAATTTTGTAAATAGCATTTTTCATTTGCTTTAAGTAACTGCCTAAAGTATTCCTATAGATTCAAGAAAAGTAAACCTCCTTTTTCAGCTAATATTTTACTGGATCTTGCATTACCTTTCTGTTTTTACTTTAGACATCCATTCCTCTTATCTCTTTATTGAATTATGAATAGGCTCTAAAATTACATTTGATTCTACTCCTTACTGTCAACATAAATGACACCAAATTTATAAATGGAAAACCGACAAAGGGATGGAATGATGAATATCCAGATGGTAATACAAAGCAATCACTGTGTCGAGAAGAAAGCCTAATAAATGCAATTTAATATCATTTGCATAGTTTTATGATAATATTTATGTCCCTGACCTGTCAGAGCAAGTACTTTCTTTACATATTCTTTAGAAAATAGGCTGGCTGGATGCGCTGACTAGCAAAAAAAGACTGTCGGGAAAATTTTTGAACACATGGTCCTTATTTATTTCATCTCTTCCCACAGGGATCAAAGATAAGCTAAGATCTCAATTTGAGAATACTCAATGGTACCTTCTACAACAAATAAGTGGACATTCGCAAATTCCATAATATAATATGCATAATTGATGCACACAGAGAAGGGTGGGGTGGAAATGGGTGGGGTAGAATTATATGGGGAATTTCTGTGATTTCTTCATCTGCCAATGCTGATGTTACTTGATTTTTTAATGTCTATTACTTTAATTAAATTTCAGTAAAAAGTGTTTAAAAAAATGACAGCACAGTCATTGTTAAGAAGAAAGAGTAGAAAAGATTTGTTACTATAGCTGTGCACAATTTTTCTAATGTCACCAATCTTTGCAATAATGGAGGCCTTAAACCCCATTTGTATTGTATCTGTTGAGTAGCTCTAAAGTACTTAGTTTATATTATAGCATTAAAAAAATCATGAAAACATGAACTGTAATGTTTACTGCCATTTACCTACAGATTGCTATGTACCAAACATACAAAAGTGTCCTTTGAATATACATTTGACAGTTGAAGTAAAAGGAATGTGTTCCATTTTTCAATCACGTTTAACAGGTCCCCATTAAAAATAACAAGAAAATCGTTATAAAGCCAGCGTACAAGGGTGGGGCTATTGTTATGCAGAACACCACAGATTATATCGCTGAAATTCTCAGGCAACTATCTGATACATCCACCTACAAGAAAATTCCCTATGACCCTACCATAGGTATTAGGAATAAACTTGACATACTCTTGAGGAAATACTTATCACTTAACACCATTGACTCTAAGACAGTCACATTTTTGTCTAATCAGCATCCGGTGACCCCAGTCATATATACTCTTCCCAAAATACACAAATCCCTCACCAATTCCCCTGGCAGACCAATTGTCGCTTCCACCTATTCTATCTTGGCCCCCTTCTCTATTTTTCTTGAAAAAGTACTTACGCCATTCACTAAAACCATGAGGTCATTCGTTCTCGACATGGGTCACTTTCTTCAAACTCTTAAACAGCTACCTCCTATCCCTTCTGAGTGTCTCTTCGTCACCTTTGACGTTAAAAGCCTCTATACCTCTATCCAGCATGATCTAGGTATAAAAGCAGTTGGTGACCTCCTCGAGCAGTCTGACCTCACTAGAAATTCTCAACAAATGTGTCTTGATCTTCTATCTCTGATTTTGCACGAGAATTTTTTCCTTTTCGGTGACCAATTCTTCCTACAGATTCAAGGCACCGCAATGGGCGTAAATGTAGCGCTTGCATACGCTAACATATATATGGACGCCTTCGAACGTGCTTTCATCTACGAAGGCGCCCTATTTAGACAACATAACATCTGTTGGCTTCGCTTCATAGACGATATTTTTTGTCTATGGACAGGTCCTCATGACACCCTGGTCGCCTTCGCTGAATACCTCAACTCAATTCACCCTGAACTCCAGTTCACATTGAACTGTAGCTCATCACAAATTTCATTTCTTGACACCTTTGTCACCAGTGAAGCCAGTGGTTACCTCTCCACTGACATCTTTTCAAAGCCCACTGACTCCAACAGTTTACTCCACTATGACAGTTGCCATCCTACTTCCATCAAACATAGCTTGCCCCGCTCACAGTTTAAAACATGTGACAAGGCATAGTATCAAACCTACAGCTTCTGCCGGAACGTCTCTATGAAATGTCAAAAAAATTTTCGGCTCGCCATTACCCTCAAAATCTCCTCAATAAAGAAAAAACTTTGGCTCTCTACCCGGTACCTGAACAATCTGTTCAATCCAAACCTGAACATATTCCCTTCGTCCACACCCACCACCCCATCATGCCTAAAGTCTATAACATCATCCAAAAACACTGGCCAATGCTCGCACGGTCATATCCGCAGGTCGAGGCATTTAAGACTCCGCCATTAATGTGCAAAAGAAGACCTCACAATATTCGAGACAGGATCGTTAAAGCCGACTTGGGCAGTTTTACCCGGGTCCCCAGACAAACTTTCCTCAACACTGAGAGAAATGGCAAATTTCCCTGTTTGGGATGTGCATGCTGCTCGAATGTTATTAAATCTAGCACTATCACCCACCCACATTCTGGCAAACAGTATACCATAAAAGGTTTCTTCACCTGTGAGTCCAACAACGTTGTATACGTGGTAAAATGCCCTTGTGGTTTACTTTATGTCGGTGAAACGACACAACACATCCATGACCGTATAGCAAGCCACAAATCGACCATTAGATGCAAAAAGACATGGCTTCCTCTTCCCCATCACTTCATAGCCACTAACCACTCGGTTTCTCAATTGCGCTTCCAAATATTGGAACAGGTCGAAAAACCACGACGGGGTGGTGACCACGTTTACACCTACGAGAAAGGGAATCCTTTTGGATTTATACCTTACAGACCTTATCTCCCAAGGGCCTTAACAGGGAACTAGATATGGTTCATAAATAAGTAATAGCACTAGTTTCTTGCTAGCCTGCTTGTTGTCTGATTCTTTTGCATACGTAAAATGTGAACTTTATATTCGCAGGTATGTGTATAGCATGCTGACTTTCACTTCTTCTGTACACTAACTCTCCCTAATTTTTCAGGCGCCTTGACCCTTACATTTTACACCCATCAGGGTAAGTACTGATATTTTTCTAATCCTATTTTCATATTTTTTTCAAAAATTTTCTTTTTACCTTTTTCCTTTTTGTTCATTTTTCCCATTTACTTCTTTCCATATTTTTTCCATTCTTTTCATCATTTCATTTTTTCATTATTTTCGTTTCAATTTTTATTTTTTTATTATTTTGTCTTTTTTTTAATTTTTATTATTTTTAATTTTTATTTTCAATATTTATTTTCAATATTTTTCTTCTTTTTTTCATTTGTCCATTTTTTTCCCTTTTTTCCATTTGTCCTATTACCATTTCAATTGTTGGTTATTATTATTTATTGATTTTATAATTTTTTTTCTATTTCTTTATTATTTTTTATTTTTTCTTCATTTTTTCTTTTCTTTTGTTTCTTTTCATTCTTTAATTTCTTCAGCAATTTTTCATTTTTATTTCCTGTTTTTCATTTATCATTTTTACTTCAGATTTATTGCATTCTATTTTATTTCCTTGTCCTATTTTATTTCCTTGTCAATCCCTTTGATCCATTTCATCCATTTTTTTACCTCATTCATTATTCCTTCTTTTTATGTTCTCCTTCCACTCCTCTATTACTTCTGTTCCATCTCCCTACCTCTTCTCCCTCCTTGTGTTGTGCCCTCCTTCTCTACTCTCTCCTCATCCATCTTTCTCCATGGTTCAGCCTGACACTCCTTCCTCTCTCTCTACCCCCTCCCTTCCCCCAGTCCTACCATGCAGACGCCAGGCACACTTTTGTTTATGTCTTGTCTTCTCCTTGTAGTTTTTACCTTCAGCACACAGCGCAGGTGCCCCCACCAACAGCGCTACAAGCCTCGCTTCAGTACACACCACTGATGTTTCCCACACAGTAGCACCCCTCAGACACTCCCACTGACTTCCGGTCTCCAGGCTACTTTAACTCACTGACCACCAGTGCTTGCACACTACACCACAGACGGCGCTTGCTGCCCCACGCTTCCAGGTATGTCCTGCAGCAGTGCTGCACTGTGAGCTACTTTAGAATGCTTTCATGCTGTTAACTCTTGCATTACCTGTCCCCTCAGCTCCTCTTAGGACCTCTGCCTGGTCCCTGCCAGACCGGACTTCTACATATGGCACTTTAGGTATGCCTCTCCTCTGTCTCCCCTACCCCCTTTCTTTTCCCCACTGCAGTGTCCTATACTGGGCCAAACCTCTTTTTTTTTTTTCATTTTTTTTCAGCCCCTCCTGCACATTCATACTGCCGTGATTGCTTCTTTTTCTCTTGTGCTTTAAGGTCAGTCTCCATGCTTGCACTGCCTGATTATGTTGCATTTATGTGATTTGCTCCATTATGCCGGCCTCGCTGTAACCCTGCTCCACAGCTGCTTCAATCAATATTTACTGGATCTAACTCCAATATCCTATGGGCTAACTGATTGATTTGTACAATTTTGTTCTACAATGATTTTGCACACAACGATCCTTTATATGATGATTTTGTACATAGTGTAAATATGTAACTGTGTAAATATGTATATCTGTTTAAACCTCTACAGAGTTTGTACATTTTTGTGATTATCACTGTATATATCCTAATGTCTATCTTTGTATGTGTCTCTTCTAGTGAGGTTTGAAAAAGACCCGACATAGGGTCGAAACGTTACCCCAGCGCACTATTCCCCTGTGACGTATGCTGTGATAACAAAATAGGTTACGTCCGAGAGTGGACCCTCTGGATCGCGGCACTGGAGCTCCCAGGGGTGAGCGCGCCAGGTGGTGCCGACCCCTATACAGGGGCCATTAGGGGCAGACCCTCAGAAGACAGATACCGCGACTGCTAGAACCAAGAGGGGCGGCTCGAAGGACTGACTGAGTGGAGGGTGCCGGACTGAGAACTGGAGTATAGGACTGGGTACTGGAGTACAGGATGGAGACACGGAGTGTGGGACGGAGACACGAAGCACAGGACTGGGCAGTGGAGTGTAGGACTGGGCACTGGAGCACAGGACGGAGGCACGGAGTAGGCACGGAGTACAGGAGGGAGACACGGAGTACAGGACTGGGCAGAGGAGTGTAGGACTGGGCACTGGAGCACAGGACGAAGGCACGGAGTACAGGATGGAGCAGAGGCACGGAGTACAGGATGGAGCAGAGGCACAGAGTACAGGATGGAGCAGAGGCACAGAGTACAGGACGGAGCAGAGGCACGGAGTACAGGACGGAGCAGAGGCACGGAGTACAGGACTGGACAGAGGCACAGAGTACAGGACGGAGCAGAGGCACGGAGTACAGGACTGGGCAGAGGAGTGCAAGGAGTGAGAAGGGGAGAAACCCCTAAACACCCAGGCCAGGATACCACACGGAAGTTCACACGATAATCAGGCGTCTCCACCATGTTGGAGACGCCTGATATACCCTGCAGAAGTCGGCTGATTGGGCGCTCAGACCGCTGGGCGGCGCTGCAGGGTTAAAGGATCTGCAGAGCGCGCGCCCGCGGCCTAAGGCGCCCGCAGGAAGCCACCACACGCTGGACGGAGGAGAAGGAAGAGGAGGCGGGCACAGAGCGGCGCGGCGAGCGCAGGTAAGTAAAGGCGGCGGCGGGCCCCGCTGTTGCTGGTATGGCGGCGGCTACCGCCGCCGACGTGACAGTACCCCGCTTTACGTCTCCCCTTCTTGAGGTTAGAGAAAAACCTCTTTAAAAGACGAGGAGCATTAATATTCTCTTTAGGCTCCCAGGACCTCTCCTCGGGACCAAAACCCTTCCAATCAACGAGGTAGAGGGTACGCCCTCGAACTTTTTTCACGGCAAGAATCTCTTTCACCTCAAAGACATCATCAGCCCCTACTGGCTGAGGAGAAGAAGGGGGAACTGAGCAGTACCGATTCAGCACAACAGGTTTAAGGAGCGAGACATGGAAGGCGTTAGGGACCCGAAGCGAAGCCGACAACTTCAATTTATAGTATGGTAAGGTGGAAGGTCCCTGCGCCTCTTATCTGCATGTCTTTTTATCCGGATACTGGATCTTTCAAGAGCTTCTCTGGTCTCCTTCCAGACTTGAGAAAATTCGGTGGCGAGGGCATCTGCTGCAGGAACACCAGAAGGTGTAGGGAGAGGTAGTGGAACACCAGGGTTCTGGCCAGAAACCACGAAGAACGGCGTTTTGGTGGTGGACTCACTGGGGTGGTTGTTGTGGGCAAACTCTGCCCACGGCAAAAGAGACACCCAGTTGTATTGATGGGCATTCGAGAAGTGACGCAGGTAGGCTGTTAATACCTGATTGATTCGCTCAACTTGCCCATTGTACAGAGGGTGATAAGCAGAGGAGAAGTCCAGAGATATACCCATGAGCTTGCTGAGTGCCCTCCAGAAACGGGAGGTAAATTGGACTCCGCGATCGGAGACAATTCGTTGAGGGAGTCCGTGAAGCCTAAAGATCTGGTGTATGAAGACCTTGGCCAGCTCAGATGCCGTGGGTAATCCGGGCAGAGGGATGAAATGGGCCATTTTGGAGAACCGATCGACCACTACTAAGATGGTAGTACATCCGGAAGAACATGGAAGATTGGTGATGAAATCCATACCAATTTGTCGCCAAGGGGCTTCAGGAGGAGGCAAAGGGTGGAGCAGGCCGGACGGCAGACTTCTAGGTACCTTGTTCAGAGCACAAGCCGTACAGGAGGCTATAAAATCAGTCACATCTTGGCGAAGGGATGGCCACCAGTAGTAGCGCGAAAGAAGGCTGAGGGTTTTCTTGACCCCGACGTGACCCGCAACCTTGGAAGAATGCCCCCAATCCAGGACCTCAGACCTCTTATTCTGTGGAACGAAGGTCTTGCCTGGCGGAATGGGAGAAAGCGTCACGGGCGCCACGGTGACAATTTTGGCAGGCTCAATGATGTGAAATGAACCTTCCTCAACCTCAGGTGATTGTAGGGACCTGGACAGAGCATCTGCCTTGATGTTTCTGTCCCCTGGTCGAAAATGGAGTTTGAAGTCAAACCGGGAGAAATATAGTGACCACCTGGCTTGCCTGGAGTTGAGCCTTTGCGCGGACTGAAGATATGCCAAATTCTTGTGATCAGTGAAGATTATGAATGGATGAACTGCCCCTTCCAAAAGATACCTCCACTCCTCCAGGGCCATCTTAATGGCCAGTAATTCCTGGTCCCCAATGGCATAATTGCATTCTGCGGGAGAGAACGACCTAGAGAAGAATCCACACGGTACCATTTGACCAGAAGTCGTCTGCTGAGAAAGCACCGCTCCCGCACCAGTAGAAGAGGCATCCACTTCTAGGATGAAGGGCCTATTGACCAACGGTTGATGTAGAATCGGGGCGGTAGCAAAGGACTGCTTCAAAGCAAGAAAGGCCTCTTCAGCCTCTGGAGTCCAGGCATTCGGTTTGGTCCCCTTCCTGGTCAGAGCAGAGATGGGCTTGGTTACTGAGGAGAAGAAGGGAACGAACTGTCTGTAATAGTTCGCAAAACCCAGGAACCGCTGGATCGCTTTTACTCCAACCGGACGTGGCCACTTGAGCACGGCAGCCAATTTTTCGGGATCCATCATTATTCCGGAGTCCGTGATGATATACCTTAGGAAAGGCAACGAGGACTGCTCGAACAGACACTTTTCTAGTTTGGCGTAGAGTCTGTTCTCCCGTAGATGTTGCAGAACCAGCCGAACACTTTTTCTGTGAGTGGATAAGTCGGGGGAAAAGATGAGTATGTCATCTAAGTATACCACGACAGAAGAGTAGAGTTAGTCTTGGAAGATCTCATTAACGAACTCCTGAAAAACCGCCGGGGAATTGCAGAGACCAAAGGGCATAACCAAATACTCGTAATGGCCGTCCCGAGTATTGAAGGCCATCTTCCATTCATCCCCGGAGCGGATTCGGATCAAGTTATAGGCTCCCCGCAGATCCAATTTGGTGAAGATCCGGCCCCTCTCAAGCGGTCAAAGAGTTCTGGGATCAGCGGCAGGGGATACCTATTCTTGACCGTGATACTGTTCAGGCCCTGGTAGTCAATACATGGCCAAAGGGATCCGTCTTTCTTCCGGACGAAAAAGAATCCTGCTCCAGCAGGAGAAGATGACTTCCGAATAAAACCCCGAGCCAAGTTCTCCTGGACATATTCAGACATGGCCGCGGTTTCTGCCGGCGACAGGGGATAAATTCTTCCCCTGGGAGGGATTGCTCCTGGCAACAGCTCAATAGGGCAGTCATAGGCACGATGCGGCGGTAGAATCTCAGCCTCCTTCTTACTGAAGACGTCGGCAAACGAGTGGTAAGCCGTAGGAAGCCCAGGAAGATCGATAGGAGCTTGCTGCGGACTGGGGCGAGATACCGGCAACAGACAGCGTTTATGGCAGAAGTGTCCCCAACGGAAGATCTCCCCGGAATGCCAGTCTAAAACGGGCTCATGTAGACGAAGCCAGGGTAAGCCGAGGAGCACGGCATGAGACAAACTGGGCAAAACATAGAAGGCGATTTTATCTCGGTGAAGAGCTCCAACTTGTATCTCCACCTCAAGAGTTACCATGGTGATAGGTTCAGGTAGCGGTTTGCCATCCATGGAAGCGATGGAGCGCGGACTCTCTAATGTCACAACCGGAATTCGCAGCTGGTCCACTTCCTTGAGCCGGATGAAGTTACCAGCCGCACCCGAGTCCACATACGCCTCCACAGATCTGTGCTCCCGACCTGAAACAATTAAAGCCGAAATAGTAAGGGGTAGAGAGGAATCGGTGTCACCTAGGGAGGCCTCTCTTACCTGGCCTAGGCGGAGGCATTTCCTGGCCGCACTGGGCACGTGCGCACAAAATGGTTAGCCCCGCCACAATAATGGCAAAGGCCCTGTGTCCTTCTCTCCCTGCGTTCCTGCTCTGACAACCTCACACGGTCTACTTGCATGGGCTCAGGAGTGGAATTACTGGAAGACGCTGGAGAGAGGGGAATGGGCGCCTGGTATAACCGAAAAGATCTCTTCTCCCTAACTGACTCCCGGGAGCGTTCCTGGAACCGTAAATCAATACGGGTAGCTAGGGATATGAGATCCTCCAGAGTGGTAGGGGTGTCCCGGCCAGCCAGCTCATCCTTTATTTTACCCGAGAGTCCCCTCCAAAAGGCCCCCACCAAAGCCTCGTTATTCCACCCCAGTTCAGAGGCCAGGGTCCGGAAGCGGATAGCATATTGACTGACGGTGAGGGAGCCTTGGCGAAGATTGAAAAGAGCCTCCGTGGTGGAGGCCACACGGCCAGGCTCATCAAATACCCTGCGGAAAGTATCCAGGAAGTTGTGGATGCTAGATACCACCGGGTCATCTCTCTCCCAGAGGGGGTTTACCCAGGCTAAGGCCTCTCCCTCTAAATGGGACACAATGAAAGCTACCTTGGCCCGATCCGAGGGGTATTGCTGAGGCAGGAGCTCGAAGTGCAAACGGCACTGGTTCAAAAACCCCCGGCACAACTTGGGGTCACCGCTAAACCTGGGAGGTTTCCCCAAGCGTGGTGGAGGATGGGATAGGGGATCCCAAGGTAGGGCAGAAGCGGCAGCAGAGGACTGTAGCGATTGGAGTCGGTCGTCCACGGACGCCATGTAGCTAAGAATGTGGGATTGGGCGTCACGCTGCTGCGCGAGCTCCTGCTGGAGTCCTGCTAGCAATGGGGCGTTCCCCGGGTCGGTGGTTTGTAAGGCGGAAAGGCGGGTGTCCATGGACTTCATAAAAGACATTATTCTAGTCTGATTTTCCCGCAAAAAGAGCAATTCTTTTTGGGTGGCCGCTGAGGCGCTAGCAGGGTCCATGGCCTGATTATGCTGTGACGTATGCTGTGATAACAAAATAGGTTACGTCCGAGAGTGGACCCTCTGGATCGCGGCACTGGAGCTCCCAGGGGTGAGCGCGCCAGGTGGTGCCGACCCCTATACAGGGGCCGTTAGGGGCAGACCCTCAGAAGACAGATACCGCGACTGCTAGAACCAAGAGGGGCGGCTCGAAGGACTGAGTGGAGGGTGCCGGACTGAGAACTGGAGTATAGGACTGGGTACTGGAGTACAGGATGGAGACACGGAGTGCGGGATGGAGACACGAAGCACAGGACTGGGCAGTGGAGTGTAGGACTGGGCACTGGAGCACAGGACGGAGGCACGGAGTACAGGACGGAGGCACGGAGTACAGGACGGAGGCACGGAGTACAGGAGGGAGACACGGAGTACAGGACTGGGCAGAGGAGTGTAGGACTGGGCACTGGAGCACAGGACGAAGGCACGGAGTACAGGATGGAGCAGAGGCATGGAGTACAGGACGGAGCAGAGGCACGGAGTACAGGACGGAGCAGAGGCACGGAGTACAGGACGGAGCAGAGGCACGGAGTACAGGACGGAGCAGAGGCATGGAGTACAGGACTGGGCAGAGGCACGGAGTACAGGATGGAGCAGAGGCACGGAGTACAGGACGGAGCAGAGGCACGGAGTACAGGACTGGACAGAGGCACGGAGTACAGGACGGAGCAGAGGCACGGAGTACAGGACTGGGCAGAGGAGTGTAAGGAGTGAGAAGGGGAGAAACCCCTAAACACCCAGGCCAGGATACCGCACGGAAGTCCACACGATAATCAGGCGTCTCCACCATGTTGGAGACGCCTGATATACCCTGCAGAAGTTGGCTGATTGGGCGCTCAGACTGCTGGGCGGCGCTGCAGGGTTAAAGGATCTGCAGAGCGCGCGCCCGCGGCCTAAGGCGCCCGCAGGAAGCCGGCACACGCTGGACAGAGGAGAAGGAAGAGGAGGCGGGCACAGAGCGGCGCGGCGAGCGCAGGTAAGTAAAGGCGGCGGTGGGCCCCGCTGTTGCTGGGACGGCATCCCCTGTGGTGTCTTCAATAAAAATTTTTTTTTGCATTGAAAATCAAAATTTCCAAGAGTGCAGCTGTTTTCTCTTCACTGACTAACAGGTCCCCATAGACTTTAATGGCCAAGTCTTATATACAAAGTAGATGAGAATAGGTAATGCCCATGGACTGGACACACTTTTCCATTTTTAAAAAGGATGTGTGTATGGATCAATTAAATTCTATGGGTCTGTATACTATCTGTTTAAAAAATAGTGCAATGGAGTGTGTCTTGATAGATGACACGTGGATCAGCGATGACCAGGACAGCAGTGTATATGGGATGGCAGACAAATAAGCACCAAAAGGTAGCACAGGTAATGCAGAGGCAGATGTGTGGATGCAGTCTGGTATCTTCCAGTAGTGCAACGGATAATAGCAGTGATGTAATGTAAAAGTTAATACAGTATGGTATCTTCCAGCAGGGCATTAGTTAATAGCAGTACTGTCACAGAAAAACAAATGCAATGAGGTATAGAATCATAGAATCATAGAATGGTAGAGTTGGAAGGGACCTCCTGGGCCATCTGGTCCAAACCCCTGCTCAAAGAAGAATTCACTAAATCATCCAAGAGAGATGTCTGTCCAGCCTCTGTTTGAAGACTTCTATGGAAGAAGAACTCACCACCTCTCATGGCAGCCTGTTCTACTTGATCACACTAACTGTCAAAAAGTTTTTTCTAATATCTAATATGTTTCTCCTCCCATTCAGTTTCATCCCATTGCTTCCAGTCTTTCCTTGTGCAAATGAGAATAAAGATGATCCTTCTACAATGTAACAGCCTTTGAGATATTTGTAGACAGCTATTAAGTCTGCTCGCAGTCTTCTCTTTTACAAGCTAAACATTCCCAAATCCTGTAACCTTCCTAATAGGATATGGTTTGCAGACCAGTCACCATTCTGGTCACTCTTCTCTTAACTTACTACAGTTTTTTTATGTCTTTTTTAAAATGTGGTGCCCAAAACTGGACACAGTATTCCAGATGAGGTCTGACCATAGAGGAGAAGAGGGCAATAATGACTTCACGTGATCTAGATTGTATGCTTCTGTTAATACATCCCAGAATTGCATTTGCCTTTTTTGCTGCTGCATCACACTGTTGACTCATGTTCAGTTTATGATCTATTAGTATACCCAAGTCGTTTTCACATGTGCTGTTGCTTAGCCCTATTCCTCCCATTCTGTGTATGCTTTTTCATTTTTATGGCCCAGATATAGTACTTTGCATTTAAAAAAATGTTAAAAACCATTCTGTTAGTTGCTCCCCACTGCTCCAGTTTATCCTCTCTCTCCTCTAGTATTAGCTATCACTCCTAGCTTTGTGTCATCATAAAATTTAATCAGTGTACCCTCAATTCCTTCTAGATGTTGAACAATACAGGGCCCAGGACAGAACCCTGTGGTACCCCACTTGAGACATTCTTCCAACTGGATGTGCAGTCATTTTCGATTACTCCATGAGTCTGATCAATAAGCCAGTTATGAATCCACCTACAGTTAACTTGTCTATTCCATACTTAATCATTTTTTCAATAAGAATGGTGAGAGATACTTTGACAAATGCTTTGCTGAAGTCAAGATATACTATATCTACAGCATTTCCCTGATCCATCTAGTCAATAGTTCTGTCATAGAAGGAAATTAATTTAGTGTGACATGATTTATTAGTTGCAAACCCAAGCTGACTCTGGTTAATCACTTCATCCTTATCCAGGTACTTACATACATGTTGTTTAATAATTTGTTCAAAGATCTTTCCTGGGACAGAAGTCAGACTCACCGACCTATAGTTCCCTGGGTCCACCTTCTTCCCCTTTTAAAAGATAGGAACAACATTTTCTCTTCTCCATCTTCTGGGACTTCTCCTGTTCTCCAAAAATTTTCAAGGATTATGGAGAGTGGTTCAAAAATTTCTTCTTCTATCTCCTTCAGTACTCTGGGGTGTAATTCATCTGGACCTGGAGACTTCAGTTCATTTATGTTAGCTAAGTGTTTCCTCACTATCTTTCTGCTTATAGATATCCTAGATTCTTCTATTCCTTTAATAGGACAGTGAAGATCAGTTGATGTTACATTTCCTTTCTGAGAGAAAACAGATGCGAAATAGGAATTTAAAAGTTCGGCCTTCTCAACATCCTTTCTTACCATTTCATCATTTTCATCCTGTAAAAATCCTATAGCATCTTTGACTTTTCTTTTGTTTTTGACATATCCCCAAAATCCTTTTTTATTGCCTTTGATATCTCTTGCAATTCATTGTCAGCTTTAGTAATCTAATTTGTGCCCTGCAGGTTCTGCAGACAGCATTATATTCTTCTTTAGATATGCCTCCCTCTTTCCATTTGATAAACATTTCTTTCTTCCTTTTTAGCATGTGTTTAAGTTCTGTGTTCATCCATCCTGGTTTCCTTAAATGCTTTGTATTCTTCCCTCTTTTTGGAATTGCTAATGATTGTGATTTCAGAATCTCATTTTTCAAGACTTCCCATTCCTCCTGGACATTTTTGTCCATAAGGATATCGAGTAGAGTTGAGCAAAACGGCTCGGTCAAATTCATAAGTCGCCGATTTGCGCTAAAGTCGGGTTTCGCCAATTGAAACCCAACCATAGCGTGAGGTCGACCATGAGGTCGCCAACCCACGTGCCAAAGCCGCGTTTCCCATGATGCTTCCAGCGCCCTTTCTCAGCCAATCATCAAGGATGCACACTGTCGGCAACTCAATGACATTGGCAGCGGCCACCACCATCTTAGAGAAGGGCATTTGTGTGATTGGCTTGCTTTGTGTGGCATCACAGTTGCTATAAAAGCCCTGACTGCCGATCGCCATTTTACTTCTGCCGATCTTAGCATAGGGAGAGGATGCTGCCGCTGATTCTCAATAGGGAGAGCGTTAGGCAACAAAGAAAAAAAACCTGTGCTTCTTCTGATAGCGACTTCATTTGTACAGTTAGTGTGCAGTGACAGAGGAGGATTTTTGTGTGTGCAGCAGCACTGGTTGTTATTAGGTTGCCTTATAAGGCTACCTGATAGCTGCATTGCTGTGCGCACACTGCTGTGCAGACTGCTTTTTTTAAAAGCAAAAAAACTTTTATTCTGATTTACTGCACAGTTACAGAGCGTTCATTTTTTCACACACCGTATAGAGGTGTACGCTCCTCACACACTACCGTGTACCGGCTGCTATCACGGACAAATACATGCTATATGTGTGACTCTAAAAAAATAGACGGAGATTTTAAATTTTCCATACATACACCGTATAGAGCTGTCCGCTTCTCAAACAGTATCGTATATCTGCTGTTTGTATTGCGGTCAAATCTATACAGAGACAGAGTGTGTTTGTGAGACTCCGTAAATACATATATGGACATTTAAATTTTTCCATACATCGCATAGAGCTGTTCGCTTTTCAAACAGTATCATATATCTGCTGTTTGATTACAGTCAAATCTATACAGAGACAGCATGTGTGTGACTCCGTAAAAAAATAGAGGGAGATTTAAAATTTTCCATACATACACTGTATACAGCTGTCCGCTTGTCAAACAGTATCATATATCTGCTGTTTGATTATGGTCAAATCTATACAGAGACAGCGTGTGTGTGTGATTCCGAAAAAAATATTCAGAGATTTAAAAATTTCCATACATACACCGTATAGAGCTGTCCGCTTCTCAAACAGTATCGTATATCTGCTGTTTGGATAACGGTCCAATCTATACAGAGACAGCGAGTGTGTGTGCGAGTCCATAAATACATAAACGGACATTTCCATTTTTCCATACACCGTATAGAGCTGTCGGCTTCTCTAACAGTATCGCATATCTGCTGTTGACTCCGTCAAAAAATATATGGAGATTTAAAATTTTCCATACATACATCGTATAGAGCTGTCCGCTTGTCAGACAGTTCGTATATCTGGCGCTTGTCTTACGGTCAAATCTATACAGAGACAGTGTGTGTGTGTGTGACTCCGTAAAAAAATAGACAGAGATTTAAAATTTTCCATACATACACCGTATAGAGCTGTAAGCTCCTCACACACTATCGTGTACCGGCTGGTATCACGGACAAATACATACTATCTGTGTTTGACTCCGTAAAAAAACAGACAAAGGTTTAAAATTTTCCATGCATACACCATATACAGCTGTCCACTTCTCAAAGTATCGTATATCTGCTGTTTGGATTATGGTCCAATCTATACAGAGACAGCGCGTGTGTGTGTGAGTCCGTAAATACATAGGCGGACATTTCCATTTTTCCATACAACATATAGAGCTGTCGGCTTCTCTAACAGTATCGCATATCTGCTGTTGACTCAGTCAAAAAATATATGGAGATTTAAAATTTTCCATACATACATCGTATAGAGCTGTCCGCTTGTCAAACAGTTCGTATATCTGGCGTTTGTCTTACGGTCAAATCTATACAGAGACAGCATGTGTGTGTGACTATGTAAAAAAATAGACAGAGATATAAAATTTTCCATACATACACCGTATAGAGCTGTACGCTCCTCACACACTACCGTGTACCGGCTGGTATCACGGACAAATACATGCTATTAGTGTTTGGCTCCGTAAAAAAACAGACGGAGATTTAAAATTTTCCATACATACACCATATACAGCTGTCCGCTTCCCAAACAGTATCGTATATCTGCTGTTTTGATTACTTTCTAATCTATACAGAGACAGCGCGTGTGTGTGTGAGTCTGTAAATACATAGATGGACATATCCATTTTTCCATACACCGTATAGAGCTGTCCGCTTCTCTAACAGTATCGCATATCTGCTGTTGACTCTGTCAAAAAATATATGGAGATTTAAAATTTTCCATACATACATCATATAGAGGTGTCCGCTTCTGATACAGTACCGTATATCTGCTGGTTGGATTAAGGTCAAATACATACTGGGAGAGCGTCTGTGACTAAGGAAATACATACGGAGATTTAAATTTTTACCTACACCTTATACAGCTGTACGCTCCTCATACAGTACCATATATCTGCTGGTATTTTTGTTAAATTTTCACAAACATGAGGAAGTATGGTGGAAGAGGCTGCAAACGTGGGCGGGGGGCATCTGGTACTGATGGTGGTGCATCTGCTGGTTGTGCCAAAAGCACAATAGCAGCTAAGCCAAGAAGTGTTGAGCCTGCGTCATCGTCTGGCACAAGAAGGCCTGTAAGGTTCCCTTTTCTGGGAGTAGGAAAACCGCTTTTAAAGCCAGAGCATCAGGGACAGGTTTTGGCTTACATTGCCGAAACAGCCACCAGCTCTATTGCCTCCTCTTCTGAACTTTCCAAACCTGCAAGCACTGAGTCGTCAGTGCAAGGTTCTGGTCAGGAAAAACACCTTTCCTTGTGTCCTTCACCCCCACCAAAAGTGAAGGATGCGGCAGCCCACACTTCAGATTACTCCATGGAGCTCTTTTCACATACCATGGCTGGGTTATCCAGTCAAATCCTGAATTCCCCAGTCAAAGATGAATCTGACATGGAATGCACTGATGCACAGCTACTGCTAGATGATTCTGCTGGTACATTGACACACAGCACTACATTGCCCTCGCAGTCTACTGAGCCAGAATCTGACCCTGACGAAACACAGGTGCCCCTTCCCGCATACTATACTACCTTACACGGTGACACAGAGGAAGGTGCAGATGAAATTGAAGAGGAGGTGATGGATGACCCAGTTGTTGACCCAGATTGGCATCCATTGGGGGAAGAGGGTGCCGCTGGCAGTAGCTCTGATAAGGAGAAGGATCCGCAGCAGGCATCGACATCGCAGCAGCGGTTATCTGGCAGGCCCATAGCTGTCCAAAAACGTAGAGCAAAAACCAAAAGAGGTGCAGGACAGCTTGGCCACATGGTCAAATTAGCACAGCGTGCAAGCCCTGATAATTTATACCATAGTAGGAAGAGTGCAGTGTGGCACTTCTTTGTCCAAAATCCTACTAATGAGATAAAGGTTATCTGTAAGAAGTGCGGAAGGACCTTTAGCCGAGGGAAAAATCTCAGAAATTTGAATACCAGTTGCATGCTTAGACATTTAACCACCATGCACTTGCAAGTGTTGACGGACTACAAAACCTCAGGTACCACATGTGCACCTGCTCCGACTGAAGGTAGCCAGCAACTCTCCATCGCTTCCCTCACTGTAAGACCACCGCCACCAGTAAGCACACCACCAGCAATAAATGTTGAGGCGTCGTCGCATGGCCAAAGCAGTCAGGGAATCACAACGGTTTTGCGACGAAACACTGAATCTAGGCCATCACCACCAACACCATCACCATCACCAACCCCCACTCAGTCCGTCCGGTCCACCGCTAGTTCCCCTATATGCACCTCTCAAGCCCAGCTCACCCTAGCAGACACTCTGAGAAGGACAAGAAAGTACTCATCTTCTCGTACACTGGCTTTGAATGCCTGCATTGCCAAACTGATCTCATTAGAGATGATGCCCTTCCATTTGGTTGAAAGCGAAGCTTTCCGAGAGCTCATGGCCTACACTGTCCCACACTATGACCTACCCAGTCAGCACTTTTCTTGAAAAGCCATCCCTGCCCTCCACCTGCAGGTGAAAGACAGCATTGTCCATGCACTCAAATAAACAGTGAGTGGAAAGGTGCACCTCACAACAGATGCATGGTTCAGTAGGCAGGGCCGTTACGTGTCCATCACTGCACACTGGGTTAATGTTTTGGATGCAGGCTCCACAGGGGACAGTGGCAGTGGAACAGTGCTGCCTAGCCCACGGTATAGGAAACAGTTGGGTGTAGGCGTTCAACCCTCCTCCTACAGAAGCGAAAACTTGTCCACAGAGCACAGTCGCATGAGCACTCCATCCGCAGCGGCCAGTTTTGCACATGAGATGTCTAACTATCGAACAGCTAGTGGTAAGCAGCAGCAGGCTGTTTTAAAGATGATGTCTTTGGGCGACAACAGACACACCACAGAAGTACTGGCCGACTACTTGCCGCGACAAACTGAGTCATGGCTGGGCAGTCTACATCTTGAGCCAGGCAAGGTAGTCAGTGATAACGGCCGGAATTTTGTGGCAGCCATAGCCCTTGCAAAACTCACACACATACCTTGCCTGGCTCACACTTTAAACCTGGTGGTGCAGTCCTTCCTAAATAATTATCTGGAGTTAACAGCTCTGCTCCAAAAGGTGCGAAGACTGTGCTTGCACATCCGTCGCTCGCCCGTACACTCCAGTCGTGTGCAGAAGCTGCAGCGATTGCTCCACCTCCCCAAGCACCGCCTAATCATAGACGTTGCAACAAGGTGGAACTCCACCCTGCACATGGTTGAGAGGCTGTGCGAACAGAGGCAGGCTGTAATGCATTTGTGGGAGGATACACCGGCAGGCAGCTTGAGGGCAGACATGGTGTTGTCGGGTGTGCAGTGGTCAAAGCTGAAAGACCTCTGTAAAGTCCTTCAGTGTTTTGAGGAATGCACACGACTGGTAAGCGCAGACGACACCATCTTAACTTTGACGCACATTAAGGATCAGGCATCTGCAGCTGAGGAGAAACAGGAGGAGGAGGAGGAGGAGGGAAGCCTTGATGACAGTCAGCCATTGTCTGGTCAGGGAACTGTCCTGGGCAAGATGGAGGAAGAAGAGGAGGAGGAGGATGATTATTTTGGGGAGGAGGATGCTTCTCTTGGGGCAAGAGAAAATGTTGGCAAGGTCAGGTACAGGGTTTGTGCGTGACAGGAGGCATGTGGATTTGCCAGAAAGCGCTCCTCCACCCACCACTGCCAGTGCATCATTGACACCTGGAACATTGGCCCACATGTGTGATTATACCTTACGAATCCTAAAAAGGGACCCCCCGCATTGCCAAAATGATGAGGGATGATGACTACAGGTTGGCCAGCATCCTCGATCCACGCTACAAAGGCAAATTACACAACATCATGCCACAGGACAACCTAGAGACAATTTTGGCTAACAAACAAGCAACTCTGGTGAACCGTTTGTTTGAGGCATTCCCAGCACACAGCAGCGGTGCTGGTTCTCCCACGAGCCGAAGTGGGCAAAATGGAAGAGGTGTTCGTGGTGCACACAGCCAAAGTGACGTTGGAGATAGGGGTTTCATGATCATGATGTGGACTGATTTCTCATGTACCACACACGCGACTGGTAATACCGCATCGATTGCAAGTGACAGGAGACAGCAGTTGTCAACTATGGTTACAAGCTACTTATCTGCCCATATCAATGTTCTCCCTCGCAGGTCATTCCCCTTTGACTATTGGGCCTGTAAACTGGACACCTGGCCTGAATTGGCACAATATGCCTTACAGGAGCTCGCTTGCCCTGCTGCTAGTGTGCTATCTGAAAGAGTCTTCAGTGCTGCTGGATCAATCCTGACAGAAAAAAAGGACCCGTCTGTCGACCCAAAATGTTGATGATCTAACTTTCATTAAAATGAACCATGCATGGGTTTCAAAGGATTTTGTCCCACCTTCCCCTGATGACACATAGGTTGCCAGAAATTTTGCTCGCTTTTTTCGTCCTCTTCCTCGGACTTGTCAAATTCCTCCATTTACAGCTGCTGAATGTACAGCCTACACATCAACAAATGCCATTTTTTAAACCTCCCTAACTGGGCTGCCCCCAAGGGCTGGGGTCACCACCTGGTGCACCCGGGCAAGTGCCATTGCTCTGGACAGGTGGGTGGGCCCACTCTTGGCCGGCGGCACTGGCACAGGGCCTCTCATAATACAATACAGTGTCTCTGACGGTGGGGGGCCCACTCACCATCAGACACACTGGCGTACTATGAGGGGCCCTGTGCCAGTACCGTCGCCCACAAGTGGGCCCCCCCTCCTTGCTCATGGCCACAGCACTTGCAAGTTGCAATACTTACCTCTCCCTGCTCCACCGCTGTGTAGTCTGGGCAGTTAAATCCTTCACAGGAAAGGCCACTAGAAATTTGGTGAACTGATTGATGATGGTTAAGATGTAGCTATGGCCTGTACAGCTGGCCTCTACCTTCAGATGATCAATGGCTACCATTTGTAATGGACATCAACTCACAATCAGATGCAGTGGTAGTTTATGATCAGCCTTCACAGTTTTCCTAGTCACAGACATGTGACATTCCTGCCACCCTTTTTCAATGTCTCCTCTCATGCCAATCCAATAGAATCGCCTACGGCCTGTGGCTTCTGTCTTTTGCACTCCACAGTGACCAGACACATCATGATAGGCAGTGAGGACCATGTCTACATCTCTCCCTGTGATCACAATTTGATGGAGACGAGTAACGGTGATGGGATCCACGCTACTGCGATACAGTAATCCTTTCTTCACAAATAACTGTTTTCGCTGTCTCCACAGACAAAGTAATTGAGGGTTCTCATCGCCTCTGCGAAATCTACCGGGAGGTTTTCCCATGATTAGTAGATTTCTGCAAACACTCAACTTTCCATCTGTACTTGTATCCATCTAGTTTCCAGTAGCGGAGAGTCTGGACTGGCTTACTGAGACTGAAATATATATGAACATTTAAAAGTACCCCAACAATGTATACTGGTGTATGCTTTGAATACATTTCCCTTTTTCTACTTTTTATATTCTGATATAATCCATACTGAGCCTGTGAGTGTCTGTGTCTCACTCCAGAAATATAGGCGGAAATTTACAATTACCCCTAGACTGGATGCACCTGGTATCTGCTGATACAGTACCTTTGTTCTAAATTTTTTTTTTACGGTATAATCCATACTGAGTGGGCGTGTGTGGTTTCCTCCTTATATATATACGGAGATAAAAATTTTACCCTATGCTATATACAGCTTCTATCTTGTTATAGAGTACCTTTGTTCGACATTTAGTATTACAGTCAAATCCATACTGAGTGAGCGGCTGAGGGTGACTATGGGAATATCTATACAGAGATTTAAATTGGACCCTATAATTTATATACTTTGTTATGAATGGGTCACCAAGGAGGAGAGCGCAATATGCTATGCCACCAGAACACCAGAGAGGTTGGTCGCTCACCAGATTGCAGACCCGTGATCTTAACAACACAACTAGCAGTAGCCGTGGAGCATTCCTACGTTGCCCTAGACACCTCGTCACAGCCGGAGGACTAACTAAGCCTAAAGACAGAAAGGTGAAATCTAAACTGCCCCGGAGCAGATCCCCAAAGGAATAGACAGCCCCCCAACATATATTGTCAGTGAGACAAAAGGAAGCACAAACACAGACAGAAAATAGACTGAGCAAATCATGGGGCCCACACTGACTAGATAGGACAGGACAGAAAAGGCACTGTCTGCAATCACGCAAAAACCCTAATAATTCCAACACAACTGAAGTACAGAAATACTGAGGTTTGAACAACCTCACACCCACTATATCAGCACTCAGGTGTGAACTGGCGGCTAGCAACAAACTAATACAGCAGGGGACTGAGCAAACGAGCACAAGATACAAAAAAACAGGGCAGGAGCCAGCAGCCCAAGGGGGAGCAAGCTGACCCCTGACAGCAAGGCAAAAACAGATGCAAAGGGTTTAGCAAATGACACTTAGCTGAAAAAATGCAGGGTCAGGCAGCAGACAGAAATCCTCAGTAAGCTAAGAAAGGAGTATCACCGGCAGTCACTGAGAGAAGTCTGCTTGCTTATGTAGTCCCAGTCACTACCACCACTCCTCCAATTATCTTCTGCAGCTGTTGGGTTAACATCACGTTGACCAGCACCACTACCAGCAGTATCCACCAGAGGGAACCTTGCCTCAAAAGTCGGATCAAGAGAGCTCACAACAATACTTGCTATCTTGTTATCCAGTACCATTTTTTCAACATTTTGTATTATGGTCAAATCCAGACTGAGTGAGCGTCTGAGGGTGACTCCGGAAATATATACCAAGATTTCAAATTTGCCCAACACTGTATACAGCTCTACGCTTCTGATTCAGTACCCTTTTTTGCTATTTTGATTCGGGTGTAATCCATAATGAGCCTGTGAACGTCTGTCTGTTACTCCGTAAATATATTTGGAGATTTAAGATTACACCAATACTGTATACAGCTGTACGCTTGTGATACATTACCCATTTACTGCTTTTTATACTCTTGTCTAATCCACCTGGACCCATAGAAGCAAGTAATCGTGAAACGGCCGTTGTCCGGCACCTCCCTCCCCTAGCATTCCTCTAACGTCCTGCATGTCCACACATTTAATGGAATTTATGTGAAATAAAGACGTACAGTTTTTCAGCTATATCGGTGAGTGCTGCATATTTCTTCTTTTTTCGCTTCACATTGAAATATTCATGTTTATTCATGCAAGCACCTCCATTTTTTGACTGAATTAAATGCCGCAATACTTCAGATAAATAGCTCCATCTGGTAATGTGGTGATTTGTGTGCCCTAGTATGCTGTTCATCTGTTTGCTCTTTGCTAGGATCTAATCCATACTGGGCCTGAGAGTGTTTGTGTCTGCCTCCTGAAATATATACGGAGATTCAGAGTGTTTAAACTATACTATATATACCTTGTATCTGGTGATACTGTACCCTTTTTCAACTTTTTATATTATTGTGTAATCCATACTGAGCCTGTGACCATCTGTGTATGACTCATGAAATATATACGGAGATTTACAATTATCCCTAGACTGTATAGAGCTGTACGCTTCAGATACTGTACCATATATCTGCTGGTATTTTGGGTACATTTTCACAAAAATTACTAAGTATGGTGGAAGAGGCTGTGGACGTGGGAGTGGGGGGCCAGCTGGTACTGATGGTGGTGGTGGTGCATCTGCTGGTAGTGCCAAAAGTACAATAGCAGCTAAGGCAGGAGATGTTGAACCTGCATCATGGTCTTGCTCTGGAAGGCCTGTAAGGCTCCCTTTTCTGGGAGTAGATAAACTGCTTTTAAAGCCGGAGCATCAGGAGCTGATTTTGCCTTACATTGCTGAAACAGCCACCAGCTCATCGCCTCCTCTTCTGAAGTTTCAAAAAATGCAAGCACTGAGTCATCAGTGCAGCCTTCTGGTCAGGAGCAACCCCTTTCCTTGGGTCCTTCACCCACAACAAAAGTGAAGGATGCGGCAGCCCACACTTCAGATTACTCCATGGAGCTCTTTTCACATACCATGCCTGGGTTCATTCTAAATGGGGCACATTATATATGGAGCATTATTTGGGCCCATAAGACACTGGAGCATCATCCATGAGGCCCAACATATACTGGAGCATTCCAAATGGGGGGACATCAGACACTGGAGCAGCATTTACGGGGCCCATTATACACTGGAGCATTAGAAATTGGGCTCATTATATATGGAGCTTTATTTGGGCACATAACACACTGGAGCATCATCCATGGAGACCATTATATACTGTAGCATTATGTGGAGCTCATCATATACTGGAACATTATATGGGACCAATTATTCTGTATGGAGAAATATATGGGGCTCATTATTCTGTATGGCGCACCTTGTGGTGGCCATAATATTGTATGGAGTAATATACTGTCCGTTTTTTGAGCTATTGTAGAATTTAAAATAGATATCAGTCATGTCACGTAAGAAGTGAAGTATTTTTCATTTACTATACCTATATTTCTGTGCCGTATCAGAGCATCATGAATTGTGATATGTGTTAAAGGGGCGCACTGACACTCTTTGGCCCAGGCACACGAAAACCTGGAGCCAGCCCTGCCCCCCCACAACTTTAGCCAAATAACCCCCAGTTTTCAATGCTTAACTATTATTATAAAGTAAATTAAGGTTTACAAGCTTAAGTAATAAGAATTGATGTTGTTGGCATTGAAATGGGCGCTGTAGGTGTGTTTACTGTCCTCCACTCCCTGCCGACTTTGCTTCCCCATTGACTTGCATTGGGTTTCGTGTTTCAGTCGGACCCCGACATTTCCCTATAGTCGTCCGATTTCGTTCGACTCGACTTTTGAGAAAGTCGGGTTTCATGAAACCCGACTCGACCCTAAAAAAGGCAAAGTCGCTCATCTCTAATATCCAGCCATTGGATCCCTCCAATTCTCTTTCTGAGTCCCTTAAAATCTGCCTTTCTGAAATCTAACCTTGAAGTCTGAGTCTTCACAGGTCTCAGTAGGTCTTCACAGGTATAGTTATACTTGGGATTCACTTTGAAGGAAGAGTTACCGTAATTGCAAAGACAAGGTGTGAACAGGACTGAGTACAGATGCAATGAGTTGGTAACATGCATGCTGAGACTTTGATGTAGACAGGAACTGTTTGAACTTCAAAAGAATGGTGGATGCAGCAAGGAGTCAGGAGTAGAAGTAGATGGTTAAATACCTTTCTCAGACAATTAGAATAAAAGAAATCTTCTGATAAACTTAAGGCAAATTTGATTGATGCTAGTTAATACACAAACACCTGAACTCTGCCAAAGTTAACTGTAAAAGGCCTAGGACGATGATGTCGAAGGATTTCACTGGGTTAACAAAAAATGAACCACTTTGGATTGACTTTTGCAAGTTAAGTCAGCTATAGTATTAAATTGACTCTTCCACAAGGAAGACACTTTAACAATATTTTTATTCACAACATGCTTCAATGTTATACCGATGTATTTATCAAGTACATCAAGTACATCACCAGAACCACAATAAGTACATGACTACATCACCAGAACCACCATCAGTAGATGAATACAGCACCAAGATTATTACAGTGATTAATTGTGATATGAAGTCAGCCCCATATACAATTAACATAGTTTTGAATGAATCTACAATTCCTGGTATGTCCTTAACAATGATATGGAAATGCTGGGAGTTGTTAATAGTCATCATCAGACTGAGGACCATATAGTAACCACAGCATTGATGACACGTAGTCAGTATCACAAGCAATCATTTGCATCCAGATACCTTATACTGTATGTGACATCTTCACTGATTGGAGTAGTTCTCTGTATTTTCTTCGCTATGTGGTTAAGATGCCTTGATGACTTTTCACATCCACAAATTGTGTCTGCAGACTTCCATCTTTTCCGGTTTTCCACAGCACATACCAACACTGTGCCCTTATAAATAACAGCATGATTGTAATGCTTTTGAATAAAAATATTTTCCCTACACTGATCCCCTAAATAATTGTCCCCAATTGTGCTGACTACACAAAATATTCTCAGTCTCTATACGGTGACTTTTCCTCACACTTCCCACTCCTCAGCACACCTTCCACTCCTTGCTGTGCCCCTAAACTGTCCCCCCATGCTGCACATTCTCTATTCTGACCCCCATTCTACTTAGTCTCTATACTCTGCCCCCTCATACTTTTATCATTCCATTCTGCTCTTCACACTATTCCCCTCAATACTGTCCTCTCACACTTTTCACTGATCATACATTTCACTCCCATACTGCCTTCTCACACATTTCCCCCTCCCTCGGCACACATTCTTTTTACCACTGACCAAATGGTCTCTTCACCCCTTTCTGCTTCCAATACTGTCTCTCCCACTTACTATACTGTCTCCTTACACATTTCCCTCATAGATTGTCGCAGCTTCACACCCTCTCAGAAGATGGTCAAATCTTACTCTGAAGGGAGTGAGCAAAATAAAGCAACCTAAGAGACACTTCATATTGCCCCCTCACTGGCTGCAGGATGGGCAAATGCCTGGCCTGCCCCATCTAGATATGCCCCTGTCTTTTGTTGCTCACTAGCTGTTTTTTTTTTTTTTTTAAATCAAAAACTGGATAGCAATATGATGTGATATAAAATAACAGCGCACAATATTTCTTTTATTTTTTTGGCAAGAACAATTATATTTGTGCCAAGTAGTCCATCACTGTCATCAAAACTGCATATTCAGCACTTCTTTTCACTTCTCACTAACCTATTTTTCTAAAAATAATTGATTTAACATTATTAAGAATAATTCAATAACCTTTTGGCTAGTTGGCAAATGGCCATTCTCAAATATATTAGCAACATAGTTCAGCCCTATAGACATTTAAAACTATTAAAAATAGCATAGTGCAACAGTCCTGGTATGGGGCAATTCCGTTCACTATTATCCACCCTCACACAGTGTCCACAGTCAATAGAATAACCAAAGACAACAGGTCTTGGGGATAACAGCTGCTTTACTTCAGCAGAACGGGGAGATATAACATGGAAATAGTAGTTTACAGTTCACATGGGGAATTAACGGCCAATACAGTTCAGGATTTGATTCTGACACAGAATTAAGGTTCTAGAGCTTTAAGAACCTGAATTAGATAGGAGCAGTACTTGCAGGTAATTATAAGGCCGGAGTGACACTTAATGTATAAAAATATGGTCCATTTTTTACGGGCGAGAATCGCAGAAATGTTCCCTGAACAGTGATCCGTATGTCATCCATTGGCAATGCGAGGATGCGATTTTCTCTCATCTAAGTATCCGTGTGACATCCGTATGGCATCCGTAAGGCGTTTTTTTCTAGCAATCTTGCAAAATGGACATTTTACGGTTTTTAGGCCTGAAAATAATTTAAAGCATAATCAGAAACCCTATTTATTCCATTCTGGGCAGTTTCTGGCCGTGCTTTTGTTGGGTTATTTCTGCTTTGTGTGAAACATGTCAGACAGACTTACTTTCAGCACAACTGAGCAGGTGCTTTACAACTGGGTTTTGTTACAATGCTTTGGGGAGCCATACCCAGTGATTGTGGATCTGAGGAGGAGGAGACTAATGTGGGTCCATCCGCTTTTGAGGCAACACCTCAGTAAAGGCCATTTCCACCGTCTCTATGCAACTCTGCGGACCCATCCTGACAAGTTTTACCAATATTGTCGCATGAGCCTTGCCACCTTTGATCTTTTGTTGGAGATAGTGCGCCCTGGGATCACCTTTAAGGACACCAATGTTAGGGTTGCAGATCGCTCTGAATATAAAATATAGGCAGGTGCGATCGCAACCCGGGGTCCACCGTGCAGAGATGGTATAATGGTATACTGCTGCTATACAACAATAGACAGCGTATAGTAAAATGCTCGCTATACACCGGCGGGGAACCACTGACCTGGTTTGATAGGAAGTGGGCTCTTTTACTGCACAGAGTCCGCAGAACCCGATGCTAGAGCCTGTTAAACCTCACAGGCTACGGCTAGTGGAGTGCTAGAGTGAGGTCACAGGACACTGCTTCCAAGACACGAGAACAGTGCCCCTCTAGACCCACTAACGCCCGGAACTGCTACTGCGGAGCCAGGGAAAGTTCCCCCTGGAATGCTGTGCCCTGTTAACCATCACAGGGCGCAGCAAACATTAGCCTACCACTCTGAGCGTGTACTGTGTCTGCACTTGCGGTCGCCACTATCTGTGCACGGCGCCGTACAGACGGACCCTGCAACACATGTGGTACTGTGATACCTGTGCTGACTAGCGCTCACTGGCGCTAACGGATAAGAGAGCTGAATGCACTGCGGTGCTAGGCAGTACCAGTACTAGGTGCTGACTCTAACTCTGTGACCCTAACTCATACACAACCGAGGGAGGGGAGTCATAATGAGTCATTCACCTGTCTCATACATCCATCGTCACACACACCACTATAACAATAAGAATTAATCTCTATCATAGCGCATGGGGAGGCGGCCATGCGAGGCTTTTATTGCCACGATCTTACGGGACCTTCCTGATGGTCCAATCAGAGCAGGAGCAGGACCTGAGCATGTGACCGATCTAGAAATGAGAGATCATCCCACGGGCATGATCAGTGGGCCGAAAGGAGGACTTAGTCCCTGGAGTAGTTCGCTGCTGACCAGCATGCGTTGCTATAGCTGGACTAGAGGTAGCAGCAATCAAACCCATAGTGCTAGTCTGAGCAGGGCTCTGGGATTTTATGACCCTGCTGAGCAGCCTCTTATGTGGCCAGAGAGGAATGGGAGACCACAGAAGGCAAGGCTCGGGATTCCTCCTGTGCAGCAGCAGGAACCCAACGCCTAACAACCAGGATGAGCAAGTGTATTTCTGATGAGGAGCGCCTTATTCTTACGTTGCGGTGTGTATGACGATGTTTCTAAATTTACTATTTTTTAACTTACATAATACCTTACTTGTTTGTTTTTTTTGGAAAAAAGATAAAATACAAGCTGTGATTAATCATAATATTTGACTATTTTTAAAATCACAAAGCCATTGCAAATATTTTGATGTTGCTATGGCATGGCTTGTTAGGTACAGACTCTAACTTTGATTAATGTGAAATTGTTTTTATATGTAGAATGGTATCTAATTTTTGTCTTTTTCACTTTACTTTTAGCTTCCTTACAACTGGCCTATCAAATGCAGCACTGCATCATGAATTTTAATTGGAAAATCCACAATATCATGCATAGTCCGCTCTACCTGTTCCGAAATATGGTCACGACTTCATCAAGTGGTCATGCCTGAGCGAAAAATGGAAAACTGATTGAGGATAGCCCGAGGTTTTGAGGAGACCTGCCAGTTTCCAAATTGTATTGGAGCCCTCGATTGGAAGCACATCCGTGTGCGTAAGCCGCCAAACTCAGGGTCCCAATACTATATATATAAACAATATTTTTCTGTAGTGTTGTTGGCCCTGGTCGACAGTTGCTACAGGTTTATAATTGTAGATACTGGGGCCTATAGAAGGACTGGAGACTCCAGAGTCTTCAATTCTTCCATTATGGGTCAGCGGCTGCGCAATAATCAGTTGGACCTACCACCACAATGTCAGCTTCCAGGGTCCAATATGGAACCTGTGCCTTATGTCCTTGTTTCAGATGAGGCCTTTCAATTAACCCATAATGTCATGAGGCCCTATCCCCGCAGAAACCTGGACCACCGGCGCAGAATCTTTAACTTGCGCCTATCCCGCACACGACGACTGGTGGAGTGTGCCTTTGGCATTCTTTGTGTCAAATGGCGTGACCTCCAGTCAGCCATTCAGCTGAGTGAATCTAATGTTAATGAGGTAATTAAAGCATTTGTGATCCTTCACATCTTCCCCAGAATACATGATTGCTCATCATCTGATGGTGATGAAGTTGTGTTGGGAAATGTTGTGATGCCTATACCACATGTGATATCTCCCTGTCGTCAGCCCTCTGGACTCAAAGTGCGGGATGTGTTGGCTAATTATTTTGTTTCAACTGAGGGAGCTACTCCATGGCAAGATAATGTTATATCTATGTTGCAATTTGCATTTATTTTCTTAAGTTAAAAGCATGTTTGTTATTGAAGTGTGTGTTCTGTTTCCCTTACAGTGCCTTGTGAAAGTATTCGGCTCCCTGGAACTTTTCAACCTTTTCCCACATATCATGCTTCAAACATAAAGATACCAAATGCAAATTTTTGGTGAAGAATCAACAACAATTGGGACACAAATGTGAAGTTGAACGAAATTTATTGGTTATTTTAAATTTTTGTGGAAATTCAAAAACTGAAAAGTGGGGCGTGCAATATTATTCGGCCCCTTTAACTTAATACTTTGTTGCGCCACCTTTTGCTGCGATTACAGCTGTAAGTCGCTTGGGGTATGTCTCTATCAGTTTTGTACATCGAGAGACTGAAATTCTTTCCCATTCTTCCTTGGCAAACAGATCGAGCTCAGTGAGGTTTGATGGAGATTATTTGTGAACAGCAGTTTTCAGCTCTTTCCACAGATTCTCAATTGGATTCAGGTTTGGACTTTGACTTGGCCATTCTAACACCTGGATACGTTTATTTGTGAACCATTCCATTGTAGATTTTGCTTTATGTTTGGGATCATTGTCTTGTTGGAAGACACACCTCCGTCCTTTTCTCAGGTCTTTTGCAGCCTCCAACAGGTTTTCTTCAAGAATGGTCCTGTATTTGGCTCCATCCATCTTCCCATCAATTTTAACCTTCTTCCCTGTCCCTGCTGAAGAAAAGCAGGCCAAAACCATGATGCTGCCACCACCATATTTGACAGTGGGGATGGTGTGTTCAGGGTGATGAGCTGTGTTGCCTTTACGCCAAACATATCATTTGGCATTGCTACCAAAAAGTCCGATTTTTGGTTTCATCTGACCAGAGCACCTTCTTCCACATGTTTGGTGTGCCTCCCAGGTGGCTTGTTGCAAACTTTAAATGACACTTTTTATGGATATCTTTGAGAAATGGCTTTCTTCTTGCCACTCTTCCATAAAGGCCAGATTTGTGCAGTGTACGACTGATTGTTGACCTATGGACAGACTGTCCCACCTCAGCTGTAGATCTCTGCAGTTCATCCAAAGTGATCATGGGCCTTTTGGCTGCATCTGTGGTCAGTAGAGATGAGCGGCTTTGCCTTTTTTCGGGTTGAGTCGGGTTTCATGAAACCCGACTTTCGCAAAAATCGGGTCGAACGCAATCGGCCGATTATCGTGAAAAGTCGAAGGCCGACTGAAACACGAAACCCAATGCAAGTCAATGGGAAAGAAAAGTCGGCAGTGAGTGGAGGACAGGAAACACACCTACAGTGCCCATTTTAATGCCAAAACATCAATTCTTATTACTTAAGCTTGTCAACCTTAATTTACTTTATAATAATAGTTAGGCATTGAAAACTGGGGGTTATTTGGCTAAAGATGTGGGGGGGGTAGGGCTGCCCCAGATTTTCGTGGGCCCAGGGCCAAAGAGTGTCATTGGGCTCCTTTAACACATGCCACAATTCATGATCCTCTGATACAGCAGAGAAATAGCGGTATAGTACAATGAAAAATACTTCACTTCTTACATCACATGACTGATATCCATTTTAAATTCTCCAATAGCTCCAAAGACGGACAGTATACTACTCCATACAGTATTATGGCCACCTCATAGTGCACCATACAAAGAAATGAGGCCCATATATTTCTCCATACTGAATCATTGGTCCCATATAATGTTCGATACAGTATATGATGAGCTCCACATAATGATACAGTATATGTTGGTCCCAATGGATGAAGCTCCACTGTCTTTTGGGCCCAAATAATGCTTCATTTATAATCTGCCCCATTTACAATGCTCCAGTATATGATGGGCCCCATGGATGATGCTCTAGTGTCTTATGGGCCCAAATAATGCTCCATATATAATGGGCCCCATTTCTAGTGCTCCAGTGTATAATGGGCCCTGTAAATGCTGCTCCAGTGTCTGATGTCCACCTTTGGAATGCTCCAGTGTATGGTGGGCCCCATACATCATTCTCCAGAGTATAGTGCTCCCCAAAAATTGCTCCCAACCTTTAAAACAATTAAATAAGTATCCTCGCTAGGGAATCCTTGTACTCTGGATGCCTCGTCGTCCCCATCTTCCATCTCTCTGCACTTGGACTGTTTAGACAGAGGGCGTACAGACGTGATGTCATCGCGCTCTCTGACCAGAATATCACTGTCAGGAAACGTGGAAGACGTCACGGCAGTGGAGCAGGGAGAGGTAAGTATTTCAATTTTGCAAGTGCTGTGATCCTGAGCAAGTGGGGGGGCCCACTCGTTGGCGACGGCACTGGCACAGGGCCCCTCATAGTACGGCGGTGTGTTTGACGGTGGGTAGGCCCTCCCACTGGCAGAGAAACTTTTGCGTACTATGAGGGGCCCTGTGCCAGTGCCGTCGCCCATGAGTATGCCCCCCCACCTGCTCAAGGAACCTGCACTTTCATCTGCACCTTCCTCTTTGTCACCATGCAAGGTGGTATAGTATGCAGGAAGGGGAACCTGAGTTTCATCAGGGTCAGATTCTGGCTGTGTAGAGTGCGAGGGGAATGTAGTTGTCTGGGTCAATGTACCAGCAGAATCATCTAGCAGTGGCTGGGCATCAGTGCACTTGTGGCACCCTCAGGAGTACGGTCGCCACAGTGACATTACCTTCCTCCTAGGGAGTGTGATGTCATGCTTGGGAGCAACGAAGGATCTCTCTCTAGCAGTTAAACCAACACACAACACAGTTCCCACTCCAGGCCAGCAGGGAGAGCTCTGAACCTGACTGCTGAGGAGCTGCTCTCTGTGTTTGGGAGGAGGGAAGTTAGGGCAGTCTGTCAAGGGAAGTGGAAGTGTGTGGATGTGAGAAGGGGAGCCGGAGGATGAGCAGAGTTAAGGCTCACTCCTAGCTGGAGCGCATGGTCCTGATTCCGGTCTCCGAGTTTGTAAGGACACTGACGGTCCTGCAGCAGAAACCGGAGGAAGTAGCAGCTGTAAATGCTCTGTTCCCAACTAAGGCTCGGAGGCCCCAGCAGTGACGTGTGTGAGCCAGAAGGAAAAGGCTACGGCTGTCTGCCATGCGAGAAAGTTCCAAAACAGAGTCAACAGGGGGAGCTTCATTGAACTCAGTACTGCGAGTACCTCAGATAAGCGCTAGAACGGAGGCCACTCTACCTATCTGCAGAGAGAGAATTCCTAATTTGCTTCCAGGTTGACCAACTCCTTCTCCATCTGTACTCTGGGTCCTGGACGGCACTTACCAAGTACAGGTAAAGGAACTGCAGGACTGTGTCTGTCGTCTTTCTCCTGCGCCTGGCGCACGGCTCTGCAACATCCTGCACTGCACACCATCTACCAACTCTTTCATCTGCCCTGCAACTATGACTCTTCCTGTGCAGGGCTTCTACATCTTAGCTGCACCACAACATCTGTCCCAGAGAAGCGACACTGCAGCGCTGGTCAATCTGATCAGAAATCACGTATCATTCACCTATAAACGTTATTCACCCCTTTGCATGGATGCCCAGGGCCACGGACTGGGTCACCACCACCGTGACACATCCCTCTGAGACACCGGCCCAGTACCGATTAACCCCACTGCCCTGGCTGGCGACCCACACTCCATGTCAGATTCATCTTGGACTGGGGAATTCACAATTTGACTTGATAACCCAGGCATGGTATGTGAGAAAGAGCTACATGGACTTATGTGAAGTGTGGCCTGCTGCATCATTCACTTTTGGTGGGGTGAAGGACACAAGGAAAGGGGTTCTACCTGACCAGGAGCCAGCACTTGACGACTCAGTGCTTGCATGTTTTGAAACTTCAGAAGAGGAGGGCATATTAGCTGGAGTCTGTTTCAGCAATGTAAGCCAAAACCAGTTCCTGATGCTCCGGCTTTAAAAGCGGTTAACCTACTACCAGAAAAGGTAGCCTTCCAGGCCTTCCAGAGCCAGACCATGACACAGGCTCAACACCTCCTGCCTTAGCTGCTATTGTGCTTTTGCCACTACCAGCAGATGCACCACCACCATCAGTACCAGCTGGCCCTCCACGACCACGTCCGTGGCCTCTTCCACCATACTTCCAAATTTTGGAGAAAATGTACCCAAAATAACATCAGATATATGGTACTGTATCAGAAGCGTACAGCTGTATACAGTCAAAGGATAATTGTAAATCTCCATATATATTTCATGAGTCACAAAGAGACGCTCACAGGCTCAGTATGGATTAGAAAAGAATATAAAAAGTAGAAAAAGGGTACAGTATCATCAGATAGCAGGTATATATAGTATAGTTTAAACATTCTAAATCGCCATATATATTTCAGGAGGCAGACACCGACGCTCTCAGGCTCAGTATGGATTACAACACAATATAAAAAGCCATAAAACGGTAATGAATCTGAAGTGTACTGCTGCATACAGTGTAGGGGTCATTGTCAATCTCTGTATTTATTTCCAGAGTGAGAAACAGACTCTCCCTTGGTCAGTTTGGATTACACCAGAATATAAAAAGCAGTAAATGGGTAATGTATCACAAGCGTAGAGCTGTATACAGTGTTGGGGTAATTTTTAAATCTACATATAAATTGCAGGAGTAACCCACAGACTCTCATACACTCAGGATGGATCACACCACAATATATAAAGAAGATCCGAAAGAAATAATCACACATGTGGGCCAATGTTCCAGGTGTCAATGATACACTTAGAGTGGTGGGTGGAGGAGGACTTTCTGGCAGAAAGGGTACAGTATCACAAGATACCAGGTATATATAGCATAGTTTAAACATTAAAAATGTACGTCTATATATCAGGAGTAGTGTTGAGCCATCCTGCTAGTATTCGAGTTCGATTCGGTTTGTTGAACAGGAGGCAAGTTCGTCGAATGTTCGTCAAACGTTCGACAAACACAGTCGAACCCCATTGAAAACAATGGCAGGCAAACACAAACACATACAAACACATAGAAAACAATTACAAAACACCTTAAGCAGACAAAATGCTCAGAAGACACAAATAACATATGGAAAAGGGCAACTACATATAGAAAAGAGATAGAGGAGAAAAAAGAGGAGGAGGAGACACAGATATAGGCATGTCATGCCCTTATAGATTCAAGAAAGGCTGGAATAAAAATCTAAAATAAAAAAAAATTCTAAAATCGAAGACGATCATATACCATCGGACTTCCCACCATAAATTATGCCAACTGCCGATCGGGCGGCATTATTCCCACGACCCTCCGAACAGCGTCCATGAAGGCAAAGTGTTTGGTTTCCGGGGCAGTATGGTTGCAAAGCTGAACCTTAAAGGAATGTCCAGAAGGGCAACACCAGGAGTGGAGCATGCGGCTTAATTGGACTCCACACGGGCAACCTCAACCATGCCAGCCATGGGAAGGATGGACAGATTGCAAGCGTTCTCGATTCTGTGGGTGGTGGTGCATGGCCATTTTTAGTTGTGCAAGCGATTTGTCAGCTTAATTCCATTAATGAACGAGACTCCGGCATGCCACCGCGGTCCGAGTCCAGCTTACTAGATGGACACGCGAGGCTCTGGCACGTGAGATCGGGCAATAACAGGTCTGTCATGCCCTTACATGTCCGGGGATGTACACGCGCTACACTGAAAGGACCAGTGTGTGTCGCTTACAGGTGCGGATAACCCGCTGAACTCCGTTAGTGATGGGGATCTGAGATTCCAATTCTTCCCCGCGAACGAGGATTTCCCAGTAAGTGCAGGTCAACCGGAATTCCGGAATTAGGCCTAACCGGCATTCCAGAAAGAAAGTGCAAAAATTAAGTGTCCAAACCACAGGTGCTGTAGCTTGCTTAACAGCTGGGCTCCACAGTAGCACACAGTTCTTACATTAACTGGCGGCATAGCTTGGTTCACGGGTGGGCAACTCTGCTGAGTAGCAGACAGTGCTTACATAAACAGACGGCATAGCTAGGTTCATGGGTGGGCTCCTCTGCTGAGCAGTAGACACAGGTACTAGGCCCAAAGTATTCACTTTGCTAAATGGAGTTAAAAAATGGTTCTTACATAAACAGGCAGCACAGCTTTGCTCATGGGTGGGCTCCTCTGCTGAGTAGCAGGCACAGTTACTAGGCCCAAAGTATTAACTGGGCTAAATGCAGTCAAAAATTGTTTCTTTCATAAACAGGCGGCATTGCTAGGTGGGCTCCTCTGCTAAGTAGCAGACAGTGCTACAAGGCCCAAAAGGATTTTCTGGACAAGATGTGGTAAAAAATTATTAGAAACACAGACGGTGTAGCGCCATGACAGGTGTACTACACCGCTGGCTACCAGACACCGATACTATGCCATGAAACTGTCTATTAACATTGAAAACCATTATTAATATGAAAATAAAGTTACACTTTTGGTGATCGAACCGTTCTCGAACGGAACCTCGAACAGCAGAATTTTAAGCAAAGTGTTCGAGTTCGACGAACGGCTCGAACACCGCCCAAAACAGTTCGAATTTGAACTTGGCGAACAGTTCGACTCGAACACCGCTCATCTCTAATCAGGAGGCAGACTCAGACAGTCTCAGGACCAGTATGGATTTGACAAGATTGTAGAATGTTGAGAAAGGGTACAGTATCACCGGATACCAGGTATATATAGCATGGTTTACACATTAAAAATCTATGTCTATATATCAGGAGGCAGACTCAGACAGTCTCAGGCCCAGTATAGATTCGACAAGATTGTAGAAGGTTGAGAAAGGGTACAGTATCACGTCCATAGCAATTGGAAGCCATTGATCATCTGAAGATAGAGCCCAGCAGGACAGGGCAAAGCTACGTCTTAACCATCATCTATCAGTTCACCAAATTTGTAGTGGCAGTCCCAATGAAGGATTTAACAGCCCAGACTACACAGCGGTGGATCAAGGATACGTAAGTATTGCAAGTGCTGGGGCCCTGAGCAAGCAGGGGGGGCCCACTCGTGGGCGGCGGTATAGGCACAGGGCCCCTCATAGTACGCCGGTCTGTCTCACGCTGGGTGTGCACCCCCACCACCAGAGACACTTGATTGTACTATGAGGGACCCTGTGCCAGTGCCGTCGCCCAAGAGTGGGCCCACCCACCTGTCCAGGGCAACGGCACTCGCACGGGGGCGTGCGCCAGGTGGTGATCCCGGCCCTGGAGAGGAGGCAAATGGAGGAATTGGAGAAGTCCGAGGAAGAGGAGGACAAAAGCGAGCTACTTTTCTGGCAACCTATGTGTCATCAGGGGAAGGTGGGACAAAATCCTTTGAAACCCATGCATGGTTCATTTTAATGAAAGTTAGATCATCAACATTTTGGGTCAACAGACGGGTCCTTCTTTCTGTCAGGATTGATCCAGCAGCACTGAAGACTCTTTCAGATAGCACACTAGCAGCAGGGCAAGCAAGCTCCTGTAAGGCATATTGTGCCAATTCAGGCCAGGTGTCCAGTTTACAGGCCCAATAGTCAAAGGGGAATGACCTGTGAGGGAGAACATCGATATGGGAAGAGAAGTAGTTTGCAACCATAGTTGACAACTGCTGTCTCCTGTCACTTTCAATCGATGCAGTATTACCAGTCGTGTGAGCGGTACTTGAAAAATCAGTCCACAACATGGTCATGAAACCCCTGTCTCCAACGCCACTTCGGATGTGTGCACCACGAACACCTCTTCCATGTTGCTCCCTACGGCTTGTGGGAGAACCATCTCCGCTGCTGTGTTCTGGGAATGCTTCAAACAAACGGCTTACCAGAGTTGCTTGTTTGTTAGCCACTATTAGCTCTAGGTTCTCCTGTGGCATGATGTTTTGGAATTTGCCTTTATAGCGTGGATCCAGGATGTTTGCCAACCAGTAGTCGTCATCGTTCATCATTTTGGCAATGCGGGGGTCCCTTTTTAGGATCTTCAAGGCATAATCACACATGTGGGCCAATGTTCCAGTTGTCAATGATGCACTGCGAGTGCTGGGTGGAGGAGCACTTTCTAGCAAATCCACGTCCCTCCAGTCACGCACAAGTCCTGTACCTGACTTTGCCACACCAACATTTTCTCTTGCCCCCTGAGAAGCATCCTCCTCCCCTAAATAATCATCCCCATCATCCTCCTTCTCCTCCTCTTCCTCTTCCTCCTCGGCTGCAGATGCCTGCTCCTTAATATGCATCAAAATTTGCATGAGCAGATGCATATGTGGGATGCTCATGCTTATGATGGCATTGTCTGCGCTTACCAGCCATGTGCATTCCTCAAAACACTGAAGGACTTTACAGAGGTCTTTCAGCTTCGACCAATGCACACCCGACAACTCCAGGTCTGCCCTCAAACTGCCTGCATGTGTATCCTCCCACAAATGCATTACAGCCTGCCTCTGTTTGCACAGCCTCTCAACCATGTGCAGGGTGGAGATCCACCTTGTTGCAACGTCGATAATTAGGCGGTGCTTGGGAAGGTGGAGCAATTGCTGCAGCTTCTGTATATGATTGGAGTGTATGGGCGACCGGCGGATGTGTAAGCACAGTCTTCGCACCTTATGGAGCAGGGCTGTTAACTCTGGATAATTATTGAGGAAGCACTGCACAACCAGGTTCAAGGTGTGAGCCAGGCAAGGTATGTGTCTGTGTTTTGAAAGGGCTATGGCTGCCACAAAATTCCGGCCGTTATATCTAACTACCTTGCCTGCCTCAAGATCTAGACTGCCCAGCCATGACCCAGTTTGTCACTGCAAGTAGTCAGCCAGTACCTCCGCGGTGTGTCTGTTGCCCAAACACATCATCTTCAACACAGCCTGCTGACGCTTACCACTAGATGTTCGATAGTGGGACACCGAGTGTGGAACACTGGCAGCTGCAGGTGGAGTGCTCGTGCGACTGCACTCTGTGGATGAGCTTTCTATTCTGGAGGAGGAGGAGGAGGAGGGTCAAACGCCTACAGCCAACTGCTTCCTATACCGTGGGCTAGGCAGCACTGTCCCACCGCCGCTGTCCCCTGTGGACCCTGCATCCACCACATTAACCCAGTGCACAGTGATGGACATGTAACAGCCCTGGCCATGCCTACTGGACCATGCATCTGTTGTGAGGTGCACCTTTCCACTCACTGATTGCTTGAGTGCATGGACAATGCGGTCTTTCATATGCAGGTGGAGGGCTGGGATGGCTTTTCGAGAAAAGAAGTGCCGACTGGGTAGGTCATAGCGTGGTACTGCGTAGGCCATGAGCTCGCGGAAAGCTTCGCTTTCAACCAACCGGTAGGGCATCATCTCTACCAAGATTAGTTTGGCAATGTGGGTGTTCAAGCACAGTGTACACGGATGAGAGGATGAGTACTTTCTTGTCCTACTGAGAGTCTCTGGTAGGGTGAGCTGGACTTGAGAGCTGCATATGGTGGAACTAGCGGTGGAGATGGCGGACTGAGAGAGGGTTGGTGATGGTGATGGTGTTGGTGGTCTTGATGATGGCCTAGATTCAGTCTTTCGTAGCAATAACATTGTGATTCCCTGACTGCTTTGGCCTTGAGACGACACCTCAACATTTGCTGCTGGTGGTGTGCTAACCGGTGGGCTTACAGTGGGGGAAGTGATGTAGCATTGCTGACTACCTTCATTCGGAACAGGTGCACATGTGGTACGTGAGGTTTGGTAGTCCGTCCACGCTTGCAAGTGCATGGTGGTTAAATGTCTAAGCATGCAACTGGTATTCAAATTTCTCAGATTGTTCCCTCGGCTAAAGGTCTTTGCACACTTCTTACAGATAACCTGTGCCTGGTCATTAGGATTTTGTTCAAAAAAGTGCCACACTGCACTCTTCCTACTATGGAAGACATTTTGAGGCCTTGCACGCTGTGCTAATTTGACTGTCTGGCCAAGCTGTCCTGCAACTCTTTTGGTTTTTGTAACCTGTTTTTGGACTGCTACGGGCCTGCCAGATAACAGCTGTTGCGATGTCGATGCCTGCTGCGGATCCTCCTCTTCTGAGCTATTTGCAGCGGCACCCTCTTCCCCAATGGATGCCAAACTGGGTCAACAACTGGGTCATCCATCACCTCCTCTTCAATTTCATGTGCACCTTCCTCTGTGTCACCGTGTAAGGTGGTATAGTAAGCGGGAAGGGGCACCTGAGTTTCATCAGGGTCAGATTCTGGCTCAGTACACTGCGAGGACAATGTAGTGCTCTGAGTGAATGCACCAGCAGAAAAATCTAGCAGTGGCTGTGCATCAGTGTCAGATTCATTTTGGACTGGGGAATTCACAATTTGACTTGATAACCCAGGCAGGAAAAAGAGAGCCAATGTGAAAAAATGTAAGTAATTATAATATACAACCTCTCCTGGTCTCGTGGGATAGCTACCCGGTCCCGATGCGCGTTTCGGCGCTAAGCCTTCATCAGCGCCGAAACGCGCGTCGGGACCGGGTAGCTATCCCAGGAGACCAGGAGAGGTTGTATATTATAATTACTCACATTTTTTCACATTTTTTCATATTGGCTCTCTTTTTCCTGGTCGGTAGGCATCGTCATTTTATGGTGACACATATTGTGTCTTCCTTTTTCTGATATTATATGGATGCACTATATGGGCATACTGTGATATATACTGGCTCATTGTGGTAGTGGTTCACACCTATGTTTATGGTCACACACTGTTGTTGTTTTATTTTTTTGCATGTGTATTATATGCACTGTATTATTGTTTTTTATTATTATTATAAACAATAACATTTGAGTTATGTCATTATCACTTATATTTCATATTTTTATTATTTTGTATTAATTCACACATATTGTATGCTCTATATCTGGGTGGCATGACCCCCCTTTTTGGAATAATGGTTCAGTATATGTATCATACATATATTTCAATGGAATGTTTTTAATAATTATTTTAATAATGACTTAATAAATAATATTTTCTCTGGGACTTTGGTCGTTTGTGCTTTTGTGGGTTTTATTGTGTAAAATGTGTAAATCTTAAGCTGGCCAATATTGGCATTAAATAGCAGACAGAATTCATATAGTTTCAATTGTTTATAATGTTAAAATATAACTTTTGTAAGCAATAAACCATATTATTTGCATATGGCTTTGTGCCCTATCAAATTTGGGCAAGAAATATTTAACCCATTTTTTGAATACAAAATGACAAACAAACAACTTTGTGTGAGCAAAAAAACAAAAACAAAAACTATAAGTTATGGTAGGTTGGTGGTGGGGATAGCTTTAGGCCATCTTAAGGTGGTTGCTGTGTTTGAGGCGCAACTTGGACCTCATTCTGTGTGTGGATATACTCTGCCCCAGGATGGGTGATGTGGCCAGGATCATGTTGGTGAGGAAATAAGTGTGATGAGGGATATTGTAGAGGATGCTCCTGGGTGTTTGGGTACCCACGTGTTTCACAACCCCAATATGGCCATGTCGACCATACCCATGGTGGGACCATCCTCCAACAGTGGGTCTGATCCAGTGGCCATATTGGGCAGGTGGATTGTAGGCTGGCATTTGGGCCAGTGTAGGCCAATGTTGGGTTGGTGAGGGACTTGGCTGTGGTGTAGGCACCAGGGGAGGAGGTGGCTCAGATACTGATTGTGCCTGCACTTCTGTTATTGCGGCCATTCTAAGCTGGTTATTGGTGGACAGCTGTCACAATTCCAAATATTCAAGAACATGATATGGGTTATTGGGGGGGTGTGCAGGCATCAATCATTATTTGAATAAATCCTCGGACACGCAGTCTGACCTCCCGGGGTAGTGGACGGAGGTACCGGGCCAGGCTGCAGGCATAGGATTCCTCAGCATCATCATGGGCAGTCTTGGACAAATAATTTAAGACCCCAGTATCAACATGCCTCCTGGTGTCAGAGGCTGTAATGTCTCTCCTGTGTCGACCATGGCGGGGGATGACGGCGGGCTTTGGTGAGGTCTCCAGAGGCACGGTAGCACTGCTGCTGTTTCCCTTGTCCTCCTGTTGCTGTTCCTCCTGTCTTCCTGATGCCACTAGTGGTGCTGGTTGTGGCGGTGGGATGCAGCTGGAAGGTGCAGAAGATGTGCCAGCCACCTCTTCACCTCCCCCGACTGGGTCGATAGTGGCCTCGGAGTCTGAGCCTGTTTCCCTCTCAGTGAGGTTGGACTGAGTGCTATTTTTTTGAGGGTAAACAAAAAATTGTAGATATGACCCTAACAGCATATGTAAAATGTGGTGTGATGTATGCACTTACGGTCTGAGATCCAGAATGGGAGCCAGAAAAGACAGGCGATCATAATATATGTATTTCCATTTAGTCGGTGCTGCATCCTCAATCCTGGCCGGCTCCTGGCCTTCCCGCCAGTATTGATCCCTGATGCTGCGCCAGCGTCTCATGACATCACCCACTGCAACGTAACATAAAAATTAATTAGGACATTGAAAATATGTTTTAACACTTTAACATGTATTTTACAGTGTCATGTGGGTCGATAATTTTAAATTTTTACATCAGAAATTTCCACATATTCAAAATACATCACATATTATGATTTTATGATCAAATGGTAACACTGTTAGTTTGTTCAATAAGATTAATAAGGGATAGTACTTACTAATTTGTTGCTGGCCCTCATGTGGTCTGTCCTCATAGTCATAGAACATCTGGACACATATCCTCCTCCATGCCGCCTCTTTTCGGGCCCGGTCGGCATAACTGGCATCCCTCTGGTCCCATAGTTCTGGCCTCTCTTGGACCAGAACTATCAGCATCTCCACATTATTGTAGGTAGACATACTGGACTCCGTGGAGGTGTTCTTCCAGGATGTGTGGAGCGCTTTCAAAGCTAATTAGCATGTCAAAGCTTCTTGATAATGGATGATTCAATTTCCTGTCACCTGGAGAAGCCTTGCGTATTTCTCGCAAGTCACATGTATGGTCCGTATGTAAACCGTATTTTTCTCACACCCATAGACTTGCATTGGCGATATTCAGGCGTAAATCGGTGACACTCGCAGCATGCTGCAATTTCCTCAGCACGTATAATACGGCTGAGAAAATAACGCATGATGCGAACTGCCCCATAGATTAACATTGGTCCAAGTGCTATGTGATTTTTTCGCGCATAGCACTCGTCCATATTTCTCGCTAGTGTGACTAGGGCCTAAGAGAGTTCAAAGTCTCTTGGTGGCATAAGATGGCATATATGGCAATATTTACAGACCTGAAATCCCGTGTTCATTTTCTCAGCTGGTCACGGTATGTGCAGAAATATACTTGAAGTAAATAACGGTGAGGTGGAGGACCCTCGATTTCCTCAACACGCAGAGCAATGGGTTCTTCTGTACACATTTGGTGTGACCTAATGCTGGAGAAGCATGCATTAAACTGGACAGTGGGGACCAAGAGATAAAAAAAAGATTAAAAGTCTTCAGCTATCTTGGCTGTAGAAGTCAGAGGAAGATCCAAGGCATTAGGCCTGGCTGTAAGTCTTGAGATGAAGAGAAAGATGAACCTCCAGGCTTGGAGCCTGGAGGGGGGGTCAGGAGACGCCTCACTTGAGGTCTGCTCTGGGTCACATCTTGAACCAGACTCCTCAGGGAACTTTCCAGAACCCTGTCTTATCAAGACAGAGCCTTGGTGACAGGGTCACTGACAATAGGATAACTCTCAATTCTTGTGTCAGACTTCACATTGTGAGATTAATTTATAAATCATGCATTCACCAGCATATAGTGCTGGAACACACCAAATGAAAAGTGCATTTAATAGAACACTGAAACACATACCTGAGGAATATATGAGATTAGTGAGTTTTTGATTCATTTAAATCATATAGCAGTAAGAGGATAACATAGGAGTGAGTTGCAGTCTACAGAAGCTACTCACGGTCCAGGGTTACTTAAAGGGACATACACAGTCTGGACTGGGTCACTACAATAGCAACATTGCTTTATGATATTAAACTCTATGCACATAAATGTATCTAATATTATAAGTTTAAATGTAAACATTAGTAAGCATTAGCCCTAGTTAGCAAGGGATGGGCCAGAGACCCAGAAATCCAAACTAGAAGATCGTAGGGACCAAGCAGAGGTCCAAGCAGGGAAATGCAGTAATGAACAAGTGAGGGGCGAGATGAATATGTTATTGTTATTTCGTTATTTTGAGCCTCTTCCTTGCCTTTAAAGGACCAGCCACCCTTCTGCTAGATCTGAGAGAATCTAATCGCAAACCAATGTCCAGAATTCACATTGATTGTTAAATTCGTAGCAAATTTGATTTTATTCAAATCAGTTGGCTCATCTCTTGATACGGGTGTAAACAGTTGTCATAAAATGTTGACTAGAGTGTAGCAAATATATTTGTTATGCACTGCATAGTGGTAGAATGAATTGTAGCCAATTGCTATCCAAAAGTGTTTTCAAAAACTTAGTTATTAATGTTGTATTCCTAAAATATTTTACCAATGAGTAGTGTTGAGCGATACCGTTCGATACCCAAAAATATCGTATCGGATGGTATCGCCCGATACGAAAAAAATATCGGGTATCGCCGATTCCGATACCGGAAGTCCCATTCAAGTCAATGGGACTTCCGGTATCGGAATTAAAAAAAGCCCTTTATTTCCTTGTTGGCTAATTCTGCATAATTGTAAACGAATAAGAATCATGTAGAATGTATTGTGGGAGGTGGAGGAGACATTAAAAGCATAGTGGTTTATTCAAATCACATGGCATAACATTAATTCCAATTTTTTTTTTTAATACTTTCGGAATTAAAAAGATATTGACTATGTTAACCTTTTTTATATTTTGTCAGATATGTACTGCATGTTTCACAACTTCCATGCTCTTCACCTTCTTTTGTACTTCTCCCACACTTTCTCCTTCATGATCCGCAGCAGTAGCATTTTTTTCATCAACTTTTTCTTCACCTTATTCATCTTCTTCTTCTTCATCTTCTCCCCATTAATTTTTTTTTCCATTCTTCATATTCTTCTTATTCAGCTATTATTAATTTTAATATACTGTTTCTTCATCTTCTTCCTATTCTTCTTTGTCTTCATTTTCTTATGGTGACAGGCATTCCTGTAGTACTTATCTATAAAAGTTATAAGATTACACCTTACGTTCTGCCTGTCACAAAAGATTTACAACAGGATTTGTCCGCGTTCAGTTTGGCCTGCAGCAGCAGGCATTTTCCAGGGGCACCACGAGGAGGAACGGACTCACCCCCATTTACTGCTTAGTCTTCTTCTGCTTATAATTTTGATTTCTTCTATGCTGATTTTTAGTCTTATGCTTAATGTTCTTCTGCTTTCTGTTCTTCTGCTTTAGCTTCTTCTGCTTCTTGTTCTTCTGTCTTTTGTTCTGTATCTTGGTAGTTGTCTTCATGTTCTTTGTCCTCTTGGTCTTATTATTTAGGGTCATATTTCTGGTCTTCTTTGGTGTGGTCTTCAGGGTCGTCATCATCAGGGTCGTCGTCATGGAGATCAATAAGGATTACCAAAGACAATTTCAAAAAGCTTGATCTTGGAAATGTAGCAGAAGGTACAAGAAGGCTGAGAAACTGGCGAGAACCAGCAGACAGTGCTGGCACCCGGATGGGTAGCAGAAGGAACAAGAGCCAATGGCACTACCGAGGACCAACTGTCGGTGCTGGACCACGGTTACTAAGCAGAAGGTACCTGTGCTAAAAAGCACTACCAAGGACCAGCTGACGGTGCTGGACCTCGGATACCGAGATGGAGGCACCTAGGCCAAAGGCTGTGGCGAGAACCAGCAGACAGTGCTGGCACCCGGATGGGTAGCAGAAGGAACAAGAGCCAATGGCACTACCGAGGACCAACTGACGGTGCTGGACCACGGTTACTAAGCAGAAGGTACCTGTGCTAAAAAGCACTACCAAGGACCAGCTGACGGTGCTGGACCTCGGATACCGAGATGGAGGCACCTAGGCCAAAGGCTGTGGCGAGAACCAGCAGACAGTGCTGGCACCCGGATGGGTAGCAGAAGGAACAAGAGCCAATGGCACTACCGAGGACCAACTGACGGTGCTGGACCATGGTTACTAAGCAGAAGGTACCTGAGCTAAAAAGCACTACCAAGGACCAGCTGACGGTGCTGGACCTCGGATACCGAGATGGAGGCACCTAGGCCAAAGGCTCTGGCGAGAACCAGCAGACAGTGCTGGCACCCGGATGGGTAGCAGAAGGAACAAGAGCCAATGGCACTACCGAGGACCAACTGACGGTGCTGGATCACGGTTACTAAGCAGAAGGTACCTGTGCTAAAAAGCACTACCAAGGACCAGCTGACGGTGCTGGACCTCGGATACCGAGATAGAGGCACCTAGGCCAAAGGCTCTGGCGAGAACCAGCAGACAGTGCTGGAACCCAGGTGGGTAGCAGAAAGTACCCATTCAAAGCAAAGTAGCCAGGCCGCAAGCCGGCCGCAGTTACCGAAACCCACAGTCCTACAGATGGCCCATGTCCCATTGGCACTACGGATCCAGCCTTCAGTGCCAGTTCCCTCAGCCCACATAGGAGTCACCTAAACTGCAGGCACCGTAGAGTCGGCTAACCCGGCCGCAAGACGACAGGACAACGGATTGGTGGCATAGTGACCTTGAAACTACCCGGAAACAGCAGGCGTGCTGGAACCAGGCTGGGCAACAGGGAGTACCCGTGCCAAAGACACTGCCGAGAACCAGCTGACGCTGCTGAAACCAAATGGGTAGCAAAAGCTACAAGAGCCAATGGCACTACCGAGGACCAACTGATGGTGCTGGACCACGGTTACTAAGCAGAAGGTACCTGTGCTAAAAAGCACTACCAAGGACCAGCTGACGGTGCTGGACTTCGGATACCAAGATGGAGGCACCTAGGCCAAAGGCTCTGGCGAGAACCAGCAGACAGTGCTGGAACCCGGGTGGGTAGCAGAAGGTACCCATTCAAAGCAAAGTAGCCAGGCCGCAAGCCGGCCACAGTTACCGAAACCCACAGTCCTACAGGGGGTCCATGTCCCATTGGCAATACGGATCCAGCCTTCAGTGCCAGTTCCCGCAGCCCACATTGGAGTCACCTAAACTGCAGGCACCGTAGAGTCGGCTAACCCGGCCGCAAGACGACAGGACAACGGATTGGTGGCATAGTGACCTTGACACTACCCGGAAACAGCTGGCGTGCTGGAACCAGGCTGGGCAACAGGGAGTCCCCGTGCCAAAGACACTGCCGAGCACCAACTGGCGTTGTTGGAGCCCAGGGAGAATTATGGTGTAGGCCGAGGCCTGCTTGGTGGCAGTTTTAGATTGTTTGTAGGCTACAACAGACTGTCAATGTGCTCCAATTAGGCATCTGTCTCCACTCTGTTTCCAGGATTTCACGTGACCACCAACACCGCCAGTTTATGCGTACAGCAGCCGTCTGCAAAATCCACACGTGTTCCTGGGTTACTGGGGTTCTGTTATGTCAGCAGAGCCCCTGATGTGTGTCTGCCACTGTCTCCTGCTCTCTCCACATTCCCACCGCTTGCAGTGGGAAGGTGGACAGCGCAGGAGACAGTGGCGGACACATATTGGGGGATCTGCTGACGTTACAGAACACCAGTAACACAGGAACACGTGTGGAATGCGTGGATGGCAACTGTGAGCAGGAACTGGCGGTGTTGGAGGTCAGGGGAAATACTAGAGACAGAGTGGAGACAGAGGCCAAATCAGAGAATGTTTAAATCTGAAGTAGTTACAATTTGGAGGCAGCAGCAGTTTGCCCTCCACACAGCAGGGGATCAGCTGACGTTACCGACCCCCACTTTCACATGAACGAGTGTGCTTTTCTGTGTGGACAGCACTTCTGAGCACCAACTAGCGTTGTTGGAGCCCAGGGAGAATTATGGTGTAGGCCGAGGCCCACTTGGTGGCAGGTGTAAAGCTGAGGTATTTTGACTTTGGAGGGAGCAGGACACTTTGCCCTCCACACAGCAGGGGATCAGCTGACGTTACCGACCCCCACTTTCACATGAACGAGTGTGTTTTTCTGTGTGGACAGCACTTCCGAGGACCAACTAGCGTTGTTGGAGCCCAGGGAGAATTATGGTGTAGGCCGAGGCCTACTTGGTGGCAGTTTTAGATTGTTTGTAGGCTACAACAGACTGTCAACGTGCTCCAATTAGGCATCTGTCTCCACTCTGTTTCCAGGATTTCACGTGACCACCAACACCGCCAGTTTATGCGTACAGCAGCCGTCTGCCCAGTCCACACGTGTTCCTGGGTTACTGGGGTTCTGTAATGTCAGCAGATCCCCTGATGTTTGTCTGCCAATGTCTCCTGCTCTGTCCACATTCCCACCACTTGCAGTGGGAAGGTGGACAGCGCAGGAGACAGTGCCGGACACACATTGGGGGATCAGCTCACGTTACAGAACACCAGGAACACAGGAACAAGTGTTGAATGCGTGGACGGCAACTGTGAGCAGGAACTGGCGGTGTTGGAGGTCAGAGGAAATACTAGAGACAGAGTGGAGACAGAGGCCAAATCAGAGAATGTATAAATCGGAAGTAGTTACAATTTGGAGGCAGCAGCAGTTTGCCCTCCACACAGCAGGGGATCAGCTGACGTTACCGACCCCCACTTTCACATGAACGAATGTGTTTTTCTGTGTGGACAGCACTTCCGAGCACCAACTAGCGTTGTTGGAACCCAGGGACAATCATGGTGCAGGCTGAAGCCTACTAGGAGCCAGGTGTAAAGCTGAGGTATTTTGACTTTGGAGGTAGCAGGACACTTTGCCCTCCACACAGCAGGGGATCAGCCGACGTTACCGACCCCCACTTTCACATGAACAAGTATTTTTTTCTGTGTGGACAGCACTTCCGAGCAACAACTGATGATGTTGGAGCCCAGGGATAGTCATTTGGTAGGCTGAGGCCAACTTGGAGGCAGTTTAAGATAAGACGTTGTTTGAATTTGGAGGGAGCAGGACACTTTGCCATACACACAGCAGGGGATCAGCTGACGTTACCGAACCCCACTTACACATGAGCGGGTGTTTTGTCTGTGCGGACAGCACTTCTGAGCCCAACGGGCGGTGTCAGACCCCAGGTAAAATCAGGTAGTAGGCCAAGGCCTACTTGGTGGCAGTTTGCGATTGTTTCTAGACTACTACTAACTGTCAACGTACTCCAATTAGGCATCTGTCTTCACTCTGTTTCGAGTATTTCCTCTGGCTTCCAACCACGCCAGTTGCTGCTCTGAAATGCCGTCTGCACAACCCACACTTGTTCCTGTGTTACTGGGGTTCTGTAACAGCAGCTTCTCCCTAGAGGTGAGTCAGGCAATGTCTCCTGCTCTGTCCACATTTCCACTACAAGTAGTGGGAATGTAGACAAAGCAGGAGACATTGCCGTGCTCACCTCTGGAGATGAGCAGATGTTACAGGACCCAGGTAACACAGGAACAAGTGTGGATTGTGCAGACGGCACTTGAGAGCAGAAACAGGCGGTGTTGTAGGCCGGAGGAAATACTCAAAACAGAGTGGAGACAGAGGGCAAATCAGAGAACATATTAAATCAGAGGTAGTCAGAAGTTGTAGGCAGCAGGAGAGTTTGCCGTACACACAGCAGGGGATCAGCTGACGTTACCGAACCCCACTTACACATGAGCGAGTGTTTTGTCTGTGCGCACAGCACTTCTGAGCAACAACTGGCGGTGTCGGAGCCCAGGGAAAATCAGGTAGTAGGCCGAGGCCTACTTGGAGCCAGGTGTAAATCTGAGGTTGTTTGACTGTGGAGGGAGCAGGACACTTTGCCATACACACAGCAGGGGATCAGCTGTCGTTACCGAACCCCACTTACACATGAGCGAGTGTTTTGTCTGTGCGCACAGCACTTCTGAGCAACAACTGGCGGTGTCGGAGCCCAGGGAAAATCAGGTAGTAGGCCGAGGCCTACTTGGAGCCAGGTGTAAATCTGAGGTTGTTTGACTGTGGAGGGAGCAGGACACTTTACCATACACACAGCAGGGGATCAGCTGATGTTACCGAACCCCACTTACACATGAGCGAGTGTTTTGTCTGTGCGGACAGCACTTCTGAGCCCAACTGGCGGTGTCGGAGCCCAGGGAAAATCAGGTAGTAGGCCGAGGCCTACTTGGTGTCAGTTTGCGATTGTTTGTAGACTACTACTAACTGTCAACGTACTCCAATTAGGCCTCTGTCTTCACTCTGTTTCGAGTATTTCCTCTGGCTTCCAACCACGCCAGTTGCTGCTCTGAAATGCCGTCTGCACAACCCACACTTGTTCCTGTGTTACTGGGGTTCTGCAACACCAGCTTCTCCCTAGAGGTGAGTCAGGCAATGTCTCCTGCTCTGTCCACATTTCCACTACAAGTAGTGGGAATGTAGACAAAGCAGGAGACATTGCCGTGCTCACCTCTGGAGATGAGCAGATGTTACAGGACCCAGGTAACACAGGGACAAGTGTGGATTGTGCAGACGGCACTTGAGAGCAGAAACAGGCGGTGTTGTAAGCCGGAGGAAATACTCAAAACAGAGTGGAGACAGAGGGCAAATCAGAGAACATATTAAATCAGAGGTAGTCAGAAGTTGTAGGCAGCAGGAGAGTTTACCGTACACACAGCAAGGGATCAGCTGACGTTACCGAACCCCACTTACACATGAGCGAGTGTTTTGTCTGTGCGCACAGCACTTCTGAGCAACAACGGGCGTTGCTGTTGCCCAGGAAATAAAGTTCAGGTCATAGAAACATGAACACAACAGGAGACCTGGATCCTGTTGCCAGCCAATTATTTATTCTGGAAGAGGACTGGCAAATTCAGGTGAGATCCAGGCCTTGTTCATTTTCACAAAAGTAAGCCGGTCAACATTATCGGCGGATAGTCGCGTGCGACGGTCTGTTACCACACCACCTGCAGCACTAAAGACACGTTACGATAATACACTGGCAGCAGGGCAAGCCAGCACCTCCAATGCATACTGGCTAAGCTCTGGCCATGTATCCAGCTTAGAGACCCAATACTTGAACGGGGAAGAGCCGTCTGGGAGTACACTAACAGGGCAAGACACGTAGTCTGTCACCATCTGACGGAAACGTTGCCTCCTGCTGACTGGAGCCGTCTGTGATGGTGTAGCCGTTTGTGGCGGTCCCACAAAACTTTTCCACATTTGGGCCATACTGGCCTTGCCTTGTCCTGCGGCACTGCCTCTGCTACCTCTTTGTGCAGAGCTTCCTCCACTGCCTCTACCCACATGGCTGCTTTGAAAAGAACTACCAGCAACACTTGCGGGGGGAATGGAGAACATGATGGCCTGCACAAGTGTTTCTTGGTACTCCTGCATTTTTCGCTGCCGGTTCAACTGTGGTATGAGGCTTTGTAAGTTGTCCCGGTAGCGAGGATCTAGGAGGGTGCACACCCAATAATCAGCCGTGTGGAGAATGTTGGCGATGCGGCGGTCATTTAACAAGCACTGCAGCATGAAATCAACCATGTGCTGCAGACTGCCAACTGGACCGGAAACGCTGTCCCCAGCTTCAGGCAGCATCTCTGCCTGCTCAGCATCACCCCACCCTCGCTGTACACACTGACTACTAGAGCCTTGTGTACCTCCCTCCTCTGGAGAGATGTGTTCCTCCTCCTCCATTGACTCCTCGTCATCCTCCTCACTAAGTGTCCCCTGCCTGGGCCTTTGTGTGGAAGCACATGGCGCAGATTTGCCAGAAGCAGATGGCATTTCTGACTGCTCATCCTCGACCTCTTCAAAAACCTCCTCACTTAGTGCTTGTAAGGTTTTTTGAAGCAGACAGATGACGGGAACAGTCATGCTGATTAGTGCATCATCTGCACTGGCCATCCGCGTGGAGTCATCGAAGGCACGCAAAACTTGGCAGATGTCCCTCATAGTTGCCCACTCAGTGGTGGTGAAGTGTGTCCGGCGCACAGTGCGACTTGTTTGCGCCTGATGCAGCTGGTACTCCATTACTGCTGCCTGCTGCTCACACAACCGCTCCAACATATGTAACGTTGAATTCCACCTGGTGGGGAGGTCACATATGATGCGATGTTCTGGCAGGCGGAATCGTCGTTGCAGAGATGCAATGCGCGATCTTGCCATGCTGGAACGCCGCAAGTGAGCACACTCTAGGCGAACCTTGTGCAGCAGTGCCTCAAGATCCGGATAGTCCCTCAGAAAGCTCTGCACGAACAAATTGAGCACGTGTGCCAGACATGGTATGTGAGTGAGGTTGCCTAGGCCCAGAGCTGCCACTAGATTTCGGCCATTGTCACTCACTACCAAACCTGGCTGGAGATTCGCTGGCACAAACCACACATCGCTCTCCTGCTTGATGGCATTCCAGAGCTCCTGTGCTGTGTGGCTCCGATTCCCCAAATAAATTAATTTAAGGACGGCCTGTTGACGTTTGGCCACACCTGTGCTCATATCTGGCCTAACAGGCTCACGCAGTGCTGATTCCGAGGAACTAGAGTAGGAGGAGGACTCAATATGTACAGACTGCATTCCTGCAATCCTTGGAGTTGGCAGAATACGTACAGAGCCACTCTCCAGATCTGTACCCGGCTCCACAACATTGACCCAATGGGCAGTGAGGGAAAGGTATCGTCCCTGTCCATGGCTACTGGTCCACGCATCGGTGGTCAGGTGGACCTTGCTACTGACGGCATTTAGTAGCGCATTTTTAATTTTTCCCTCCACATGCTTTTTCAGGGCAGGGACGGCTTGCCTGCTGAAATAAAAGCGGCTGGGCACATTGTATTGTGGAACTGCCAATGACATAAAGTTCCGGAAGGTGCCAGTCTCCACCAGCCTGAATGACAGCATCTCAAGGGCCAGTAGTTTGGCAATGCCGGCATTCAGAGCCAGTGCTCGGGGATGGTTTGCCGAGTATGGCCGCTTTTTCTCCCATGCCTGTGCTACCGATTGCTGGTGAGTGGCCTGGGAGTGTGCTGATGACTGCGAACTTGGTTCAGTGGGTGGAACTTCACTGGGTCTCTGGACAACAGTGGCAGTGGTTTTTCCATGGCGTTCCAGTGAGGAAGCCGAACCAGCTGTGTGTGAGCTGGAGGAAGAGGCCCCAACACGAGCTGAAGAGGTGGTAGGTGCTGCTAAAGGTTGGCCTACATCTTCAGTGTGTCTGTGTAACTCCACCTCGTGCTTGGTACGCACATGTTTCCACATATTTGTGGTATTGAGGTTGGTCACATTTTTCCCTCGTTTCACTTTCTGATGACACAGCTTGCATTTGACAAAGCAAATGTCATCTGCAACTGTGTCAAAAAAAGACCACGCACTGCAAATCCTGGGAGCGCCCGTTTTGTGTTTTGGAAGAGGATTGCTCCTCACGGGTGCCAAAGTGGAGGCTACAGGCAACCAAGTCTGCCCCCGCCCTCTCCCTCCTCTTTTGGCCGCAGCCCACATTGGAGTCACCTAAACTGCAGGCACCGTAGAGTCGGCTAACCCGGCCGCAAGGCGACAGGACAACGGATTGGTGGCATAGTGACCTTGACACTACCCGGAAACAGCTGGCGTGCTGGAACCAGGCTGGGCAACAGGGAGTCCCCGTGCCAAAGACACTGCTGAGCACCAACTGGCATTGTTGGAGCCCAGGGACAATCATGGTGTAGGTCGAGGCCTACTTGGTTGTAGTTTTAGATTGTTTGTAGGCTACAACAGACTGTCAACGTGCTCCAATTAGGCATCTGTCTCCACTCTGTTTCCAGGATTTCACGTGACCACCAACACCGCCAGTTTATGCGTACAGTAGCTGTCTGCCCAATCCACACGTGTTCCTGGGTTACTGGTGTTCTGTAATGTCAGCAGATCCCCTGATATTTGTCTGACAATGTCTCCTGCTCTGTCCACATTCCCACCACTTGCAGTGGGAAGGTGGACAGCGCAGGAGACAGTGCCGGACACACATTGGGGGATCAGCTCACGTTACAGAACACCAGGAACACAGGAACACGTGTGGAATGCGTGGACGGCAACTGTGAGCAGGAACTGGCGGTGTTGGAGGTCAGGGGAAATACTAGCGACAGAGTGGAGACAGAGGCCAAATCAGAGAATGTTTAAATCTGAATTATTTACAATTTGGAGGCAGCAGCAGTTTGCCCTCCACACAGCAGGGGATCAGCTGACGTTACCGACCCCCACTTTCACATGAACGAGTGTGTTTTTCTGTGTGGACAGCACTTACGAGCACCAACTAGCGTTGTTGGAACCCATGGACAATCATGGTGCAGGCCGAGGCCTACTAGGAGCCAGGTGTAAAGCTGAGGTATTTTGACTTTGGAGGGAGCAGGACACTTTGCCCTCCACACAGCAGGGGATCAGCTGACGTTACCGACCCCCACTTTCACATGAACGAGTGTGTTTTTCTGTGTGGACAGCACTTCCGAAGACCAACTAGCGTTGTTGGAGCCCAGGGAGAATTATGGTGTAGGCCGAGGCCTGCTTGGTGGCAGTTTTAGATTGTTTGTAGGCTACAACAGACTGTCAATGTGCTCAAATTAGGCATCTGTCTCCACTCTGTTTCCAGGATTTCACGTGACCACCAACACCGCCAGTTTATGCGTACAGCAGTCGTCTGCAAAATCCACACGTGTTCCTGGGTTACTGGGGTTCTGTATTGTCAGCAGAGCCCCTGATGTGTGTCTGCCACTGTCTCCTGCTCTCTCCACATTCCCACCGCTTGCAGTGGGAAGGTGGACAGCGCAGGAGACAGTGGCGGACACATATTGGGGGATCTGCTGACGTTACAGAACACCAGTAACACAGGAACACGTGTGGAATGCGTGGACGGCAACTGTGAGCAGGAACTGGCGGTGTTGGAGGTCAGGGGAAATACTAGAGACAGAGTGGAGACAGAGGCCAAATCAGAGAATGTTTAAATCTGAAGTAGTTACAATTTGGAGGCAGCAGCAGTTTGCCCTCCACACAGCAGGGGATCAGCTGACGTTACCGACCCCCACTTTCACATGAACGAGTGTGCTTTTCTGTGTGGACAGCACTTCCGAGCACCAACTAGCGTTGTTGGAGCCCAGGGAGAATTATGGTGTAGGCCGAGGCCCACTTGGTGGCAGGTGTAAAGCTGAGGTATTTTGACTTTGAAGGGAGCAGGACACTTTGCCCTCCACACAGCAGGGGATCAGCTGACGTTACCGACCCCCACTTTCACATGAACGAGTGTGTTTTTCTGTGTGGACAGCACTTCCGAGGACCAACTAGCGTTGTTGGAGCCCAGGGAGAATTATGGTGTAGGCCGAGGCCTACTTGGTGGCAGTTTTAGATTGTTTGTAGGCTACAACAGACTGTCAACGTGCTCCAATTAGGCATCTGTCTCCACTCTGTTTCCAGGATTTCACGTGACCACCAACACCGCCAGTTTATGCGTACAGCAGCCGTCTGCCCAATCCACACGTGTTCCTGGGTTACTGGGGTTCTGTAATGTCAGCAGATCCCCTGATGTTTGTCTGCCAATGTCTCCTGCTCTGTCCACATTCCCACCACTTGCAGTGGGAAGGTGGACAGCACAGGAGACAGTGCCGGACACACATTGGGGGATCAGCTCACGTTACAGAACACCAGGAACACAGGAACAAGTGTTGAATGCGTGGACGGCAACTGTGAGCAGGAACTGGCGGTGTTGGAGGTCAGAGGAAATAATAGAGACAGAGTGGAGACAGAGGCCAAATCAGAGAATGTTTAAATCTGAAGTAGTTACAATTTGGAGGCAGCAGCAGTTTGCCCTCCACACAGCAGGGGATCAGCTGACGTTACCGACCCCCACTTTCACATGAACGAGTGTGTTTTTCTGTGTGGACAGCACTTCCGAGCACCAACTAGCGTTGTTGGAACCCAGGGACAATCATGGTGCAGGCTGAAGCCTACTAGGAGCCAGGTGTAAAGCTGAGGTATTTTGACTTTGGAGGGAGCAGGACACTTTGCCCTCCACACAGCAGGGGATCAGCCGACGTTACCGACTCCCACTTTCACATGAACAAGTATTTTTTTCTGTGTGGACAGCACTTCCGAGCACCAACTAGCGTTGTTGGAACCCAGGGACAATCATGGTGCAGGCTGAAGCCTACTAGGAGCCAGGTGTAAAGCTGAGGTATTTTGACTTTGGAGGGAGCAGGACACTTTGCCATACACACAGCAGGGGATCAGCCGACATTACCGACCCCCACTTTCACATGAACAAGTATTTTTTTCTGTGTGGACAGCACTTCCGAGCAACAACTGACGATGTTGGAGCCCAGGGATAGTCATTTGGTAGGCTGAGGCCAACTTGGAGGCAGTTTAAGATAAGACATTGTTTGAATTTGGAGGGAGCAGGACACTTTGCCATACACACAGCAGGGGATCAGCTGACGTTACCGAACCCCACTTACACATGAGCGGGTGTTTTGTCTGTGCGGACAGCACTTCTGAGCCCAACGGGCGGTGTCGGACCCCAGGGAAAATCAGGTAGTAGGCCAAGGCCTACTTGGTGGCAGTTTGCGATTGTTTCTAGACTACTACTAACTGTCAACGTACTCCAATTAGGCCTCTGTCTTCACTCTGTTTTGAGTATTTCCTCTGGCTTCCAACCACGCCAGTTGCTGCTCTGAAATGCCGTCTGCACAACCCACACTTGTTTCTGTGTTACTGGGGTTCTGTAACACCAGCTTCTCCCTAGAGGTGAGTCAGGCAATGTCTCTTGCTCTGTCCACATTTCCACTACAAGTAGTGGGAATGTAGACAAAGCAGGAGACATTGCCGTGCTCACCTCTGGAGAAGAGCAGATGTTACAGGACCCAGGTAACACAGGAACAAGTGTGGATTGTGCAGACGGCACTTGAGAGCAGAAACAGGCGGTGTTGTAGGCCGGAGGAAATACTCAAAACAGAGTGGAGACAGAGGGCAAATCAGAGAACATATTAAATCAGAGGTAGTCAGAAGTTGTAGGCAGCAGGAGAGTTTGCCGTACACACAGCAGGGGATCAGCTGACGTTACCGAACCCCACTTACACATGAGCGAGTGTTTTGTCTGTGCGCACAGCACTTCTGAGCAACAACTGGCGGTGTCGGAGCCCAGGGAAAATCAGGTAGTAGGCCGAGGCCTACTTGGAGCCAGGTGTAAATCTGAGGTTGTTTGACTGTGGAGGGAGCAGGACACTTTGCCATACACACAGCAGGGGATCAGCTGACGTTACCGAACCCCACTTACACATGAGCGAGTGTTTTGTCTGTGCGCACAGCACTTCTGAGCAACAACTGGCGGTGTCGGAGCCCAGGGAAAATCAGGTAGTAGGCCGAGGCCTACTTGGAGCCAGGTGTAAATCTGAGGTTGTTTGACTGTGGAGGGAGCAGGACACTTTGCCATACACACAGCAGGGGATCAGCTGACGTTACCGAACCCCACTTACACATGAGCGAGTGTTTTGTCTGTGCGGATAGCACTTCTGAGCCCATCTGGCGGTGTCGGAGCCCAGGGAAAATCAGGTAGTAGGCCGAGGCCTACTTGGTGGCAGTTTGCGATTGTTTGTAGACTACTACTAACTGTCAACGTACTCCAATTAGGCCTCTGTCTTCACTCTGTTTCGAGTATTTCCTCTGGCTTCCAACCACGCCAGTTGCTGCTCTGAAATGCCGTCTGCACAACCCACACTTGTTCCTGTGTTACTGGGGTTCTGTAACACCAGCTTCTCCCTAGAGGTGAGTCAGGCAATGTCTCCTGCTCTGTCCACATTTCCACTACAAGTAGTGGGAATGTAGACAAAGCAGGAGACATTGCCGTGCTCACCTCTGGAGATGAGCAGATGTTACAGGACCCAGGTAACACAGGAACAAGTTTGGATTGTGCAGACGGCACTTGAGAGCAGAAACAGGCGGTGTTGGAGGCCGGAGGAAATACTCAAAACAGAGTGGAGACAGAGGGCAAATCAGAGAACATATTAAATCAGAGGTAGTCAGAAGTTGTAGGCAGCAGGAGAGTTTGCCGTACACACAGCAGGGGATCAGCTGACGTTACCGAACCCCACTTACACATGAGCGAGTGTTTTGTCTGTGCGGACAGCACTTCTGAGCCCAACTGGCGGTGTCGGAGCCCAGGGAAAATCAGGTAGTAGGCCGAGGCCTACTTGGTGGCAGTTTGCGATTGTTTCTTGACTACTACTAACTGTCAACGTACTCCAATTAGGCCTCTGTCTTCACTCTGTTTCGAGTATTTCCTCTGGCTTCCAACCACACCAGTTGCTGCTCTGAAATGCCGTCTGCACAACCCACACTTGTTCCTGTGTTACTGGGGTTCTGCAACACCAGCTTCTCCCTAGAGGTGAGGCAGGCAATGTCTCCTGCTCTGTCCACATTTCCACTACAAGTAGTGGGAATGTAGACAAAGCAGGAGACATTGCCGTGCTCACCTCTGGAGAAGAGCAGATGTTACAGGACCCAGGTAACACAGGAACAAGTGTGGATTGTGCAGACGGCACTTGAGAGCAGAAACAGGCGGTGTTGTAGGCCGGAGGAAATACTCAAAACAGAGTGGAGACAGAGGGCAAATCAGAGAACATATTAAATCAGAGGTAGTCAGAAGTTGTAGGCAGCAGGAGAGTTTACCGTACACACAGCAAGGGATCAGCTGATGTTACCGAACCCCACTTACACATGAGCGAGTGTTTTGTCTGTGCGCACAGCACTTCTGAGCAACAACAGGCGTTGCTGTTGCCCAGGAAATAAAGTTCAGGTCATAGAAACATGAACACAACAGGAGACCTGGATCCTGTTGCCAGCCAATTATTTATTCTGGAAGAGGACTGGCAAATTCAGGTGAGATCCAGGCCTTGTTCATTTTCACAAAAGTAAGCCGGTCAACATTATCGGCGGATAGTCGCGTGCGACGGTCTGTTACCACACCACCTGCAGCACTAAAGACACGTTACGATAATACACTGGCAGCAGGGCAAGCCAGCACCTCCAATGCATACTGGCTAAGCTCTGGCCATGTATCCAGCTTAGAGACCCAATACTTGAACGGGGAAGAGCCGTCTGGGAGTACACTAACAGGGCAAGACACGTAGTCTGTCACCATCTGACGGAAACGTTGCCTCCTGCTGACTGGAGCCGTCTGTGATGGTGTAGCCGTTTGTGGCGGTCCCACAAAACTTTTCCACATTTGGGCCATACTGGCCTTGCCTTGTCCTGCGGCACTGCCTCTGCTACCTCTTTGTGCAGAGCTTCCTCCACTGCCTCTACCCACATGGCTGCTTTGAAAAGAACTACCAGCAACACTTGCGGGGGGAATGGAGAACATGATGGCCTGCACAAGTGTTTCTTGGTACTCCCGCATTTTTCGCTGCCGGTTCAACTGTGGTATGAGGCTTTGTAAGTTGTCCCGGTAGCGAGGATCTAGGAGGGTGCACACCCAATAATCAGCCGTGTGGAGAATGTTGGCGATGCGGCGGTCATTTAACAAGCACTGCAGCATGAAATCAACCATGTGCTGCAGACTGCCAACTGGACCGGAAACGCTGTCCCCAGCTTCAGGCAGCATCTCTGCCTGCTCAGCATCACCCCACCCTCGCTGTACACACTGACTACTAGAGCCTTGTGTACCTCCCTCCTCTGGAGAGATGTGTTCCTCCTCCTCCATTGACTCCTCGTCATCCTCCTCACTAAGTGTCCCCTGCCTGGGCCTTTGTGTGGAAGCACATTGCGCAGATTTGCCAGAAGCAGATGGCATTTCTGACTGCTCATCCTCGACCTCTTCAAAAACCTCCTCACTTAGTGCTTGTAAGGTTTTTTGAAGCAGACAGATGAGGGGAACAGTCATGCTGATTAGTGCATCATCTGCACTGGCCATCCGCGTGGAGTCATCGAAGGCACGCAAAACTTGGCAGATGTCCCTCATAGTGGCCCACTCAGTGGTGGTGAAGTGTGTCCGGCGCACAGTGCGACTTGTTTGCACCTGATGCAGCTGGTACTCCATTACTGCTGCCTGCTGCTCACACAACCGCTCCAACATATGTAACGTTGAATTCCACCTGGTGGGGAGGTCACATATGATGCGATGTTCTGGCAGGCGGAATCGTCGTTGCAGAGATGCAATGCGCGATCTTGCCATGCTGGAACGCCGCAAGTGAGCACACTCTAGGCGAACCTTGTGCAGCAGTGCCTCAAGATCCGGATAGTCCCTCAGAAAGCTCTGCACGAACAAATTGAGCACGTGTGCCAGACATGGTATGTGAGTGAGGTTGCCTAGGCCCAGAGCTGCCACTAGATTTCGGCCATTGTCACTCACTACCAAACCTGGCTGGAGATTCGCTGGCACAAACCACACATCGCTCTCCTGCTTGATGGCATTCCAGAGCTCCTGTGCTGTGTGGCTCCGATTCCCCAAATAAATTAATTTAAGGACGGCCTGTTGACGTTTGGCCACACCTGTGCTCATATCTGGCCTAACAGGCTCACGCAGTGCTGATTCCGAGGAACTAGAGTAGGAGGAGGACTCAATATGTACAGACTGCATTCCTGCAATCCTTGGAGTTGGCAGAATACGTACAGAGCCACTCTCCAGATCTGTACCCGGCTCCACAACATTGACCCAATGGGCAGTGAGGGAAAGGTATCGTCCCTGTCCATGGCTACTGGTCCACGCATCGGTGGTCAGGTGGACCTTGCTACTGATGGCATTTAGTAGCGCATTTTTAATTTTTCCCTCCACATGCTTTTTCAGGGCAGGGACGGCTTGCCTGCTGAAATAAAAGCGGCTGGGCACATTGTATTGTGGAACTGCCAATGACATAAAGTTCCGGAAGGTGTCACTCTCCACCAGCCTGAATGACAGCATCTCAAGGGCCAGTAGTTTGGCAATGCCGGCATTCAGAGCCAGTGCTCGTGGATGGTTTGCCGAGTATGGCCGCTTTTTCTCCCATGCCTGTGCTACCGATTGCTGGTGAGTGGCCTGGGAGTGTGCTGATGACTGCGAACTTGGTTCAGTGGGTGGAATTTCACTGGGTCTCTGGACAACAGTGGCAGTGGTTCTTCCATGGCGTTCCAGTGAGGAAGCCGAACCAGCTGTGTGTGAGCTGGAGGAAGAGGCCCCAACACGAGCTGAAGAGGTGGTAGGTGCTGCTAAAGGTTGGCCTACATCTTCAGTGTGTCTGTGTAACTCCACCTCGTGCTTGGTACGCACATGTTTCCACATATTTGTGGTATTGAGGTTGGTCACATTTTTCCCTCGTTTCACTTTCTGATGACACAGCTTGCATTTGACAAAGCAAATGTCATCTGCAACTGTGTCAAAAAAAGACCACGCACTGCAAATCCTGGGAGCGCCCGTTTTGTGTTTTGGAAGAGGATTGCTCCTCACGGGTGCCAAAGTGGAGGCTACAGGCAACCAAGTCTGCCCCCGCCCTCTCCCTCCTCTTTTGGCCGCAGGCCACATTGGAGTCACCTAAACTGCAGGCACCGTAGAGTCGGCTAACCCGGCCGCAAGACGACAGGACAACGGATTGGTGGCATAGTGACCTTGACACTACCCGGAAACAGCTGGCGTGCTGGAACCAGGCTGGGCAACAGGGAGTCCCCGTGCCAAAGACACTGCCGAGCACCAACTGGCGTTGTTGGAGCCCAGGGACAATCATGGTGTAGGTCGAGGCCTACTTGGTTGTAGTTTTAGATTGTTTGTAGGCTACAACAGACTGTCAACGTGCTCCAATTAGGCATCTGTCTCCACTCTGTTTCCAGGATTTCACGTGACCACCAACACCGCCAGTTTATGCGTACAGTAGCTGTCTGCCCAATCCACACGTGTTCCTGGGTTACTGGTGTTCTGTAATGTCAGCAGATCCCCTGATGTTTGTCTGCCAATGTCTCCTGCTCTGTCCACATTCCCACCACTTGCAGTGGGAAGGTGGACAGCGCAGGAGACAGTGCCGGACACACATTGGGGGATCAGCTCACGTTACAGAACACCAGGAACACAGGAACACGTGTGGAATGCGTGGACGGCAACTGTGAGCAGGAACTGGCGGTGTTGGAGGTCAGGGGAAATACTAGAGACAGAGTGGAGACAGAGGCCAAATCAGAGAATGTTTAAATCTGAAGTAGTTACAATTTGGAGGCAGCAGCAGTTTGCCCTCCACACAGCAGGGGATCAGCTGACGTTACCGACCCCCACTTTCACATGAACGAGTGTGTTTTTCTGTGTGGACAGCACTTCCGAGCACCAACTAGCGTTGTTGGAACCCATGGACAATCATGGTGCAGGCCGAGGCCTACTAGGAGCCAGGTGTAAAGCTGAGGTATTTTGACTTTGGAGGGAGCAGGACACTTTGCCCTCCACACAGCAGGGGATCAGCTGACGTTACCGACCCCCACTTTCACATGAACGAGTGTGTTTTTCTGTGTGGACAGCACTTCAGAAGACCAACTAGCGTTGTTGGAGCCCAGGGAGAATTATGGTGTAGGCCGAGGCCTTCTTGGTGGCAGTTTTAGATTGTTTGTAGGCTACAACAGACTGTCAATGTGCTCCAATTAGGCATCTGTCTCCACTCTGTTTCCAGGATTTCACGTGACCACCAACACCGCCAGTTTATGCGTACAGCAGTCGTCTGCAAAATCCACACGTGTTCCTGGGTTACTGGGGTTCTGTATTGTCAGCAGAGCCCCTGATGTGTGTCTGCCACTGTCTCCTGCTCTCTCCACATTCCCACCACTTGCAGTGGGAAGGTGGACAGCGCAGGAGACAGTGGCGGACACATATTGGGGGATCTGCTGACGTTACAGAACACCAGTAACACAGGAACACGTGTGGAATGCGTGGACGGCAACTGTGAGCAGGAACTGGCGGTGTTGGAGGTCAGGGGAAATACTAGAGACAGAGTGGAGACAGAGGCCAAATCAGAGAATGTTTAAATCTGAAGTAGTTACAATTTGGAGGCAGCAGCAGTTTGCCCTCCACACAGCAGGGGATCAGCTGACGTTACCGACCCCCACTTTCACATGAACGAGTGTGCTTTTCTGTGTGGACAGCACTTCCGAGCACCAACTAGCGTTGTTGGAGCCCAGGGAGAATTATGGTGTAGGCCGAGGCCCACTTGGTGGCAGGTGTAAAGCTGAGGTATTTTGACTTTGAAGGGAGCAGGACACTTTGCCCTCCACACAGCAGGGGATCAGCTGACGTTACCGACCCCCACTTTCACATGAACGAGTGTGTTTTTCTGTGTGGACAGCACTTCCGAGGACCAACTAGCGTTGTTGGAGCCCAGGGAGAATTATGGTGTAGGCCGAGGCCTACTTGGTGGCAGTTTTAGATTGTTTGTAGGCTACAACAGACTGTCAACGTGCTCCAATTAGGCATCTGTCTCCACTCTGTTTCCAGGATTTCACGTGACCACCAACACCGCCAGTTTATGCGTACAGCAGCCGTCTGCCCAATCCACACGTGTTCCTGGGTTACTGGGGTTCTGTAATGTCAGCAGATCCCCTGATGTTTGTCTGCCAATGTCTCCTGCTCTGTCCACATTCCCACCACTTGCAGTGGGAAGGTGGACAGCGCAGGAGACAGTGCCGGACACACATTGGGGGATCAGCTCACGTTACAGAACACCAGGAACACAGGAACAAGTGTTGAATGCGTGGACGGCAACTGTGAGCAGGAACTGGCGGTGTTGGAGGTCAGAGGAAATACTAGAGACAGAGTGGAGACAGAGGCCAAATCAGAGAATGTTTAAATCTGAAGTAGTTACAATTTGGAGGCAGCAGCAGTTTGCCCTCCACACAGCAGGGGATCAACTGACGTTACCGACCCCCACTTTCACATGAACGAGTGTGTTTTTCTGTGTGGACAGCACTTCCGAACACCAACTAGCGTTGTTGGAACCCAGGGACAATCATGGTGCAGGCTGAAGCCTACTAGGAGCCAGGTGTAAAGCTGAGGTATTTTGACTTTGGAGGGAGCAGGACACTTTGCCCTCCACACAGCAGGGGATCAGCCGACGTTACCGACCCACACTTTCACATGAACAAGTATTTTTTTCTGTGTGGACAGCACTTCCGAGCACCAACTAGCGTTGTTGGAACCCAGGGACAATCATGGTGCAGGCTGAAGCCTACTAGGAGCCAGGTGTAAAGCTGAGGTATTTTGACTTTGGAGGGAGCAGGACACTTTGCCATACACACAGCAGGGGATCAGCCGACGTTACCGACCCCCACTTTCACATGAACAAGTATTTTTTTCTGTGTGGACAGCACTTCCGAGCAACAACTGACGATGTTGGAGCCCAGGGATAGTGATTTGGTAGGCTGAGGCCAACTTGGAGGCAGTTTAAAATAAGACATTGTTTGAATTTGGAGGGAGCAGGACACTTTGCCATACACACAGCAGGGGATCAGCTGACGTTACCGAACCCCACTTACACATGAGCGGGTGTTTTGTCTGTGCGGACAGCACTTCTGAGCCCAACGGGCGGTGTCGGACCCCAGGGAAAATCAGGTAGTAGGCCAAGGCCTACTTGGTGGCAGTTTGCGATTGTTTCTAGACTACTACTAACTGTCAACGTACTCCAATTAGGCCTCTGTCTTCACTCTGTTTTGAGTATTTCCTCTGGCTTCCAACCACGCCAGTTGCTGCTCTGAAATGCCGTCTGCACAACCCACACTTGTTTCCGTGTTACTGGGGTTCTGTAACACCAGCTTCTCCCTAGAGGTGAGTCAGGCAATGTCTCTTGCTCTGTCCACATTTCCACTACAAGTAGTGGGAATGTAGACAAAGCAGGAGACATTGCCGTGCTCACCTCTGGAGAAGAGCAGATGTTACAGGACCCAGGTAACACAGGAACAAGTGTGGATTGTGCAGACGGCACTTGAGAGCAGAAACAGGCGGTGTTGTAGGCCGGAGGAAATACTCAAAACAGAGTGGAGACAGAGGGCAAATCAGAGAACATATTAAATCAGAGGTAGTCAGAAGTTGTAGGCAGCAGGAGAGTTTGCCGTACACACAGCAGGGGATCAGCTGACGTTACCGAACCCCACTTACACATGAGCGAGTGTTTTGTCTGTGCGCACAGCACTTCTGAGCAACAACTGGCGGTGTCGGAGCCCAGGGAAAATCAGGTAGTAGGCCGAGGCCTACTTGGAGCCAGGTGTAAATCTGAGGTTGTTTGACTGTGGAGGGAGCAGGACACTTTGCCATACACACAGCAGGGGATCAGCTGACGTTACCGAACCCCACTTACACATGAGCGAGTGTTTTGTCTGTGCGCACAGCACTTCTGAGCAACAACTGGCGGTGTCGGAGCCCAGGGAAAATCAGGTAGTAGGCCGAGGCCTACTTGGAGCCAGGTGTAAATCTGAGGTTGTTTGACTGTGGAGGGAGCAGGACACTTTGCCATACACACAGCAGGGGATCAGCTGACGTTACCGAACCCCACTTACACATGAGCGAGTGTTTTGTCTGTGCGGACAGCACTTCTGAGCCCATCTGGCGGTGTCGGAGCCCAGGGAAAATCAGGTAGTAGGCCGAGGCCTACTTGGTGGCAGTTTGCGATTGTTTCTAGACTACTACTAACTGTCAACGTACTCCAATTAGGCCTCTGTCTTCACTCTGTTTCGAGTATTTCCTCTGGCTTCCAACCACGCCAGTTGCTGCTCTGAAATGCCGTCTGCACAACCCACACTTGTTCCTGTGTTACTGGGGTTCTGTAACACCAGCTTCTCCCTAGAGGTGAGTCAGGCAATGTCTCCTGCTCTGTCCACATTTCCACTACAAGTAGTGGGAATGTAGACAAAGCAGGAGACATTGCCGTGCTCACCTCTGGAGATGAGCAGATGTTACAGGACCCAGGTAACACAGGAACAAGTTTGGATTGTGCAGACGGCACTTGAGAGCAGAAACAGGCGGTGTTGGAGGCCGGAGGAAATACTCAAAACAGAGTGGAGACAGAGGGCAAATCAGAGAACATATTAAATCAGAGGTAGTCAGAAGTTGTAGGCAGCAGGAGAGTTTGCCGTACACACAGCAGGGGATCAGCTGACGTTACCGAACCCCACTTACACATGAGAGAGTGTTTTGTCTGTGCGGACAGCACTTCTGAGCCCAACTGGCGGTGTCAGAGCCCAGGGAAAATCAGGTAGTAGGCCGAGGCCTACTTGGTGGCAGTTTGCGATTGTTTCTAGACTACTACTAACTGTCAACGTACTCCAATTAGGCCTCTGTCTTCACTCTGTTTCGAGTATTTCCTCTGGCTTCCAACCACGCCAGTTGCTGCTCTGAAATGCCGTCTGCACAACCCACACTTGTTCCTGTGTTACTGGGGTTCTGTAACACCAGCTTCTCCCTAGAGGTGAGTCAGGCAATGTCTCCTGCTCTGTCCACATTTCCACTACAAGTAGTGGGAATGTAGACAAAGCAGGAGACATTGCCGTGCTCACCTCTGGAGAAGAGCAGATGTTACAGGACCCAGGTAACACAGGAACAAGTGTGGATTGTGCAGACGGCACTTGAGAGCAGAAACAGGCGGTGTTGGAGGCCAGAGGAAATACTCAAAACAGAGTGGAGACAGAGGGCAAATCAGAGAACATACTAAATCAGAGGTAGTCAGAAGTTGTAGGCAGCAGGAGAGTTTGCCGTACACACAGCAGGGGATCAGCTGACGTTACCGAACCCCACTTACACATGAGCGAGTGTTTTGTCTATGCGCACAGCACTTCTGAGCAACAACGGGCGTTGCTGTTGCCCAGGAAATAAAGTTCAGGTCATAGAAACATGAACACAACAGGAGACCTGTATCCTGTTGCCAGCCAATTATTTATTCTGGAAGAGGACTGGCAAATTCAGGTGAGATCCAGGCCTTGTTCATTTTCACAAAAGTAAGCCGGTCAACATTATTGGCGGATAGTCGCGTGCGACGGTCTATTACCACACCACCTGCAGCACTAAAGACACGTTCCGATAATACACTGGCAGCAGGGCAAGCCAGCACCTCCAATGCATACTGGCTAAGCTCTGGCCATGTATCCAGCTTAGAGACCCAATACTTGAACGGGGAAGAGCGGTCTGGGAGTACACTAACAGGGCAAGACACGTAGTCTGTCACCATCTGACGGAAACGTTGCCTCCTGCTGACTGGAGCCGTCTGTGATGGTGTAGCCGTTTGTGGCGGTCCCACAAAACTTTTCCACATTTGGGCCATACTGGCCTTGCCTTGTCCTGCGGCACTGCATCTGCTACCTCTTTGTGCAGAGCTTCCTCCACTGCCTCTACCCACATGGCTGCTTTGAAAAGCACTACCAGCAACACTTGCGGGGGGAATGGAGAACATGATGGCCTGCACAAGTGTTTCTTGGTACTCCCGCATTTTTCGCTCCCGGTTCAACTGTGGTATGAGGCTTTGTAAGTTGTCCCGGTAGCGAGGATCTAGGAGGGTGCACACCCAATAATCAGCCGTGTGGAGAATGTTGGCGATGCGGCGGTCATTTAACAAGCACTGCAGCATGAAATCAACCATGTGCTGCAGACTGCCAACTGGACCGGAAATGCTGTCCCCAGCTTCAGGCAGCATCTCTGCCTGCTCAGCATCACCCCACCCTCGCTGTACACACTGACTACTAGAGCCTTGTGTACCTCCCTCCTCTGGAGAGATGTGTTCCTCCTCCTCCATTGACTCCTCGTCATCCTCCTCACTAAGTGTCCCCTGCCTGGGCCTTTGTGTGGAAGCACATTGCGCAGATTTGCCAGAAGCAGATGGCATTTCTGACTGCTCATCCTCGACCTCTTCAAAAACCTCCTCACTTAGTGCTTGTAAGGTTTTTTGAAGCAGACAGATGACGGGAACAGTCATGCTGATTAGTGCATCATCTGCACTGGCCATCCGCGTGGAGTCATCGAAGGCACGCAAAACTTGGCAGATGTCCCTCATAGTGGCCCACTCAGTGGTGGTGAAGTGTGTCCGGCGCACAGTGCGACTTGTTTGCGCCTGATGCAGCTGGTACTCCATTACTGCTGCCTGCTGCTCACACAACCGCTCCAACATATGTAACGTTGAATTCCACCTGGTGGGGAGGTCACATATGATGCGATGTTCTGGCAGGCGGAATCGTCGTTGCAGAGATGCAATGCGCGATCTTGCCATGCTGGAACGCCGCAAGTGAGCACACTCTAGGCGAACCTTGTGCAGCAGTGCCTCAAGATCCGGATAGTCCCTCAGAAAGCTCTGCACGAACAAATTGAGCACGTGTGCCAGACATGGTATGTGAGTGAGGTTGCCTAGGCCCAGAGCTGCCACTAGATTTCGGCCATTGTCACTCACTACCAAACCTGGCTGGAGATTCGCTGGCACAAACCACACATCGCTCTCCTGCTTGATGGCATTCCAGAGCTCCTGTGCTGTGTGGCTCCGATTCCCCAAATAAATTAATTTAAGGACGGCCTGTTGACGTTTGGCCACACCTGTGCTCATATCTGGCCTAACAGGCTCACGCAGTGCTGATTCCGAGGAACTAGAGTAGGAGGAGGACTCAATATGTACAGACTGCATTCCTGCAATCCTTGGAGTTGGCAGAATACGTACAGAGCCACTCTCCAGATCTGTACCCGGCTCCACAACATTGACCCAATGGGCAGTGAGGGAAAGGTATCGTCCCTGTCCATGGCTACTGGTCCACGCATCGGTGGTCAGGTGGACCTTGCTACTGACGGCATTTAGTAGCGCATTTTTAATTTTTCCCTCCACATGCTTTTGCAGGGCAGGGACGGCTTGCCTGCTGAAATAAAAGCGGCTGGGCACATTGTATTGTGGAACTGCCAATGACTAGTGTTGAGCATTCCGATACCGCAAGTATCGGGTATCGGCCGATACTTGCTGTATCGGAATTCCGATACCGACTTCCGATATTTTTTCAATATCGGAATTCGGCATCGGAATCGGAAGTTCAGTTGATTGACGGCCTGACGTCATCATGATGCGCGGTGTGTGCGCATCATGATGCGCCGTCATTTCGGGCCTTCCGGGGGTCTCTGCCGGCCTGCCGGGGGGCTGTGCCGGCCTGCCGGGGGGCTGTGTGGACTGCCCGGGGTCTCTGCCGGCCTGCCGGGGGGCTGTGCCGGCCTGCCGGTGGTCTGTGCACCCTGTGGGGGTCTGTACCGGCCTGCCGGGGGGCTGTGCCGGCCTGCCGGGGGGCTGTGCTGATGTCCGGGGGTCTGTGCAAGCATCGTCCGATGGGACTACAAGTCCCATCGGGCGATGCCTGCTACCATGACAGTGATTGACACATTAGCCAATGATGGGACAGTAGTAGTCCCATCATCCGGCTAATGTGTTAAATGTTAAAAAAAAAAAAAAAAAAAAAATACTACATACATACTACATGCATGCTACATACATACTACATGCTACATACATACTACATATATACTACATACATACTACATACATACTACATGCATGCTACATACTACATATATACTACATGCATGCTACATACATACTACATGCTACATACATACTACATATATACTACATACATACTACATACATGCTACATACATACTACATGCATGCTACATACATACTACATGCTACATACATACTACATATATACTACATACATACTACATACATGCTACATACATACTGCATGCTACATACATACTACATACATACTACATACATACTACATACATACTACATACATACTACATATATACTACATGCATGCTACATACATACTACATGCTACATACATACTACATGCATGCTACATACATACTACATATATACTACATGCATGCTACATACATACTGCATGCTACATACATACTACATACATACTACATACATACTACATGCATGCTACATACATACTACATATATACTACATGCATGCTACATACATACTACATGCTACATACATACTACATATATACTACATGCATGCTACATACATACTACATACATACTACATATATACTACATGCATGCTACATACATACTACATGCTACATACATACCACATACATACTACATACATACTACATACTACATATATACTACATGCATGCTACATACATACTACATGCTACATACATACCACATACATACTACATACATACTACATGCTACATACATACTACATATATACTACATGCCTGCTACATACATACTACATGCTACATGCATGCTACATACATACTACATACATACTGCATGCTACATACATACCACATATATACTACATACATACAATACATTCATACAATACATACATAGACATACAGTACATATAACATAGAGTAACATACTTACCAATACTTGTCACATTGTTCCCCGAAGCCATTGTCTTTCCGGAATAAATATTAACATAACAAACCACAAAAATACTCACCCACGATCCGAAGCAGTCCACGAGTGTGTCCCACGACGATCTTGGGTAGAGAACTGCAGCATCAGATGATGCTGCCGTTCTCTACGGGCTGCAGGAATCCAATGACGGAAGGTAGGTATCCTTCCGCACTGTATTCCTCCGCCACTTAAAAAAAAAAAAGTCCCTAGTCTCACTTTATGCCATTGCTGCGTGGGAATTTCCCACACAGCAATGGCATAAAGTGAGACTAGGGACTTTTTTTTTTTTTAAGTGGCGGAGGAATACAGTGCGGAAGGATACCTACCTTCCGTCATTGGATTCCTGCAGCCCGTAGAGAACGGCAGCATCATCTGATGCTGCCGTTCTCTACCCAAGATCGTCGTGGGACACACTCGTGGACTGCTTCGGATCGTGGGTGAGTATTTTTGTGGTTTGTTATGTTAATATTTATTCCGGAAAGACAATGGCTTCGGGGAACAATGTGACAAGTATTGGTAAGTATGTTACTCTATGTTATATGTACTGTATGTCTATGTATGTATTGTATGAATGTATTGTATGTATGTAGTATATATGTGGTATGTATGTAGCATGCAGTATGTATGTAGCATGCATGTAGTATATATGTAGTATGTATGTTGCATGTAGTATGAATGTAGCATGTATGTAGTATGTAGTATGAATGTAGCATGTATGTAGTATGCATGTTGTATGTATGTAGCATGTAATATTTTTTTTTTTTTTTTTTTTTACATTTAACACATTAGCCGGATGATGGGACTACTACTGTCCCATCATTGGCTAATGTGTCAATCACTGTCATGGTAGCAGGCATCGCCCGATGGGACTTGTAGTCCCATCGGACGATGCCTGCACAGACCCCCGGAGCCTGCACAGACCACCGGCAGGCCGGCACAGCCCCCCGGCAGGCCGGCACAGCCCCCCGGCAGGCCGGCACAGCCCCCCGGAGCCTGCACAGCCCCCCGGCAGGCCGGCACAGCCCCCCGGCAGGCCGGCACAGCCCCCCGGAGCCTGCACAGACCACCGGCAGGCCGGCACAGACCACCGGAGCCTGCACAGACCCCCTGGCAGGCCGGCACAGCCCCCCGAAAGGTCCGTACAGACCCCAGAGAGGCTGTACAAGGGCAGGAAAGGGTTTTTCTTATTCCGATACCGGAAGTCCCATAGACTTGAATGGGACTTCCGGTATCGGAATCGGCGATACCGATACTTTTTTTAAAGATCGGCCGATACCATCCGATACGATACTTTGAAGTATCGGACGGTATCGCTCAACTCTACCAATGACATAAAGTTCCGGAAGGTGTCAGTCTCCAACAGCCTGAATGACAGCATCTCAAGGGCCAGTAGTTTGGCAATGCCGGCATTCAGAGCCAGTGCTCGGGGATGGTTTGCCGAGTATGGCCGCTTTTTCTCCCATGCCTGTGCTACCAATTGCTGGTGAGTGGCCTGGGAGTGTGCTGATGACTGCGAACGTGGTTCAGTGGGTGGAATTTCACTGGGTCTCTGGACAACAGTGGCAGTGGTTCTTCCATGGCGTTCCAGTGAGGAAGCCGAACCAGCTGTGTGTGAGCTGGAGGAAGAGGCCCCAACACGAGCTGAAGAGGTGGTAGGTGCTGCTAAAGGTTGGCCTACATCTTCAGTGTGTCTGTGTAACTCCACCTCGTGCTTGGTACGCACATGTTTCCACATATTTGTGGTATTGAGGTTGGTCACATTTTTCCCTCGTTTCACTTTCTGATGACACAGCTTGCATTTGACAAAGCAAATGTCATCTGCAACTGTGTCAAAAAAAGACCACGCACTGCAAATCCTGGGAGCGCCCGTTTTGTGTTTTGGAAGAGGATTGCTCCTCACGGGTGCCAAAGTGGAGGCTACAGGCAACCAAGTCTGCCCCCGCCCTCTCCCTCCTCTTTTGGCCGTTCGGGGAATCTCTTCCTCAGAGCTGCTCCCACCACCTTCCTGTGGCTGACGCCATGATGGGTCAAGGACCTCATCATCTCCACTCCCCTCTTCAAGCACCGGATGGTCCTGGGTTGTCTCGCCAGCACCGTACGCACCAGAAATTGGCAACTGAGTCTCATCATCATCAGATGAGCACTGAGGTGTGCTGACAATAGGCACTGGCCCACCCGCCTCTTCAGATTCAGAGGGACAAAGCAGTTGCGCATCACTGCATACTCCCTCTTCTTCACGCTCTAGAATGCTGCTTGGCTGGCCACCTCTTTCCAAGCCAACAGATTCTGAGAACAGAAGTAAAGATTGAGATGGCTCCTGTCCAGGGCTCTCAGACTGCCTGGGCAATTTGGCAGGTGGTGAAGAGACAGATGGTTGCTCTTCAGTGCTCTGGCCTTGGGAGGATGCGGAAGTCATTGAAGTGGATGCGTTAGCTGCCATCCATCCGACAACGGCTTCAATTTGTTCATCACGTAGCAGTGGGGTACGGCGAGGTCCTACAAAGCTGCGCATGAAGGACTGTTGCCTGGTAAAAGTGGGGGATGCCGGGTCACTGGTGGCCGCAGCAGATACCGAATCTCCACGTCCTCTCCCTGCTGAATCCCCCCGTCCTCTCCCTGCTGAAACTCAATGGCCACGACCACGTGCCTTACTCCCTGCCTTCTTCATCTTGGTAGACTGATAAAGATAGGCAGAAAAGTAAAAAAGGGGTGGCTTAGTGTTCTTATTCCTGAACACCTGCTAACCAGTATAAGAAACACTAATTTGGCTAAGAGTGTGTGTACTACACTTTAATATGATCTTATGTGGCCTAGACAACTGTAAAGTGGAGTGTTTGGTGAACTTTATTTCCTTTTTTTGGGGGGGGGGAAGAAAAGGATGTGACCAAAGTTTGAAAGCTATAGTATCACAAACTTTTTGGAGCGATTACAATGCAGGAAGCTAACCTACAATGCAATTGATGAGGCTCCAAAAAATAGGGTGATACTAGCCTGGCTGGCCCTGAAGGGCACAAGCCAGCAAAAAGGCTCCTCTATCTAATCCTATATAGTGTTTGCAACCAACCAATGACAATGGATGCGGTTGGAAGCACACTAATATAGGAGCAAAAATCTGGCTAAATTAGCTGCAAAAAAAGGACTATGTATGAGGCAGTGACGCACGCTGAGCGGACTACAGCTAGCGGTGGCTGTAGAACACACTGCAACGTGAGCTGCACTCACACACAGAGAGACCTATCAGACAGCCAAAAACAGTGCAGAGAAATTGGCTATAGCACTGAAAGGCTGCTGAAAGGCTTCGCTGTCCTCTCCTTTAGTGTTTGCAACCAACGTATATGGATACGTATGGAAGCACACTATACAGGAGAAAAAAAAAGCAGCAATAAAAGAAAAATGTGTATGAGGCAGAGACACACGCTGGCCGGCCTACAAGCAGACGTGCCTGCAGGACACACTACACAGCGTGGGTCTGCACTCACACAGCCCTTGCAGACAGCTGTGAACACTGCTGCTAGGCAAAAGAAAGCTACAGTGGTGGTTTATGTAGCCTGGATAAAGCACAATATTGTTTTTAGAATCGCTATTTCTAATTGTCCCTCACAGTCTTCAACAGCAGCCTGTCCCTAGCTGAATTCACAGCAGAGTGACCAGAAATGGCGGCTGCAGCGGTTTTTATAGTGCATCATGACATCATTTCAGCAGCCAATCACAGCCATGCCAGTAGTTAACATGCCTACATGCCTAACAGGATGTGCCCACACTTCTGAGGATCCCCATTGGCTGAATCAAATCGAGCGGGCTCCTATCATTATGGGAACTTCCGATTCTGGTATTCGATATGAAAAAAGTATCGGAACTAAGTATCGGAATTCCGATACAGCTAATATCGGCTGATACCCGATACTTGCGGTATCGGAATGCTCAACACTACCAATGAGTAATTGATAGGAATCTTGACACATTTTAGAAATACAGCACTAGATGCAAATACAGTAATCAGTGGTAGTGATGGTCGAATCCGAACAGTAAAGTTCAGGTCCATACCGAATAACTAGTGTTTGTGCATGGAACATAAATACAGGCTTCTCCGGGAAGTCTGTTTTACTGTTTGGAATCAGCACCCTGAACATCGGGTGTTTCCCATGCTCTCATCTGCAAAATAACGCAAGAAAAACTGGCTGCTCTGATTGACAGCGAGATCTGGTCACAAGCATCTGCTGATAAGAGTTACTGAAGTCACTGAAAACAGTGAGTACAGTCACCACTGATGGGAGTATTCATCAGCTATGTCATGTGACAGTATGGGCATCTGTGGATTAGGCAAAAAGTGAATATTTTGTTTATTATTTTCTGCTCTTTTACAGGTGACAAGGACTTCAGTGGAATAGTCGTAACATCAACCCCTCAACCATTACCCCACTTGCTACCACCACTGGGCAAGTGGGAAGAGCCGGGCAAAATGCCAGGACTCGTACATTTAATTGATGCACCTTTTATGGGGCAGCTGAGAGCTGATGTTTTTAGTCTGGGAGAGGCCAATATCCATGGCCCCTTACCAGCCTGAGAATACCAGCCACCAACAGTCTGCTTTAGCTTGGTTGATTGTCAAAAATGGGGGGACCCCCACACCACTCTTTTATGATTTATTTAAATAATTTAAAACAATTGTGTGGGAACCCCTCTATTCTTGATAACCAGCCATAATAAAGCTGACAGCTGATGGTTGCAACCCACAGCTGTTAATTTTGCTGCGCTGGTTGTCAAAAAGAGAAGAGACCCCATGTCTTTTTATTTATTTCTAGCACAGGTGCTGGCTAATGAATACTCCCATCAGAGGCACTTGCTCTCACTGTTTTCAGCATAGTGTTTGACGAGTGTGACCAACTTTTTACTTTTTACTACTGAGGCCGCCTATGCAGCATCAGTAGTAAAAGATAAAATGTAAAAAATAATAAAAAAATAAAAAATGGTGTTATTCTTACCTTCCGACGTCCCGCGCAGCCTTCCCACCTCTCTCCATGCTCTCGTTCCCAGTAATCCTTTGCGAAAATGCCCACGATGACGTCCGTTCTCGCGGGATCGCGACGTCTCGTGGTAATTCGCAATGACGTCGCGCGAATGACCGTGAGACATCGCGATCCCGTGAGAACAGACGTCATTGCGGGCATTTTCGCAAAGGATTACTGGGAACGAAAGCGTGGAGAGAGGCGGGAAGGCTGCGCGGGACGTCGGAAGGTAAGAACAACAATATTTTTTATTTTAAATTCTATTTTTTACAGGGATATGGTACCCAAAGCCCGGAGGACAGTCTCCTCTCCTCCGGACCGTGGGTACCATCCGCAATTGTTCTGCTTACTTTTCGCATGGTGTGCACAGCCACATGCGGGAAGTAAGCGGAACAATGCATTCCTATGGATGCAGGATCACCGCGATTCCGCAAAATTAATGAGCATGCTGCGTTTTTTACCGCGAAGTGATTCCGCCGCGGTAAAAACCGCAGCATTAGCACAACATTGCGGAATCCCATAGGAATGCATGGGATGCTTATTTTTCTCATTTTTGCGGCAAAATCACGTGGTTAAAATCGCCACGGAAACGCGAAAAAAGAACACCACGTGTGAACCCAGCCTTATGCAAATAATATGCCCTCTATTCATTTTAATGGGGTCTAGGTTCGGGTACCATTCTGGACCTTTTTTTAGATGTTTGGCTGAATCCTCCAGACCTGAACATCCACTGGTTCACTCATCACTATTTAAGAGAAAGGAACAATGCCAAATGTATTTTTTGTTCCTGGGACAAACTTTGCAGTCAGTTCTGCACAAACTAGACAGCTATGAAGAAATATCATCTATATGTTACCAGGGCCGACCTTAGGCTAAATGGGGAACTGTGAAAGATTGTCCTTTGATGCTCCCATGTAATTTTTTTCTTCACAATATATGCTTGGGCAGGTGATTAACTTTTAACTCCTAAAATATTGATTTAGGCATGCTTCCTGTTTTGATGTTTTTTTCATAAAATAGTGTTCCCTAAAAGAGCGCACCTGTAGTGTTGAGCATTCCGATACTGCAAATATCGGGTATCGGCCGATATTCGCTGTATCGGAATTCCGATAACGAGTACCGATATTTTTTCAATATCGGATACCGGAATCGGAAGTTCCCATAATGCAATGAGCCACTGTTGTGGCTGTGATTGGCTGCTGAAATGATGTCATCATGATGCGCGGTCTGTGTGCATCATGATGTGGTCTGTGCGGGCCTGCCAGGGGTCTGTGCCGGCTGCCGGGGGTCTGTGCGGGATGCCGGGGGTCTGTATGGGCCTGCCGGGGGTTTGTGTGTGTGCAGGCATAGTCCGATGGGACTACAAGTCCCATCGGGCGATGCCTGCTACAATGACAGTGATTGACACATTAGCCAATGATGGGACAGTAGTAGTCCCATCATCCGGCTAATGTGTTGAATGTAAAAAAAACACAAAACAACATACATACTACATACATACTACATACATACAACATACATACTACATACATACTTCATATATACTACATTCATACAACATACATACATACTACATACATACTACATACACTCACTGGCCACTTTATTAGGTACACCTGTCCAACTGTGTGTTAAGACTTAATTTCTAATCAGCCAATCACATGGCGGCAACTCAGTGCATTTAGGCATGTAGACATGGTCAAGACAATCTCCTGCAGTTCAAACCGAGCATCAGTATGGGGAAGAAAGGTGATTTGAGTGCCTTTGAACGTGGCATGATTGTTGGTGCCAGAAGGGCTGGTCTGAGTATTTCAGAAACTGCTGATCTACTGGGATTTTCACGCACAACCATCTCTAGGGTTTACAGAGAATGGTCCGAAAAAGAAAAAAAATCCAGTGAGCGGCAGTTCTGTGGCCGGAAATGCCTTGTTGATGTCAGAGGTCAGAGGAGAATGGGCATACTGGTTCGAGCTGATAGAAAGGCAACAGTGACTCAAATTGCCACCCGTTACAACCAAGGTAGGCAGAAGAGCATCTCTGAACGCACAGTGTGTCGAACTTTGAGGCAGATGGGCTACAGCAGCAGAAGACCACACTGGGTACCACTCCTCTCAGCTAAGAACAGGAAACTGAGGCTACAATTTGCACAAGCTCATCGAAATTGGACAGTAGAAGATTGGAAAAACGTTGCCTGGTCTGATGAGTCTCGATTTCTGCTGCGACATTCGGATGGTAGGGTCAGAATTTGGCGTAAACAACATGAAAGCATGGATCCATCCTGCCTTGTATCAACGGTTCAGGCTGGTGGTGGTGGTGTCATGGTGTGGGGAATTTTTTCTTGGCACTCTTTGGGCCCCTTGGTACCAATTGAGCATCGTTGCAACGCCACAGCCTACCTGAGTATTGTTGCTGACCATGTCCATCCCTTTATGACCACAATGTACCCAACATCTGATGGCTACTTTCAGCAGGATAATGCGCCATGTCATAAAGCTCGAATCATCTCAGATTGGTTTCTTGAACATGACAATGAGTTCACTGTACTCAAATGGCCTCCGCAGTCACCAGATCTCAATCCAATAGAGCATCTTTGGGATGTGGTGGAACGGGAGATTCGCATCAGGGATGTGCAGCCGACAAATCTGCGCCAACTGTGTGATGCCATCATGTCAATATGGTCCAAAATCTCTGAGGAATGCTTCCAGCACCTTGTTGAATCTCTGCCACGAAGAATTGAGGCAGTTCTGAAGGCAAAAGGGGGTCCAACCCCTTACTAGCATGGTGTACCTAATAAAGTGGCCAGTGAGTGTATATACTACATTCATACAGCATACTACATACATACTACATACATACTACATATATACTACATTCATACAGCATACATACTTACTACATACATCTACATATATACAACATTCATACAACATACATACTACATACATACTACATATATACTACATTCATACAGCATACATACATACTACCTACATACTACATATATATACTACATTCATACATCATACATACATACTACATATATACTACATTCATGCAACATACATACATACTACATACATACTACATTCATACAGCATACATACATTCAACACATTAGCCGGATGATGGGACTACTACTGTCCCATCATTGGCTAATGTGTCAATCACTGTCATTGTAGCAGGCATCGCCCGTTAGGCCCGTACAGACCCCCAAGAGGCCCGCACAGAGCCCGCCCGCACACACAGACATGCACTGTGTCCGCCCATGCACCACCCACACTCTTCCCCACTCCCGAACTGGATGTACAAGGAAAGAAAGGGTTTTTTTTAATCCGATATTTCTTTCCCATTGACTTGAATGGGACTTCCGGTATCGGAATCGGCGATACCCTATACTTTTTGTGTATCGGGTCGATCCAATCCGATCCGATATTTCTGGATATCGGATGGTATCGCTCAACACTACACACCAGTAGTGTTGAGCATTCCGATACTGCAAATATCGGGTATCGGCTGATATTCGCTGTATCGGAATTCCGAGTACCGATATTTTTTCAATATCGGATACCGAAATCGGAAGTTCCCATAATGCAATGAACCACTGTTGTGGCTGTGATTGGCTGCTGAAATGATGTCATCAGGCCCGCACAGACCCCCGGCAGCCGGCACAGGAACCCGGCAGGCCCGTACAGACCCCCGACAGCCGGCACAATCCCCCGGCAGGCCCATACAGACCCCCGGCAGCCGGCACAAGCCCTCGGCAGGCCCGTCCAGACCCCTGGCAGCCGGCACAAGCCCCCGGCAGGCCCGTCTAGACCTGGTAGGCCTGCACAGACCCCGCCCGCACACACAGACATGCACAGTGTCCGCCCACGCACCGCCCACACTCTTCCCCCCTCCCAAACTGGATGTGCAAGTAAAGAAAGGGTTTTTTTTCATTCCGATATTTCTGTTCCATTGACTTGAATGGGACTTCCGGTATCGGAATCAGCGATACCCGATACTTTTTTTGTATCGGGCCGATCCAATCCGATCCAATATTTCTCTATATCGGATGGTATCGCTCAACACTACACACCAGTAATATTTTTTTTTATTTTCCCCTCTATTAACAAACAGTAATGTGTATGCAGAGTGTATTGCAACACTTACTGGTCTCTGTCTTCTGCCATTTACAGCACCACTCTGGTTCACTCCGACACTGGTAAGTATTGCAATACATTCTGCATACCTATTGCTGTCTGCTAATGAAGGTCAAATTAAAAGCTCTTTTAGCCTAATATACAAACCAGCAAGATATCATGATGCAGAAGTGTAATTCTGCACTTAATATGTTCAGTTACAGATTTCTGCATTGTGATGTTATGCAACTTAAAAGAGTTGTTAAATGTGTAAAATTGCATAGTGCTTGAAAAACCAAACACTGTGCAATTAGGCCGGGTTCACATTAGCATTTGAGTCCGCAGTGTGGTGCTGCGAACTTCTTTCCTTAGGCTCCATCTACTTCTGCATGCATCCTGCATACCTATCTTTAACACTGTGTATGCTGGGGCATGTGTTGTATGCGAATGCATCCGCATGCGTCATTTTGAAGTGCTCTCCGAATGCAACATGCTGCATTTTCTTGCGTACGGTGGGCACGTCAAAAGGACGCATCCGCATACAACGCATGTCCCTGCGTACACAATGTTAAAGATAGGTACGCAGGATGCATGCGGAAGTAGACAGAGCTTAAGGAAAGAAGTCCGCAGCAAACGCTAATGTGAACCTAGCCTTATTAAAAATCCTCTACTTTCTCAATAACAGAAGGAGTTTTAAAATAGTACATTGCTTTTTGCATAGAATACAATAATATGCCCACACTACATTATCAACACACACAGCTCTGTTATGTCAACATATAAACTTTGCTATGTGAACATGCACACAGCTCTGCATCAACACACGCAGTGCTGCTACATCAACACACATTTCTACTATATTAAAATACTTCAGAAAGATTAAGCAGACTATGGAGTTGTGGTATATTGTTCGACTGTTCAGAGACACCTGCACAAAAATGGCTTTCATAGAACAATCATAAGAAGGAAACCTCTCCTGCGTTCTCACAATAAAATTCAGTGTCAGAAGTATGTAAAAGAACATACTGTATAAACTAACCTGAAGCATTTTGGAAACAAGTCCTATAGACCGATGAGGTTAAAATAAAATTCTTTGGCCGCAATTATCAAAGATATGTGGGGAGAAAAAAGGGCACTTAATTTCAGGAAAAGAACATCTTGCCAATAATGATGAGAAAATGTGTTTCAATAAGGTGTAATCTGAGCATGCTTGGGTGCTAACCAAGTATCTTGGACGTGCTTGTAATAGGGGTTTTCATTCTGACCCAAAGTCAGACATGCCGGATCACCAGTGAGGCCGAATTAAGAGATAAGGTGCCCAACTAGCAAGTTCTCAGAGAAAAATAATCCACACTTGTGAGAAAGTCACTTTTATGTTTATTCACACAAGAATGCAGTATTTTATACTATTCACAGCAATTTATCTCAATGTAGCTCATACAGCTCCCCCCCCTGTTAAGCAGGTCATGATGACTTTATTTATCATGCACCCAAAACATGTTTTTTCAGAATTTAAAAATTTAAAAACATTGCATATGAGATAAGAAGTATAAAATCCTTGAATATGAGACTAAGGCTACACATGCAAAAACAAAATCTAGAGGCAAAAACATTAACCCTTCTATATCATGCTCGAAAAATATGTTTGAGACACCGTGACTACATGTCTGTTTGTTAGGCAAGCCCTGCATGTGCTGCGGCTGTCAAACAGCTGTGATACATGCAGCAGTGGGGTCTTGAACATATTTTTCGAGCTCTACCAAGATGCTCAGTTAGTATCAGAGTATGATCGGAAAACACCTTTGCTGAGCATGTTCGCTCATCTCTATTTGTCCAACCATTGAGCATGAGAGTTGCTTTGGGGTTGTGTTGCAGCCAATATCCCAGGGATTATTTCACAGACAGAGGGAAGAATGAATTCAAAGAATGTCAACAAATTCTTGATGCAATCATAAAATCACCTGTAAAAAAGCTGAAGTTGAAAAGAGGATGGCCCCTACAAATGGATAATGATCGTAAACACATGACAAAATCCACAATAGACTACCTCAAAAGGCACAAGCTGAAGGTTTTGTAATGGCCCTCACAGTCCTCTGTTCTGAATATCATTGAAAATCTGTACCTAGACCTCAAAATAGCAGTGCATGCAAGACAACCCAGGAATCTCACAGAGCTGGAAGAATTTTCCAAGAAAGAATGGATGAAAATCCCTCAAACAAGAATTGAAAGACTCTTGGCTAGCTACAAAAAGTGTTTACAAGCTGTGATAATTGCAAAAGAAGATGCTGCTAGGTACTAACCTTGCAGTGTGCCCAAACTTTTGCATTGGCCCATTTTCTTTTTTTTTAATTTTTAAAATGTAAACGATAAAAATATATACTTTTTTGCCTGTAATACAAAGGAAATGTGTCATATTTAACTTTAGGCCTTTTAGAGATCATTTCATCTTCAACTTGCTTAACTGTTCACAATAATAGTAATTTACATCAGGGGTACCAGACATTTACATGCCAGTGTACATCAGATTTTTTTATTTAATTTATGCACTATTCCCTCAATGTGTTTCATTTTGTTAGTTTTACCTTATTCTGTTGTTCTTTTCTGTCTGAGAATGCAAGAATTCTTTCTGTTCTGTGGGACATGTAAACTTATGGTGACTCTCCTGGGAATTACATGTCCTCATGTTCTATCCAGGGGTTTACCACTTCAGCAATCATAACTTCCTATATGATGAAACTGGATGGATGGAATCATACAAGTTTTCCATGTGAGGAGAGGGGCTTAGAAACTATCATAGTTAGTGATTGTCACGACTGCAGCCGCAGATGCGGCCCAGCAGGCGCCTCCACGCCGGGGACGGAATATGGATCCTCTATACCACAGAGGGGGACTCGGGCCTACCCGAACTAGGGAAGGGTAGCGACCGGGATACTGTGGCAGCTGAGCATGTGGACAAGGACACGTAGGACTTGATGACGCCGCACAACTTCAGGTATAAATAAAGTAAAGTTTACTTAAAGTAAAGTCACAGTACATAGACAAAACCAGGACACATGAGGTCATCAGGACATCAGGACACACGAGGTCATCCCGACGCAGGTAGGACATCAGGGTCACCCACAGGACATCAGAGTCACCGGCGGACATCAGTCGGGAGTCGTTTGGTTCCGTACTTCCAACACGACCTACAGGCATCACTGCAGTCATCCAGCTCCAGGCAGCGGTCATCAGATTCCAGACTGCGGTCGTCAGGCTCCAGACATCGGACCTAGGAAGGAACTCAAGCGTGATGATACTAACACCGCAGGATTGCTGGGCCTGCATGGAGCTAGCATTGCATGGTAGTCAGAGCACAGCATAATACACAGACATAATCCAAACACAGAAGGATTCCAGGAACATAACACAGCAGACAGTTCAGACATAGTCAGGTAAGGGATAGGTAAAGGATCAAGGATTCCAGCCGGAATACACCGTCTCCAGGCCAGGGCGAATTTAGACGGGGTCAGGTACATGACAGGTACAGGATCAGGGATTCAGGCCTGGATATACCGCCTCCGGGGCAGGGTGAGGGAACAGGACAAAGCAGGAATCAAGGCAGGGAATTTGGTACCATAACCGAGACAGATGAGGTCCACAGACACGAGACACACATGGCAAAGTCCAAGAGCTTTGTGAGTTGTGAGTAGCTCTGGCCCCGCCCATAGGGCAGGGTCAGTTTATAAAGGAGTTGCCCCTCAGCAATTGGCTGGGGACAGCATTTCAAGTACACACACTAACCCTGATAAAAGCAGGGGAGGTGTAGCCACGCACACCCTAAGCACACACAGAAGCCATTGCAGCACAATCAGTGCAGGAACTGCAGCTTAGAGCACCTGGCATCGTCTGCAAGCCTAGACACACATGGAAAGTCATGCACCAGCTGCAAATAACCTCACAACCCATGGACAGCTTCCACAGCGGCGACCAGGGACCGCACATGTGAATGGTCAAGCAGCAGAGCAAAGACCTAACACCACATGTGCAGCTACACAGCAGAGCAGGGAACTGAGCATGCTCTATACAGGTAACAGCCAGCAGTATCCCAGCTCAATTAGGGGGAAAGGAGTAAGGGGTTAAAGCAGAAAACATGCATTGTCACGCCGACAATCAAATACAAATAGAACGGCGTGAAAGTGATAATGATTAGACAGTTCTTGTCAGAAAGTTAAAGGGAATCTGACAACCATTGGCAGTATGAGCCAAGTACTGGCTGTATGATTTCATTCAGTTATGTTAGATTCCTAAATGCTGTGGTATCAGCAGACAAAATCATTTTAGACAATTGTATGTGTCCAAATTTGTGGGAACAGATGGGCAAAGTCCCTATTCTCTTCAAGCATGAATGTGCCCAAGTGCATAATGGACAGTTCAAACTGGCATGTTTGGGATGATTTGGAGTAGGAGAACTTGAGTGGCCCACACAGAGACCTAACTTAGCCCCATTGAACAACTTTAGGATGAACTACAACAACAAAGATTGCAAGCCACAGACACTACACAATTTTGCATAAAGACTTCCCAGGTGTCATGACTGTGTCCGCGGACGTGGCCCAGCAGGTGCCTCCACGCCAACGACGAGGAGTGAGCATCCTTCAGGGATGCAATATGGACCCTCTCTACCACAGAGGGGTACCCGAGCCTACCCAAGCTAGGGAAGGGCAGTGACCGGGATTCTGTGGCAGCTGAGCATATGGACAAAGAAGACACATAGGATTTGATAACACTGCAAAACTTCAGGTATAAAGACATAAAGTTTACTTAAAGTAAATTCACACAGTACATAGATGAAACAGGGCTATGCCAGGCTCCCGATTCCACACCTCCCAGAAGGGTACCACCCAGTGGACCCCAAGGCACCAATGGATCACCAAGGCACGCATAGGTGGGACATCGGGACACAGGCAGGACATAAAGGTACATGAGGACATCAGGACACAGGCTGGACATCAGGACACAGGCAGGACATCAGGGTCATTGGCAGACATCAGACAGGAGTCGTTTAATTCCGGACATCTGACATGACCTACAGGCACCACTACGGTCATCAGGCTCCAGGCTCCAGACAGAGGTCATCAGGTACCAGAGTGCAGTCATCAGGCTCCGGCATCAGACCTAGGAAGGAATTCAAGCATGATGGTGCTAGAACTGCAGGATTGCTGGGCCTGCATGGAGCTAGCATCGCATGGTAGTCAGAGCACAGGGTAGTAGATGCTCAGCAGGAACACTGGTTACAAGAGACTCAGTCACTAGGTGCGAGACTCCAAACACAGAGGGATTCCAGAAACAAAACGGCAGACACAGTTCAGACAGGGTCAGGTACAGAACAGGTACAGGATCAGGGATTCAGGCCTGGATATACCGCCTCCAGGGCAGGGCACAGGAACAGGACAAAGCAGGAATCAAGGCACGGACTTTAGTACCAAAACATAGACAGGAGACGTCCAGGGACACAGACATATGGCAAAGTTCAGGAGCTTTGTGAGTAGAGAAGGGGAAGTTTATATAGGAGCTGCCCCTCAGCAATTGGCTGGGGACAGCATTTCGAGTACACACACTAACCCTGATAAAAGCAGGGGAGGTGTGGCCACGCACACCCTAAGCACACACAGAAACCATTGCAGCACAATCAGTGCAGGAACTGCAGCTTGGAGCACCTGGCATCGTCTGCAAGCCTAGACACACATGGAAAGTCATGCACCAGCTGCAAATGACCTCACAACCCGTGGACAGCTTCCACAGCGGTGACCAGGGACTGCACATGTGAATGGTCAAGCAGCAGAGCAAAGACCTAACACCACATGCACGGCTACACAGCAGAGCAGGGAACTGCGCAGGCTCCATACAGGTAACAGCCATCAGTATCCCAGCTCAATTAGGGGGAAAGGAGCAAAGGGTTAAAGCAAAGACATGCATTGTCCTGCTGACAACCAGGTACAAACAGAAAGGCGTGACACCAGGAGAGTGTGAGCTACTTTATCTGCAATGGAGGGACCAACTCTATATTAAGGCCTATGGATTTATATTGGGATGCAATTGTTGTATATCTATCCATCTATCTATCTATCCAGTGGCGCATCCTGGGAGTGCAGCTGGGGCTTGTGCCCCAGGTGCAGCCGGCAGGGGGGCGCAGTCGGGCCACCTAAAGCGGTGGTGCGCAGTGTCTCCCCTGGCGGCGGCATTCTGCCGCCCCCCGGACTATGAGTCGGTCTTTCTCTGTATCGGCTGTCAAGATGACAGCTGCCACAGAGAAACTGCAGTGCGCTGGCTGCCAGAACGGAGTTGATTTTTGAAGGCGATGATGTCACCAGAAGGGGCGAGGCCTCCTTCAGTCCAGTGAAGCTCCGATAGCAGGAAACGGGGGGTTTTGCTGCTGAGGCTGCTGGAGAAGCAGGAAATGAGGGACTGCATCATGGAGCTATGTGAGAAGACCGATGTGCTGCACCATGGACCCTTGTACAATCGGGAATGAGGACCCAAGACTCAGTGTGCGAGCTCTGAGGATGGATTTTGGAAAGGGATTGATGCTACTTGAGTGAGACTGCATAGGGAAGATTATGATGAGGTGCTGTGTGGGGAATTGGGGGATGATGAGGGGCTGTGTAGGGAATTGGGTGATGAGGAGCTGTGTGGAGAAGGGGTGATGAGGAGGATGATGAGGCGCTGTGTGGGGAGTGGAGGATGATGATCTGCTGTTTGGGTATTAGGGGGATGATGAGTGGCTGTGTGGGGAATTGGGGGGTGATGTGGGGCTGTGTGGAGAAGGCGTGATGTGGGATGATGAGGGGCTGTGTGGAGAAGGAGTGATGTGGGGGTGATGATGGGCTGTGTGGGGATTGGGGGATGGTGACAGAGTGTGCCGGGAATGGGGGGAATTAATGTGTGTGGGGAGATTTGGAGTTGGGATGGGGGTGTTTAATGTGTGTGGGGAGATTTGAGGACACAAAATGAGGAGCAAAGGGGGAGATGCACAGCATGTATGAGGAAACAGTACATGAGAATGGGGGGCATGTATGAGGAATAGTGTTGAGCATTCCGATACCGCAAGTATCGGGTATCGGCCGATATTAGCTGTATCGGAATTCCGATACTTAGTTCCGATACTTTTTTCATATCGAATACCGGAATCGGAAGTTCCCATAATGCTAGGAGCCCGCTCGATTTGATTCAGCCAATGGGGATCCTCAGAAGTGTGGGCACATCCTGTTAGGCATGTAGGCATGTTAACTACTGGCATGGCTGTGATTGGCTGCTGAAATGATGTCATGATGCACTATAAAAACCGCTGCAGCCGCCATTTCTGGTCACTCTGCTGTGAATTCAGTTAGGGACAGGCTGCTGTTGAAGACTGTGAGGGACAGTTAGAAATAGCGATTCTCAAAACACATATAGTGCTTAACCCAGGCTACATAAACCACCACTGTAGCTTGCTTTTCCCTAGCAGCGCTGTTTTCACAGCTGTCTGCAAGGGCTGTGTGAGTGCAGACCCACGGTGTGTAGTGTGCCCTGCAGGCACGTCTGCTTGTAGGCCGCCCAGCGTGTGTCTCTGCCTCATACACATTTTTCTTTTATTGCTGCTTTTTTTTCTCCTGTATAGTGTGCTTCCATACGTATCCATATACATTGGTTGTAAACACTAAAGGAGTGGACAGCGGAGCCTTTCAGCAGCCTTTCAGTGCTATAGCCCATTTCTCTGCACTGTTTTTGGCTGTCTGATAGATCTCTCTGTGTGTGAGTGCAGCTCACGTTGCAGTGTGTTCTACAGCCACCGCTAGCTGTAGTCCGCTTAGCGTGCATCACTGCCTCATACATAGTCCTTTTTTTGCAGCTAATTTAGCCAGATTTTTGCTCCTATATTAGTGTGCTTCCAACCGCATCCATTGTCATTGGTTGGTTGCAAACACTATATAGGATTAGATAGAGGAGCCTTTTTGCTGGCTTGTGCCCTTCAGGGCCAGCCAGACTAGTATCACCCTATTTTTTGGAGCCTCATCAATTGCATTGTAGGTTAGCTTCCTGCATTGTAATCGCTCCAACAAGTTTGTGATACTATAGCTTTCAAACTTTGGTCACATCCTTTTCTCCCCCCCCAAAAAAAAAGGAAATAAAGTTCACCAAACACTCCACTTTACAGTTGTCTAGGCCACATTAGATCATATTAAAGTGTAGTACACACACTCTTAGCCAAATTAGTGTTTCTTATACTGGTTAGCAGGTGTTCAGGAATAAGAACACTAAGCCACCCCTTTTTTACTTTTCTGCCTATCTTTATCAGTCTACCAAGATGAAGAAGGCAGGGAGTAAGGCACGTGGTTGTGGCCGTGGAGTTTCAGCAGGGAGAGGACGGGGGGATTCAGCAGGGAGAGGACGTGGGGATTCGGTGTCTGCTGCGGCCACCAGTGACCCGGCATCCCCCACTTTTACCAGGCAACAGTCCTTCATGCGCAGCTTTGTAGGACCTCGCCGTACCCCACTGCTGCGTGACGAACAAATTGAAGCCGTTGTCGGATGGATGGCAGCTAACGCATCCACTTCAATGACTTCCGCATCCTCCCAAGGCCAGAGCACTGAAGAGCAACCATCTGTCTCTTCACCACCTGCCAAATTGCCCAGGCAGTCTGAGAGCCCTGGACAGGAGCCATCTCAATCTTTACTTCTGTTCTCAGAATCTGTTGGCTTGGAAAGAGGTGGCCAGCCAAGCAGCATTCTAGAGCGTGAAGAAGAGGGAGTATGCAGTGATGCGCAACTGCTTTGTCCCTCTGAATCTGAAGAGGCGGGTGGGCCAGTGCCTATTGTCAGCACACCTCAGTGCTCATCTGATGATGATGAGACTCAGTTGCCAATTTCTGGTGCGTACGGTGCTGGCGAGACAACCCAGGACCAGCCGGTGCTTGAAGAGGGGTGTGGAGATGATGAGGTCCTTGACCCATCATGGCGTCAGCCACAGGAAGGTGGTGGGAGCAGCTCTGAGGAAGAGATTCCCCGAACGGCCAAAAGAGGAGGGAGAGGGCGGGGGCAGACTTGGTTGCCTGTAGCCTCCACTTTGGCACCCGTGAGGAGCAATCCTCTTCCAAAACACAAAACGGGCGCTCCCAGGACTTGCAGTGCGTGGTCTTTTTTTGACACAGTTGCAGATGACATTTGCTTTGTCAAATGCAAGCTGTGTCATCAGAAAGTGAAACGAGGGAAAAATGTGAGCAACCTCAATACCACAAATATGTGGAAACATGTGCATACCAAGCACGAGGTGGAGTTACACAGACACACTGAAGATGTAGGCCAACCTTCAGCAGCACCTACCACCTCTTCAGCTCGTGTTGGGGCCTCTTCCTCCAGCTCACACACAGCTGGTTCGGCTTCCTCACTGGAACGCCATGGAAGAACCACTGCCACTGTTGTCCAGAGACCCAGTGAAATTCCACCCACTGAACCACGTTCGCAGTCATCAGCACACTCCCAGGCCACTCACCAGCAATCGGTAGCACAGGCATGGGAGAAAAAGCGGCCATACTCGGCAAACCATCCCCGAGCACTGGCTCTGAATGCCGGCATTGCCAAACTACTGGCCCTTGAGATGCTGTCATTCAGGCTGGTGGAGACTGGCACCTTCCGGAACTTTATGTCATTGGCAGTTCCACAATACAATGTGTCCAGCTGCTTTTATTTCAGCAGGCAAGCCGTCCCTGCCCTGCAAAAGCATGTGGAGGGAAAAATTAAAAATGCGCTACTAAATGCCGTCAGTAGCAAGGTCCACCTGACCACCGATGCGTGGACCAGTAGCCATGGACAGGGACGATACCTTTCCCTCACTGCCCATTGGGTCAATGTTGTGGAGCCGGGTACAGATCTGGAGAGTGGCTCTGTACGTATTCTGCCAACTCCAAGGATTGCAGGAATGCAGTCTGTACATATTGAGTCCTCCTCCTACTCTAGTTCCTCGGAATCAGCACTGCGTGAGCCTGTTAGGCCAGATATGAGCACAGGTGTGGCCAAACGTCAACAGGCCGTCCTTAAATTAATTTCTTTAGGGAATCGGAGCCACACAGAACAGGAGCTCTGGAATGCCATCAAGCAGGAGAGCGATGTGTGGTTTGTGCCAGCGAATCTCCAGCCAGGTTTGGTAGTGAGTGACAATGGCCGAAATCTAGTGGCAGCTCTGGGCCTAGGCAACCTCACTCACATACCATGTCTGGCACATGTGCTCAATTTGGTCGTGCAGAGCTTTCTGAGGGACTATCCGGATCTTGATGCACTGCTGCACAAGGTTCGCCTAGAGTGTGCTCACTTGCGGCGTTCCAGCATGGCAAGATCGCGCATTGCATCTCTGCAACGCCGATTCCGCCTGCCAGAACATCGCATCATATGTGACCTCCCGACCAGGTGGAATTCAACGTTACATATGTTGGAGCGGTTGTGTGAGCAGCAGGCAGCAGTAATGGAGTACCAGCTGCATCAGGCGCAAACAAGTCGCACTGTGCGCCGGACACACTTCACCACCACTGAGTGGGCCACTATGAGGGACATCTGCCAAGTTTTGCGTGCCTTCGATGACTCCACGCGGATGGCCAGTGCAGATGATGCACTAATCAGCATGACTGTCCCCCTCATCTGTCTGCTTCAAAAAACCTTACAAGCACTAAGTGAGGAGGTTTTTGAAGAGGTCGAGGAAGAGCAGTCAGAAATGCCATCTGCTTCTGGCAAGTCTGTGCAACGTGCTTCCACACAAAGGCCCAGGCAGGGGACACTTAGTGAGGAGGATGACGAGGAGTCAATGGAGGAGGAGGAACACATCTCTCCAGAGGAGGGAGGTACACAAGGCTCTAGTAGTCAGTGTGTACAGCGAGGGTGGGGTGATGCTGAGCAGGCAGAGATGCTGCCTCAAGCTGGGGACAGCGTTTCCGGTCCAGTTGGCAGTCTGCAGCACATGGTTGATTTCATGCTGCAGTGCTTGTTAAATGACCGCCGCATCGCCAACATTCTCCACACGGCTGATTATTGGGTGTACACCCTCCTAGATCCTCGCTACCGGGACAACTTACAAAGCCTCATACCACAGTTGAACCGGCAGCGAAAAATGCGGGAGTACCAAGAAACACTTGTGCAGGTCATCATGTTCTCCATTCCCCCCGCAAGTGTTGCTGGTAGTGCTTTTCAAAGCAGCCATGTGGGTAGAGGCAGTGGAGGAAGCTCTGCACAAAGAGGTAGCAGAGGCAGTGCCGCAGGACAAGGCAAGGCCAGTATGGCCCAAATGTGGAAAAGTTTTGTGGGACCGCCACAAACGGCTACACCATCACAGACGGCTCCAGTCAGCAGGAGGAAACGTTTCCATCAGATGGTGACAGACTACTTGTCGTGCCCTGTTAGTGTTCTCCCAGACGGCTATTCCCCGTTCAAGTATTGGGTCTCTAAGCTGGATACATGGCCAGAGCTTAGCCAGTATGCATTGGAGGTGCTGGCTTGCCCTGCTGCCAGTGTATTATCAGAACGTGTCTTTAGTGCTGCAGGTGGTGTGGTAACAGACTGTCGCACACGACTATCCGCCGATAATGTTGACCGGCTTACTTTTCTGAAAATGAACAAGGCCTGGATCTCACCTGAATTTGCCAGTCCTCTTCCAGAATAAATAATTGGCTGGCAACAGGATCCAGGTCTCCTGTTGTGTTCATGTTTCTATGACCTGAACTTTATTTCCTGGGCTACAGCAACGCCCGTTGTTGCTCAGAAGTGCTGTCCGCACAGACAAAACACTCGCTAATGTGTAAGTGGGGTTCGGTAACGTCAGCTGATCCCCTGCTGTGTGTATGGCAAAGTGTCCTGCTCCCTCCACAGTCAAACAAACTCAGATTTACACATGGCTCCAAGTAGGCCTCGGCCTACTACCTGATTTTCCCTGGGCTCCGACACCGCCAGTTGGTGCTCAGAAGTGCTGTCCGCACAGACAAAACACTCGCTCATGTGTAAGTGGGGTTCGGTAACGTCAGCTGATCCCCTGCTGTGTGTACGGCAAACTCTCCTGCTGCCTACAACTTCTGACAACCTCTGATTTAATATGTTCTTTGATTTGCCCTCTGTCTCCACTCTGTTTTGAGTATTTCCTCCGACCTACAACACCGCCTGTTTCTGCTCTCAAGTGCCGTCTGCACAATCCACACTTGTTACTGTGTTACCTGGGTCCTGTAACATCTGCTCATCTCCAGAGGTGAGCACGGCAATGTCTCCTGCTTTGTCTACATTCCCACTACTTGTAGTGGAAATGTGGACAGAGCAGGAGACATTGCCTGACTCACCTCTAGGGAGAAGCTGCTGTTACAGAACCCCAGTAACACAGGAACAAGTGTGGGTTGTGCAGACGACATTTCAGAGCAGCAACTGGCGTGGTTGGAAGCCAGAGAAAATACTCGAAACAGAGTGAAGACAGAGGCCTAATTGGAGTACATTGACAGTTAGTAGTAGTCTAGAAACAATCGCAAACTGCCACCAAGTAGGCCTCGGCTTACTACCTGATTTTCCCTGGGCTCCGACACCGCCAGTTGGTGCTCAGAAGTGCTGTCCGCACAGACAAAACACTCGCTCATGTGTAAGTGGGGTTCGGTAACGTCAACTGATCCCCTGCTGTGTGTACGGCAAAGTGTCTTGCTCCCTCCACAGTCAAACAACCTCAGATTTACACCTGGCTCCAAGTAGGCCTCGGCCTACTACCTGTTTTTCCCTGGGCTCTGACACCTCCAGTTGGTGCTCAGAAGTGCTGTCCGCACAGACAAAACACTCGCTCATGTGTAAGTGGGGTTCGGTAACGTCAGCTGATCCCCTGCTGTGTGTACGGCAAAGTGTCCTGCTCCCTCCACAGACAAACAACCTCAGATTTACACCTAGCTCCAAGTAGGCCTCGGCCTACTACCTGATTTTCCCTGGGCTCCAACAACGCTAGTTGGTGCTCGGAAGTGCTGTCCACACAGAAAAAAACACTCGTTCATGTGAAAGTGGGGTTCGGTAACGTCAGCTGATCCCCTGCTGTGTGGAGGGCAAACTGCTGCTGCCTCCAAATTGTAACTACTTCAGATTTAAACATTCTCAGACGGCTGCTGTACGCATAAACTGGCGGTGTTGGTGGTCACGTGAAATCCTGGAAACAGAGTGGAGACAGATGCCTAATTGGAGCACGTTGACAGTGTGTTGTAGCCTACAAACAATCTAAAACTGCCACCAAGTAGGCCTCGGCCTGCACCCTGGTTCTCCCTGGGCTCCAACAACGCTAGTTGGTGCTCGGAAGTGCTGTCCACACAGAAAAAACACTCGTTCATGTGAAAGTGGGGTTCGGTAACGTCAGCTGATCCCCTGCTGTGTGGAGGGCAAACTGCTGCTGCCTCCAAAGTCAAAATAACTCCGATTTACACTTGGCTCCTAGTAGGCCTCGGCCTGCACCCTGGTTCTCCCTGGGCTCCAACAACGCTAGTTGGTGCTCGGAAGTGCTGTCCACACAGAAAAACACACTCGTTCATGTGAAAGTGGGGTTCGGTAACGTCAGCTGATCCCCTGCTGTGTGGTGGGCAAAGTGCTGCTGCCTCCAAATTGTAACTACTTCAGATTTAAACATTCTCTGATTTGGCCTCTGTCTCCACTCTGTCTCTAGTATTTCCCCTGACCTCCAACACCGCCAGTTCCTGCTCACAGTTGCCGTCCACGCATTCCACACGTGTTCCTGTGTTACTGGGATTCTGTAACGTCAGCAGATCCCCCAATATGTGTCCGCCACTGTCTCCTGCGCTGTCCACCTTCCCACTGCAAGCGGTGGGAATGTGGACAGAGCAGGAGACAGTGGCAGACACACATCAGGGGATCTGCTGACATTACAGAACCCCAGTAACACAGGAACACGTGTGGATTGGGCAGACGGCTGCTGTACACATAAACTGGCGGTGTTGGTGGTCACGTGAAATCCTGGAAACCGAGTGGAGACAGATGCCTAATTGGAGCACGTTGACAGTCTGTTGTAGCCTACAAACAATCTAAAACTGCCACCAAGTAGGCCTCGGCCTGCACCCTGGTTCTCCCTGGGCTCCAACAATGCTAGTTGGTGCTCAGAAGTGCTGTCCACACAGAAAAAAACACTCGTTCATGTGAAAGTGGGGTTCGGTAACGTCAGCTGATCCCCTGCTGTGTGGAGGGCAAAGTGCTGCTGCCTCCAAATTCAAACAACGTCTTATCTTAAACTGCCTCCAAGTAGGCCTCAGCCTACAAAATGACTATCCCTGGGCTCCAACATCATCAGTTGTTGCTCGGAAGTGCTGTCCACACAGAAAAAAACACTTGTTCATGTGAAAGTGGGGGTCGGTAACGTCGGCTGATCCCCTGCTGTGTGGAGGGCAAAGTGTCCTGCTATCTCCAAAGTCAAAATACCTCAGCTTTACACCTGGCTCCTAGTAGGCTTCGGCCTGCACCCTGATTGTCCCTGGGTTCCAACAACGCTAGTTGGTGCTCGGAAGTGCTGTCCACACAGAAAAACACACTCGTTCATGTGAAAGTGGGGGTCAGTAACGTCAGCTGATCCCCTGCTGTGTGGAGGGCAAACTGCTGCTGCCTCCAAATTCAAACAACGTCTTATCTTAAACTGCCTCCAAGTAGGCCTCAGCCTACAAAATGACTATCCCTGGGCTCCAACATCGTCAGTTGTTGCTCAGAAGTACTGTCCACACAGAAAAAAACACTTGTTCATGTGAAAGTGGGGGTCGGTAACGTCGGCTGATCCCCTGCTGTGTGGAGGGCAAAGTGTCCTGCTCCCTCCAAAGTCAAAATACCTCAGCTTTACACCTGGCTCCTAGTAGGCTTCGGCCTGCACCCTGATTGTCCCTGGGTTCCAACAACGCTAGTTGGTGCTCGGAAGTGCTGTCCACACAGAAAAAAACACTCGTTCATGTGAAAGTTGGGGTCGGTAACGTCAGCTGATCCCCTGCTGTGTGGAGGGCAAAGTGCTGCTGCCTCCAAATTGTAACTACTTCAGATTTAAACATTCTCTGATTTGGCCTCTGTCTCCACTCTGTCTCTAGTATCTCCCCTGACCTCCAACACAGCCAGTTCCTGCTCACAGTTGCCGTCCACGCATTCCACACGTGTTCCTGTGTTACTGGGGTTCTGTAACGTCAGCAGATCCCCCAATATGTGTCCGCCACTGTCTCCTGCGCTGTCCACCTTCCCACTGCAAGCGGTGGGAATGTGGACAGAGCAGGAGACAGTGGCAGACACACATCAGGGGATCTGCTGACATTACAGAACCCCAGTAACACAGGAACAAGTGTGGATTGGGCAGACGGCTGCTGTACGCATAAACTGGTGGTGTTGGTGGTCACGTGAAATCCTGGAAACAGAGTGGAGACAGATGCCTAATTGGAGCACGTTGACAGTCTGTTGTAGCCTACAAACAATCTAAAACTACCACCAAGTAGGCCTCGGCCTACACCATGATTGTCCCTGGGCTCCAACAACGCCAGTTGGTGCTCGGCAGTGTCTTTGGCACGGGGACTCCCTGCTGCCCAGCCTGGTTCCTGCACGCCTGCTGTTTCCGGGTAGTGTCAAGGTCACTATGCCACCAATCCGTTGTCCTGTCGTCTTGCGGCTGAGTTAGCCGACTCTATGGTGCCTGCAGTTTAGGTGACTCCTATGTGGGCTGCGGGAACTGGCACTGAAGGCTGGATCCGTAGTGCCAATGGGACATGGACCCCCTGTAGGACTGTGGGTTTCGGTAACTGCAGCCGGCTTGCGGCCTGCCTACTTTGCTTTGAATGGGTAACTTCTGCTACCCACCTGGGTTCCAGCACTGTCTGCTGGTTCTCGCCAGAGCCTTTGGCCTAGGTGCCTCCATCTCGGTATCCGAGGTCCAGCACCGTCAGCTGGTCCTTGGTAGTGCTTTTTAGCACAGGTACCTTCTGCTTAGTAACCGTGGTCCAGCACCGTCGGTTGGTCCTCGGTAGTGCCATTGGCTCTTGTTCCTTCTGCTACCCACCCGGGTTCCAGCACTATCTGCTGGTTCTCGCCACAGCCTTTGGCCTAGGTGCCTCCATCTCGGTATCCGAGGTCCAGCACTGTCAGCTGGTCCTTGGTAGTGCTATTTAGCACAGGTACCTTTTGCTTAGTAACAGTGGTCCAGCACCGTCAGTTGGTCCTCAGTAGTGCCATTGGCTCTTGTTCCTTCTGCTACCCATCCGGGTGCCAGCACTGTCTGCTGGTTCTCGCCACAGCCTTTGGCCTAGGTGCCTCCATCTCGGTATCCGAGGTCCAGCACCGTCAGCTGGTCCTTGGTAGTGCTTTTTAGCACAGGTACCTTCTGCTTAATAACCGTGGTCCAGCACCGTCAGTTGGTCCTCGGTAGTGCCATTGGCTCTTGTTCCTTCTGCTACCCATCCGGGTGCCAGCACTGTCTGCTGGTTCTCGCCAGTTTCTCAGCCTTCTTGTACCTTCTGCTACATTTCCAAGATCAAGCTTTTTGAAATTGTCTTTGGTAATCCTTATTGATCTCCATGACGACGACCCTGATGATGACGACCCTGAAGACCACACAAAGAAGACCAGAAATATGACCCTAAATAATAAGACCAAGAGGACAAAGAACATGAAGACAACCACCAAGATACAGAACAAAAGACAGAAGAACAAGAAGCAGAAGAAGCAAAAGCAGAAGAACAGAAAGCAGAAGAACATTAAGCATAAGACTAAAAATCAGCATAGAAGAAATCAAAATTATAAGCAGAAGAAGACTAAGCAGTAAATGTGGGTGAGTCCGTTCCTCCTCGTGGTGCCCCTGGAAAATGCCTGCTGCTGCAGGCCAAACTGAACGCGGACAAATCCTGTTGTAAATCTTTTGTGACAGGCAGAACGTAAGGTGTAATCTTATAACTTTTATAGATAAGTACTACAGGAATGCCTGTCACCATAAGAAAATGAAGACAAAGAAGAATAGGAAGAAGATGAAGAAATAGCATATTAAAATTAATAATAGCTGAATAAGAAGAATATGAAGAATGGAAAAAAAACTTAATGGGAAGAAGATGAAGAAGAAGATGAATAAGGTGAAGAAAAAGTTGATGAAAAAAATGCTACTGCTGCGGATCATGAAGGAGAAAGTGTGGGAGAAGTACAAAAGAAGGTGAAGAGCATGGAAGTTGTGAAACATACATATCTGACAAAATATAAAAAAGGTTAACATAGTCAATATCTTTTTAACTCTGAACGTATTGAAAAAAAAAATTGGAATTAATGCTATGCCATGTGATTTGAATAAACCACTATCCTTTTAATGTCTCCTCCACCTCCCACAATACATTCTACATGATTCTTATTTGTTTTCAATTATGTAGAATTAGCCAACAAGGAAATAAAGGGCTTTTTTTAATTCCGATACCGGAAGTCCCATTGACTAGAATGGGACTTCAGGTATCGGAATCGGCGATACCCGATATTTTTTTCGTATCGGGCGATACCATCCGATACGATATTTTTGGGTATCGAACGGTATCGCTCAACACTAATGAGGAAACAGTATGGGGAATGGGTGCAGACACAGGTATGGTGAATGGGAATGAGTGCAGACAGTATGGGGAGCAAATGGGGGAATGTATGCAAATACAGTTTGAGTAGTGATGTGAAAAATGTATGTGGACAGTACGGGGGAGTGAGGGTGATGGAATGTGTGCAGAGGCAGTAGGGGTATATGTGAGAGATATGTGTGAGCAGGCAGTATAGAAAGTAGGGGATAAATATAAGAGGAGAAAGTATGGTGAACAGTATGTGTGTGAGAGGAGACAGTATAAGGAGGGAGAGGAATAGTGTGAGGAGACAGAATGGGGGGAGAAAAGTGAGTGGGCACAGAATACAGAGTAGTGGCGGCGTAGCATGGGGGGACAGTGTAAGGGCACAGCCTGGAGAGGACAGTATACCAAGGAGGGGGAGTGTGATGACAGAGTACAGTATAGAGTGTGGGCACTATAGAGGGGACTCAATGTGAAAGGACAGTGTGTAGAGGGGAGCCAGTATGGAAAGGAGAGGTCATTGTAAAGCGCATGTACCATAAGAAGGAAAGTGTGGGAGTCATATTTTATGCAGACAATATAGTGAGAGGCAATTTTTTATTCAGGAGCATTATAATGACACTTCTATCTTTAAGGGTACGATGTGGAGATTTTCTGCAATAGAGCAGAGAAGATGGAAATCTGCAGAGACGAGCTGTGGATGAGAAAACTCATCATGGGGTCTGGACAAGATAAAGAAAAGAAGGAGAACGACTCAGAGACGATGACATATATAAGGTACCTGGATGTAAATATCATTTGTGATACTAATTCTCTTGTTTTTATTTATGCTAGGAACATTAAAGGGGTTGTCCAGGTTTGTGATGAGTATGCAGTCATTCTATGTGCCTGCAGACTTCTGAATTCTCACAGTGCGCACTGAACGCTGTTAGGATTCTCTCATGCCGGTAATTTACATACATGCGGTCACATGCTGACTAGACATGAGTGGCCTCATTCAGTGAAAATGAACTGAGCGAGGCCTGGCACGTCTATTCGGAATGTGGCCTGAAGTATACAAATCACATACTTGTGCTGACATGTCTATCCATCGGCAAGGGAGAATCCTAAAATTGTGCAGTGCATTCGTTGTTTGAATTCAGAAGCCTGTAATGCCAGGATTCAGCTCTGCAGGTTCCTATATTCATCACATGGACACTTCACTCATGTGCAATTTTCATACTTATGGTCCTGTGACAACGAGCTTCTCTTCCTGCTTCTCTCAGTTTTTCACTGAACATTGAGAGCATTAGGGAGAACAGCTCGTCGGTACATGACTAAGTGCAAATTGCATGTGTGCTGGGGGGGGGGGCTAAACTGAATTCATGCCCCCGGTGCCAGAAAGCCTAGATACACCTCTAAATCTATCTACAAACAAAATAATACAGCAGCGCTCTGTAAGCACGAGGATGTTTGGAAACATTGAAAATATGATATTTGAACTTTTTTACTGCTAGATAAAATATACTTTTTAAAATGAGGGTACTTGGTACATTAATTAGCAAATTCATATGTGCCCACCAACCATGCCATGGTGACCTTTCTTTGCAGAGTCCCTAAACCTGATGGTAAGTGTGTACAGTCAGAAAAAAAGACCTCCTTTTCTGACTGTGAACTCCTCCAACTAGCCTAAGACTGTTTTTAATTAATGCTGGAACCTATCTACCTTTTAAATTTGCAGGCTTATAGCCCAGAAGAGACATGTTTGATAAATATTAGGTTTAGGATCCCATTAAAGAAAAGTCACCTTGCCATGGCTGATGGGCACACATGAATTGACCAATTTATGCGCTAAGTACCTTCATTTTTATAAGCACATTCTATATAGCAGTAATGCAGTTCAAATTTCATATATTCAATGTTTGTATACATCTTAGTTTGCAGAGGCTGCTGTTTTCTGTTTGTAAATTATGCAGTCATGGCAGCTTGCACCATATCACATTTGTTTTTACAGTATCTATCTAACCAACTACAGATGAAACTAGAAGTTTACATACACTATATATACAGACATATATGCATGTTTTTCTCAATATCTGACATGAAAATAGAATTAACATTTCCCATTTTAGATCAAATAGGATTGCCATAATTATTAATATTTGGCAAATTCCAGAATAATGAGTAAGAGAATTAGAGACACACCTGTGGATGTATATTAATGCATACCTGAAACACACTGTTTCTTTGTGTAGTATTATGGGAAAGTCTAAAGAAATCAGTCAAGATATCAGGAAGAGCATTGTGGACTTTCACAAGTCTGGCTCATCCATGGGTACAATTTCAAGATACCTGAATGTGTCTTGATCATCTGTACAAACAATTATACGCAAGTACAAACAAGATGGGAATGTACAGCCATCATACTGCTTAGGAAAGAGATAGGTCCTGTGTCCCAGAAATGAACGTGCTTTGGTCTGACATGTGCATATCAACCTAAGGACTAAAGCAAAAGACCTTGTGAAGATGATGGCAGAAGCTGGTAAGATTGTGTCAATATCCACAGTGAAACAAGTACTGTATCAACATGGACTGAAAGGCCACTCTGCTAGAAAGAAGCCATTACTCCAAAAGAAACATAAAAAAGCCAGATTAATGTTTGCACATGCACACAGGAAAAAATGACTTAATTTCTGGAGACATATCCTGTGGTCTGATGAAACTGAAATTGAACTTTTTGGGCATAATGACGATCGTTACGTTTGGAGGAAAAAGGGAGAAGCTTGGAAGCCTAAAAACACCATTCCCACTGTGAAACATGGGGGTGGAAGCATCATATTGTGGGGTTGTTTTGCCTCTGGAGGGACTGGTGGACTTCACAAAATAAATGGCATAATGTAAAAAGAAGATTATGCGTCAATACTGAAGCAACATCTCAAGGCTTCAGCCAGGAAGTTAAAGCTTGGACAGAAATTGATCTTCAAAATGGACAATGATCCGAAGCATACTGCCAAAATGGTAACAAAGTGGCTTAAGGATAACAAAGTCAATGTTTTGGAGTGGCCATCACAAAGCTCTGATCTCAATCCTATTGAAAATTTATGGACAATGCTGAAAAGGCAGGTGCCAGCAATGCGACCTACAATTATGGATCAGTTACACCAGCTTTGTCAGGAGGAATGGGTCCAAATTCCAACCAACTATTGTGAGAAGCTTGTGGAAGGATATCCCAAAAGTGTGACCCATGTCAATCAGTTTAAGGGCAATGGTACCAAATGCTAATGAAATGTATGTAAAACTTTGGCTTTTCAGTAAGTAACAAAAATGCCTTAAAACATTCTCTCTCTTATTATTCAGACATTTGGCAAATATTAATAGTTATGGTAATCCTAATTGACCTTAAACGGGAAAGGTTTATTCTGATTTCATGTCAGATATTGAGAAAAACATGCATACATACATGGTCAAAATTGTTGGTAGCCCTCTTTTAATGACAGAAAAACCCACAATGGTCACAGAAATAACTTGAAGTTGACAAAAGTAATAATAAATAAAAAATCGATGAAAATGAACAAATGAAAGTGAGACATTGCTTTTCAACCATGCTTCCACAGGATTTTTAAAAAAATAAAACTCATGAAATAGGCCTGGACAGAAATGATGGTAGCCTTAACTTAATATTTTGTTGCACAACCTTTTGAGGCAATCACTGCAATCAAATGATTCCTATAACTGTCAATGAGACTTCTGCACCACTCAGCATGTGTTTTGGCTCACTCCTCAAGAGCAAACTGCTCTAGTTGTCTCGTGTTTGTAGGTTGCCTTTTCCAGACGGTATGTTTCAGTTGTTTATTTAGGTCAGGGCTCAAAGAAGCCCACTTCTGAATAATCCAGTGTTTTCCTCTTTGCCATCCTTAGGTGTTTTTAGCTGTGTATTTTGGGTTATTATCCTGTTGTAAGACCCATGACCTGCGACTGGGACCAAGCTTTCTGACACTGGGCAGCACATTTCTCTCTAGAATCCCTTGATGGTCTTGAGATTTCATTGTACCCTGCACAGATTCTAGACACTCTCTGCCAGATGCAGAAAAGCAGCTCCAGAACATAACAGAGCCTCATCCATGCTTCACAGTAGGGACAGTGTTCTTTTCTTGATATGCTTCATTTTCCGCTGTGAACATAGAGCTGATGTGCCTTGCCAAAAAATTCAATTTTTGTTTCATGTGTCCATAGGACATTCTCCCAGAAGCTTTGTGGCTTGTCAACATGTAGTTTGGAAAATTCCAGTCTGGCTTTTTTATGATTTTTTTTCAACAATGGCATCCCTCTTGGTCGTCTCCCATGAAGTCCACTTTGGCTCATACAATGACGGATGGTGCGATCTGACACTGATGTTCCTTGAGCTTGAAGTTCACCTTTAATCTGTTTAGAAGTTTTTCTGGGCTCTTTTGATACCGTTCATATTATCCATCTCTTTGATTTGTCATCAATTTTCCTCCTGCAGCCGCATCCAGAGAGGTTGGCTACAGTCCAATGGAGCTTAAATTTCTGGGAAACTGTAGTCACAGAAACTTCAACCTGCTTGGAGATGGTCTTATAACTTTTATCATTAACATGTTTGTCTATAATTTTCTTTCTAATCTCCTGAGACAATTATTTGCTTCGCTTCCTCTGGTACATGTTGAGTGTGATACCCACCATATCACCAAACAGCACAGGGAGTATCTGTAGTCCACTATTCAGGCCCACTCATTGATTCCAAGATTGTAGACAACTGTGATGCTAATTAGTGGACACACCGTGATCTATAATGTCCCTTTTGTAATAATATTTTCAAGAGTACCATCATTTCTGTCCAGGCCTATTTCATGAGTTTTATTTTTTTTTTTAAATTCTGTGAAAGCATGGTTGAAAAGCAATGTCTGACTTTCATGTGTTCATTTTCATAGATTTTTGATTTATTATTACTTTTGTCTGAATCAAGTTACTTCTGTGACCATTGTGGGTATTTCTGTCATTAAGCGAGGGGTACCATCAATTTTGAGCACGTGTGTATCTGTCTTTTTATATAGTGTATGTAAACTTCTAGTTTCAACTGTATCTATTCATTAAACCATACGGTATACATAAAATGATTTTACTAGTTTGCTTCCTATATTTTCCTATTAAGAAATATTCAATGAAATCCTCGACTTTAAATGAATTTTCTCTCCAGTTTATTAGCATGCAAAATGTATTCATGATCACATTCCCTATGGACAGATTGTCGTGGTTAGGAGAAATAATTTACCGCCAGATAAATCTGACACCAACTCAGAAAATTTATGACAGATTATTCCAGAGAAGGTATGGAGGAAGTTGCTAATAAAGCATGGTAGAAAGTTCAAAATCTAGAAAACTTTAAAAGATAAATAAAAATAGGTTGATGAATAATTTATTTTACTTCAATATTTCTATTTAGAAGATCTAATTAAAACAATCTACTTATTGAAACTAATAGATGCTGGCCTCCAGGCTGTGTGCATTTCCCCCTCCGTTACTGATTGTGAAAAGCTTCTTAAATTGGCAATATATATTTCACAAGAGTGAAATTCAATAAAGAAAAAAAAAAGCCACAGGATATTTTTCTTAAAGATAAATTTGCTAACCACATGATTCCATTGGAATTTTCACTGTTAAGATAATTTCTCAAGTGTTAATAATGTAGCAGTCAAAATCTGGGCACTGTATAAAAAACAACAGAAACTATGTAGGACTACCGTTATTGACGGCCAATCTTCAGATTTTCCTTGATCAACCGTGATCATCAAGATGCAGGTAGCTGTTGTAAATATATGCTGTTGTTCCTGAAACCATACTTCATTATTGAAATTAGCCAAATTATTTGTATATTTTATACACAAAAAATATGCCACTTTAAAAATATGTAAAATGGATATATATTTTACTATATTAAGTGTGAACCTTTAAAACAGGAAAGATATACACTCACTGGCCACTTTATTAGGTACACCATGCTAGTAAGGGGTTGGACCCCCTTTTGCCTTCAGAACTGCCTCAATTCTTCGTGGCAGAGATTCAACAAGGTGCTGGAAGCATTCCTCAGAGATTTTGGACCATATTGACATGATGGCATCACACAGTTGGCGCAGATTTGTCGGCTGCACATCCCTGATGCGAATCTCCCGTTCCACCACATCCCAAAGATGCTCTATTGGATTGAGATCTGGTGACTGAGGAGGCCATTTGAGTACAGTAAACTCATTGTCATGTTCAAGAAACCAATCTGAGATGATTCGAGCTTTATGACATGGCGCATTATCCTGCTGAAAGTAGCCATCAGATGTTGGGTACATTGTGGTCATAAAGGGATGGACATGGTCAGCAACAATACTCAGGTAGGCTGTGGCGTTGCAACGATGCTCAATTGGTACCAAGGGGCCCAAAGAGTGCCCAGAAAAAATTCCCCACACCATGACACCACCACCACCAGCCTGAACCGTTGATACAAGGCAGGATGGATCCATGCTTTCATGTTGTTTACGCCAAATTCTGACCCTACCATCCGAATGTCGCAGCAGAAATCGAGACTCATCAGACCAGGCAACGTTTTTCCAATCTTCTACTGTCCAATTTCGATGAGCTTGTGCAAATTGTAGCCTCAGTTTCCTGTTCTTAGCTGAGAGGAGTGGTACCCAGTGTGGTCTTCTGCTGCTGTAGCCCATCTGCCTCAAAGTTCGACGCACTGTGCGTTCAGAGATGCTCTTCTGCCTACCTTGGTTGTAACGGGTGGCAATTTGAGTCACTGTTGCCTTTCTATCAGCTCGAACCAGTCTGCCCATTCTCCTCTGACCTCTGGCATCAACATGGCATTTCCGGCCACAGAACTGCCGCTCACTGGATTTTTTTTCTTTTTCGGACCATTCTCTGTAAACCCTAGAGATGGTTGTGCGTGAAAATCCCAGTAGATCAGCAGTTTCTGAAATTCTCAGACCAGCCCTTCTGGCACCAACAATCATGCCACGTTCAAAGGCACTCAAATCACCTTTCTTCCCCATACTGATGCTCGGTTTGAACTGCAGGAGATTGTCTTGACCATGTCTACATGCCTAAATGCACTGAGTTGCCGCCATGTGATTGGCTGATTAGAAATTAAGTCTTAACACACAGTTGGACAGGTGTACCTAATAAAGTGGCCAGTGAGTGTATATCTTTGTACCGTGTTAACTAGTAGATAGAAAATATTAAGATTCAAGAGTCCACAGTGGTTGATACCTTTTAATGGCTGTGAGGCAGTGACCGGTGTCACATGTATTCACATGTGTCCCCCCAGGTTGCAGACGGAGCCCTATTAGACCTGCTGGAGTGCCTTGTGGTCACAGTAAGACACTTGTGAGTCACAGGGCAAAATAAAAGTAAGGTTGACCTGGTCAAGCAATCTGGCCTGGGTCTGTACAGGAAAAGCTAGTATGGCCTTTTGTTTTTTAAAAGGACTGCAGTAAGGAAGTAGGGCCGGTCTGTTTCCTCTAGGCTGAGTCTTACAGGTGGCCTAAGGCCACATATTGCAGTTTGAGAGTGCATTGCAGTCACAGGCATAGCTGTGATTGCAATGCAGAATAAAAATGAGTATGGGTCTTGGACATGCTAGTGTCGAAGGTAGATTTAGGGAAAACCTGCCCTGGCTTTTGGTGTTTTGGAACAGACTGCAGGGTGTTAGTCGTGCAGTCCGGCTCATTCCTGTCTGGGTTTTCCATGTGGCTGAAGTCCACAGTTTCTAGTTTAAAATTCATGCAGTAAAGGGTTTGGGTGTGTCAGTAGTGGAATTTGCAGCAAGCAATGCAGATGGCTCTGCAAAAGCTCAGCTCTGAGTGAAAGTAACACAGAGCCCTGCAGAGCAAACTCCTGGCACCCACAGTGTACACAGCGGTGGAGTCATCCACGGCAACTGGTCAGAGGTGGACCGGCGTAATTAGGGACCGTAATTTGAAGGATATGGTTCCTGGCTGTGATCCAAAGGATATCGTTTAATTTGTAGAGCTGTGAGTTGGACATTAATGCTGTGTTTTTGTGATTTGGACATATAATGCTGTGAAGTAAATGCATTAAAAATCGTTTTGTTTGGAACTTTGCTGGGTCACAGCCTCATCACTGCATAAGTGTGCTACTGCTACACTACATGGCTAACTGAAAAGATGGTAATACATTGCAAGCTTTCAAGACTACTCAGGTCTCTTCATCAGGTATAGAATAACACAAAATCTGAAGAGTCACATATTTATACACAAAGGGACACAGAAATGATGCAAAAGATAAGACAAATTATGTAAAGCAAAACTATCATTATGGGAGAGGGATTAAAAAGTTGTGTCTGTAAATATTGGAACAGTTCATAGATAAGGAGTGTGAAAGTTTTATTGTCCTGTTTTTAGGTTTGGTCTGAGGTTGTGATGCCACCACAAGGTCTGAGAAGCACATTCCTTAGTTGATATAGAAAGACATAAATCCATGAAACACATTCATTTTTGCCCTGAGTGTGTCAAAGGTTGTCATAAGCCTCCCCCCTATGCCAGGCCCTTCACTGGCTTCCTATTGCCCAGAGGCTCCAATTCAAACCCTAACCAAGACATACAAAGCCATCCACAACCTGTCTCCTCCATACATCTGTGACATGGTCTCTAGGTACCTACCCGCACGCAACCTTTGATCATCTCAAGATCTCCTTCTCTACTCCCCCCTTATCTCTTCTTCCCACAAGCACATACAAGACTTCTCCCGTGCTTCCCCCATACTCTGGAACTCTCTGCCGCAACACATCAGACTCTCACCATCAACAGAAACCTTCAAGAAGAACCTGAAGACCCACCTGTTCCGACAAGCCTACAGCCTGCAATGATCCTCGGTCTACTGAACCACCGCACGACCTGCTCTACCCTCTCCTACTGTATCCTCACCCATCCCTGTAGACTGTGAGCCCTCGCGGGCAGGGTCCCCTCTCTTTATGTACTTGTGAGTCCCTTGTCTTACACATGTTTATTATACTTGTCTATATTTCTCCTTTTCACATGTAAAGCCATGGAATAAATGGCGCTATATAAATGCATAATAATAATAATATTAATAAGTTTGTGTTCCCAAATTCTTCTGTCTCTCTGATATTTGAAGTTACCTTTTAATATAAGTAATTTCATTTCCATGGTGCTGTGATCAGGGGTACAAAAATGTTTGGCCAGAGGTAGATCTATTCTTTTGTCTTTTATTGTGTGGCAATTAGAATTAATTCTTGTTTTAAGCTTTTGCCCTTTCTCCCCTATTTATAGCTCGGGCCCCCGATATTTTGTTTAGGCACCAGGCGCTTTTATTCACAATACCCTAGGCTCGGCTGGCAAAAGGAAATGGGCAGGCATTGTAGCTTTAAGCTACGGCCCGCCCCAGTGCATTATGGGTTCAGCCAGCTTCTTATGACATCACTTATCACACTCTGCTCTACTCCACTTCGTTATACCAGAGCAGAGCACACAGCGTGTGCGGTGTGTGTGCCGCGTGGCTGGGGAGCGGTGGACGGGCGGTGGTTGGTGGACAGACACCAGGAGAGAAGAGGCAGCAGCGTGCAGACTGGATGTGGAGGTGGCAGGCGAGCGAGCAGGGTGAGTAGTCAGGGCATGCAGAGGGGGCCCAGTGCAGCCAGCTGCAGGCAGCATCCACCAACAAAGGGCCCAGGTGGGGGGGCGCACACACTGCAGCATTCCCACGCCCACAGCACAGGGCCCCAGGGCAGGCAGGGGGGCCCATCACAGCCAGCCACAGGCAGCACCCACCAACAAAGACGTCAAGGTTAGATTTCAGAAAGGCAGATTTTAAGGGATTCAGAAAGAGAATTGAAGGGATCCAATGGCTGGATATCCTTAAAGACAAAAATGTCCAGGAAGGATGGGAAATCTTGAAAAATGAAATTCTCAAAGCACAATTGTTAACAATTCCGAAAAGAGGGAAGAATAGGAAGCATTTAAGGAAGCCAGGATGGATGAACACAGAACTTAAGCACATGCTAAAAAGGAAGAAAAAAATGTTTATAAAATGGAAAGAGGGAGGCATATCTAAAGAAGAATATAATGCTGTCTGCAGAACCTGCAGGGCACAAATCAGATTCTCTAAAGCTGACAATGAATTGAGGCTTGCAAGAGATGTCAAAAGCAATAATAAAGGATTTTGGGGATATGTCAAAAGTAAAAGAAAAGTCAAAGATGCTATAGGATTTTTACAGGATGAAAATGATGAAATGGTAAGACAAGATGTTGAGAAGGCCGAACTTTTAAATTCCTATTTTGCATCTGTTTTCTCTCAGAAAGGAAATGTAACATCAACCGTTCTTCACTGTCCTATTAAGGGAATAGAAGAATCCAGGATATTTATAAACAGAAAGATAGTGAGGAAACACTTAGCTAACCTAAATGAATTCAAGTCTCCAGGTCCAGATGAATTACACCCCAGAGTACTGAAGGAGATAGCAGAAGAAATTTTTGAACCCCTCTCCATAATCTTTGAAAATTCTTGGAGAACAGGAGAAGTCCCAGAAGACTGGAGAAGAGCAAATGTTGTTACTATCTTCAAAAAGGGGAAGAAGGTGGACCCAGGCAACTATAGGCCGGTGAGTCTGACTTCAATATCAGGAAAGATCTTTGAACAAATTATTAAACAACATGTATGTCAGTACCTGGATAAGAATGAAGTGATTAAACAGAGTCAGCATGGGTTTGTAACTAATAAGTCATGTCAGACTAACTTAATTTCCTTCTATGACGGAATCACTGATTGGGTGGATCAAGGAAATGCTGTAGATATAGTATATCTTGACTTCAGCAAAGCATTTGACAAAGTATCTCATACAATCCTTATTGAAAAAATGACTAAGTATGGAATGGACAAGGCAACTGTTAGGTGGATTCATAACTGGCTTAGTGATCGGACCCAAAGAGTGGCCGTAAATGGCTGCACATCCAGTTGGAAGAATGTCTCAATTCGGGTACCACAGGGCTCTGTCCTGGGCCCTGTATTGTTCAACATCTTTATCAATGATTTAGATGAAGGAATTGAGGGTAAACTGATTAAATTTGCTGATGACACAAAGCTAGGAGGGATAGCTAATACTAGAGAAGAGAGAGAGAGGATTCAAAAAGATATAAATAAACTGGAGAAGTGGGCAGCAACTAACAAAATGGTTTTTAACAGGGAAAAATGCAAAGTACTACATCTGGGCAATAAAAATGAAAAAAGCATATACAGAATGGGAGGAATAGGCCTAAGAAACAGCACATGTGAAAAAGACTTGGGTATACTAATAGATCACAGACTGAATATGAGTCAACAGTGTGATGCAGCAGCAAAAAAGGCAAATGCAATTCTAGGATGTATTAACAGAAGCATACAGTCTAGATCACGTGAAGTCATTATTTCCCTCTACTCCTCTTTGGTCAGACCTCATCTGGAATATTGTGTCCAGTTTTGGGCACCGCATTTTAAAAAAAGACATCAACAAACTGGAGCAAGTTCAGAAAAGAGCAAACAGAATGGTGACCGGTCTGCAAACCCTGTCTTATGAGGAAAGGTTGCAGGATTTGGGATTGTTTAGTTTGCAAAAGAGAAGACTGAGAGGAGACTTAATAGCTGTCTACAAATATCTAATGGGCTGTCACATTGTAGAAGGATCAACTTTATTCTCATTTGCACAAGGAAAGACTAGAAGCAATGGGATGAAACTGAATGGGAGGAGACACAGATTAGATATTAGAAAAAATTTTTGACAGTTAGAGTGATCAATGAGTGGAACAGGCTGCCACGAGAAGTGGTGAATTCTCCTTCAATGGAAGTCTTCAAACAGAGGCTGGACAGACATCTGACTGGGATGATTTAGCGAATCCTGCTTTGAGCAGGGGGTTGGACCAGATGGCCCAGGAGGTCCCTTCCAACTCTACGATTCTATGATTCTATGATTCTATGAAAGGGCTCAGGTGGGGAGGTGCCCGCACTGCAGCATTCCCACAGCCACAGGACAGGACCCCAGGGTAGGCAGTGGGGCCCAGCATAGCCAGCCGCAGGCAGCATCCATCAACAAAGGGCCCAGGTGGGGGGGCGCCTGCACTGCAGCATTTCCACTGCCACAGGGCCCCAGGTAAGGTAGGGAGGTTCCAGCACAGCCACAGCATCCACCAGCAAGGCCAGGGCAGGGGGGCGCCTGCACTGCAGCATTCCCACAACCACAGCACAGGGCCCCAGGGCAGGCAGGGGGGCCCAGTGCAGGCGCAGCATCCACCAACAGGGCACAGGGAGGTGCTCACACTGCCGCATTCCCACTGCCACAGGGCCCCAGGGCAGGCAGGTGGGGCCCGGTGCAGTCAGAGCATCCACCAACAAACAGGACCCAGGGCAGGCAGCGGGGCCGCCCTCAGCATTCCAACTGGGCCCCAGCCCAGGGCAGGCAGGGGGGCCTGCAGCCACGGGGGCAGGATTAAAGACTCAGGGGGCAGGATTGGAGACACAGGGGGGCATGATTGGAGACACAGGGGGCATTATTGGAGACACTGGGGGCATGATTGGAGACAATAGGGGCAGGATTGGAGACACTGGGGACAGGATTGGAGACACTGGATGCAGGGTTGGAGACACTGGGGGCAGGGTTGGAGACAGATCATACAGGATCATGGGGCAGGAGAACATATGGCTAAAGCCAGGAATGAGACACATGGGGGTCAGGATGTGGATATTATTACCAAAGGCAGCACGGTGGCTCAGTGGATAGCACTGCAGCCTTGCAGCGCTGGAGTCCTGGGTTCGAATGCCACCCATGACAACATCTGCAAGGAGTTTGTATGTTCTCCCTGTGTTTGCGTGGGTTTCCTCCAGGTACTCCAGTTTCCTCCCACATTCCAAAAGACATACAGTTAGGCAATTTACATTATGGGTCCCAATGGGGACATCAATGATAATGTTTGCAAACTGTAAAGCGCTGCGGAATATGTTAGCGCTATATAAAAATAAAGATTATTATAAAGATTACTAAAGGGACTAATTAAGGGATATAATTACTGCAGTGATGTATTTATTTTATTTTTTGAGTATACTGTCTTAAATGGGGGGGGCGGTCCGGTTACTGTGTAGAGTGATATTATGTTGCCTTTTTTTCTTCATTTGGCATAATGTAGAAGTTGGGAAAAAAATAAGTAATGTGTTCTGCAAGCGGAGATCTAGAAAACTTATTTCCTGCAGAGACGAGCCTCGGCTGGAAGAAGTGATGGCGGTCTGTGCTGGATGAAGGATGAAAAACAAAGATGAAGGACTTCACCTACAGACGTTACTGGTGAGTCAATGTGTTACCTATACACTGACACTATACACTGTATACTATATACAGCGGTCCTGTGTATAATGTCACCAGTGATCACTGTATTACCTATACAATTATATACAGAGCTCCTGTGTATAATGTCATTGATCACTGTATTACCTGTACATAGACACTGCATACTAAGTACAGATCTCCTGTGTATAATGGCACTTATGGTGATAGTATAGTGTTTTTTTAATATTGATCAGTATTGTAGTATTTAGTCACTATGTGGTGGTAATATGTGGTCTGGACATGGTGTTTCGGTATTTGTCCCTTGTATGTGCTATTATTTGGTCACTTTTTGGTGGTAATATGTAGTCTGGTCATGGTGCGGTGGTATTTGTTCCTTGTATGTGATATTATTCGGTCACTGTGGTGGTAATATGTGGTCTGGTCATGGTGTGGCATTATTTGTTCCTTGTATGTGATATTATTTGGTCACTGTGGTGGTAATATGTTGTCTGGTCATGGTGTTGTGGTATTTGTTCCTTGTATATGATATTATTCGGTCACTGTGGTGGCAATATGTGGTCTGGACATGGTGTGGCGATATTTGTTCCTTGTATGTGTTATTATTGGTCATTTTAAAAATTGAAAAATAAATAAAAATATGCCTAAATTGTATTGCATAATTTAACAAATATTTAATAGGTTACAATAGAGTAGAGCTCAGTCAAAAGTGTCTACCGTGTTATGGTGGCGGCTTAAAAAATCTTTTGGCCAACAAAAGAGTTGCCGCTATGTGTGATCAGGTGATAGGAACTGTTAATGTGTGATTGGTGAGAAGTGGAGTTTTTCCAAGAGAGAGGGGTGGGACTGTGGAGAGTTCGAGGGGTGGAGCCAGGACGGAGTCTCAAGGGGCCCCAAAATTTTTGCCTGTATGGAGCCCCGAAATTCCTAGTGGCAGCCCTGCCAATACACAAAGGAAATAAACATGTATAACAAAACACATGCAGTTGCAATAATTTTCTGGGCAAAATACTTCATTTCTGGAGCAGTTTCAATGGTGCCAACACTTGCAGCCATAATTGTCTGAAAATTTCATCATATCCACAATCAGAGCACTAAAGATCTTTATTAAGGATGAGCAAGTATACTCGTTAGGATTCAGTACTCAGTGAGAAATGCGGTACTCAGGGTACTCGAATCCTAGCGAGTAAATTTCACTACTCGCCTCGCAATATTCGAATCTCCCGCCCGGCATGTGTCAGACAATCACAGTAAAGCCATCGCCTTCTTTGTTGTGGCATTACTGTGATTGGCTGGCCGAGCAGCGTCATATGTGTGTGCTGGGGTCTGTGTGGGCTCTGCCAGGCTGATCGGGGGTCTGTGCGGGCTCTGCAGGGCTCATCGAGGGCCGCATAGACCCCTGATCAGCCTGGCAGAGCCTGCACAGACCCCCGCACACATTCTTCGCCCACACTCATAGACTCCACCCATTAATCGCATTTCCCATAAACATACATTGGACTTGCTACTCGTTATGAGTACCCTAGTATTAGGAGCTACTCGTAACGAGTACAGCGAGTCCGAGTATTGCACTACTCGCTCATCCGTAATCTTTATACTTACTGTTTTGTACTGACATTGCAGGTAATTGCTTGTTCTAAGTGCACATGCACATGACTAATTATATCGAACAAGTGCTATCCGTGGTTTTCACGGATAGCAATCTTACCAATGTTATTTTATTGGACTGTGCACATGCCACTTTTTTCTTCAGAAAGAGTGCTATGAAGAAAATTTGGTAACATTTTCGAATTTGATCAGAGTGTCAGAACAAAATCTGCAATGCAGCTATAGATCAGTGGAAAACATTGGACTACACTCAGAAGAATTTCAATTTTCACAGACTGACATAGTAAAGAAAGTGGAGAAACTTTTTACTTTCTCTCCACCTCCAAAATAAGCTTATCCCACTCCAATCCAAATCTAATAACATTCTGATCAGAAGCAGCCAGCTCCTCACAGTGAGAAAGGAGTAGTGATGTTTCTACACTTTCAGTAGTAACAGCCATGCTGCACTTGGCTACACCACCTCCTGTCTATGCCTGTGTCTGAAGCTTAACTCTGGGCATGGGACAGTATACTGAAAAGATCATGTGAGGCACATATATAGGTGTGATGAAGCAGGAATGTGCCTCATCCCAGCACTGCATATTCTGCCTGTTCTCTCTGCATCTGAGCTCATGGTCAGTGATAGAAAACGTATCTATTACTTTGCGATGCTCTTGTAGACAGAAAGATATATTACTGTAGAGTAGTCTGCTTTCCAGCTGGGGAGTATATGGGGAAGGGGCAAATGATGGGGCATACTTTAGAAGTGGAGGGAGGGTGGAAGGATACTGGGAGATAACGTGGTGGGGGGGTTGCCAGCCTGTGGTATAACTTACAGTGTGTGACCTGGGAGGGAATATTTTGAGAAGGTCATGTTTGTTGAAGGGATCCTTGTTAATGTTTATTGTGCTAAATACATCAACCACCTTACTCTGCTCAATACATAGTAAAGTAGACTTGGTACACTAGGTCCTGGGAGGGCTCTTCTATTTACAATATCCAGATGAAAAAAGCAAATAATAATTGCTGGAGCAGTTGAGGGGAAGAAAATAGAACTGTGCAGAAATAATGAGACTGGCCATTGGAGCAGCATTTCTCAAAGGCGCAAAGGAAAGTTTATTATTTTATGGTGTCATCTACATCCACAGCGGGGGTATAAAAATCATGGTCGCAGAGGCTACCACCTGGCACATGTGACAGGGGGGCCCACCATTGCCAGCACCTAATTCATCTGTGCATCCGTGGACGCGAATTTAGCTAAACTGTATTACAGTGCAGAGACCCTCTGTCTGCCTGCACTGCAATACATTTTCCAGCCATTCAGAAATGAGTAGCTGATGTCAGCGTGTCAGTCACAGGCGGCGTATAGCAGTGACGTCAATCATCACCAATAGCAGGCACGTCTTAGGGTCCCGTTTCACTTAGCGACGCACCAACGATCCCGACAACGATACGACCTGGTAGGGATTGCTGGTGAGTCGCTAAATGATCGCTAGTAAGCTGCCAAACAGGCAGATCTCTACAGCAATTCAGCAGCAATCCAGCTATCAAACACAGCGATGCGCGCTGGCCAGCGGGACGCCAATGACAAAAAAAATGGCCCAGGACATTCCTACACGATCAGCAATATCCAGCAGGGGGGCCGGTCGCTGCAGCGTGTCACATGTAGAGAGATCGCAGGCGAGATCACTGTTGCATCACAAAATCGGTGATGCATTAGCGATCTCGCTGCAGCAATAGAATATGACACAGCACGTTGTGGGAGTGGAGTAAGGTGAGAAGAATCTTTTTTTTTTTAGATATGCTAGCGAAAAATGGCAGAATGGGGCATTATTATAGGATAGGCCCAGGAGCTGGGACATTATACCAGCAAGTAGTCCAGGATGGTGGACATATATTACTGGAAAGGGCAAAAGATGGGGTACACATTTTACTGGAAGGGGCCAGGATGAGGGCATTACACAGGAAGAGAAACAGGATGGGGACATTATTACTGGAACTTGCACAGGGTGGGAGACATTATTACCAGAATGGGCCCAGTATGGAGAACATTATACCAGGATGGTGCGCAGGATGGGTGACATTGGTACTGGATGGGGGACATTACTACAATATTGAGGGGAACACATATGTCTTTATAGGAAGTAGAAAGCTACAAAAGCTAGCACATCTGACCAATATGCAAGTTGGCGCCCAGGTAGAAATTCTGCACAGGGGCTTATCGGACTCTAGTTACACCACTGCCAATTGATCACCTGACAGAAGTGGTTACATGTCCAATCAAGGAGTACAGAGGTTTGTTTACTTTTTGCTCAGTTTGCAGTAGCCAGTCTTGGTCAATGCTTCAGCCAGTGAATGAATGTTACATATGTATTTTAAAGTATTTGTTGAGCAATTTTGGCTGAGCAGTTCCCTTAATTTGATGCATAAAAGCTTAACTTAAACTTATTTGCTTATGGAGTTAGATTGAAAACCGAGACGCCTGATTGGTAATATATTTGTTTGCAGTTTTTAAAAATGTGGTAATTGTGTGTTTATTTTTTTTCTTAATTATACTGATTTATTACTAATTAAAGTGCAATATACTTGATTGGAACACGTGATGCTGTCACTGGTGAATCACAATCACTTTTATTATTATCTTGGCAATACATTAAGTTTCAAGGGAAGAGAACAATGATTTAGGAGTTTGCCTGGAATATATTAATTTTATTCATTCCTATTAAGTATATTTTCTATCACACGACACCACACAGTGAAGAACTGCATTACTGCTTCTCATCTAACTCTCTTTTTGTGTTTGTTTTTATGCATTTAACGTAAACATTTTCTTATGTTCTGTCTTAAAAACTGCAAAAAAATTTGATCAATACATTTTCAGGGACATAATCAAAAATCTTTCTGGTTTTTTTTAGTTCATGCCTGACAATAATATGATGATTGATGTCAGTTACCACATAATGATTATAGATACAAGTTCAGTTAACTGCTATAAAGACAATAGAAATATATACTGTGATGAGGTCCAAGAAAAATGAACTTCAAATAGAAACACAAATGGATCATAGAAGGAGATGAGAAATATCCAGGAAAATGAGTGTTCTTCTATACAATATGAATATAAAATCTCCATTCACAAAATACAATGCGTTTCTAGGCTTAAAGTCCCCTTTTTCAAGTATTCAGATATATCTGTATATTTATGTGAATTAAAAAAAAATAACACTAGACATATGCCATTGCTGCTCACTTTTAGTGAGCAGCAATGGCATATTTTAACTGTTTGTAATTAGTTATGTGTTTCAATGTAGTTTATTGTTTTCATGTAAAAGCAGGTTACTCTTGCAAATGTACATAATATAAACTTTGAATAAGAATGCTTAGCTTTAATTCTACTGAATATTTTGAAAATTAAAACATAACTAATTACAAACAGTTAAAATATGCCATTGCTCAAAAAAGTGTGTTTTAGTCTAGTGTTAATTTTTTTTAATACATATAAATATACAGATATATCTGCATACTTGAAAAAGGGCACTTTAAGCCTAGAGATGCATTGTATTTTGAGAATGGACATTTTATATTCATATAGTATAGAAGATAACTCATTTTCCTGGATATTTCTCACCTCCTTCTATGATCCATTTGTGCTTCTACAGTATTTGAAGTCCATTTTTCATGGACCTCATCACAGTATATATTTCTATTGTCTTTCCTTTTGGCTCAGTGTGGCAACTAGGAGTGCAAGGACCTGCACATTGCCTTCATTTGTCCCACCCAGTGCATTCTAATAGAGTTTTTCCTATATTAGGACTAGAGATGAGCGACTTTGCCTTTTTTCGGGTCGAGTCGGGTTTCACGAAACCCAACTTTCGATTATTGTGAAAAGTCGAAGTCCGACTGAAACACGAAACCCAATGTAAGTCAATGGGGAAGAAAAGTCGGCAGTGAGTGGAGGACAGGAAACACACCTACAGTGTCCATTTTAATGCCAAAAGCATCAATTCTTATTCCATAAGCTTGTCAACCTTAATTTACTTTATAATAATAGTTAGGCATTGAAAACTGGGGGTTATTTGGCTAAAGTTGTGGGGGGGTAGTGCTGGCTCCAGATTTTCGTGGGCCCAGGGCCAAAGAGTGTCACTGGGCTCGTTTAACACATGACACAATTCATGATCCTTTCATACGGCAGAGAAATAGCAGTACAGTACAATGAAAAATACTTCAATTCTTACATCACATGACTGATATCCATTTTAAATTCTCCAATAGCTCCAAAAATGGACAGTATATTACGCCATACAATATTATGGCCACCGCATAGTGCACCATACAGAGTGATGAGGCCCATATATTTCTCCATACAGAATCATTGGTCCCATATAATGTTCCATACAGTATATGATGAGCTCCACATAATGCTACAGTATATGTTGTTCACCATGGATGAAGCTCCAGTGTCTTATGGGCCTAAATAATGCTCCATATATAATGGGCCCCATTTCTAATGCTCCAGTGTAAAATGGGCCCTGTAAATGCTGCTCCAGTGACTGATGTCCACCTTTGGAATGCTCCAGTGCATGGTGGGCCCCAGATATCATTCTCCAGAGTATCGTGCTCCCCAAAAATTGCTCCCAACCTTTAAAACAATTAAATAAGTCTCCTAGCTAGGGAATCCCTGTACTAGTCTAGACTTCTCGTCATCCTCATCTTCCATCTCTCTGCATTTGGACTGTTTAGGCAGAGGGCGTACAGACGTGATGTCATCGCGCTCTTTGACCAGAATGTCACTGTCAGGAAAAGTGTTTGGTTTTTGGAGGCAGTATGGTTGCAAAGCTGAACCTTAAAGGAATGTCCAGAAGGGCACCACCAGGGGTGGAGCCTGCGGCTTAATTGGACTCAACACGGGCAACCTCAACCATGCCATCCACAAAAAAGCTGCACAGATTGCAAGCTTAATTCCGTTACCGAAAGAGACTCAGGCATGCCCCCGCGGTCCGCGTCCAGCTTACTAGAGGGACATGCGAGGCTCTGGCATGAGAGATCGGCCAATAACAGGTCTGTCATGCCCTTACATGTCTGGGGCTGCACTAGTGCTACAATGAAAGGACCAGCGTGTATCGCTTACAGGTGCGGATAACACACTGAACCCCGTTAGTGATGGGGATCGGCATTCCAGAAAGAATGTGAAAAAATTAAGTGTCCAAACCACAGGTGCTGTAGCTTGCTTAACAGCTGGGCTCCTCTGCTGAGTAGCACACAGTTCTTACATAAACAGGCGGCATAGCTTTGTTCATGGGTGGCCAACTCTGCTGAGTAGCATGCACAGTTACTAGGCCCAAAGTATTAAGTGGTGTAAATGCAGTAAAAAACTGGGTCCTTCATAAGCAGGCAGCAAGCTCGGTTCACGGGTGGGCTCCTCTTCTGAGTAGCAGACACAGTTACTAGGCCCAAAAGGATTTTCAGGACAATATGCGGTAAAAATTTATTAGAAACACACACGGTGTAGCTCCTTCACAGGTGTACTACACCACTCGCTACCAGACACCGCTACCATGCCCTAAAACTGTCTATTATCATTGAAAACCATTATTAATGTGAAAAAAAGATACGCTTTTGTTTAGCGAAACGTTCTCGAACGGAAACTTGAATAGCCGAATTTTAATCAAAGTGTTGTAGTTCGACGAACGGATCTAACACCGCCCAAAACAGCTAGAATTTGAACTTGACCAATAGTTCCACTCAAACACCACTCATCTGTAATCAGGAGGCAGACCCAGATGGTCTCAGGCACCGTATGAATTTGACAAGATTGCAGAAAGTTGAGAAAGGGTACAGTATCACCGGATAACAGGTATACAGTGGGGCAAAAAAGTATTTAGTCAGTCAGCAATAGTGCAAGTTCCACCACTTAAAAAGATGAGAGGCGTCTGTAATTTACATCATAGGTAGACCTCAACTATGGGAGACAAACTGAGAAAAAAAAATCCAGAAAATCACATTGTCTGTTTTTTTTTCATTTTATTTGCATATTATGGTGGAAAATAAGTATTTGGTCAGAAACAAAATTTCATCTCAATACTTTGTGATATATCCTTTGTTGGCAATGACAGAGGTCAAATGTTTTCTGTAAGTCTTCACAAGGTTGCCACACACTGTTGTTGGTATGTTGGCCCATTCCTCCATGCAGATCTCCTCTAGAGCAGTGATGTTTTTGGCTTTTCGCTTGGCAACACGGACTTTCAACTCCCTCCAAAGGTTTTCTATAGGGTTGAGATCTGGAGACTGGCTAGGCCACTCCAGGACCTTGAAATGCTTCTTACGAAGCCACTCCTTCGTTGCCCTGGTGGTGTGCTTTGGATCATTGTCATGTTGAAAGACCCAGCCACGTTTCATCTTCAATGCCCTTGCTGATGGAAGGAGGTTTGCACTCAAAATCTCACGATACATGGCCCCATTCATTCTTTCATGTACCCGGATCAGTCGTCCTGGCCCCTTTGCAGAGAAACAGCCCCAAAGCATGATGTTTCCACCACCATGCTTTACAGTAGGTATGGTGTTTGATGGATGCAACTCAGTATTCTTTTTCCTCCAAACACGACAAGCTGTGTTTCTACCAAACAGTTCCAGTTTGGTTTCATCAGACCATAGGACATTCTCCCAAAACTCCTCTGGATCATCCAAATGCTCTCTAGCAAACTTCAGATGGGCCCGGACATGTACAGGCTTAAGCAGTGGGACACGTCTGGCACTGCAGGATCTGAGTCCATGGTGGTGTAGTGTGTTACTTATGGTAGGCCTTGTTACATTGGTCCCAGCTCTCTGCAGTTCATTCACTAGGTCCCCCCGCGTGGTTTTGGGATTTTTGCTCACCGTTCTTGTGATCATTCTGACCCCACAGGGTGGGATTTTGCGTGGAGCACCAGATCGAGGGAGATTATCAGTGGTCTTGTATGTCTTCCATTTTCTAATTATTGCTCCCACAGTTGATTTCTTCACTCCAAGCTGGTTGGCTATTGCAGATTCAGTCTTCCCAGCCTGGTGCAGGGCTACAATTTTGTTTCTGGTGTTCTTTGACAGCTCTTTGGTCTTCACCATAGTGGAGTTTGGAGTCAGACTGTTTGAGGGTGTGCACAGGTGTCTTTTTATACTGATAACAAGTTTAAACAGGTGCCATTACTACAGGTAATGAGTGGAGGAAAGAGGAGACTCTTAAAGAAGAAGTTACAGGTCTGTGAGAGCGAGAAATCTTGTTTGCTTGTTTCTGACCAAATACTTATTTTCCACCATAATATGCAAATAAAATGAAAAAAAAAACAGACAATGTGATTTTCTGGATTTTTTTTTCTCAGTTTCTCTCCCATAGTTGAGGTCTACCTATGATGTAAATTACAGACGCCTCTCATCTTTTTAAGTGGTGGAACTTGCACTACTGCTGACTGACTAAATACTTTTTTGCCCCACTGTATATAGCATAGTTTAAACATTTAAAATCTCCGTGTTTATTTCCGGAGTCCGACAAAGACACTCACAGCCTCAGTATGGATTAGACAACAATCTAAAAAGTAGAAAAAAGAAAATGTTTTTGAAGCGTACACCAGTATACACTGTTGGGGTATTTTTAAATCTTCATATATATTTCTGTTTCAGTAATGCCGGTTTCACATTTGTGCTTTATAGCGCAGCGACGGCCTGCGCATGTTGCATTTCGGCGCGCACAGCGCACCGAAAAAGTGCGCAGCGCACGGCAAAATCCTGCTAGCGCACGGCCAGCGCACGATCTGTGCACCCTATGCTAAAGATAGGGTGCGCAGATTGCAAGCGTCCATGTGCGCTAGTAGGCGGCGATGACCGGATGGGGCGGGCAGGGAGCCGGAGGGGGCGGGGCTTAGCGGCGGCCATGCGCAGGCCATCGCTGCGCTATAAAGCGCAAATGTGAAACCGGCCTAAGACAGTCCAGACTCTCCGCAAGAGGAAACGAGATGGATAAAAGTACAGACATAAAGTCGAGTGATTGCAGAAATTTAGGAATTACTAATCATGGGAAAAACTCCCGGGAGAATTCTCAGAGGCGATGCTGACCCTCAATTACTTTGTGTGTGGAGATAGCGAAAACAGTTCTTTGTGAAGAAATGGTTGCTGTGTCGCAGTACCGTTGATCCCATCACCGTTACTCATCTCCATCAAATTTTGATCACAGGGAGAGATGTAGACATGGTCCTCACTGCCTATCATGATCTGTCAGGTAACTTTGGAGTGCAAAAGACAGAAGCCACAGGCTGTAGGCGATTCTATTGGATTGGCATGAGAGGGCACATTTAAAAATGTGGGCAGGAATGTCACACGTCTATGAGCAGGAAAACTGTGAAACCTGATGATAAACCACCACTGCATCTCATTGTGAGTCGACGTCCATAAGAAATGGAAGCCATTGATCATCTGAAGCTAGAGCCCGGCCAGCAGGACAGGGCATAGCTACGTCTTAACCATCATCTATCAGTTCACCAAATTTGTAGTGGCAGTCCCAGGGAAGGATTTGACAGCCCAGACTACACAGCGGAGGAGCAGGGAGAGGTAAATATTGCAAATGCTGGGGCCCTGCCCAAGCAAGGGGGCACACTCGTGGGTGTCAGTACTGGCATTGGGCCCCTCATGGTACGCCGGTGTGTCTGACAGCGGGTGTGCACCCCCACCATCAGAGACACTTGATTGCACTATGAGGGACCCTGTGCCAGTGCCGGCGCCCAAGAGTCGGCCCACCCACCTGTCCAGGGCAATGGCACTCGCACGGTTGCGTGCGCTAGGTGGTGACCCCGGCCATGGGGGGGAGGCAGCCCAGTTAGGGAGGTTTAAAAAATGGCATATGTTGATGTTGAACATTCAGCAGCTGCAAATGGAGGAATCGGAGAAGTCCAAGGAAGAGGACAAAAGCGAGCCATTTTTCTGGCAACCTATGTGTCATCAGGGGAAGGTGGGACAAAATCCTTTGAAACCCATGCATGGTTCATTTTAATGAAAGTTAGATCATCAACATTTTGGGTCGACAGACGGGTCCTTTTTTCTGTCAGGATTGAGCCAGCGGCACTGAAGACTCTTTCGGATAGCACACTAGCAGCAGGGCAAGCGTGCTCCTGTAAGGCATATTGTGCCAATTCAGGCCAGGTGTCTAGTTTAGAGGCCCAATAGTCAAAGGGGAATGACCTGTGAGGGAGAACATCGATATGGGAGGAGAAGTAGTTTGTAACCATAGTTGACAACTGCTGTCTCCTGTCACTTTTAATCGATGCAGTATTAGCAGTCGTGTGAGCGGTACTTGAGAAAACAGTCCACAACATGGTCATGAAACCCCTGTCTCCAACACCACTTTGGCTGTGTGCACCACGAACACCTCTTCCATTGTGCCCACTATGGCTCGTGGGAGAACCAGCACCGCTGCTTTATGCTGGGAAAGCCTCAAACAAACGGTTTACCAGAGTTGCTTGTTTGTTAGCCAATATTATCTCTAGGTTCTCCTGTGGCATGATGTTGTGTAATTTGCCTTTGTAGCGTGGATCGAGGATGCTGGCCAGCCAGTAGTCATCATCCCTCATCATTTTGGCAATGCGGGGGTCCCTTTTTAGGATCCGCAAGGCATAATCGCACATGTGGGCCAATGTTCCAGGTGTCAATAATGCACTGCTACTGCTTGGTGAAGGAGCATTTTCTGGAAAATCCACATCCCTACAGTCACGCACAAACCCTGTACCTGACCTTGGAACGCCAACATTTTCTCTTGCCCCCTGAGAAGCATCTTCCTGCCCAAAATAATCATCCACCTCATCCTCCTCCTCTTCCTCTTCTTCCTCCACCTCGTCCAGGACAGTTCCCTGACCAGATGATGGCTGACTCCTCCTCCTCCTGTTCCTCCTCCTCTGCTGCAGATGCCAGATCCTTATTGTGCGTCAAACTTTGCATGAGCAGACGCATAAATGGGATGCTGATGCTTATGATGGCGTCATCTGCGCTTACCAGCCATGTGCATTCCTCAAAACACTGAAGGACTTTACAGAGGTCTTTCAGCTTTGACCACTGCACACCCGACAATTCCATGTCTGCCCTCAAACTGCCTGCCCATGTATCCTCCCACAAATGCATTACAGCCTGCCTCTGTTCGCACAGCCTCTGAACCATGTGCAGGGTGGAGTTCCACCTTGTTGCAACGTCAATAATTAGGCAGTGCTTGGGAAGTTGTAGCAATCGCTGCAGCTTCTGCATACAACTGGAGTGTACGGGCGACCGGCGGATGTGCGAGCACAGTCTTCGGACCTTCTGGAGCAGACCTGTTAACTCCGGATAATTATTGAGGAAGCACTGCACCACCAGGTTCAAGGTGTGAGCAAGGCAAGGTATGTGTCGGAGTTTTGAAAAGGCTGTGGCTGCCATAAAATTCCGTCCATTTTTGCAAACTACCTTGCCTGCCTCAAGATGTAGACTGCCCAGCCATGACTCAGTTTGTCGCTGCAAGTAGTCGGCCAGTACCTCCACGGTGTGTTTGTTGTCACCCAAACACATCATCTTCAACACAGCCTGCTGACGCTTGCCACTAGCTGTTCGATAGTGGGACACCGAGTGTGCAACACTGGTAGCTGCGGATGGAGTGCTCGTGTGACTGCGCTCTGTGGACGAGCTTTCACTTCTGGAGGAGGATGAGACGGGTCGAACGCCTACACCCAACTGTTTCCTATACCGTGGGCTAGGCAGCACTGTCCCACCGCCGCTGTCCCCTGTGGACACTGCATCCACCACATTAACCCATAGCGCAGTGATGGACACGTAACGGCCCTGGCCATGCCCACTGGACCATGTATCTGTTGTGAGGTGCACCTTTCCAATCACTGATTGCATGGACAATGCGGTCTTTCACATGAAGGTGGAGGGCTGGGATGGCTTTGCGAGAAAAGAAGTGCCGACTGAGTAGGTCATAGCGTGGTACTGCGTAGGCTATAAGTTCGCGGAAAGCTTAGCTTTCAACCAACCGGTAGGGCATCATCTCTAACGAGATTAGTTTGGCAATGTGGGCATTCAAACCCAGTGTACGTGGATGAGAGGATGAGTACTTTCTTGTCCTACTCAGAGTCTCTGGTAGGGTGAGCTGGACTTGAGAGCTGCATATGGTGGAAATAGCGGTGGACAAGGCAGACTGAGAGAGGGTTGATGATGGTGATGGAGTTGGTGTTCTTTCTGATGGCCTAGATTCAGTCTTTCGTAGCAATAACATTGTGATTCCCTGACTGCTTTGACCTTGCAACTACACCTCAACATTTGCTGCTGGTGGCGTGCTAACCGGTGGGATTACAGTGGGGGAAACAATGTAGCGTTGCTGACTACCTTCATTGGGAGCAGTTGCACATGTGGTACGTGAGGTTTGGTAGTCCGTCCACGCTTGCAAGTGCATGGTGGTTAAATGTCTAAGCATGCAACTGGTATTCAAATTTCTCAGATTTTTCCATCAGCTAAAGGTCTTTGCGCACTTCTTACAGATAACCTTTGCCTGATCATTCCTACTATGGAAGACATTTTGAGGCCTTGCACGCTGTGCTAATTTGACCGTCTGGCCTAGCTGTCCTGCAACTCTTTTGGTTTTTGTAAACCGTTTTTGGACTGTTCCGGGCCTGCCAGATAACAGCTGTTCCGATGTCGATGCCTGCTGCGGATGCTCCTCCTCCTCTTCTGAGCTATTGGCAGCTGCACTCTCTTCCCCAATGGATGCCAATCTGGGTCAACAACTGGGTCATCCATCACCTCCTCTTCAATGTCATGTGCACCTTCCTCTGTGTCACCATGTAAGGTGGTATAGTATGCGGGAAGGGGCACCTGAGTTTCATCAGAGTCAGATTCTGGCTCAGTACACTGCGAGGACAATGTAGTGCTCTGAGTGAGTGTACCAGCAGATAAATCTAGCAGTGGCTGTGCATCAGTGCACTCCATATCAGATTCTTCTTGGACTTGGTAATTCACGATTTGACTTGATAACCCATGCATGGTATGTGAAAAGAGCTCCATAGAGTAATCTGTAGTGTGGCCTGCCGCATCCTTTACTTTTGGTAGGGGTGAAGGACACAAGGAAAGGTGTGGTTCCTGACCATGAGCCTCCAATGATGACTCAGTGCTTTTATTTTTTGAAAGTTCAGAAGAGGAGGTGATAGAGCTGGAGGCTGTGTCAGCAATGTGAGCCAAAACTTGTTTCTGAAGCTCCGGCTTTAAAAATGGTTTACCTACTCCCAGTAAAGGGAGCCTTCGAGGCCTTGTGAAGACAGACGATGACGCAGGCTCAACACCTCCTGCATTAGGTGCTATTGTGCTTTTGCCACTACCAGCAGATCCACCACCACCACCAACACCATCATTACCAGCTGGCAACCCACGCCCACTTCCATGACCTCTTCCAACACACTTCCTCATTTTTGGAAAAAAGGACCCAAAATACCACCAGCAATATGGTACTGTAAAACAAGGTACAAGGTGTATATAGTATTGGGGAGAATTTGAATCTCCCTACAGACTTGAGGACACTGAACTATTATCTCAGGCCCAGTGTAGATTACACCTAAATATAACAGGCTGAAATTGGAAGGTGTATAAAATGTCTATATAGGACTGGGGAGAATTTGAATCTCCCTACAGACTTGAGGACACTGAACTATTATTTCAGTCCCAGTGTAGATTACACCTAAATATAACAGGCTGAAATTGGATGGTGTATAAAATGTCTATATAGGACTGGGGAGAATTTGAATCTCCCTAGAGACTTGAGGACACTGAACTATTATCTCAGGTCCAGTGTAGATTACACCTCAATATAACAGGCTGAAATTGGATGGTGTATAAAATGCCTATATAGGACTGGGGAGAATTTGAATCTCCCTAGAGATTTTAGCAAGCTGACAATGATGCTCTCAGTCCCAAGTATGACAGCAGGCAGCCTAATAAGCAGGACTGCTGCACACAAAAGTGTGGAAAAATGAACGCTTGGTAACTGGGCAAAAAAGAGGATGAAAAGTATTTTTGCTTTTAAAAAAGCAGTTTGCACAGCAGTGTGAAAACAGCAATGCAGCTATCAGGGAGCCTTATAAGGCAGCCTAATAACCAACAGAGCTGATGCACCAAAATATAGCCTCCCCTTGCACTGCACACTAACTGGTGTGTTGTACAGGCAAAATTGCTAGCAGCAGAAGCAGTTTTTTGTATCTTCTTACGCCTAACGCTCTCCCTACAGAATCATCATCAGCAGCAGCTCTCCCTATTCTGAGATCAGCAGAAGTAAGATGGCAGTCGGCGTGCATGCCCTTTTATAGCCCCTGTGATGCCACACAAAGCAAGCCAAACACTTGCATGCCCTTCTCAATGATGGTGGTGACCGCTGCCTATGTCATCGCGTTGCCCACAGTGTGCGTCCTCCATCATTGGCTGAAAAAGGGCGCTGAAGCATCATTTGAAACGCGACTTTGGCACCATGGTCGCCGACCTCGTGGCCGACCTCACGCTATGGTAGGGTTTCGTTTCATGAAACCTGATTTTTGCGAAAGTCGGCGACTTTTGAAATCGACCTAGAAGTTTCGCTCAACTCTAATTAGGACAACATACTAAGCTGAAACTTCACTTACACCTCACTTTGTTTTCACTGTTTCTGTAATGTATTGACAACATAAGTATATATTTTTGTCTGGTTTCTTTTAAATCCTCCACCACCCTGACCTTTTAAATCTTGTTTTATTGGACAGGGTTAGTGAAACTACTAGTAGAGATTAATGAAGTATAATACTATATTAATGACAGAAGCAATGGAAAAAACAAAAATGCAAGCCAGACCCTTTTTTGCTTTTTTACCTTATCTGAAAAGCATCCAATATAGATTTGACTTTAAGCTAAAAATGGTGGAATCATTTTGACCAGAAAATTCTGACAAGTAGTTTTTCATGCAATTGTCACAAACAACAATGGGAAGTAGGACAAAATAAAGGTTCACCTTAACAATTGACTAATGAAATATTTATGTATTTATATTGAGAAATGTTTCAGTGAGAAAAACACCTAAAACTAAAGTTAAATAGACCTAAAGAAGTGGTCCCATGAAAATAACAAAATGACTGAATAACGATAAAATATATATAAATTACGGATTATTTATACAGTATGTAGCGTAAAACAATGAGGTCTAAAAAAGAAGGGGACAAAGTATGATATTGACAAAATAGGCTTAATAAACATACCATAATGCCCTCCGAGTGAGCTCTCTCCAAAATCAAACACAAATCATCCTGGTATGACTTAATCGGATTGGACTGTAGTGTCTTGTAACAGTCCTTATTATTCAAAAGCCGATATGCCTTCTTCTCATACAATATATGCGGCCATATCACCAAGTTTCTGCATTCATCGGCCGGTTTGAATACCACATCATCCCATCCCTTCAAATCATGCAATGCCTGCCTATCCAATGAATCAAAGGTAGACCTGCCAAAACCCTTTCGGGATAATTCTTCGATATCCCTGGACACCTTCTTGGTGAACACATCCACACCCGGGCAGATATTCAGAGCCGGAAATTTTTTGTATTTGCCATTTAAATGATCGGGGAAATTACTCACCAATAGTGTTGAGCATTCCAATACCGCAAGTATCGGGTATCGGCCGATATTAGCTGTATCGGAATTCCGATACTTAGTTCCGATACTTTTTTCATATCGAATACCGGAATCGGAAGTTCCCATAATGCTAGGAGCTCGCTCGATTTGATTCAGCCAATGGGGATCCTCAGAAGTGTGGGCATATCCTGTTAGGCATGTAGGCATGTTAACTACTGGCATGGCTGTGATTGGCTGCTGAAATGATGTCATGATGCACTATAAAAAGCGCTGCAGCCGCCATTTCTGGTCACTCTGCTGTGAATTCAGTTAGGGACAGGCTGCTGTTGAAGACTGTGAGGGACAGTTAGAAATAGCGATTCCACAAAACATATAGTGCTTAACCCAGGCTACATAAACCACCACTGTAGCTTGCTTTTCCCTAGCAGCGCTGTTTTCACAGCTGTCTGCAAGGGCTGTGTGAGTGCAGACCCACGCTGTGTAGTGTGTCCTGCAGGCACGTCTGCTTGTAGGCCGGCCAGCGTGTGTCTCTGCCTCATACACATTTTTCTTTTATTGCTGCTTTTTTTTTCTCCTGTATAGTGTGCTTCCATACGTATCCATATACGTTGGTTGCAAACACTAAAGGAGTGGACAGCGGAGCCTTTCAGCAGCCTTTCAGTGCTATAGCCCATTTCTCTGCACTGTTTTTGGCTGTCTGATAGGTCTCTCTGTGTGTGAGTGCAGCTCACGTTGCAGTGTGTTCTACAGCCACCGCTAGCTGTAGTCCGCTCAGCGTGCATCACTGCCTCATACATAGTCCTTTTTTTGCAGCTAATTTAGCCAGATTTTTGCTCCTATATTAGTGTGCTTCCAACCACATCCATTGTCATTGGTTGGTTGCAAACACTATATAGGATTAGATAGAGGAGCCTTTTTGCTGGCTTGTGCCCTTCAGGGCCAGCCAGGCTAGTATCACCCTATTTTTTGGAGCCTCATCAATTGCATTGTAGGTTAGCTTCCTGCATTGTAATCGCTCCAAAAAGTTTGTGATACTATAGCTTTCAAACTTTGGTCACATACTTTCCTTTCCCCCCACCCAAAAAAAAGGAAATAAAGTTCACCAAACACTCCACTTTACAGTTGTCTAGGCCACATTAGATCATATTAAAGTGTAGTACACACACTCTTAGCCAAACTAGTGTTTCTTATACTGGTTAGCAGGTGTTCAGGAATAAGAACACTAAGCCACCCCTTTTTTACTTTTCTGCCTATCTTTATCAGTCTACCAAGATGAAGAAGGCAGGGAGTAAGGCACGTGGTCGTGGCCGTGGAGTTTCAGCAGGGAGAGGACGGGGGGATTCAGCAGGGAGAGGACGTGGGGATTCGGTATCTGTTGCGGCCACCAGTGACCCGGCATCCCCCACTTTTACCAGGCAACAGTCCTTCATGCGCAGCTTTGTAGGACCTCGCCGTACCCCACTGCTGCGTGACGAACAAATTGAAGCCGTTGTCGGATGGATGGCAGCTAACGCATCCACTTCAATGACTTCCGCATCCTCCCAAGGCCAGAGCACTGAAGAGCAACCATCTGTCTCTTCACCACCTGCCAAATTGCCCAGGCAGTCTGAGAGCCCTGGACAGGAGCCATCTCAATCTTTACTTCTGTTCTAAGAATCTGTTGGCTTGAAAAGAGGTGGCCAGCCAAGCAGCATTCTAGAGCATGAAGAAGAGGGAGTATGCAGTGATGCGCAACTGCTATGTCCCTCTGAATCTGAAGAGGCGGGTGGGCCAGTGCCTATGGTCAGCACACCTCAGTATGCATCAGATGTTGATGAGACTCAGTTGCCAATTTCTGGTGTGTACGGTGCTGGCGAGACAACCCAGGACCATCCGGTGCTTGAAGAGGGGAGTGGAGATGATGAGGTCCTTGACCCATCATGGCGTCAGCCACAGGAAGGTGGTGGGAGCAGCTCTGAGGAAGAGATTCCCCGAACGGCCAAAAGAGGAGGGAGAGGGCGGGGGCAGACTTGGTTGCCTGTAGCCTCCACTTTGGCACCCGTGAGGAGCAATCATCTTCCAAAACACAAAACGGGCGCTCCCAGGACTTGCAGTGCGTGGTCTTTTTTTGACACAGTTGCAGATGACATTTGCTTTGTCAAATGCAAGCTGTGTCATCAGAAAGTGGAACGAGGGAAAAATGTGACCAACCTCAATACCACAAATATGTGGAAACATGTGCGTACCAAGCACGAGGTGGAGTTACACAGACACACTGAAGATGTAGGCCAACCTTCAGCAGCACCTACCACCTCTTCAGCTCGTGTTGGGGCCTCTTCCTCCAGCTCACACACAGCTGGTTCGGCTTCCTCACTGGAACGCCATGGAAGAACCACTGCCACTGTTGTCCAGAGACCCAGTGAAATTCCACCCACTGAACCACGTTCGCAGTCATCAGCACACTCCCAGGCCACTCACCAGCAATCGGTAGCACAGGCATGGGAGAAAAAGCGGCCATACTCGGCAAACCATCCCCGAGCACTGGCTCTGAATGCCGGCATTGCCAAACTACTGGCCCTTGAGATGCTGTCATTCAGGCTGGTGGAGACTGACACCTTCCGGAACTTTATGTCATTGGCAGTTCCACAATACAATGTGCCCAGCCGCTTTTATTTCAGCAGGCAAGCTGTCCCTGCCCTGCAAAAGCATGTGGAGGGAAAAATTAAAAATGCGCTACTAAATGCCGTCAGTAGCAAGGTCCACATGACCACCGATGCGTGGACCAGTAGCCATGGACAGGGACGATACCTTTCCCTCACTGCCCATTGGGTCAATGTTGTGGAGCTGGGTACAGATCTGGTGAGTGGCTCTGTACGTATTCTGCCAACTCCAAGGATAGCAGGAATGCAGTCTGTACATATTGAGTCCTCCTCCTACTCTAGTTCCTCGGAATCAGCACTGCGTGAGCCTGTTAGGCCAGATATGAGCACAGGTGTGGCCAAACGTCAACAGGCCGTCCTTAAATTAATTTCTTTGGGGAATCGGAGCCACACAGCACAGGAGCTCAGGAATGCCATCAAGCAGGAGAGCGATGTGTGGTTTGTGCCAGCAAATCTCCAGCCAGGTTTGGTAGTGAGTGACAATGGCCGAAATCTAGTGGCAGCTCTGGGCCTAGGCAACCTCACTCACATACCATGTCTGGCACACGTGCTCAATTTGGTCGTGCAAAGCTTTCTGAGGGACTATCCGGATCTTGATGCACTGCTGCACAAGGTTCGCCTAGAGTGTGCTCACTTGCGGCGTTCCAGAATGGCAAGATCGCGCATTGCATCTCTGCAACGCCGATTCCGCCTGCCAGAACATCGCATCATATGTGACCTCCCCACCAGGTGGAATTCAACGTTACATATGTTGGAGCGGTTGTGTGAGCAGCAGGCAGCAGTAATGGAGTACCAGCTGCATCAGGCGCAAACAAGTCGCACTGTGCGCCGGACACACTTCACCACCACTGAGTGGGCCACTATGAGGGACATCTGCCAAGTTTTGCGTGCCTTCGATGACTCCACGCGGATGGCCAGTGCAGATGATGCACTAATCAGCATGACTGTCCCCCTCATCTGTCTGCTTCAAAAAACCTAACAAGCACTAAGTGAGGAGGTTTTTGAAGAGGTCGAGGATGAGCAGTCAGAAATGCCATCTGCTTCTGGCAAGTCTGCGCAACGTGCTTCCACACAAAGGCCCAGGCAGGGGACACTTAGTGAGGAGGATGATGAGGAGTCAATGGAGGAGGAGGAACACATCTCTCCAGAGGAGGGAGGTACACAAGGCTCTAGTAGTCAGTGTGTACAGCGAGGGTGGGGTGATGCTGAGCAGGCAGAGATGCTGCCTCAAGCTGGGGACAGCGTTTCCGGTCCAGTTGGCAGTCTGCAGCACATGGTTGATTTCATGCTGCAGTGCTTGTTAAATGACCGCCGCATCGCCAACATTCTCCACACGGCTGATTATTGGGTGTACACCCTCCTAGATCCTCGCTACCGGGACAACTTACAAAGCCTCATACCACAGTTGAACCGGGAGCGAAAAATGCGGGAGTACCAAGAAACACTTGTGCAGGCCATCATGTTCTCCATTCCCCCCACAAGTGTTGCTGGTAGTGCTTTTCAAAGCAGCCATGTGGGTAGAGGCAATGGAGGAAGCTCTGCACAAAGAGGTAGCAGAGGCAGTGCCGCAGGACAAGGCAAGGCCAGTATGGCCCAAATGTGGAAAAGTTTTGTGGGACCGCCACAAACGGCTACACCATCACAGACGGCTCCAGTCAGCAGGAGGCAACGTTTCCGCCAGATGGTGACAGACTACTTGTCGCGCCCTGTTAGTGTTTTCCCAGACGGCTCTTCCCCGTTCAAGTATTGCGTCTCTAAGCTGGATACATGGCCAGAGCTTAGCCAGTATGCATTGGAGGTGCTGGCTTGCCCTGCTGCCAGTGTATTATCGTAACGTGTCTTTAGTGCTGCAGGTGGTGTGGTAACAGACCGTCGCACGCGACTATCCGCCGATAATGTTGACCGGCTTACTTTTGTGAAAATGAACAAGGCCTGGATCTCACCTGAATTTGCCAGTCCTCTTCCAGAATAAATAATTGGCTGGCAACAGGATCCAGGTCTCCTGTTTTGTTCATGTTTCTATGACCTGAACTTTATTTCCTGGGCTACAGCAACGCCCGTTGTTGCTCAGAAGTGCTGTCCGCACAGACAAAACACTCGCTCATGTGTAAGTGGGGTTCGGTAACGTCAGCTGATCCCCTGCTGTGTGTACGGCAAACTCTCCTGCTGCCTACAACTTCTGACTACCTCTGATTTAATATGTTCTCTGATTTGCCCTCTGTCTTCACTCTGTTTTGAGTATTTCCTCCGGCCTACAACACCGCCTGTTTCTGCTCTTAAGTGCCGTCTGCACAATCCACACTTGTTCCTGTGGTACCTGGGTCCTGTAACATCTGCTCATCTCCTGAGTTGAGCACGGCAATGTCTCCTGCTTTGTCTACATTCCCACTACTTGTAGTGGAAATGTGGACAGAGCACTAGACATTGCCTGACTCACTTCTAGGGAGAAGCTGCTGTTGCAGAACCCCAGTAACACAGGAACAAGTGTGGGTTGTGCAGACGGCATTTCAGAGCAGCAACTGGCGTGGTTGGAAGCCAGAGGAAATACTCGAAACAGAGTGAAGACAGAGGCCTAATTGGAGTACGTTGACAGTTAGTAGTAGTCTAGAAACAATCGCAAACTGCCACCAAGTAGGCCTCGGCCTACTACCTGATTTTCCCTGGGCTCCGACACCGCCAGTTGGTGCTCAGAAGTGCTGTCCGCACAGACAAAACACTCGCTCATGTGTAAGTGGGGTTCGGTAACGTCAGCTGATCCCCTGCTGTGTGTATGGCAAAGTGTCCTGCTCCCTCCACAGTCAAACAACCTCAGATTTACACCTGGCTCCAAGTAGGCCTCGGCCTACTACCTCATTTTTCCTGGGCTACAGCAACGCCCGTTGTTGCTCAGAAGTGCTGTCCGCACAGACAAAACACTCGCTCATGTGTTAGTGGGGTTCGGTAATGTCAGCTGATCCCCTGCTGTGTGTACAGCAAACTCTCCTGCTGCCTACAACTTCTGACTACCTCTGATTTAATATGTTCTCTGATTTGCCCTCTGTCTCCACTCTGTTTTAAGTATTTCCTCCGGCCTACAACACCGCCTGTTTCTGCTCTCAAGTGCCGTCTGCACAATCCACACTTGTTCCTGTGGTACCTGGGTCCTGTAACATCTGCTCATCTCCAGAGTTGAGCATGGCAATGTCTCCTGCTTTGTCTACATTCCCACTACTTGTAGTGGAAATGTGGACAGAGCAGGAGACATTGCCTGACTCACCTCTAGGGAGAAGCTGCTGTTACAGAACCCCAGTAACACAGGAACAAGTGTGGGTTGTGCAGACGGCATTTCAGAGCAGCAACTGGCGTGGTTGGAAGCCAGAGGAAATACTCGAAACAGAGTGAAGACAGAGGCCTAATTGGAGTACGTTGACAGTTAGTAGTAGTCTAGAAACAATCGCAAACTGGCACCAAGTAGGCCTCGGCCTACTACTTGATTTTCCCTGGGCTCCGACACCGCCAGTTGGTGCTCAGAAGTGCTGTCCGCACAGACAAAACACTCGCTCATGTGTAAGTGGGGTTCGGTAACGTCAGCTGATCCCCTGCTGTGTGTATGGCAAAGTGTCCTGCTCCCTCCACAGTCAAACAACCTCAGATATACACCTGGCTCCAAGTAGGCCTCGGCCTACTACCTCATTTTCCCTGGGCTACAGCAACGCCCGTTGTTGCTCAGAAGTGCTGTCCGCACAGACAAAACACTCGCTCATGTGTAAGTGGGGTTCGGTAACGTCAGCTGATCCCCTGCTGTGTGTACGGCAAACTCTCCTGCTGCCTACAACTTCTGACTACCTCTGATTTAATATGTTCTCTGATTTGCCCTCTGTCTCCACTCTGTTTTGAGTATTTCCTCCGGCCTACAACACCGCCTGTTTCTGCTCTCAAGTGCCGTCTGCACAATCCACACTTGTTCCTGTGGTACCTGGGTCCTGTAACATCTGCTCATCTCCAGAGTTGAGCACGGCAATGTCTCCTGCTTTGTCTACATTCCCACTACTTGTAGTGGAAATGTGGACAGAGCAGGAGACATTGCCTGACTCACCTCTAGGGAGAAGCTGCTGTTACAGAACCCCAGTAACACAGGAACAAGTGTGGGTTGTGCAGACGGCATTTCAGAGCAGCAACTGGCATGGTTGGAAGCCAGAGGAAATACTCGAAACAGAGTGAAGACAGAGGCCTAATTGGAGTACGTTGATAGTTAGTAGTAGTCTAGAAACAATCGCAAACTGCCACCAAGTAGGCCTCGGCCTACTACCTGATTTTCCCTGGGCTCCGACACCGCCAGTTGGTGCTCAGAAGTGCTGTCCGCACAGACAAAACACTCGCTCATGTGTAAGTGGGGTCGGTAACGTCAGCTGATCCCCTGCTGTGTGTATGGCAAAGTGTCCTGCTCCCTCCACAGTCAAACAACCTCAGATTTACACCTGGCTCCAAGTAGGCCTCGGCCTACTACCTCATTTTCCCTGGGCTCCGACAACGCCAGTTGGTGCTCGGAAGTGCTGTCCACACAGAAAAACACACTCGTTCATGTGAAAGTGGGGTTCGGTAACGTCAGCTGATCCCCTGCTGTGTGGCGGGCAAACTGCTGCTGCCTCCAAATTTTAGCTACTTCAGATTTAAACATTCTCTGATTTGGCCTCTGTCTCCACTCTGTCTCTAGTATTTCCCCTGACCTCCAACACCACCAGTTCCTGCTCACAGTTGCCGTCCACGCATTCCACACGTGTTCCTGTGTTACTGGGGTTCTGTTACGTCAGCAGATCCCCCAATGTGTGTCCGCCACTGTCTCCTGCGCTGTCCACCTTCCCACTGCAAGCGGTGGGAATGTGGACAGAGCAGGAGACAGTGGCAGACACACATCGGGGATCTGCTGACATTACAGAATCCCAGTAACACAGGAACATGTGTGGATTTTGCAGACGGCTACTGTACGCATAAACTGGCAGTGTTGGTGGTCACGTGAAATCCTGGAAACAGAGTGGAGACAGATGCCTAATTGGAGCACGTTGACAGCCTGTTGTAACCTACAAACAATCTAAAACTGCCACCAAGTAGGCCTCGGCCTGCACCCTGGTTCTCCCTGGGCTCTAACAACGCTAGTTGGTGCTCGGAAGTGCTGTCCACACAGAAAAAGACACTTGTTCATGTGAAAGTGGGGGTCAGTAATGTCAGCTGATCCCCTGCTGTGTGGAGGGCAAACTGCTGCTGCCTCCAAATTCAAACAACGTCTTATCTTAAACTGCCTCCAAGTAGGCCTCAGCCTACAAAATGACTATCCCTGGGCTCCAACATCGTCAGTTGTTGCTTGGAAGTGCCGTCCACACAGAAAAACACACTCGTTCATGTGAAAGTGGGGTTCGGTAACGTCGGCTGATCCCCTGCTGTGTGGAGGGCAAAGTGTCCTGCTCCCTCCAAAGTCAAAATACCTCAGCTTTACACCTGGCTCCTAGTAGGCCTCGGCCTGCACCATGATTGTCCCTGGGCTCCAACACCACCAGTTGGTGCTCGGAAGTGCTGTCCACACAGAAAAACACACTCGTTCATGTGAAAATGGGGGTCAGTAACGTCAGCTGATCCCCTGCTGTGTGGAGGGCAAACTTCTGCTGCCTCCAAATTGTAACTACTTCAGATTTAAACATTCTCTGATTTGGCCTCTGTCTCCACTCTGTCTCTAGTATTTCCCCTGACCTCCAACACCGCCAGTTCCTGCTCACAGTTGCCGTCCACGCATTCCACACTTGTTCCTGTGTTCCTGGTGTTCTGTAACGTGAGCTGATCCCCCAATGTGTGTCCGGCACTGTCTCCTGCGCTGTCCACCTTCCCACTGCAAGTGGTGGGAATGTGGACAGAGCAGGAGACATTGGCAGACAAACATCAGGGGATCTGCTGACATTACAGAACACCAGTAACACAGGAACACGTGTGGATTGGGCAGACGGCTACTGTACGCATAAACTGGCGGTGTTGGTAGTCACGTGAAATCCTGGAAACAGAGTGGAGACAGATGCCTAATTGGAGCACGTTGACAGTCTGTTGTAGCCTACAAACAATCTAAAACTACCACCAAGTAGGCCTCGGCCTGCACCCTGGTTCTCCCTGGGCTCCAACAACGCTAGTTGGTGCTCGGAAGTGCTGTCCACACAGAAAAACACACTCGTTCATATGAAAGTGGGGGTCAGTAACGTCAGTTGATCCCCTGCTGTGTGGAGGGCAAAGTGTCCTGCTCCCTCCAAAGTCAAAATACCTCAGTTTTACACCAGGCTCCTAGTAGGCCTCGGCCTGCACCACGATTGTCCCTGGGTTCCAACAACGCTAGTTGGTGCTCGGAAGTGCTGTCCACACAGAAAACCACACTCGTTCATGTGAAAGTGGGGTTCGGTAACATCAGCTGATCCCCTGCTGTGTGGAGGGCAAACTGCTGCTGCCTCCAAATTGTAACTACTTCAGATTTAAACATTCTCTGATTTGGCCTCTGTCTCCACTCTGTCTCTAGTATTTCCCCTGACCTCCAACACCGCCAGTACCTGCTCACAGTTGCCGTCCACGCATTACACACTTGTTCCTGTGTTCCTGGTGTTCTGTAACGTGAGCTGATCCCCCAATGTGTGTCCGGCACTGTCTCCTGCGCTGTCCACCTTCCCACTGCAAGTGGTGGGAATGTGGACAGAGCAGGAGACATTGGCAGACAAACATCAGGGGATCTGCTGACATTACAGAACACCATTAACACGTGTGGATTGGGCAGACGGCTACTGTACGCATAAACTGGCGGTGTTGGTAGTCACGTGAAATCCTGGAACCAGAGTGGAGACAGATGCCTAATTGGAGCACGTTGACAGTCTGTTGTAGCCTACAAACAATCTAAAACTACCACAAAGTAGGCCTCGGCCTACACCATGATTGTCCCTGGGCTCCAACAACGCCAGTTGGTGCTCGGCAGTGTCTTTGGCACGGGGACTCCCTGTTGCCCAGCCTGGTTCCAGCACTCCTGCTGTTTCCGGGTAGTGTCAAGGTCACTATGCCACCAATCCGTTGTCCTGTCGTCTTGCGGCCGGGTTAGCCGACTCTACTGTGCCTGCAGTTTAGGTGACTCCTATGTGGGCTGCGGGAACTGGCACTGAAGGCTGGATCCGTAGTGCCAATGGGACATGGACCCCCTGTAGGACTGTGGGTTTCGGTAACTGCGGCCGGCTTGCGGCCTGGCTACTTTGCTTTCAATGGGTACCTTCTGCTACCCACCCGGGTTCCAGCACTGTCTGCTGGTTCTCGCCAGAGCCTTTGGCCTAGGTGCCTCCATCTTGGTATCCGAGGTCCAGCATCGTCAGCTGGTCCTTGGTAGTGCTTTCTAGCACAGGTACCTCCTGCCTAGTAACCGTGGTCCAGCACCGTCAGCTGTTCCTCGGTAGTGCCATTGGCTCTTGTAGCTTTTGCTACCCATCTGGGTTCCAGCACCGTCAGCTGGTTCTCTTCAGTGTCTTTGGCACGGGGACTCCCTGTTGCCCAGCCTGGTTCCAGCACGCCTGCTGTTTCCGGGTAGTGTCAAGGTCACTATGCCACCAATCCGTTGTCCTGTCGTCTTGCGGCCGGGTTAGCCAACTCTACGGTGCCTGCAGTTTAGGTGACTCCTATGTGGGCTGTGGGAACTAGCACTGAAGGCTGGATCCGTAGTGCCAATGGGACATGGACCCCCTGTAGGACTGTGGGTTTCGGTAACTGCGGCCGGCTTGCGGCCTGGCTACTTTGCTTTCAATGGGTACCTTCTGCTACCCACCCGGGTTCCAGCATTGTCTGCTGGTTCTCCCCAGAGCCTTTGGCCTAGGTGCCTCCATCTCGGTATCCGAGGTCCAGCACCGTCAGCTGGTCCTTGGTAGTGCTTTCTAGCACAGGTACCTCCTGCCTAGTAACCGTGGTCCAGCACCGTCAGCTGTTCCTCGGTAGTGCCATTGGCTCTTGTAGCTTTTGCTACCCATCTGGGTTCCAGCACCGTCAGCTGGTTCTCGGCAGTGTCTTTGGCACGGGGACTCCCTGTTGCCCAGCCTGGTTCCAGCATGCCTGCTGTTTCCGGGTAGTGTCAAGGTCACTATGCCACCAATCCGTTGTCCTGTCGTCTTGCGGCCGGGTTAGCCGACTCTACGGTGCCCGCAGTTTAGGTGACTCCTATGTGGGCTGCGGGAACTGGCACTGAAGGCTGGATCCGTAGTGCCAATGGGACATGGACCCCCTGTAGGACTGTGGGTTTCGGTAACTGCGGCTGGCTTGCGGCCTGGCTACTTTGCTTTCAATGGGTACCTTCTGCTACCCACCCGGGTTCCAGCACTGTCTGCTGGTTCTCGCCAGAGCCTTTGGCCTAGGTGCCTCCATCTCGGTATCCGAGGTCCAGCACCGTCAGCTGGTCCTTGGTAGTGCTTTCTAGCACAGGTACCTCCTGCCTAGTAACCGTGGTCCAGCACCGTCAGCTGTTCCTCGGTAGTGCCATTGGCTCTTGCAGCTTTTGCTACCCATCTGGGTTCCAGCACCGTCAGCTGGTTCTCGGCAGTGTCTTTGGCACGGGGACTCCCTGTTGCCCAGCCTGGTTCCAGCACGCCTGCTGTTTCCGGGTAGTGTCAAGGTCACTATGCCACCAATCCGTTGTCCTGTCATCTTGCGGCCGGGTTAGCCGACTCTACGGTGCCTGCAGTTTAGGTGACTCCTATGTGGGCTGCGGGAACTGGCACTGAAGGCTGGATCCGTAGTGCCAATGGGACATGGACCCCCTGTAGGACTGTGGGTTTCGGTAACTGCGGCCGGCTTGCGGCCTGGCTACTTTGCTTTCAATGGGTACCTTCTGCTACCCACCCGGGTTCCAGCACTGTCTGCTGGTTCTCGCCACAGCCTTTGGCCTAGGTGCCTCCATCTCGGTATCCGAGGTCCAGCACCGTCAGCTGGTCCTTGGTAGTGCTTTCTAGCACAGGTACCTCCTGCCTAGTAACCGTGGTCCAGCACCGTCAGTTGGTCCTCGGTAGTGCCATTGGCTCGTGTTCCTTCTGCTACCCATCCGGGTGCCAGCACTGTCTGCTGGTTCTCGCCACAGCCTTTGGCCTAGGTGCCTCCATCTCGGTATCCGAGGTCCAGCACCGTCAGCTGGTCCTTGGTAGTGCTTTTTAGCACAGGTACCTTCTGCTTAGTAACCGTGGTCCAGCACCGTCAGTTGGTCCTCGGTAGTGCCATTGGCTCTTGTTCCTTCTGCTACCCATCCGGGTGCCAGCACTGTCTGCTGGTTCTCACCACAGTCTTTGGCCTAGGTGCCTCCATCTCGGTATCCGAGGTCCAGCACCGTCAGCTGGTCCTTGGTAGTGCTTTTTAGCACAGGTACCTTCTGCTTAGTAACCGTGGTCCAGCACCATCAGTTGGTCCTCGGTAGTGCCATTGGCTCTTGTTCCTTCTGCTACCCATCCGGGTGCCAGCACTGTCTGCTGGTTCTCGCCACAGCCTTTGGCCTAGGTGCCTCCATCTCGGTATCCAAGGTCCAGCACTGTCAGCTGGTCCTTGGTAGTGCTTTTTAGCACAAGTACCTTCTGCTTAGTAACCGTGGTCCAGCACCGTCAGTTGGTCCTCGGTAGTGCCATTGGCTCTTGTTCCTTCTGCTACCCATTCGGGTGCCAGCACTGTCTGCTGGTTCTCGCCACAGCCTTTGGCCTAGGTGCCTCCATCTCGGTATCCGAGGTCCAGCACCGTCAGCTGGTCCTTGGTAGTGCTTTTTCGCACAGGTACCTTCTGCTTAGTAACCGTGGTCCAGCACCGTCAGTTGGTCCTCGGTAGTGCCATTGGCTCTTGTTCCTTCTGCTACCCATCCGGGTGCCAGCACTGTCTGCTGGTTCTCGCCAGTTTCTCAGCCTTCTTGTACCTTCTGCTACATTTCCAAGATCAAGCATTTTGAAATTGTCTTTGGTAATCCTTATTGATCTCCATGACGATGACCCTGATGATGACGACCCTGAAGACCACACCAAAGAAGACCAGAAATATGACCCTAAATAATAAGACCAAGAGGACAAAGAAAATGAAGACAACCACCAAGATACAGAACATAAGATAGAAGAACAAGAAGCAGAAGAAGCAAAAGCAGAAGAACAGAAAGCAGAAGAACATTACGCATGAGACAAAAAATCAGCATAGAAGAAATCAAAATTATAAGCAGAAGAAGACTAAGCAGTAAATGGGGGTGAGTCCGTTCCTCCTCGTGGTGCCCCTGGAAAATGCCTGCTGCTGCAGGCCAAACTGAACACGGACAAATCCTGTTGTAAATCTTTTGTGACAGGCAGAACGTAAGGTGTAATCTTATAACTTTTATAGATAAGTACTACAGGAATGCCTGTCACCATAAGAAAATGAAGAAAAAGAAGAATAGGAAGAAGATGAAGAAATAGCATATGAAAATTAATAATAGCTGAATAAGAAGAATATGAAGAATGGAAAAAAAAAATTAATGGGAAGAAGATGAAGAAGAAGAAGATGAATAAGGTGAAGAAAAAGTTGATGATAAAAATGCTACTGCTGCGGATCATGAAGGAGAAAGTGTGGGAGAAGTACAAAAGAAGGTGAAGAGCATGGAAGTTGTGAAACATACATATCTGACTAAATATAAAAAGGTTAACATAGTCAATATCTTTTTAACTCCGAACGTCTTGAAAAAAAAAATTGGAATTAATGCTATGCCATGTTATTTGAATAAACCGCTATGCTTTTAATGTCTCCTCCACCTCCCACAATACATTCTACATGATTCTTATTTGTTTTCAAATATGTAGAATTAGCCAACAAGGAAATAAAGGCCTTTTTTTAATTCCGATACCGGAAGTCCCATTGGCTTGAATGGGACTTCCGGTATCGGAATCGGCGATACCCGATATTTTTTTCGTATCGGGCGATACCATCCGATACGATATTTTTGGGTATCGAACGGTATCGCTCAACACTACTCACCAATGTTGGGTCACTCTCCAATGCCAGAGCCTCCAAAATGGCCAAAGCCTCCCTCTCTTCCTCAGTGTTAAAAGTGTCATCCCTTTGTCCTTTGAAATGAAGCTTTTCCAAAATTAGTTTCCGCGAAAAAAGATGCAGATCCTTTACGGATGTGAATGCATCTAAACAGTATGAGGGACAAAAGGTTAGACCTTTTTCAAGGATTTTAATTTGCCTGTCAGAGAGAAAATGCGAAGACCGGTTAATCACCTTCATTTTATCACTCTTCACATTAGTCTTTTCTTTAAAAAAAATCATTAACCCTTTGATTCCCTCCATATCTGGTACATCTATTCCATGGGGTAATATCGACACCTTGATTGGAGGTACTGGCATCGGACATAGATGACGCTGAGCTCACAGAATTTTTCTTGGCCCGTTTTTGCAATTCATTACTGCGTAGTCCTTGCCATCTATATACTTTATTGCTCTCATAATCAATAATATCTCTTTGATACTTCTTGACTTTTGTAGCACAAATGTCTTTTTCCCATTTCTCTAAATCATTAGTTACTTCCTTATAGAAGGATTCCAATTGTTCCTCTTTTATGTCCCTTTTTAAAATAGTCTCCAAATTCATAATTTCCTCTTCAATTTTTTTTAATGGAAAGTGTATTACTGTCTATAATTATTTGGAGAAACTCAAGGGAACATCTAGAGGCAGCTGAAATCCATCTATCAATTAACTGTTATTCACCAAAATCAAATGTAGGGAACAACTGAACCCTCAGGCCTCTGGGCACAATTTTCTGGCTGACGTAGTTCTCTAAAGTGATCTTAGTCCACCAAACCTTGTTTTTTTTGTGCACCCAGTTTTTATATTGTTTCATCACTTCTTTTTCCGCCAAAGTGTTGTCAGTAGCTGAAGAAGAGGCACCAGAACGAAAAATATCCGATGCTTTCTGACGCCAGGTCGATTCTTTGGCCAGGAAATCCATCACAATAGATTGGGTACTCTGTCTAAAGACAGAAATAACATTAATAAACATACCACCCAAACCCATTTCCTAAAACATAGGATGGGTTACACTACACATCGTCAATAAACATACTGAACCCATAGTTGTTAGACTACGAGCACAATCAATAGTGTCAAACAAGAGGATATAAAAATAGATTTTTATTGCAAAATAGCACAAATACATACAAAAAATAATTAATCATTGGTGCCTCAAACCAGAAAAAAAAGAGGAGTCAGATAGAGGAGGACAAATACTGGCAGCCAAAATACTCATAAGGTAGAGCCTATCACTTAGTGCACATGGTACACTGACCTCAAATATATTGCACAAAAATATGCTAACTGGGTTAAGAAGACCTCAAAACGTGAAGAGAGGTATTAAAGTGCTATATTATTAATAAGTAGTGTTGAGCATTCCGATACCGCAAGTATCGGGTATCGGCCGATACTTGCTGTATCGGAATTCCGATACCGACTTCCGATATTTTTTCAATATCGGAATTCGGCATCGGAATCGGAAGTTCAGTTGATTGACGGCCTGACGTCATCATGATGCGCGGTGTGTGCGCATCATGATGCGCCGTCATTTCGGGCCTTCCGGGGGTCTCTGCCGGCCTGCCGGGGGGCTGTGCCGGCCTGCCGGGGGGCTGTGTGGACTGCCCGGGGTCTCTGCCGGCCTGCCGGGGGGCTGTGCCGGCCTGCCGGTGGTCTGTGCACCCTGTGGGGGTCTGCACCGGCCTGCCGGGGGGCTGTGCCGGCCTGCCGGGGGGCTGTGCTGATGTCCGGGGGTCTGTGCAAGCATCGTCCGATGGGACTACAAGTCCCATCGGGCGATGCCTGCTACCATGACAGTTATTGACACATTAGCCAATGATGGGACAGTAGTAGTCCCATCATCCGGCTAATGTGTTAAATGTTAAAAAAAAAAAAAAAAAATACTACATACATACTACATGCATGCTACATACATACTACATGCTACATACATACTACATACATGCTACATACATACTACATGCATGCTACATACATACTACATGCTACATACATACTACATGCATGCTACATACATACTACATATATACTACATACATACTACATACATGCTACATACATACTGCATGCTACATACATACTACATACATACTACATACATACTACATGCATGCTACATACATACTACATGCATGCTACATACATACTACATGCTACATACATACTACATATATACTACATACATACTACATACATGCTACATACATACTGCATGCTACATACATACTACATACATACTACATACATACCACATGCATGCTACATACATACTACATGCATGCTACATACATACTACATGCATGCTACATACATACTACATATATACTACATGCATGCTACATACATACTACATGCATGCTACATACATACTACATATATACTACATGCATGCTACATACATACTACATATATACTACATGCATGCTACATACATACTACATGCTACATACATACTACATATATACTACATGCATGCTACATACATACTGCATGCTACATGCATGCTACATACATACTACATACATACTACATGCTACATACATACCACATATATACTACATACATACAATACATTCATACAATACATACATAGACATACAGTACATATAACATAGAGTAACATACTTACCAATACTTGTCACATTGTTCCCCGAAGCCATTGTCTTTCCGGAATAAATATTAACATAACAAACCACAAAAATACTCACCCACGATCCGAAGCAGTCCACGAGTGTGTCCCACGACGATCTTGGGTAGAGAACTGCAGCATCAGATGATGCTGCCGTTCTCTACGGGCTGCAGGAATCCAATGACGGAAGGTAGGTATCCTTCCGCACTGTATTCCTCCGCCACTTAAAAAAAAAAAAAGTCCCTAGTCTCACTTTATGCCATTGCTGCGTGGGAATTTCCCACACAGCAATGGCATAAAGTGAGACTAGGGACTTTTTTTTTTTTTAAGTGGCGGAGGAATACAGTGCGGAAGGATACCTACCTTCCGTCATTGGATTCCTGCAGCCCGTAGAGAACGGCAGCATCATCTGATGCTGCAGTTCTCTACCCAAGATCGTCGTGGGACACACTCGTGGACTGCTTCGGATCGTGGGTGAGTATTTTTGTGGTTTGTTATGTTAATATTTATTCCGGAAAGACAATGGCTTCGGGGAACAATGTGACAAGTATTGGTAAGTATGTTACTCTATGTTATATGTACTGTATGTCTATGTATGTATTGTATGAATGTATTGTATGTATGTAGTATATATGTGGTATGTATGTAGCATGTAGTATGTATGTAGTATGTATGTAGCATGCATGTAGCATGCAGTATGTATGTAGCATGCATGTAGTATATATGTAGTATGTATGTAGCATGTAGTATGTATGTAGCATGCATGTAGTATGTATGTAGTATGTATGTAGTATGTATGTAGCATGCAGTATGTATGTAGCATGCATGTAGTATATATGTAGTATGTATGTTGCATGTAGTATGAATGTAGCATGTATGTAGTATGTAGTATGAATGTAGCATGTATGTAGTATGCATGTTGTATGTATGTAGCATGTAATTTTTATTTATTTTTTTTTTTTACATTTAACACATTAGCCGGATGATGGGACTACTACTGTCCCATCATTGGCTAATGTGTCAATCACTGTCATGGTAGCAGGCATCGCCCGATGGGACTTGTAGTCCCATCGGACGATGCCTGCACAGACCCCCGGAGCCTGCACAGCCCCCCGGCAGGCCGGCACAGCCCCCCGGAGCCTGCACAGACCACCGGCAGGCCGGCACAGACCACCGGAGCCTGCACAGACCCCCTGGCAGGCCGGCACAGCCCCCCGAAAGGCCCGTACAGACCCCAGAGAGGCTGTACAAGGGCAGGCTAGGGTTTTTCTTATTCCGATACCGGAAGTCCCATAGACTTGAATGGGACTTCCGGTATCGGAATCGGCGATACCGATACTTTTTTTAAAGATCGGCCGATACCATCCGATACGATACTTTGAAGTATCGGACGGTATCGCTCAACTCTATTAATAAGTGATAAAGTGCAAATGCATAATTCAAAAAGCACAAATAACATACACATGTCCACATACACCTGTCCATGACAGCCTATCTAGAGTGTGCCATGAGTCTCCAGCCCAGGCTGGGAGCCAACAAGGATGGCCAGTGCAGCTCATTAGCCTAAACAAAGTGAGAGGTCCGGTTTAAACCCTCATACCTGAGATGGCAGTCCCCGCACAATGTGATGTCAAAAGACAAACTGCTCCTCCAAACCCAGACGCGCGTTTTACACCACAGGTGCTTCTTCCTGGGGGCATGTCTAAGAGCGGGCATCAAAAGGCTTATACTGTTGGCTATCCGAGTCACAGCAGCTACATTCAATCACCACATCCGTACACATTCCAATGGGCCAGTGAATCAGAGCGGCCCAGTCCAATCACAATATTCGACTCATACTCGCATGAATACCTGAGTCTAAGCACAAGAGACGCGCGCTTGATATTCCAATCCACAAGTAACGCTATACATTACAACGCAAGAGGGCGGGCCCATGCAGCGCTTGTCAGCGCGGATCACATTATCCTAAGCTGGTGGGGCAAGCTACATTAATACCTGCAGTGCATGCGGGCTGCTCAATGCAGCCACATCAAATGCCAGTCATTCGTGGAAATCCAACGAATGAGAACAGGCCCATACAGCATTTATGAACACGGATTACATCATCCTATGCTGACAGAACAAACTGCATAAATCACTACCACGCATGCGGACAGCCACATCTAATGTCAATCATGTAATCATATTGTTCATGGGAAGAACTGGACAATTACCAGCTTCACATACAGGCAATTATGCATAGCATTAACCAGTAAACTATATCGCATTGCACATCCCCAGGCCTCACCCTAATATGGCTAAGTGCCAAATAACATGTTAAGATATTTATATCACCCAGTGTGGGAAAAAAATGCATCAGTTTCATACTGCACATGCGAACTGAGTCAGATACACTCCACACTCACATAAGCAGCCATACCAACAACTACAGTGCCAAGGTGAGCTTCTCTGAGTTTTGACACACAAATAGGTATCAGGACTAAACCCAAACCATTGTAATAATATAAACACAGTTTATAAAGCTGAGACATCAAAAATGGAATATAGCTATAAAAGTTCATAACATCAATAGAATAGCCGATATGCACAGATACATTTTCATGAGTATATGGAAAACAAAACTATCAAAATAAACAAAAAAAAATACAAACATAAATAATCAAAAATATCAGAAAATGTATAATTATATGGGCAAAGCCCAAGAACATGACCTATTAAAATTCATTTCAATACTGTAAAGAACATATGAGAATACTGCAAGGCCATGGGCCATAGGCCATGAGCATGCATATCAACTGGGATGGAATAAATGGTCGCCACCCCTGCAGGAAAGAGACAAACCAATCAAAACCAATACCCAGTGTATCCATGGGCATGAACCTAGTCCCCACTGGTTATTTTCCAGGCAACAAAAAACATGAAAGTGTATCGTGCCAAAAGTGCTAATAGTTACAAGCTAAAAATTCATGTGCAATAATGTACAAAAAATATGACAGTTTTATGGTGAACCCAAATATTGACCATACAGTATACACATATCATATAATACATACATAAACAGAAAAAATTGCATTAACCTCTGACACCATAAAAACACACAGCATTAATAAAGTTCATAAGAGCTCATGATAATGATCCGCATGACGGCTGTTGTGGTCCAAATTATTCAAAACTGTGTTCACACTCCACTCAAACAGACACGGGTGCCTCCATGATGAATTGGGTAAAGCATCCCCCAAGGCATGACTAGCAGATTGAAAATGATAGCCAAACTATATAACCACCTAGAAAAATTAGTAAAGAATAAAAACAATTAAAAAAAAGACACAAAAAACAAAAAAATAAATGAAATTAAAAACAGTGGAGAATGAATCAATTCAACAACACAAGCCATTTATAAAAATGCACTGAAACCAAGGTTTTCATTAAGACCCTGGGGGGCCAAAGTTCCCAATCGGTAAATCCAACGGCTCTCGACTTGGGCAAGAACTTTGCCCAAGTCGCCCCCTCTAGGTCCCAAGCTAACCAAGTCAATACCCTTAATTTTGAGGATGTATGGGTCACAGCCATGATGTTTCTTATAATGCCTCGGAATCGTTTTTAAACTAGAGACATCATCTACATTCTTGGCTTTTTCAATGTTCAAATGGTGTTCGCGAACCCGTATTCTTAGTTCTCTGGTGGTAAGGCCAATATACACCTTGCCACAAGGGCGGTTTGCATGGTAAATGACTCCCTTTGAAGTGCACGTAATGAACTTCCTGATCTCATATTTCTTGGAACCATCAAAATTGCTAAAGGTTTTGGCCTTAATGCAATTAGCACAAGCCTTGCATCTACCACAAGGGAAGAAGCCAACTAAATCCTTATCAGGTCTCTTCACACCATTACCTGGTTCGTAATGGCTGTGTACTAATATATCCCTGAGATTCCTAGATCTCTTGGGCACAATTATATATATATTATATATATAAATTAGGGATTATTTATACAGTATGTAGCGTAAAAACAATGACGTCTAAAAAAGAAGGGGACAAAGTCTGATATTGACAAAATAGGCTTAACCCTTCTTTTGTAAACTTAATCTTTTTCCACTACTTATAACTATTACCAATTTATTATAATGATGGCTGGACCATACATATAAGCACTTTTTACCTATTGTATCCACTCTATTTCCTTATAGATTGTAAGCTTGTGAGCAGGGCTCTCACTCATCCTATAACTGTTGAACTATGTGTTACTTTGTGTTTTCTTTATTGTCTGTACATGTTCCTGCTTAAATGTAAAGTGCTAATAAATATATTGGCGCTATATGAAATAAAATTATTATTGTATTATTATTATTACTGCCACTACTTTCACTACTTCCATTACCAGGAAGATTGGTTGTCGATAGAAAATAAAATTGTGAGCGGTTTGGAGGTAAAGAAAATTTTAAGAATTAGATAGACAAAATCCTCAAGTGTCAGTCTGCATTATAGATGTGCCTAGAAGCTGTTAAAAAAAATAAAGTTGGTCTTTCAGCTTGGTTCAGACTACATTTTCAGAATGAGAATCACTGGAAAGCTCTAATTAGTCAAATGAAGTATAAAATATGCAAATTTGGACCTTTTGAGCTCTTTTTTTCCTATTGTGTTTAACTTTCAGCACAGAAACAAAGGAGTTGTATGAGAACAGTAAAAAAAAGTTTTTCTTCTAGAAACAGCACCATTCTGTTCATTGGCTCAGTATGAGATTGCAGATTGATCCAGTTCCTTGAGTAAAATTTCAGTGTATTGAGCTTTTCTCTCATTAAAGTGTTTTACCAATTACAGAATGACTACTTTGACAAAAATATTTTGAAATCCAAGCATTGTCAGTAATACAAACACATACATATTTGACTTTTTCAACCTTTTTTTGGAGGGAAGGTGGTGAAATAAAATTTTAAGCTGATTAGTTTTATAGTAACTAGAAAGACATTTTCTACATAGCACTGATACTCTTTTTATTAACAGGCTAAGTACCATTAAATAAAAGATTAATGGCTTTGACTTGCATATTCTAATTGTGTGTGGCGCAAGAAAGGTTAGACTTGATATGTTATGCCATTACTACAAGATATTTATTTCTAATAGTATGCCATTTTAATCAACTAAATCAAAAATATAATGACATGCAACTAAATCATTTTTAGATGATAGGACATGCTGATACATGAAAGAAATTGGAAATACTAATATTGTTTCAGCAACCTCTATTCGGGTTTAAAATTTATTGCACTGAAAGAAGAACATATAATAATTAAAAAGCAATGTTAATAATTGCCATAGCCAAGGCCAAAGACAACTTCATAGACAGTTAGGCTTATTCATTGTCATGGTTTATCCTGTTATGTTGGTGCACAATGTTACCAAAATAGCACTAGAGATAAGTGATCATTTCAAGGTTCAGTTGGGTTCGATTCACTGAAGGTTTAGACATTCGCCGAACATGTTCTCTGACCGTGCCCGAAACCCATTAGATTCAATGGTAAGCCAAGCCACACATATACACAACACCTTATAGGGTGACAAAAACCTTCCCAAACAGCTAAAAATAGTGGCAGACACAATGAAAAGTGGCACCAATTGACCCACAGTAGAAATGTGCAAATTACACAGCAACAGTCAGTCATGATTTATGAATGAGGTATCCGGGTCTGGCCCAGCATTCATAGCTTAGAATTGAAGTTTGGGGACCAGGTGATTAAGGTAGCGGTGTAAGCCTTCTTAGCTGGGAGCCCTGATAGCTCATGCAGCACCTTCAATTTTTTATTTTATTTCAGCCACACTCAGATGGGAAAAATCAACAGTTTCATATAGTATTATTGGTAGAAAAATGTAAGGAAAGTAACACAGGTTGTTGACCGTTCAATTGACCCACTGTAGTATCAAGGTCTGGCCAGCTTTTACAGCCTGGAATTGAAATTTCAATGAGGACCTGGTGGTTAAGGATCAGTGTAAGCTTTCTTAGCTGGTAGGGCCAGCGTTTGGAGCAGGCAAACAAGGCAGATGTCTAGGGCCCCCACCCATAAAGGTGGCACCCTGCATCTGCAGCCCCTTTATGAAGTGCACAGAGGGTATACAGCATTACTTACAGTGAATATTGCTGCAAATCCTCTGTAGTCCTTGAGCATCTCTCCTAAACCCCATCCACCCCCCTCTCTCTCCCTGTAGTGTCGGGTTAGAAGTTGGCAATGAGGGAGGGGGGCCATCTCACAACACAGCAGAGGTCAGACTCCAGGGCAGGAAAATAAAAACCAAAAAACAACTCAAAAAATCAAGGATGAAAAATACATCAGGTGATACTGTAAGATAGTATAATGACTCAAGAGTTAAATACCCGAAGGTCCATATCATTCACCATAAGATTGTGAATAGTATGAACAAATTTAAAGAGTAATCCTTGATACAATATAGAGGCTCAATAAAGAGATATCAAAAGTGCTCTATAGAAATTTTATTGATAATAATACACCTAAATTGTGACAACATGCATAGCACAGAGTCAAAAGAGCAAAGGGCGGCAGTTAAAATGAATGCAGGGTGTCATAATATGTCATATAGGGAAATGCAACATCCGTCACAGAATATATTGGTCTATTCAGTTGGCGCCTAAGGGCAAGAAGATGCCTGCAGCCCTGTCTGTGTCTGTGTCACCTCCTACTCATCATGGCTGCTCCTAAACCACTGTGCTGGCATCTGCACAATTGAATCAGCAGGACTTGGTAAGTATACATATATATGTGCAGTATACAGTGTCTGTATATGTGTATACATATATACAGTATATAGTATGATTGTACATATCTGTGGTGCATGTGTGTATGCGTATATATACTGTATATATGTATGCACATACAGTTTATAGTGTGTGTCTTTATATGTGTATATAGTATGTGTGTACATAAATACAGTATATAGTATGATTGTGTATATCTGTGGTGCATTTATATGTGTATATATATATATGCATGTACATACAGTATTGTTGTGAATTCTCTTACTTCTGTGTTGGGGCTCCCTCTAGTGGTTACTGTGGGTAGTGGAGCTGGCCGGATTGACATAGGTCTGCCACCTGATGATGATGATTGGAGATCTGGGGTTACTGATTTGGAGAATTTAAGTGAGCAGACTTCCCTCAATTGTTGCTGGTGATTAGTTCTTCCTGTGCAACTTGAGGTCTGCTGTCTCCTGCCTGATTCTGCATTTTTCAGCTAAGTTGTTCATTTGCTAATCCTTTGCTTATGATCTGGTTTTGCCTTTTTCTGCTTTGCAGGTTCAGCGTGCTCCCTTCTGGGGGCTGTGCTGGATCCCGCTCCATATGTTGCAGCTTGTGTCAGTTTGTTCAGTCCCCTGTTACAATAATCTCTTTTGCTTTGCTGCCAGTTCATACCAGAATGCTCATATAGTGGGGGCGAGGTCGTGAGACCTCAGTGTTTTTTGGTACATCAGACGCGTTGGATTTTTTAGGGTTTTTGCGTGATTGCAGACAGTGTCTTTCCTTTCCTGTCCTATCTAGTCAGTTTGGGCCCCATCATTTGCTCAGTCTATTTTATGCCTGCGTTTGTGTCTCATCTTGTCTCACTTACAATATATGTTTGGGGGCTATCTATTCCTTTGGGGTCTACTCCGGGGCAGTTTAGATTTCACCTTTCTTGCTTTAGGCTTAGTTAGCTCTCTGGCTGTGCCGAGGCGTCTAGGGTATCGTAGGTACGCTCCACGGCTACTGCTAGTTGTGTTGTTAGGATTAGGGGTCTGCAATGCGCTAAGTTACCAACCTTTCTGGTTTCCTGGTGGCCTAGCCTATTACTGCCATCCTCCTTGGTGACCTGTTCATAACACAGTATATAGTATGTGTGTCTGTGTTTATTAAATATGTATACTGCATGTGGGCACTATATTGTATAAATATATATATATAAACTGTATATGTATGTGAGCATACTGTATATACTGTATATAAACTGAATTTTTTTGTGTGTGTATATACCTTATATATGTGCTTGTACATACTGTATGAGTCTGTATACTGTATCTGTGTATGTTTCTATATTTCTAAAGTATATATAATGTATGTACATGTATACTGTATATCTGTGCATATGTGCTGCTTATATAGTTCTGCAATTGTAGTGTCACTATAATTAGAGTTGAGCGAATTTGTTCGGATTAGCTTCCGAATATGATCGGCATGTTTTTGCAATATTTGTCGAACTCAGCCGACCATCATTAGAGTTAATGTCAGTAGAAATTACAGAATATGTTCGGAACCGATCATCAAATATACATTCGGCACGAATAGTGTTTGAATATGGCTCGAATATGTCAAAATTAGATTCAGGGACAAAATCTGAACAAATTCACTCATCTCTAGCTATAATATGGATCAACAGTTTATATCTAATGCCTGTGATTTACATTAATGACTGTTCACATGGTCTTTCTTTACTGCGCCCGGTGGGTTCTGACTGAATCCCCTATAGAACCATAGATTGCAATGACAGGAATGGAGTTCAAATGAATTCCACATGTGGTTTTTTTTATTCTGAATGTGTCCGTCTGTTCCAAAAGCCTCAGAAAAGTGGACACTTTTAGACGAAAAAATACAGACACTGAGGGTATGTGCAGGCGGTCAGTAATCACTGCAGGTTGCACGTTGAATACTTGTGCATGCCCACTACGTGTCCACATATGCCCATGGATCACCCGCGGAGACAGACATACGGCTCGATTTTCCAGACTGCAACATGTCTATTCATCTTGTGGAGACACGATAAATCTCACCCGAACAATGTATGTGTGGCAGTGAACCTGCACGGTTCAGTGATCACACAGGATTCACCTGCGTTCAATAGCCGGCAGTAGTTTGGATGCAGCGGACATGTGCTACATCTAAGCGCTTCCAATACCTGACCGTGTGCACATGCCCTAAGAAAATAAATCAGATGGTCAATTTCAGAAAAAAAGACAAATTCACTTGAACTTTGCTTGTGTCAGTGCAGTCTGTGGCCCTGTCCGGGATTTAGGTGAATCCTATTTTAGGGTGATTCAGGCAGGGCTCCCGGATGCACTGCAGAAACGCAGGGTGAACAGGGCTTAATATACTATTGTATGGAATAGTGCAGCCTACTATACTGTTCCGCGCTGTCCCAGTGCAGCAGACAGACACCAGCCAGAGGATACGCTTTTTTATAAATCTGTCGCATGTCATCTTTCAGCACTTCTGCAGCGTTTTTTTTTTCCTTATTCAATTGAATGGGGCGCAAAAATACAAGTAGAAAGGCTGCGAAAAAGCAGAATATTTCCTGACAACACTGTAGATCAATCTGCAGCAAAAATGCTTGTGTGCAGTCTCCACAGGGATTTTCTGAGAATGTAAAAATAATTAGGCTGGAGTCACACACAACGAATAAAAAAATCGGTCCCATTTTAACGGTACAAAATCGCACAAAGAATTCTTGTCCAGAGATCCGTCTGTCATTCCATTTTCTGACGATGAACCGATTTTATTCGCATCTAAGCATCAAATTGACATCCAATGTCAATGCCTGATGCTCTTTCCTGTTGACCTAGAGTAGTCCTGCGATTTAATCGTAAGTCACACGTGTGGTGCGTTTTCAATGCGTGTTTTAATCGCATCCATAGACTTGCATTGTCGAATCCGATCCGAAAATCGGTGACAATCGCAGCATGCTGCGATTGTCTCGGTCTGAGGAACGGATCCGATAAAAAAACGCATGATGGGAGCAGCACCATAGAATAACATTGGGACAAATGCAATGCGATTTTTTATCGCATTGTATTCGTCCGATTTTATCGCTAGTGTGACTCCAGACTTATAAATTAAATGGTAAATCCCCTGCGGCTCCAGCACCGATGCTCTAGGGTTTTCTGCCAGTCTTAGCACTGGGCTGCAGGGGTCTTGTGGCAGCACCTTATATTATAGCTGCAAAGTGAATAATAATAACCAGCAGGGACCTTGAGCCATCAGCCACGGAACCAGAGGGGACATAGCAGAGTAATTTGGAGGGCATGTAGGACTTTTTTAATTGCTTTTAATTCTGCTGTTTGTGAAGTAGGATGTGTAAAAAAAATGCAATTCTGCTAATGTTTTCTATTATTTGACTGTACAGCCCCCTTCACACAACCATTTATCATGTTTTTCAAGGATGCCACGTGTACCCTATTTAACCTTCGGTGCTGCACTCATGTCCATGTTTTCTCAGCAGCACAGATGACAAGGCCAATACAAGTCAATAGGTCCGTGTAAACATGCCATCCGTGTACCATCCATAAGCCGTCCGTGTGCTGTACATATGCTGTACATGTGCCGTCCGTGTTTAACATGGAAAGTATGTGAGAAGCTTTGTAATTTCATTTCCAGTATCCATACCAGAAAAACATGGATGGCACATGGTCGGCACAGTGATTGAAAACATTGGTGACACCAATAATGTTGTAACACATACATGTTTTACATGGACATGTGAAGGGGGCCTAGCAGCGTTGTTGGTGAAATATTTCAGGATTGGGGCCCCTCTTTGAATTTTGCACAAATCCCCAATTTGTCTAAAACCGGCCCTGTTAGCTGGGAGACCTAATACATCATACAACACCTCTTTTTTTTATTATTCCATCCACACTCAGACAACACACCAGATGGAGACCCAACTTGGAGACTCCAAATTTCACAAAATAATTGTAACATACCAACAAAGTGGCATCAATTTCCACAGAGTAGAAACAGTACAATAGTAGAGTTGAGCGAATATCTTCGATTCCCTGCTTATTCGGCAAGCATTAGCGCTTGCCGAATAAGCTACAGCAGGAACCCGGCTTCCTGGATCGCTCCTCCTTTACAACTGATCGCCGACACAGCTGCATGTGTCGTGGCTGTGTCACTGTCACATCACATGCATGGAGAGCTTGTGTGTTGGGCTCTCCATGCATGTGCTGTGACAGTGACACAGCTGCTTGTCGTGGTTGTACCACTCCGTGTCTGTAATGCAATCCGTAGCATAACCTTCTCGTCTTCCTCCTCCACCCACCTACAACCTCATTGTCATTCTTTCTATTCACCCAGTCCTTGCCCTGAGAGTCACCCTCCTCCTCTTCCTGCCATGACAGCACAGAACAGTCCGCATGCGCCTCTGGTACCTGAGTCTTGTCAGTACACCTCCAATCCTGGTTAACATCTGGTGATGAGGGTCTAGATTATGCTCAGACCCTACTTTGACAGGCCACGGATCCAGCATGAAAAAATTTGGGTCATTGATTCAGATGCTTTCTTCCTCTGGGTTTTGTGAATCTTTGGAGCAGACCTCTGATGCCCATAGAATAGAATGTGTGAACAGCTATACAGACTGGCCCATCTGTTGTTTCCACACAGTCAATTTATGATGCGAGGGAGCAAGAGTGATTGGGTTGCAACGTATGAGTATTGTACTGTGTGTGATGTTAAGGTGGATGAAGTGGAGGAGAGACCACTTGATGCAGTGCTTGCCATCCACTGGAGCACATTCTCTTTCTGACCCTCATTTATAAGGCATACTGCTGTGTGGCTGCAAAAGAAAGGGAGTTGAATAGCCCATCCAGTAACAAATGTTGTCAGTTGTCATTAAATAAGACGAGGCGGTGTTTTTTAGTTGAGCTCTCAGTAACATTAACAACTAACACAGGTATACATCGTCACCAAGCCTATTCCCACTTGCACCACTACCTTTCTTTTTCCCACTCATGTTTTAAGTACCCTTCCCCTTTAACCATCTGTTTCACAACCTTATGCACAGACCTGTCAGTCACCTGTCACAAAATGAACAATCAGTATTTATTTTCATAGTGTGCCTGAACAACACTATTAGTTCTAACAATGGGGCCTCCTAATTATTAACTGTAATGCAGTTTTAGCACAAACAATTTGAATTAGTAAATAGGGCCTCCTGACTGAACCCCAATAATAGGCCTAACGATTTTGATTAGCAAATGGGGCCTCCTGACTGCAACACAGCTTCAGCCCAAACGATTTGGATTAGCAAATAGGGCCTCCTGAGTGCAACACAGTTTCTTCCCAAACAATTTGGATTAGCAAATGGGGCCTTCTGAGTGCAACACTGTTTTAGGCCAAATGTTTTGAATTAGCAAATGGGGTCTCCTGGCTGAACACCAATATTTGGCCTAACGATTTGGATTAGTAAATAGGGCGTCTTGATTCCTGACTGCAACACAGTTTTAGCCCAAACTCTTTGGATTAGCAAATGGGGCCTCCTGACTGCAACACAGTTTTAACCTATTGATTTGGATTATCAACTTGGGCTTTGTGATTCCTGACTGCAACACAGTTTTAGCCCAAACTATTTGGATTAGCAAAAAGGTCCTCCTGGCTGAACCCCAATATTAGGCCTAACCATTTTGTTTAGCAAATGGGGCCTCCTGATTACTGACTGCAACCCAATTTTAGCCCAAAAAATTTGGATTAGCAAATGGGCCTCCAAAGTGCAACACAATTTTAGTCCAAATATTTTGGATTAGCAAATGAGGCATCCTGGCTGAAACACAATATTTAGCCTAATGATTTGGATTAGCAAATGGGAGTACGTGATTCCTGACTGCAACATAGATTTGGACCAAAAAAATTGAGTTGAAAATGTGGACTCCTGTCTGAACAGTACTATTAGCACGAACTGGTTAGATGCTGGAAGATCGATTTCACACAGGACAGGATCATATCTAACTAAATGATAAGTTCACTTGCAACAGTAGCAGAAGTGGCCTCTCTACGCTGTTATGCTGAGAAAATGGCACTAGCAACATGTCTTATTTTTATATGGAGAAGTGCATGTGACTTTGGCGGCCAATCACAGAAGCCCTTGTGTCATGACATTGTGGATGGTTTCTGTGCCCTGATTGGCGGCTGGAATTTACACACATTAAGTTATTAAAAAAATTACACTCTGATGTTCCTCTGACCTAGGCAAACCTCCTCCCCACATAAAACACATCACCCTCTCTCATCATACAGCCCCACTATTTTAGACAAAGTCAAAACAAAAGCATTAATGGAAACGCGATAATTTACTGATCTGTGACTGAATTTTGCTGACGGAGAAAAAATGCTCGGGAAACCGAACACGAATCTGAATGTGCTACATTTGTGCTGAATTTGACATTCCCCTCTGCTAAAGAGAAATGAATATTCACTGCTCTCCACACCCATGGAAGTTAAGAGCAGTAAATGTTCATTTCTCTTTAATAGCAGACATGCTGTTAGCAGCAGCAGCCGGTTTCCTGAGGCTGCTGGGCTCTGAAGTGTGCTCGCTACTTAAAGGAATGAATATTCACTGCTCTCCACTCCCATGGTCATGGAGAGCAGTAAGTATTCGCTCCCTTTAGTAACGGGCATACCTGATCGCCCAGCTTCTACAGCAAGCCATCAGCTGAGGTTACTGTGCCTGCTTTTAAAGATCAATGAATATTCATTGCTCCACACACTCGGCGAGGAGAGCAGTGAGTATCCTGGCCGCTGTCTTCTGCTTGTAAGCAGCACATGACATCACTGCTATGCACTGTTTACAAGCATAAATCAGAGATGAGGAGGCCATTTATACCAGTAAGCATATCAGGCTTATGCTCGAGTTAATAAGTTTTCCCAGTTCTTTTATGGTAAAATTAGGTGCTTAACTTAGATTCGGGTAGGCTTATACTCGAGTATATACAATACCTTTTATTTAGGATTAAAATCACAAACCGTTTCTCGACTCTGGATCAGAGCCTACATCAGATGTGCCTGTGTGGATTGGATGGGTTGTTACCAACATCTGGTGAGAATTTCATGTCAATAGTACCTTTAGAAATATTTACTTAGAAAATTGACATGTTCAGTAGTTATTCCACCCACTGTATGTAGGTGATATAAGTGTATATGCTAACATTCTGTCAGATGCAAAAATCATCAAACCAAAACCTTTTTAATTGATGAATTTAAATATATATGGGTGACAGAGTCACATTGACCCCATTACTACATCATTGTTAGGTTGACAAAGATAGAGCTTGAAAGTCAAAATAGACTTGGATTCTCTCATCATAGTCTTTTTTGGTACAAATTTGGTCTATGGTTTTAACATTAAGAGATACTGGTTATTGTCTAGAATGAAAATGATTTATGCATACATTTGCATGCTCTCTCTTCCTTTGTACTTATTCATTAATGGACCTAAAAAACCCACTGAAGTCAAAGTATCTAAGTCTAGTGGTCAAATAGTAATGAACCACCCTCCCTTTATAAGATTTTGTTTTATCAGTCTAATAACACACATATGAAGTTTTAATTGGATAACTGAAAAAGCACTGTAATAAGAGTTTATGTTACCCAAGACCAGTGTTGCACAATAAGTAGTTATGGAGCCCCTGAATGCTACTTACAGCTGAAAGATACATAGTTCATATTGTTGAAAAAAGGCAAATGACCATCATGATCAACCAAGGGATGGGAAAGGACAATTGTAAGGAGCTCATTACCAAACACAATGATCCAGTCTATATTAAAGAGCTAATTTTTCTTTTCTAATCCCAAATCTTGATTCACTTGACCAAGAAGAACTTTATGCATTTACAGTTGTTGGCAGTGTCAGATACATTTAATTACTTGATTCATCAAGAAAATTATTGTTTTGCCTTCAGGCACGCTGACACGTGCACTCCAGCATACAGCATAAACCACAGCTCTGTCTTCCAAAATAAGCAGACTGTTTTCTGTAGTCTAACTTGTTTATTGGTGATGAGTATAGAACATGCGGTAAAACTGTAAGAATACAAATGATATGCATAAGTATTGGGCAGATGATCACAGCTAACACAAATACAGAAGCATTCAGTGTGATGCGACCTACGTAGAAAAAACACAGGTGTCTAATTACATCTCTGATAAACTCTCTGCACACACTGCATTGTAAGAAAGATTAAGCTTACCAGATATGCTTTACCCGGATAACGAACTCAAATTGGAGAGTTAACATGGAGGACAGGTAAACACATGCATCCTATGATATACACAGAAACAAAATGGCCCTTCTTTGTCTCAGAATACATTGCTTCCTTCCCACAAAGCATTGCTTCTGTTAAAGTCACGGACTGTAAATTCTATCAAAGACATTGCTATAAATTCAGCCACCACTAGATGGTGCTATAACTAACCCAGCATATAATACAAACATTCTTTGCCCTCTTCAGAGGGCAGAAAACCCCCCACTTGGCATTAACTAATGCCACTTACAGGCTCCTTTGGCGAAAGCAATAGAAATAGTTCCGCCACTGGTCTGAGGAATAGTTTACTCTCCCCAGCTTTCGATACTTTGACCTCGACCTTGCGCACCTTCTTGTCATTGCTTGGGAATACTTTCGTGATGAAGCCTAGTGGCCACTCATTTCGGTGTGACTAGCTGTCTTTCATGAGCACAATATCACCGGGTTTGATGTTCGGCCTGTCGATCTGCCACTTCTTCCTAGGCTGTAAGGTGGAGAGATATTGCTTTCTCCATCTGTCCCAGAAAGTATTGGAGAGGCTTTGAACTTGTCTCCAATGACGTCTGTAGAGGTCCTTGTTGCTGAATTCTCCCAGTGGAGTACTAGGAGTGTTGGTTTTCTGAGTGAGTAACATGGCGGGATTGAGAATGGCTGGATCTTCAGCATCACTGGAGAGTGCAGTCAATGGTCTGGCATTTATGATGGCCGAAACTTCTGCTAAGAATGTAGTCAAACCTTCGTGTGTGAGTCTTGTGCTACCTTCTTGCAAGAAGATGGAGTCTAAGATTCTGCGTGCTATTCCTATCATCCTCTCCCAAGCACCTCCCATGTGAGAAGAGTCTGGTAGATTGATGGTCCCGGTACATCCCTGTTCTTTCCACACTGGTAATGTCTAGGTTGGAAGGAATTTGGAGTTCTTTCACTGCTCCTACAAAATTTGTGCCTCTGTCAGAGCGAATGTGTGCCTCTGATGGCAATGAAACGTCGGAGTGCATTTATGAAACTTGATGTGTCCATGGATTCAATCACTTTGATGTGGACCGCTCTGATGGACATGCAGGTAAACATAACTGCCCAGCGTTTTGGTTGGCTTGGGCTCTTCTGGTGTGCCGTGCAACCACAGACCATGGCCCAAATACATCCAGTCCGACGTTAGTAAAGGGAGGATCCATACTAAGTCTGTCTGATGGGAGATTGGCCATCTTTGGGCTTTGAGTCACGCCGCGGATTTTGCGACAAGTCACACAGTTGAAGATGAGTTTACTCACACATCTCTTTGCTCCAACTATCCATAGTCCAGCAGTTCGTAGATTCCCTTCGGTAAACAATCGACCCTGATGTTTCACCAAAACATGATGGTGCTGTACGAGCAGAGTAGTCACATGATGATGACCAGGAATTATTACAGGGTGTTTTTCCACGAATTTCACCTCGGCTTCCTGAAGACGACCTCTATTTTTTATCAGCTCATTTTGGTCAATTGGATCAAGCTTTTTCAAGACACTGTCTCTAGAAATGGATTGACCTTTGTTGAGCTTGTCTATTTCTTTGGCGTAACACTCGCGTTGTATGGTACGAATTATCGTGTTTTTGGCATTTTCCAGGTTCGGAGCGGTAAATGCGTGTTTGCAATGGTGCCAACCTTTACAAGACTTCTGACTGGTGGGTGATGTTGACTTGTAAGACAGAGCCACATGAATTAAACAAGCAATGGCACGAACAAGTGAGGTCCAGGTTGAAAACATGCTGAAATGGTCGGATTTGAGGTGATTGTCTGAAGTCACCGTACTTACAGCGGATACCTGAGGGTGGATTTCTTCATCTGCATCTGGATCTACCTGTTCAAAGGTGTCTGATTCGTCACTGTAAGACATTGAACGGCATAAGAATGCAGGGCCCGTAAGCCAGGTTGTGTCCTTAAGGTGTCCAGATTCAACGGATCTAGTTGCGCAGTCCGCAGGATTGTGGTGTGTGGACACATAGTGCCACTGTTTAGGGCAAGTGGATCTCCTGATCCTTAGCACCCGATCGCTGATGTAAACAAAAAAGCGTCGAGTTTCATTGCAAATGTACCCGATCACTACCTTGCTGTCTTAGTAGAACTCAACGTCCTTGATTTCCAGGTCAATTTCTGTTGAGATAAGTTCAGCTAACTCTACTGCTAGCACAGCCGCACAGAGTTCCAATCTGGGTATTGTGTGCTCCTGGACTGGCGCTAGTTTTGTCCGGCTCATAACAAGCCTTACATGTCATTTATCCCTGATGTCAGTAGTTTTCAGATATGCTACTGCTGCAATCGCTTTGGTTGAGGCATCGCAGAAGATTCAGAGCTTTTGAGTCTTGACTTCCGTTGATAGCACTGAAGCGTATGGTCGTGCCACGTAAAGATCTGACAAGGTTTCTAAAGATTTCTTCCATCTTACCCACAGATCTCTCTTCTCCATGGGAAGTGGATCATCCCATTCAGACAAGTCTTGGGTGAAGTCTCTCAACATCATTTTACCTTAGATAGTTACAGGGGTTACAAATCCTAGAGGATCGTACAGGCTGGATGCCTCTACGTGTGAAAGATTTTTCTTCTTCGTTGATCCAAAAGGTAAATGCATCTCTCTTCAAATCCCAGAGCAAACCAAGGCTCTGTTGCATGGGAAGGGAGTCCGTGTCCAAATCCAAGTCTTTTAGATAGGTTGAGTAATCTTGAGAGGGAAAAGCTGCCATCATTCTTTGGCTGTTGGAAGCAATTTTGTGCAGCCTCAAGTTGGACAAAGCGAGCATTTCCTGTGTCCTCTTTAGGAGACTGACCACCGATTCATCTGTAGGTGTGGATTTCAAGCAGTCGTCCATGTAGAAATCCTTCTCCACAAACGATCTAACATCCGACCCGTAATTTGCCTCGCCCTCTTTGGCTGAATGTCTAAGACCATAGATGGCAACAGCAGGGGAAGGGCCATTCCCGAAGATGTGTACTTTCATCTGATATTCCACGATGTCCTTGTAGGGGTCATTATTGCGGTACCAGAAAAGCCTCAAATAGTTTCTATGTTCTTTTTTGACAAGGAAGCCATAAAACATCTGTTGTATGTCAGCCATGAATGCCACTGCATCTTTGCGGAAGCAAAGAAGTACTCCTAGAAGTCTGTTGTTGAGGTCTGGGCAAGACAAAAAGACATCGTTTAGCGAGACACCTTCATATCTGGCGCATGAGTCAAATACTACTCTTATCTGACCAGGTTTCTTAGGATGATACACAGCAAAAATGGGTAGAAACTAGCGTTGAGCGATACCATCCGATACCGTGAAGTATCGGATCGGATTGGATCGGACTGATACCCAAAGAGTATTGGGTATCGCCGATTCCGATACCGGAAACCCTATTCAAGTCAATGGGACAGAAATATCGGAATTAAAAAACCCTTTCTTTACTTGTACATCCAGTTCGGGAGGGGGGAAGAGTGTGGGCGGTGCGTGGGCCAACACTGTGTGTGTCTGTGTGTGCGGGCGGGGTCTGTACGGGCCTCTCGGGGGTCTGTGTGGACCTCTCAGGGGTCTGTGCGGGCCTGCCGGGGGTCTGTGCGGGCTGCCGGGAGTCTGTGCAGGCCTGCTGGGGTCTGTGCGGGCCTGCCGTGGGTCTGTACATACTACATACATACTTCATATATACTACATTCATACAATATGCATACATACTACACACTACATACATACTTCATATATACTACATTCATACAACATACATACATACTACATACATACTACATTCATACAACATACATACATACTACATGCTACATACATAATTCATATATACTACATTCAAACAACAAACATACTACATACATACTACATATATACTACATTCATACAACATACATACATACATACTACATGCTACATGTCATGATCTGAAGTGATCTGACAGTTTTAAAAGCACAGAGTGAACTTTTTTTTCCTTTTGGCAAGTTGCCAAGGTGACTTGACTGTCCCCGGTGGCCATTGGAATTATCACACGTGGTGTCTTTCATTCTAAGTTGCCCGGTGGTGGGGAGTGGTATCGTACGTTAGTGGTAGGTTTAATTGTAATTATGATTCAGGTGTGGGGCTCTATAAATGAGTCTCAGGGTGTGCAATCACTGCTGGTGATATTCATTCATTGATTCTGAGTTGGTGAGAGCCTGGTGGAAGGATGAAGCTGAGGAGGAGTCCTGCGCAGCTTAGCCAGGGGGGACGTGTGTCAGCTATGGTGTCTGGATGAAGGGCTGGCATGGCGTGGTGGGGTCGCAGTGATGGTGTCGGCAGGAAGTGTCTGCATGGACTGGTGGAGTGGCGACTATGGAGAGTGGCACTCACCATGTGGGACTTGGCTGCTGAGCTGGACTCAAGCATGCTTGCCTTCGTGGCAGAAGTTGAACTCATCTTTGGGACACTGTTACTAAGCAGCAGCAACTGGTGGTGGACTCTGCTCCAAGGCTGCACTATGGTGAAGGACCCTGTTATGGTGATGGATCCGGGTGGAGGAGAAGACGCACGCAGGTGGAGGGCTCTGTTGCAGGAGCATAAGCACAGAGCATAAAGCTAAGTGGTGTCCCCCTGTATTGTCTCTTTCCCTCATGTGTGTTATTAGTGCAGTGGTGGGATTAGTTTCCGCACCGACCAATTCCCTAGTGACGGTTTACGGTCAGGGCGAGCAAGGGTTTAAGGTTCGCGTGCGGCGACAGGTGCGGAGCCTGTATAGGGATCGTAAGGAGTGCAGGGACGCTGGCTCAGGGGAGCTCAGGAGGTCTCCACTTCCCTATTCCCTATCGCAGGGCCCACCATTATTAATGTTATCCAGGTTCCCCCTTATTATTTAAATTCGCCGTACTGGAGGCAGGGTTTCCAGAATTTATATTAACGTGTAATACCTAAATTCGCCGGGTGGAGGCGGTGTATCCATCTGCACGTTTTATTATTTAAATTCGCCCCACTGGAGGCGCTGTATCCAGGGTCACGTGTGTTATGGGTTCGCCTTGCGGAAACATCTGTGTCCAGACACACGTGACCATGACATTATCACCAGCCTTACCTTTTTTCTGGTGAGCTTTTGGCCATGTGGAGACCTGTGAGCAATTGCTGCTGGGCTTCACTGAGGTGAGTGAGGAGCTGCATGGTGTTGAAGCAGCTGCGGCAGCAATTATCAGGGTCTGGGCCCTTTCCTCGGGCTCAACCAGAAAATCAAAATTGCGGCTCTGGCATTGAAGCCCCCTAGTGTCGCTGCTGGGGAGCGGGACTTGCTCATGCACGCGGAGGTACCCAGGCAGGTGGGAGGAGTTGGTGCCCACGGAGCTGCCTGGTATTCCTCGAGGTGAAGGGGTACATCCCTGTGGTGAGCAGACTGGTGTGATAGTCCACGGGGTTTACGCCAAATCTTCAATACCACCGAAGAAGCCGCCCCCTCCTGGTCATTTGGAGGTAGGCGACCAGCAAGTGTATATTTCCTCCATATTCCGGTGCCCTTCTCCTCCAGGTGTGAGCGGCAGGTGTGCTGCGGGGGAGTAGGGACAAATCTTACCCCTCGCTATTAACCAGCCCTGAGAGGCGGAGACCTCATGGTGAAAGGGTTGGAGGGTGGTGTCCCTTGGTGAATAGCGGGGGTGTGAGTGTGGTGACAGCAGGGGGACGCCTCTGTTGTCGAGTCCAGAATGAGTTCACCAAAATATGACAAATGAATGTGTGCAATAAACGTTCAGGTCCGGACCTGTGTGTGAACGAGCATGTATGGTGGCCACCAAAAAACATCTTGTGGAAGTGTGTTGTGGAGTCTGATCAGCTCATAGCAAACATATACATACATAACCTCGTTCCCCAGGACGGCACTGTGGAGATGAGTGGTGCCTCCAGAACGAACATTATTGCCAATTCCAGCGGTGCGTTTGTCATTAACCTGAAGTGTCAGGTAGTGGTGGGGTGAACTCAGGATCTGGGCGTCCCCGCTGTAGGTGTTTCCCTAATGAGGAGTGGTCTTGAGGGTCCAGAGGCCCCTCATTAAGGAGGGGGTACTGTCATGATCTGAAGTGATCTGACAGTTTTAAAAGCACAGAGTGAACTTTTTTTCCTTTTGGCAAGTTGCCAAGGTGACTTGACTGTCCCCGGTGGCCATTGGAATTATCACACGTGGTGTCTTTCATTCTAAGTTGCCCGGTGGTGGGGAGTGGTATCGTACCTTAGTGGTAGGTTTAATTGTAATTATGATTCAGGTGTGGGGCTCTATAAATGAGTCTCAGGGTGTGCAATCACTGCTGGTGATATTCATTCATTGATTCTGAGTTGGTGAGAGCCTGGTGGAAGGATGGAGCTGAGGAGGAGTCCTGTGCAGCTTAGCCAGGGGGGACGTGTGTCAGCTATGGTGTCTGGACGAAGGGCTGGCATGGCGTGGTGGGGTCGCAGTGATGGTGTCGGCAGGAAGTGTCTGCATGGACTGGTGGAGTGGCGACTATGGAGAGTGGCACTCACCATGTGGGACTTGGCTGCTGAACTGGACTCAAGCATGCTTGCCTTCGTGGCAGAAGCTGAACTCATCTTTGGGACTCTGTTACTAAGCAGCAGCAACTGGTGGTGGACTCTGCTCCAAGGCTGCACTATGGTGAAGGACCCTGTTATGGTGATGGATCCAGGTGGAGGAGAAGACGCACGCAGGTGGAGGGCTCTGTTGCAGGAGCATAAGCACAGAGCATAAAGCTAAGTGGTGTCCCCCTGTATTGTCTCTTTTCCTCATGTGTGTTATTAGTGCAGTGGTGGGATTAGTTTCCGCACCGACCAATTCCCTAGTGACGGTTTAGGGTCAGGGCGAGCAAGGGTTTAAGGTTCGTGTGCGGCGACAGGTGCGGAGCCTGTATAGGGAACATAAGGAGTGCAGAGACGCTGGCTCAGGGGAGCTCAGGAGGTCTCAACTTCCCTATTCCCTATCGCAGGGCTCAACATTGTTAATGTTATCCAGGTTCCCCCTTATTATTTAAATTCGCCGTACTGGAGGCGGGGTTTCCAGAATTTATATTAACGTGTAATACCTAAATTCGCCAGGTGGAGGCGGTGTATCCATCTGCACGTTTTATTATTTAAATTCGCCCCACTGGAGGCGCTGTATCCAGGGTCACGTGTGTTATGGGTTCGCCTTGCGGAAACATCTGCGTCCAGACACACGTGACCATGACACTACATACATACTACATTTATACTACATTCATACAACATACATACAACATACATACTACATATTTACTACATTCATACAACATACATACATAGTACATACTACATACATACAACATGCATAAAACATGTTACAGACACTTACAGACATACAACATACATACTACATACAATACATTCATACATTCATACAATACATACATATAGACATACAGTACATATAACATAGAGTACATACTCACCATCATTTGTCACTTTGATCCCCGAAGCCAGTGTCATCTTTAAAAAATATTAAAATAACAAGCGATATACTCCCTGATCCGCAGAAATCCACGAGTGTCCCACGATGATCTCCCGTGGAGAACAGCAGCATCAGCTGATGCCACTGCTCTCTAGGGGTCCCAGGAATACAATGACGGGAGATAGGTATCCCTCCGCACTGTATTCCTCCGCCACTGTAAAAAAAATTGACCCTAGTCTCACTTTTGGCATTGCTGTGTGAGAAAGTTCCCACGCAGCTTTTGCCATAAGGTGAGAGCAGTGAACTATAGTAACTAGAGTTGAGCGACTTTTGCTTTTTTAGGGTCGCGTTTCGTTTCGTGAAACCCGACTTTTCCAAAAGTCGGGTCGAGCAAGATCGTCCGATTATAGGGAAAAGTCGAGGTCGTCCCGAAACACGAAACCCAATGTAAGTCAATGGGGAATAAAAGTCGGCAGTGAGAGGAGGACAGGAAACACACCTACAGTGCCCATTTGAATGCCAAAAGCATCAATTCTTCTTACTTAAGCTTGTCAACCTTAATTAACTTCATAATACAAGTTACGCACTGAAAAATGGGGGTTATTTGGCTAAATTTGTGGGGGGGAGGGCTGGCTGCAGGTTTTCATGTGCCCTGGGCGAAAGAGCGCCCTTTTAACACATACCACAACTCATCATGCTCCGATACGGCAGAGAAATAGCGGTATAGTACAATGAAAAATACCTCACTTTTTACATCTCATGACGAGGCCCATCTATTTCTCCATACAAAATCATTGGTCCCATATAATGTTTGAAACAGTATATGATGAGCTCCACATAATGCTACAGTATATGTTGGTCCCCATGGATGAAGCTCCACTGTCTTATGGGCCCAAATAATGCTCCAAACATAATGGGCCCCATTTCTAATGCTCTAGTGTATAATGGGCCCTGTAAATGCTGCTCCAGTGTCTGATGTCCACCTTTGGAATGTTCCAGTGTATGGTGGGCCCCATCTATCATTCTCCAGAGTATAGTGCTCCCCAAAAATTGCTGTCCCAACATAGAAAACAATCAAATAAATCTCCTCGCTAGGGAATCCCTGTACTTGTCTGGACAGGTGCTGCAGCTTGCTTAACAGCTCGCCAGCTGTTCTCACGCCCAGTATGGATTGCACGTGATTGCACAAAGGTTAGAAAGGGTACCGTATCCCTGGATAACATGTATGGATAGCGTACACATTCAAAATATATGTCTATACAGCATGAGGCAGGCTCAGACGGTGTTAGGCCCAGTATGGATTGCACGTGATTGCACAAAGGTTAGAAAGGGTACCGTATCCCTGGATAACATGTATGGATAGCGTACACATTCAAAATATATGTCTATACAGCATGAGGCAGGCTCAGACGGTGTTAGGCCCAGTATGGATTGCACGTCATTGCACAAAGGTTAGAAGGGGTACCGTATCCCCGGATAACATGTATGGATAGCGTACACATTCAAAATATATGTCTATACAGCATGAGGCAGGCTCAGACGGTGTTAGGCCCAGTATGGATTGCACGTCATTGCACAAAGGTTAGAAGGGGTACCGTATCCCCGGATAACATGTATGGATAGCGTACACATTCAAAATATATGTCTATACAGCATGAGGCAGGCTCAGACGGTGTTAGGCCCAGTATGGATTGCACGTCATTGCACAAAGGTTAGAAGGGGTACCGTATCCACGGATAACATGTATGGATAGCGTACACATTCAAAATATATGTCTATACAGCATGAGGCAGGCTCAGACGGTGTTAGGCCCAGTATAGATTGCACGTCATTGCACAAAGGTTAGAAGGGGTACCGTATCCCCGGATAACATGTATGGATAGCGTACACATTCAAAATATATGTCTATACAGCATGAGGCAGGCTCAGACGGTGTTAGGCCCAGTATGGATTGCACGTCATTGCACAAAGGTTAGAAAGGGTACCGTATCCCCGGATAACATGTATGGATAGCGTACACATTCAAAATATATGTCTATACAGTATGAGGCAGGCTCAGACGGTGTTAGGCCCAGTATGGATTGCACGTCATTGCACAAAGGTTAGAAGGGGTACCGTATCCCCGGATAACATGTATGGATAGCGTACACATTCAAAATATATGTCTATACAGCATGAGGCAGGCTCAGACGGTGTTAGGCCCAGTATGGATTGCACGTCATTGCACAAAGGTTAGAAAGGGTACCGTATCCCCGGATAACATGTATGGATAGCGTACACATTCAAAATATATGTCTATACAGCATGAGGCAGGCTCAGACTGTGTTAGGCCCAGTATGGATTGCACGTCATTGCACAAAGGTTAGAAGGGGTACCGTATCCCCGGATAACATGTATGGATAGCGTACACATTCAAAATATATGTCTATACAGCATGAGGCAGGCTCAGACGGTGTTAGGCCCAGTATGGATTGCACGTCATTGCACAAAGGTTAGAAGGGGTACCGTATCCCCGGATAACATGTATGGATAGCGTACACATTCAAAATATATGTCTATACAGCATGAGGCAGGCTCAGACGGTGTTAGGCCCAGTATGGATTGCACGTGATTGCACAAAGGTTAGAAAGGGTACCGTATCCCTGGATAACATGTATGGATAGCGTACACATTCAAAATATATGTCTATACAGCATGAGGCAGGCTCAGACGGTGTTAGGCCCAGTATGGATTGCACGTCATTGCACAAAGGTTAGAAGGGGTACCGTATCCCCGGATAACATGTATGGATAGCGTACACATTCAAAATATATGTCTATACAGCATGAGGCAGGCTCAGATGGTGTTAGGCCCAGTATGGATTGCACGTCATTGCACAAAGGTTAGAAGGGGTACCGTATCCCCGGATAACATGTATGGATAGCGTACACATTCAAAATATATGTCTATACAGCATGAGGCAGGCTCAGACGGTGTTAGGCCCAGTATGGATTGCACGTCATTGCACAAAGGTTAGAAAGGGTACCGTATCCCCGGATAACATGTATGGATAGCGTACACATTCAAAATATATGTCTATACAGCATGAGGCAGGCTCAGACGGTGTTAGGCCCAGTATGGATTGCACGTCATTGCACAAAGGTTAGAAGGGGTACCGTATCCCCGGATAACATGTATGGATAGCGTACACATTCAAAATATATGTCTATACAGCATGAGGCAGGCTCAGACGGTGTTAGGCCCAGTATGGATTGCACGTCATTGCACAAAGGTTAGAAGGGGTACCGTATCCCCGGATAACATGTATGGATAGCGTACACATTCAAAATATATGTCTATACAGCATGAGGCAGGCTCAGACGGTGTTAGGCCCAGTATGGATTGCACGTGATTGCACAAAGGTTAGAAAGGGTACCGTATCCCTGGATAACATGTATGGATAGCGTACACATTCAAAATATATGTCTATACAGCATGAGGCAGGCTCAGACGGTGTTAGGCCCAGTATGGATTGCACGTGATTGCACAAAGGTTAGAAGGGGTACCGTATCCCCGGATAACATGTATGGATAGCGTACACATTCAAAATATATGTCTATACAGCATGAGGCAGGCTCAGACGGTGTTAGGCCCAGTATGGATTGCACGTCATTGCACAAAGGTTAGAAGGGGTACCGTATCCACGGATAACATGTATGGATAGCGTACACATTCAAAATATATGTCTATACAGCATGAGGCAGGCTCAGACGGTGTTAGGCCCAGTATGGATTGCACGTCATTGCACAAAGGTTAGAAGGGGTACCGTATCCCCGGATAACATGTATGGATAGCGTACACATTCAAAATATATGTCTATACAGCATGAGGCAGGCTCAGACGGTGTTAGGCCCAGTATGGATTGCACGTCATTGCACAAAGGTTAGAAAGGGTACCGTATCCCCGGATAACATGTATGGATAGCGTACACATTCAAAATATATGTCTATACAGCATGAGGCAGGCTCAGACGGTGTTAGGCCCAGTATGGATTGCACGTCATTGCACAAAGGTTAGAAGGGGTACCGTATCCCCGGATAACATGTATGGATAGCGTACACATTCAAAATATATGTCTATACAGCATGAGGCAGGCTCAGACGGTGTTAGGCCCAGTATGGATTGCACGTCATTGCACAAAGGTTAGAAAGGGTACCGTATCCCCGGATAACATGTATGGATAGCGTACACATTCAAAATATATGTCTATACATGAGGAGGCAGGCTCAGACGGTGTCAGGCACAGTATGGATTTGACGGCCCAGATTACACAGCGGAGGAGCAGGGAGAGGTAAAGATTGCAAATGCTGGGGCCCTGGCCAAGCAAGGGGGGCCCACTCGTGGGCGTCGGTACTGGCACTGGGCCCCTCATAGTACAGCGGTGTGTCTGACGGCGGGTGTGCACCACCACCGTCAGAGACACTTGATTGCACTATGAGGGACCCTGTGCCAGTGCCCGCGCCCAAGAGTCGGCCTACCCACCTGTCCAGGGCAATGGCACTCGCACGGTGTCGTGCGCTAGGTGGTGACCCCGGCCATGGGGGGGGAGGCAGCACAGTTAGGGAGTTTTAGAAAGTGGCATATGTTGATGTTGGACATTCAACTGATGCAAAAGGCGAAATAGGTGAAGTACCAGGAAGAGGTGGACCAAAGCAAGCCATTTTTCTGTCACCCTATGTGTCATCAGGGGAAGGTGGGACAAAATCCTTGGAAACCCATGCGTGGTTCATTTTAATGAAGGTTAGATCATCCACATTTTGGGTTGACAGACGGGTCCTTTTTTCTGTCAGGATTGATCCAGCTGCACTGAAGACTCTTTCCGATAGCACACTTGCAGCTGGGCAAGCGAGCTCCTGTAAGGCATATTGGGCCAATTCAGGCCAGGTGTCCAGTTTAGCGGCCCAATAGTCAAAGGGGAATGACCTGTGTGGGAGAACATCGATATGGGAGGAAAAGTAGTTTGTAACCATAGTTGACAACTGCTGTCTCCTGTCACTTTCCATCGATGCAGTATTACCAGTTGTGTGACCGGTATTTGAAAAATCAGTCCACAACATTGTCATGAAACCCCTGTCTCCAACGCCACTTCTGCTGTGTGCACCACGAACACCTCTGCCAAGCTGCCCCCGGCCCGTACGGCTCGTGTGAGAACCATCACCGCTGCTGTGTGCTGGGAATGCCTCAAGCAACCGATTTACCAGAGTTGCTTGTTTATTAGCCAATATTAGGTCAAGGTTCTCCTGTGGCATGATGTTTTGTAATTTGCCTTTATAGCGTGGATCCAGGATGCTGGCCAACCAGTAGTCGTCATCGTTCATCATTTTGGCAATGCGGGGGTCCCTTTTTAGGATCCGCAAGGCATAATCTGACATGTGGGCCAATGTTCCCGGTGTCAATGATGCACTGCGAGTGCTGGGTGGAGGAGCACTTTCTGGCAAATCCACATCCCTCCAGTCACGCACAAACCCTGTACCAGACCTTGCCACGCCAACATTTTCACTTGCCCCACGAGATGCATCCTCCTCCCCATCATCCTCCTCCTCCTCCTCCTCTTCTTCCTCCACCTCGTCCAGGAGAGGTCCCTGAGCAGACAATGGCTGAATGTCATCAAGGATTCCCTCCTCCTCTTCCTCCTCATCAACATTGGCTGCAGACGCCTGCTCCTTAAGGTGCGTCAAAGTTTGCATGAGCAGACGCATAAGTGGGATGCTCATGCTTAGGATGGCGTCGTCTGCGCTTACCAGCCGTGTGCATTCCTCAAAACACTGAAGGACTTTACAAAGGTCTTTCAGCTTCGACCACTGCACGCCTGTCAACTCCATGTCTGCTCTCAAAGTGCCTGGCCGTGTATCCTCCCACAAATGCATTATGGCCTGCCTCTGCTCGCACAGCCGCTCCACCATGTGCAGGGTGGAGTTCCACCATGTTGCAATGTCGATAATGAGGCGGTGGTTGGGAAGGTGGAGCAATCGCTGCAGCTTCTGCATACGAACGGAGTGTACAGGCGACCGGCGGATGTGCGCGCACAGTCTTCGCACCTTCTGGAGCAGGGCTGTTAACTCAGGATAATTTTTGAGGAAGCACTGCACCACCAGGTTCAAGGTGTGAGCCAAGCAAGGTATGTGGCTGAGTTTTGAAAGGGCTATGGCTGCCACAAAATTACGGCCATTATCACTAACTACCTTGCCTGCCTCAAGATGTACACTGCCCAGCCATGACTCAGTTTGTCGCTTCAAGTACTCGGCCAGCACCTCGGCGGTGTGTCTGTCGCCCAAACACATCATCTGCAACACAGCCTGCTGACGCTTTCCACTAGCTGCTCGATAGGGGGACACATCGTGTGCAACAGTGGCAGCTGCAGATGGAGTGCTCGTACGACTGCGCTCTGTGGACGAGCTGTCGCTTCTGGAGGAGGAGGAGGAGGAGGAGGGTCGAACGCCTACAGCCAACTGTTTCCTAGACCGTGGGCTAGGCAGCACTGTCCCACCACCGCTGTCCCCTGTGGACCCTGCATCCACCACATTAACCCAGTGAGCAGTGATGGGCACGTAACGGCCCTGGCCATGCCGACTGGACCATGCATCAGTTGTGAGGTGCACCTTTCCGCTCACTGACTGCTTGAGTGCATGGACAATGCGGTCTTTCACATGATGTTGGAGGGCTGGGATGGCTTTGCGAGAGAAGAAGTGGCGACTGGGTAGGTCATAGCGTGGTACTGCATAGGCCATGAGTTCGCGGAAAGCTGTGCTTTCCACCAACCGAAAGGGCATCATCTCAAACGAGATTAGTTTGGCAATGTGGGCGTTCAAACCCAGTGTACGCGGATGAGAGACTGAGTACTTTCTTGACCTACTCATAGTGTCTGGGAGGGTGAGCTGGACTTGAGAGCTGCATATGGTGGAAGTAGCGGTGGACAGGGTGGACTGAGAGAGGGTTGATGATGGTGATGGAGTTGGTGTTCTTTCTGATGGCCTAGAATCAGTCTTTCGTTGATATAACAGTGGGATTCCCTGACTGCTGTGGCCTTGCAACGACACCTCAACATTTGCTGCTGTGCTAACCGGTGGGCTTACAGTGGGGGAAACAATGTAGCGTTGCTGACTACCTTCGTTGTGATCAGTTGCACATGTGGCACTTGAGGTTTGGTGTTGTGTCCATGCTTGCAAGTGCATGCTAGTTAAATGTCTAAGCATGCAACTGGTATTCAAATTTTTCAGATTTTTCCCTCGGCTAAAGGTCTTTGCGCACTTCTTACAGATAACCTTGGCCTGATCATGAGGATTTTGTTCAAAAATCTTGGTCATCCAAGATTGCATAAATCTTGAAAGCTTTGTCCTTGCGGCCTGCTGGATAGACTCGGACAAGGCAGATTTTTGAACAGGACCTTCCTCCTGTGAGTCCTCTACAGATCTCAGTACATTTTGAGCTGAACTCAGGGGTGTCTTTATCAGTGTCCTGCTTCCCATCGTGCTCCTCTGCTTGTGACAACACTCATGGAGGTGATTCTGGGTGCAATGCTGTATTGTGATCCGTGCTGCACATTTCACGCTAGCTTCACAGTTCCTGAGGTTTGCTCTCATCTGGAGGGGGTTTATTCACCTTGTGAGGAGGGCCTGTGGAATCAATGTTAGTTTTGCGGACTGCCACGGGTGTCTTACCAGATTTGACACCAGTGGCAGTGGAACATGACAGAGTAAAATCAAAACTAGGGTCATTTCTAATTCTAGATTGCTTGGTGACAAAATTAACAAATACAGTAAAAAAGAGGAAATGATACATTATGATTATGTTTATACGCTGAACCACATGTAATCCAGTTTTCTTGTAGGTTGTAAGGAAGTTTCTGTACTATCAGATTGACACCCTTAGCGGTGTCTAAGAATGCCAATCCGGGCAAGTCTACTTCCTGCTGAGCAACTTGCAACTCATTCAATAAATCTCTCAGTTCTCTAAGCTTTAGGTCCTATCTTAGGAAAATCCTCAATTCTTTTATATAAAGCATTCTCTTTGACTTCTACTGACCCATAGCATTCATCGAGTCTTTCCCACACTTTATGTAGGGCTGTGCGAGGATATTTTACATTAATGTCTCTCAGTCTTTTGGCATGCTCGACTGACTCACTTCCGAGCCACTTTACCAGGAGATCTAATTCCTCACTACAAGAAAGGTCCAGACCATGAATGGCGTTCTGGAACGAGGCTCGCCATGACCTCGGGTTTGTCAGTGAACTTTACAAGTCCCTTTGTATCCAGTTCTTGGCGGGCAAGGAACTTTGCAAGGTCCTTGATGGCTCCGTCAGTGCTGGAATGAGCCGGTGTGTAATAGTCATGTCTAGTGTGTGGTGCATCACCATACCTGTAAGACGCTTGTGACTCAGGATAGTCTGTGCGGCACCTTGTTGGTGAAGAAGGTGTCTCTTTAAAGCGGGATGGGAGCTGTACCTTCTTTTCAGTGGAACGGTATCTGTAGTCGACATCTTTGTGCTGGACGTCTCCTCGCTTATGGTAGTGAAGCTCGGGGTTGCTTTGCTAGTAATCGGCATGGGCTGATCGATATAATGCGCCAGGGCTGTCATCTATCCCGGAATGTTGACGGACGTACTCTGCGACGCGTTGCGCTGGATCTTGCTGCTCTAGATCTGGTCTGGGAATGTTTCTGCATCTTTCATAATCAGGATCTTTCATAGCTTCCAAATACTCTGCTTTAGCTATTGCAGCTGCTGTTTCTTTGTCTGCCGCAAGTCTTTCTACCTTTGATTGCAAATGTGCAGCTTCCGCTTCTCTCTGCCTGCAAATGTACAGTTTCGGCTTGCAGGCATGCAGCTTCTGCCTCTCTTTCTGCCTGCAGATGTGCGGCTTCCATCTCTCTCACTGCTTGCAAACAGGCAGTTTCTGCTTCTTGATCTGCTTGTCTCAGCTTTAGATGCATCTCTCATTCGGCGAAGGAGGATCTCGCTTTGGCTGCTTCGGCCTCGGCTTGAGCAACAGCAGCTAGCTCTGCTAAGGACGACCTGCTTTAGCTTGCTCATGACCTTGTTTTGAGTGACGATGTACTTTTCTGAGACATTGTGCATTTAGCTGAGTGCTGCTTAGTATATTGGCCGGAAACAGTCTATGTATGGTGGGCTTCCTTGTGGCGGGAAAGTTGTAGCACTTCTTGGCGGCTGCAGTAGTGTTCTGCAGCTGTATGGTGGCTGCTGTGATACCCGTATGCAGAGCAGTGTGGGTGTTAGCGGTCCCGTATAGTCTATGCAATCACCACGTGCGACCGGCGGTCTTTTACTGAGCCCTGGGCTCTTGTCTCTGCGGCTGTGTGGCGGCTTCTGTAGTACCCGAATGCGGAGCAGTCTGGGTGATAGCAGTGCCGTATAGCCTGGGTAACAACCGCTTGCAATCAGCGGTATCTTAAGTCTTATTCACTATCGCAGGCATCTAGCATCTGTTTTACTGTTCTGCCTTCAGGCACGCTGACATGTTGTGCACTCCAGCATACAGCATAAACCACAGCTCTGTCTTCCAAAATAAGCAGACTGTTCTCTGTAGTCTAACTTGTTTATTGGTGAAGAGTATAGAATATGCGGTAAAACTGTAAGAATACAAATGACATGCATAAGTATTGGACAGATGATCACAGCTAACACAAATACAGAAGCATTCAGTGTGATGCAACCTACATAGAAAAACACAGGTGTCTAATTACATCTCTGATAAACTCTCTGCACACACTGCATTGTAATTGGAGAGTTAACATGGAGGACAGGTAAACACATGCATCCTATGATATACAGTACACAGAAGCAAAATTGCCCTTCTTTGTCCCAGAATACATTGCTTCCTTCCCACAAGCATTGCTTCAATCCCATAGTGCATTGCTTCTGTTAAAGTCACGGACTATAAATTCTATCAAAGACACTGCTATAAATTCAGCCACCACTAGATGGTGGTATAACTAACCCAGCATTTAATACAAACATTCTTTGCCCTATTCAGAGAGCAGAACAATTATGTAATAGCATTATAGTAGTACTTTTCTTTAAACTAATGAAACAGAAGAAAAAATTGGAGTTTAAAGGGTTAAAAACATATTTTTTTGTACAAAACTACTGATAAAATAATTAAATACATAGTACAAAAAAACAGACAGGAAACAATTGCCGATGAAAGTTGACTGTATATGAAGTAATTTAATCATTATACCAAATGGGCAAGTTTGAAATCTCCAAGAGGATTGACACAGTGGTCAGAAATACCCACAATATTAACCCCTTCACCACTTTATGATTTTCCTTTTTTTGCGTTTTTGTTTTTTGCTCCTCGCCTTCCCAGAACCATAACTTTTTTTTTTCCATCAATATGACGATGTGAGGAAGTTTTTTTTGCGGGATGAGGCATAGTTTTAAATGACACCATTGATTCTACCATATTGTGTCCTGGAAAACGGGGGGAAAAAAATCCAAGTGCCGTGAAATTGCAATAAAAGTATATTGTAGTGTATACACTCACTATTGATTCACATTTATTGGTTTCAGTTAAAATATGATACAAAGAACATCCAAAAACATACCTATAAAGAATAATCCAGAGTAGTACAGGGCTACAGTTGCGAAAGGACAGGGCCATCACCCTATTCTGTCCCCTAGTTTAGTCCTTATTTGCCAGCGGAGGATGGCACCCTTTTAGACAAATGGCAACCAACTCCACGGAGGCTCTCCCTATAGATCCCTATAAGACTCTATTCTGATGACATATAGAGGGACAAATCACTAAAAGGTAAGACAATATTAAATATCTTGGATTAATCTTCTGGACAATATACAACAGACAACACTATAGCACATGAAAGATTCCATATTGAATCATGTTAGAGTTTATAGATACAAATATAAAAATGCCATCAGTATATATCTCTTAATACAGGAACATATGTATGGATCATCATATATATCCATATATAGATTTCATGATCACAAGATTGTCAACCAAATGTAACACAAGTGCTAAGTAGAGCAAAGCTAAGCATTATGACAAGCATCAACAGGTAACATCCCCAAAATTAGGACTGGGCAAACTGCTGCCAAGAAAGGATTTTGGACCCACAAACTATACAAGAATATATCAATGTGTGAGTGTGGTATATGTGAGTGTTGCATACACTATATTTTGTGGTGAGCATCTTGTGCATATTTTCTTGATATATTTTTGCATAGTTTAAATGGGGCAAAAGGGGGGTGGTATGAACTTTTATATCTTTTAGATTTTTTTATATTTTTTAAATCATTTTTTTACTTTTTACTTGCTTCAATAGTCTCCATAGGAGACTTGAAGCTGCGATCTTCTGATTTTTTTGACATATTTAAGCACTTTAGATAAGGATTTTTTATTTTTATACATTTTGCAAAGCAATACCTTTTCATGTTTATTATGTAGATTCATCATTGGGTAGGATCCTTTTACTATAATAAATAAGTCAGCAATGAGCAAAATTTTATACAAATTTTTTTGATCTCTGTGTATATCATTGCATTGGTGAATATCATCCATCCTTGCATGGGTCTTTGTCATCAGGTCTGTGTTGTATTTTTGCAGTGGCAACACTTTACAGATACAGACACCATCGTACTTACCACGTATGCGTCATCTCTTTTATATATTGTTGCATTCTTTAACAACCAGCATGCATTATGCAAGCGAAACCTCTATCTACAGTATATCGTGCTATTATTGTAAACTCTTACATGTAAAAACACATTTTTTGGTGTTCATTAGTGTTGAGCATTCCGATACCGCAAGTATCGGGTATCGGCCGATATTCACGGTATCGGAATTCCGATACTGAGTTCCGATACTTTTAGCATATCGAATACCGGAATCGGAAGTTCCTATAATGCTAGGAGCCAGTTTGATTTGATTCAGCCAATGACAATCCTCAGAAGTGTGGGCACATGCTGTTAGGCATGTAGGCATGTTAACTAATAGCATGGCTGGGATTGGCTGCTGAAATGATGTCATGATGCACTATAAAAGCCGCCGCCGCCATTTCGGGTTCACTCTGCTGTGAATTCAGTTAGGGACAAGCTGCTGTTCAAGACTGTGAGGGACAGTTAGAGATAGCGATTTTCAAAATCATATTGTGCTTTACCCAGGCTACATAATCAACCACTGTAGCTTTCTTTTGCCTTGCAGCAGTGTTCACAACTGTCTGCAAGGTCTGTGTGAGTGCTGCTCATGCTGTGTAGTGTGTCCTGCAGCCACGTCTGGTTGTAGGCCGCCCAGCGTGTCACTGCCTCATACATATTTTTCTTTTATTGCAGCTCATTTTTCATTCTCCTATTAGTGTGCATACATCCGTATCCATATACGTTGGTTGCAAACACTATAGGAGTAGACAGCGGAGCCTTTCTGCAGCCTTTCAGTGCTAGTGCCCACTTATCTGCACTGTTCATGGCTGTCTGAGAGGTCTTTGTGTGTGAGTGCAGCTCACGCTGTAGTGTGTCCTACAGCTACGTCTGGTTGTAGGCCGCTCAGAGTGCGTCACTGCCTCATACATATTTTTCTTTTATTGCAGCTCATTTTTCATTCTCCTATTAGTGTGCATTCATCCGTATCCATCTACATTGGTTGGTTGCAAACACTATATAGGAGTAGATAGAGGAGCCTTTTTTCTGGCTTGTGCCCTTCAGCCACAGCCAGATTAGTATTACCCTAATTTTTGGAGCATCATCTTTTGCATTGTAGGTTACCTTCCTGCATTGTAATAGATCCAAAAAGTTTGAGATACTATCGCTTTCAAATCTTTGGTCACATCCTTTTTGTTTTTTTGAAAAAAACAAAACAAAATAAATTTCACCAAACACTACATTTGACAGTTGTGTAGGCCACATTAGCTCATAGTAAAGTGTAGTCCACACACACACTTTATAAAATTAGTGTTTCTTTTACCTGTTAGCAGCTGTTCAGGAATAAGCACACTAAGCCCCCCTTTGTACTTTTCTGCCTATCTTTATCAGTCTACCAAGATGAAGAAGGCAGGGAGTAAGGAACGTGGGCGTGGGCATGGAGTTTCAGCAGGGAGAGGACGTGGGGATTCTGCAGGGAGAGGACGTGGGGATTCTGTGCGTGCTGCGGGCACCAGTGAGTCAGCATCCCCCAGTGTTACCAAGCATCAGTCCTTTATGCGCAGCTTTGTAGGACCTCGCCGTACCCCACTGCTGCAAGAGGAACAAATTGAAGCCGTTGTCGGATGGATGGCAGCTAACGCATCGACTTCAATGACTTCCACGTCCTCTCAGGGCCAGAGCACTGAAGAGCAACCATCTGTCTCTTCACCACCTGCCAAAGTGCCCAGGCAGTCAGAGAGCCCTGGAGAGGAGCCATCACAGTCTCTACTTCTGTTCTCTGAATCTGTTGGCTTGGAAAGAGGGGGCCAGCCAAGCAGCATTCAAAAATGTGAAGAAGAGGGAGTATGCAGTGATGCGCAACTGCTTTGTCCCTCTGAATCTGAAGAGGCCAGTGCCTATGGTCAGCACACCTCAGTACGCATCAGATGATGACGAGACTCAGGTGCCACTTTCTGGTGCGTACGGTGCTGGTGAGACTACCGAGGAGAAGCAGGTGTTTGAAGAGGGGAGTGTAGATGATGAGGTCCTTGACCCATCATGGCGTGAGGAACAGGAAGGTGGTGAGAGCAGCTCTGAGGAAGAGATTCCCCGTATGGCCAAAACAGGAGGGAGAGGGAGGGGGCAGACTTGGTTGCCTGTAGCCTCCACTTCGGCACCCGTTAGGAGCATTCCTCTTCCAAAAGCCAAAACGGGCACTCTCAAGACTTGCAGTGCATGGTCCTTTTTTGACACAGTTGCAGATGATATTTGCTTTGTCAAATGCAAGCTGTGTCATCAGAAAGTCAAAAGAGGGAAAAATGTCAGTAACCTCAATACCAGGAATATTTTGTGAAACATGTGTGGACCAAGCACGTGGTGGAGTTACAGAGACACACTGAAGACCTAGGCCAACCTACAGCACCACCTACCACCTCTTTAGCTCGTGTTGTAGCTTCTTCCTCCAGCTCACACACAGCTGGTTCGGCTTCCTCACAGGATCGCCATGGAAGAACCTCTGGCACTGTTGTCCAGAGACCCAGTGACATTCCACCCACAGCACCATGTTCCCGTTCATCCTCACACTCCCAGGCCACTCTACAGCCATCGGTAGCACAGGCATGGGAGAAAAGGCAGCTATACTCGGCAAACGATCCCCGAGCACAGGCTCTGAATGCTGGCATTGCCAAGTTACTGGCCGTTGAAATGCTCTCATTCAGGCTGGTGGAGACTGACACCTTCTGGAACTTCATGGCATTGGCAGTCCCACAATACATCGTGTCCAGCTGCTTTTATTTCAGCAGGCAAGCGGTCCCTGCCCTGCAAAAGCATGTGGAGGGAAAAATTAAACATGCGCTACTAAACGCCATCAGTAGCAAGGTCCACCTGACCACCGATGCGTGGACCAGTAACCATGGACAGGGACGATACCTTTCCCTCACTGCCCATTGGGTCAATGTTGTGGAGCCGGCTACAGATCTTGAGAGTGGTGCTGTACGTGTTCTGCCAAATCCAAGGATTGCAGGAATCCAGTCTGTACACATTGACTCCTCCTCATACTCCAGTTCCTCAGAATCAGCGCTGCAGGAGCCTGTTACGACCGATATGAGCACAGCCGTGGCCAAACAACAACAGGCCGTACTGAAATTAATTTCTTTGGGGAATCAAAGCCACACACCGCAGGAGCTCTGGAATGCCATCAAGCAGGAGAGCAACGTGTGGTTTCTGCCAGCGAATCTCCAGCCAGGCTTTGTAGTGTGTGACAATGGCCGAAATCTGGTGGCAGCTCTGGGCCTAGGCAACTTCACTCACATCCCATGTCTGGCACATGTGCTGAACTTGGTCGTGCAGAGCTTTCTGAGGGACTATCCGGATCTTAATGCACTGCTGCACAAGGTCCGCATAGAGTGCGCTCACTTGCTGCATTCCAGCACGGCAAGATCGCGCATTGCAGCTCTGCAGCACCGATTATGCCTTCTGGAACATCGCATCATATGTTACCTAACCACCAGGTGGAATTCAACGTTACATATGTTGGAGTGGTTGAGTGAGCAGCAGGCAGCAGTAATGAAGTACCAGGTGCATCAGGCGCAAACAAGTCGCACTGTGCGCCAGTCACACTTCAGCACCACTGAGTGGGCCTCTATGAAGGACATCTGCCTCGTTTTGCGTGCCTTCGATGATTTCACGTGGATGGCGAATGCAGATGATGCACTAGTCAGCATGACTGTCCCCCTTATCTGCCTGCTTCAAAAAACACTGCAAGCACTAAGGGAGGAGGTTTTGGAAGAGGTAGAGGATGAGGAGTCAGAAATGCCATCTGCTTCTGAACAGTCTGCGCTACGTGGTTCCTCACAAAGGCCTAGGCAGGGGACACTTTGTGAGGAGGATGAGGAGGAGTCAATGGAGGAGGAAGACATCTCTCCAGAGGAGGGAGGTACACAATGCTCTAGTCAGTATGTACAGCGAGGGTGGGGTGATGCAGAGCAGGCAGAGATGACGCCTCAAGCAGGGGACAGCGTTTCTTGGCCAGTTGGGAGTCTGCAGCACATGGTTGATTTCATGCTGCAGTGCCTGAGAAACGACCGCCGCATCGCCCACATTCTCAACACGGCTGATTATTGGGTGTACACCCTCCTAGATCCTCCCTACCGGGACAATTTACAAAGCCTCATAACACAGTTGAACCGGGAGCGTAAAATGCGGGAGTACCAAGAGACTGGTGCAGTCCATCATGTTCTCCATTCCACTCGAGAGCAGTGCTGCTAGTGCTTTACAAAGCAACTCAGTGCGTCGAGGCAGTGGAGGAAGCTCTGCAGAAAGAGGGAGCAGAGGCAGTGCCTCAGCATAAGGCAAGACCAGTATGGCCCAAATGTGGCAAAGTTTTGTGTGCCCGCCACAAATGTCTACACCATCACAGACGGCTACAGTTAGCAGGAGGCAACATTTCTGTCAGATGGTGACAGACTACATGTCTTGCCCTGTCAGTGTACTCCCAGACGGCTCTTCCCCCTTCAAGTTTTGGGTCTCTGAGCTGGATACATGGCCAGAGCTTAGCCAGTATGCATTGGAGGTGCTGGCTTGCCCTGCTGCCAGTGTACTATCGGAACGCGTCTTTAGTGCCGCAGGTGGTGTACTAACAGACCGTCACACGCGACTATCCTCCGATAACGTTGACCGGCTTACTTTTCTGAAAATGAGCAAGGCCTGGATCTCGCCAGAATTTGCCAGTCCTCTTCCAGAATAAATAATTGTTTGGCAACAGTATCCAGGTCTCCTGTTGTGTTCATGTTTCTACCACCTGAACTGTAATACCTGGGCTTCAACACAGCCAGTTGTTGCTCAGAAGTGCAGTCTGCACAGAGAAAAACACTAGCTCCTGTGTTAGTGGGGTTCAGTAACGCCAGCTGCTCCCCTGCTGTGTGGACGGCAAAGTCTCCTGCTGCCTCCACATTCAAACTACAACTGATTTTTAACCGTGCTCCACTTAGGCCTCTGGCTCCACTGTCTCTAGTATTTCCCCTGGCCTCCAACACCGCCAGTTGCTGCTCAGAAGTGGCGTCTGCACAATCCACACTTGTTCCTGTGTTACTGGGGCTCAGTCACGTCAGTCGATCCCCTGATGTGTGTCCGGCAATGTCTCCTGCTCTGTCCACATTCCCATTACTAGTAGTTGGAGGCCAGGGGAAATACTAGAAACAGTGGAGCCAGAGGCCTAAGTGGAGCACGGTTACAATCAGTAGTAGTCTACAACCTATATAAAACTTGCTGCAATTAGGCCCCAGCCTGCTGCAGGATTGATCCTGGGCTTCAACACAGCCATTTGTCGCTTGGAAGTGCTGTCCGCACAGAGAAAAACACTAGCTCCTTTGTTAGTGGGGTTCAGTAACGTCAGCTGCTCCCCTGCTGTGTGGACGGCAAAGTCTCCTGTTGCCTCCACATTCACACTACATCCGATTTTCTACTTGCTCCTAGTAGGCCTCAGCCTGCCGCATGATTGATCCTGGGCTTCAACACAGCCAGTTGTCGCTCGGAAGTGCCGGCTGCACAGAGAAAACCACATGCTCCAGTGTCAGTGGGGTTCATTAATGCCTGCTCCCCTGCTGTGTGGATGGCAGTATCTCCTGCTGCCTCCACATTCACACTACTACTGATTTCAAACTTGCTCCAATTAGGCCTCTGGCTCCACTCTGTCTCTAGTATTTCCCCAGGGCTCCAACCCCGCCAGTTGCTGCTCAGAAGTGGTGTCTGCACAATTAACACTTGTTCCTGTGTTACTGGGGTTCAGTTACATCTGCTGATCCCCTGATGTGTGTCCGGCAATGTCTCCTGCTCTGTCCACATTTCCACTAGTATTAGTGGGAATGTGGACAGAGCAGGGGACATTGCCGGACACACATCAGGGGATCAGCAGACGTTACTGAACCCCAGTAACACAGGAACAAGTGTTGATTGTGCAGACGCCACTTCTGAGCAGCAACTTGCGGTGTTGGAAGCCAGGGTAAATACTAGAGACAGAGTGGAGCCAGAGGCCTAGTTGGAGCACGTTTAAAATCAGTAGTAGTCTACAACAGATATTAAACTTGATGAAATTAGGCCTCAGCCTACACCCTGATTGACCCTGGGCTCCAACATCGCCAGTTGCTGCTCAGAAGTGTCTTTAGCACGGGTACTCCCTCCTGCCCAGCCTGGTTCCAGCACGCCTACTGTTTCCGGGTAGTGTCAACGTCACTTTGACACCAATACGTTGTCCTGCCGTGTTGCGGTCGGGTTAGCCAAGTCTATGGTGCCTGCAGTTTCGGTGCTTAATATGTGAGCTGCGGGTTCTGGTAATAAAGGCTGGTTCCGTAGTGCCAATAGGACAAGCACCCCCTGTAGGACTGTGGGTTTCAGTAACTGCGGCTGGCTCGCGGCCTTGCAACTTTGTTTTTCATGGGTACTTCTGCTACCCATCTGGGTTCCAGGACCATCAGCTGGCTCTCGGCAGTGCCTTTGGCCTTGGTGCCTCCTTCTCGGTATCTGAGTTCCAGCAACGTCTGCTGGTCCTTGGTAGTGCTTTGTAGCACAGGTACCTCTTGCTTACTAACCGTGTTCTAGCACCGTCAGCTGGTCCACGGTTGTGCCATTGGCTCTTGTTCCTTCACCTGCCACTCTGGGTTCCAGCACCGTCAGCTGGTTCTCGCTAGTTCCATTGACTCTTGTAGCTTCTGCTACCCATACGGGTTCCAGCACTGTCAGCTGGCTCTCGGCAGTGTCTTTGGCACGGGTACTCCCTCCTGCCCAGCCTGGGTCCAGCACGCCTGCTGTTTCCGAGTAGTGTCAACATCACTTTGCCACCAATACATTGTCCTGTCGTGTTGCGGTCGGGTTAGCCGAGTCTATGGTGCCTGCAGTTTTGGTGCTTCCTATGTGGGCTGCGGGTTCTGGTAATAAAGGCTGGTTCTGTAGTGCTAATAGGACAAGCACCCCCTGTAGGACTGTGGGTTTCGGTAACTGCGGCCGGCTCGCGGCCTTGCAACTTTGTTTTTCATGGGTACCTTCTGCTACCCATCTGGGTTCCAGCACCGTCAGCTGGTTCTCGGCAGTGCCTTTGGCCGAGGTGCCTCCTTCTCGGTATCCGAGTTCCAGCAAAGTCTGCTGGTCCTTGGTAGTGCTTTGTAGCACAGGTACCTCCTGCTTAGTATCCGTGTTCCAGCACCGTCAGCTGGTCCACGGTTGTGCCATTGGCTCTTGTTCCTTCTGCTGCCCCTCCGGGTTCCAGCACCGCCAGCTGGTCCTCGATAGTTCCATTTGCTCTTGTTCCTTCTGCTAACCATCCGGGTTCCAGCACCGTCAGCTGGTCCTCGCTAGTTCCATTTGCTCTTGTTCCTTCTGCTAACCATCCGGGTTCCAGCACCGTCAGCTGGTCCTCGCTAGTTCCATTTGCTCTTGCAGCTTCTGCTACCCATCCGGGTTCCAGCACCGTCAGCTGGTTCTCGGCAGTGCCTTTGGCTGAGGTGCCTCCTTCTCGGTATCTGAGTTCCAGCAGCGTCTGCTGGTCCTTGGTAGTGCTTTCTAGCACAGGTACCTCCTGCTTAGTAACCGTGTTCCAGCACCGTCAGCTTGTCCACGATTGTGCCATTGGCTCTTGTTCCTTCACCCGCCACTCTGGGTTCCAGCACCATCAGCTGGTTCTCGCTAGTTCCATTTGCTCTTGCAGCTTCTGCTACCCATCCGGGTTCCAGCACTGTCAGCTGGTTCTCGGCAGTGCCTTTGGCCTAGGTGCCTCCTTCTCGGTATCCGAGTTCCAGCAACCTCTGCTGGTCCTTGGTAGTGCTTTGTAGCACAGGTACCTCCTGCTTATTAACCATGTTCCAGCACCGTCAGCTGGTCCACGTTTGTGCCATTGGCTCTTGTTCCTTCACCCGCCACTCTGGGTTCCAGCACCGTCAGCTGGTCCTCGCTAGTTCCATTGACTCTTGTAGCTTCTGCTACCCATCCGGGTTCCAGCACCGTCAGCTGGTTCTCAGCAGTGCCTTGGCTGAGGTGCCTCCTTCTCGATATCCGAGTTCCAGCAACGTGAGCTGGTCCTTGGTAGTGCTTTGTAGCACAGGAACCTCCTGCTTAGTAACCAGGTTCCAGCACCGTCAGCTGGTCCACGGTTGTGCCATTGGCTCTTGTTCCTTCTGCTGCCACTCTGGGTTCCAGCACCGTCAGCAGGTCCTCGCTAGTTCCATTTGCTCTTGCAGCTTCTGCTACCCATCCATGTTCCAGCACCGTCAGCTGGTTCTCGGCACTGTCTTTGGCACGGGTACTCCCTCCTGCCCAGCCTAGGTCCAGCATGCCTGCTGTTTCCGGGTAGTGTCAACATCACTTTGACACCAATACATTGTCCTGTCGTGTTGTGGTTGGGTTAGCCAAGCCTATGGTGGTGCCTGCTGTTTAGGTGCTTCCTATGTGGGCTGCGGGTTCTGGTAATAAAGGCTGGTTCCGTAGTGCCAATAGGACAAGCAGTCCCTGTAGGACTAGGACTGTGCGTTACGGTAACTGCGGCCGGCTCGCGGCCTTGCAACTTTGTTTTTCATGGGTACCTTCTGCTACACATCTTGGTTCCAGCACCGTCAGCTGGTCCACGGTTGTGCCATTGGCTCTTGTTCCTTCTGCTGCCCCTCTGGGTTCCAGCACCGTCAGCTGGTCCTCGCTAGTTCCATTTCCTCTTGCAGCTTCTGCTACCCATCCGGGTTCCAGCACCGTCAGCTGGTTCTCGGCAGTGCCTTTGGCTGAGGTGCCTCCTTCTCTGTATCCGAGTTCCAGCAGTGTCTGCTGGTCCTTGGTAGTGCTTTCTAGCACAGGTACCTCCTGCTTAGTAACCGTGTCCCAGCACCGTCAGCTTGTCCACGATTGTGCCATTGGCTCTTGTTCCTTCACCGGCCACTCTGGGTTCCAGCACCGTCAGCTGGTCCACGGTTGTGCCATTGGCTCTTGTTCCTTCTGCTGCCCCTCTGGGTTCCAGCACCATCAGCTGGTTCTCGCTAGTTCCATTTGCTCTTGCAGCTTCTGCTACCCATCCGGGTTCCAGCACTGTCAGCTGCTTCTCGGCAGTGCCTTTGGCCTAGGTGCCTCCTTCTCGATATCCGAGTTCCAGCAGCGTCTGCTGGTCCTTGGTAGTGCTTTCTAGCACAGGTACCTCCTGCTTAGTAACCGTGTCCCAGCACCGTCAGCTTGTCCACGATTGTGCCATTGGCTCTTGTTCCTTCACCGGCCACTCTGGGTTCCAGCACCGTCAGCTGGTTCACGGTTGTGCCATTGGCTCTTGTTCCTTCTGCTGCCCCTCCGGGTTCCAGCACCATCAGCTGGTTCTCGCTAGTTCCATTTGCTCTTGCAGCTTCTGCTACCCATCCGGGTTCCAGCACTGTCAGCTGCTTCTCGGCAGTGCCTTTGGCCTAGGTGCCTCCTTCTCTGTATCCGAGTTCCAGCAACCTCTGCTGGTGGTTGGTAGTGCTTTGTAGCACAGGTACCTCCTGGTTAGTAACCATGTTCCAGCACCGTCAGCTGGTCCACGGTTGTGCCATTGGCTCTTGTTCCTTCACCCGCCACTCTGGGTTCCAGCACCGTCAGCTGGTCCTCGCTAGTTCCATTGACTCTTGTAGCTTTTGCTACCCATCCGGGTTCCAGCACCGTCAGCTGGTTCTCAGCAGTGCCTTGGCTGAGGTGCCTCCTTCTCGATATCCGAGTTCCAGCAATGTCTGCTGGTCCTTGGTAGTGCTTTGTAGCACTGGAACCTCCTGCTTAGTAACCAGGTTCCAGCACCGTCAGCTGGTCCACGGTTGTGCCATTGGCTCTTGTTCCTTCTGTTGCCACTCTGGGTTCCAGCACCGTCAGCAGGTCCTCGCTAGTTCCATTTGCTCTTGCAGCTTCTGCTACCCATCCATGTTCCAGCACGGGTACTCCCTCCTGCCCAGCCTAGGTCCAGCACGCCTGCTGTTTCCGGGTAGTGTCAACATCACTTTGACACCAATACGTTGTCCTGTCGTGTTGCGGTCGGGTTAGCCAAGCCTATGGTGGTGCCTGCTGTTTAGGTGCTTCCTATGTGGGCTGCGGGTTCTGGTAGTAAAGGCTGGTTCCGTAGTGCCAATAGTACAAGCACTCCCTGTAGGACTGTGCGTTACGGTAACTGCGGCCAGCTCGCGGCCTTGCAACTTTGTTTTTCATGGGTACCTTCTGCTACACATCTTGGTTCCAGCACCGTCAGCTGGTCCACGGTTGTGCCATTGGCTCTTGTTCCTTCTGCTGCCCCTCCGGGTTCCAGCACCGTCAGCTGGTCCTCGCTAGTTCCATTTCCTCTTGCAGCTTCTGCTACCCATCCGGGTTCCAGCACCGTCAGCTGGTTCCAGGCAGAGCCTTTGGCCTAGGTGCCTCCTTCTCGGTATCCGTGTTCCAGCAATGTCTGCTGGTCCTTGGTAGTGCTTTCTAGCACAGGTACCTCCTGCTTAGTAACCGTGTTCCAGCACCGTCAGCTGGTCCACTGTTTTGCCATTGGCTCTTGTTCCTTCTGCTGCCCCTCTGGGTTCCAGCACCGTCAGCTGGTCCTCGCTAGTTCCATTTGCTCTTGTTCCTTCTGCTAACCATCCGGGTTCCAGCACTGTCAGCTGGTCCTCGCTAATTCCATTTGCTCTTGCAGCTTCTGCCACCCATGCGGGTTCCAGCACCGTCAGCTGGTTCTCGGCAGTGCCTTTGGCCTAGGTGCCTCCTTCTCGGTATCCGAGTTCCAACAACCTTTTCTGGTCCTTGGTAGTGCTTTCTAGCACAAGTACCTCCTGCTTAGTAACTGTGTTCCAGCACCGTCAGCTGGTCCACTGTTTTGCCATTGGCTCTTGTTACTTCTGCTGCCCCTCTGGGTTCCAGCACTGTCAGCTGGTCCTCGCTAGTTCCATTTGCTCTTGTTCCTTCTGCTAACCATCCGGGTTCCAGCACTGTCAGCTGGTCCTCTCTAATTCCATTTGCTCTTGTTCCTTCTGCTAACCATCCGGGTTCCAGTACCGTCAGCTGGTTCTCAGCAGTTCCTCAGCCTTCTTTTACCTTCTGCTACTTTTCCAAGTTCGTGCTTGTGGAAATGGTTTTTGGATCTCACTCTGGATCTCCCTGACGACGACCCTGAAGACGACGACCCTGAAGACCACACCGAAGAAGACCAAAAAGATGACCCTGAAGAAGATGATCAAGAGGACAAAGAACATGAAGACAACCACCAAGATGCAGAACAACAAGAGACAGAAGACCAAGAAGCAGAAAAACCAAAAGCAGAAGAACATTAAGCATAAGACTAAAAATCAGAGCAAATGATATTATCTAAATTATAAGCAGAAGAAGACTAAGCAGTGTATGGGGGTGAGTCCATTCCTCCTCGTGGTGCCCCTGGAAAATGCCTGCTGCTGCAGGCCAAACTGAACGTGGACAAATCCTGTTGTAAATCTTTTGTGACAGGCAGAACGGAATGTGTAATCTTCAAACTTTTATAGATAACAACTACAGTAATGACTGTCTCAAATAAGAATATGATGAAGAAGAAGAATCGGAAGAAGATGAAGAAGTAGAATGTGAAGAAGAATAATAGTTGAATATGAAGAATGTAAAAAAAAGAATAATAGGAAGAAAGTGAAGAAGAAGAAGATGAATAAGGTGAAGAAGTTGATGAAAAAGATGCTGCTGCTGCTGAGGATCATGAAGGAGAAAGTGTGGGAGAAGTAAAAAAGAAGGTGAAGAGCATGGAAGTAGTGAATCATACATATCTGACAAAATATAAAAGAGGTTAGTCAATATCTTTGTAACTCTGAACGTCTTAACAAAGAAAAATTATTCCTGCTATTCCATTTGTTTGGGCTAAACCTCTATACCTTTAATGTCTCCTCCACCTCCCCCAATACATTCTACATTATTCTTAGTTGTTTTTCTTCATGTAAAATTAACCTACAAGTAAAGAAAGGGTTTTTTTAATTCCGATATTTCGGTCCCATTGACTTGAATGGGACTTCCGGGATCGGAATCGGCGATACCTGATACTTTTTGGAAATCGGCCGATTCAGTCCGATCCGATATTTCTCAATATCGGACGGTATCGCTCAACACTAGTGTTCATATTTTGGATTTATTTGGTAGTAATTTGTATCACAATAATTTAGTTAAGAACATATAATTTTGTAAACATACCACTGTGCTGATTCATATCCTCTATCTTTATATAAGACCTTATTATTAGATTTTGTATTCCATAAATGCGGCGAACCACGACGCTTAACTATCACTGTGAATCTTCAAGTGTCAAGCAACTTTGCTGTATGTTAATAATCTAAGTTCTTTTCATTTTTGCATGGTTTTTACATTACAACAGATGAGTTAGCCAGGCACAACTATGGTCTCCTTTATCATACTACCAAGATGGTTTGTATTGTTTACCTTCGAATACGCCTTCACTATCTTGCTTTGTGCTGTGTTGTTGCGGTGACAATGCTCCACACATATAAACTTCCCCATACCCATTACACATGTGCCATTTCTCTGCTAAAGCACAGTTCTTTCCTTTGCCACACCGATTCAATGACAGTGTCTGACGCTATGGCAGCTGGATGCTTGTTAACCGCGCATGCGTGGTCCTTGCTGCCAGACGCCGTCTCCATGGACATACTCGCCAGTATGTCATTTATTCATTATGCTTGTGTTTTGCATGTTTTTACATATTTCCCATAAGGGATGGGGGCATTGCTCTAGAAGCACTGCGTTGAGAATCATGTGATGGTGTCTCCGCAGTGTTGGATGTTGATCTCCATGAGTTCATTCATCCTCATTTTTCACAGTCTTCTACTAGGCATTGCTCCTACTGGCCAGTTTCCTACTCCACACTGATGAGGGGCAATACCCCGAAACAGCTGTCTGTGGATGGATACCATGTTTTGGCAATGGTGGTTTCCTTCATTGGAGACTGCCCTTCCCGTGGTTGTTCCTTCCCGGGGAAAGACCTGGCTAGTCATTGCTTGCGTTGAGAAACATGTGATGGTGTCTCCACGGCTTGTGTTTTGCATGTTTTTACATATTTCCCATAAGGGATGGGGGCATTGCTCTAGAATCACTGCATTGAGAAACATGTGATGGTGTCTCAGCAGCGTTGGATTTTGATCTCCATGAGTTCATTCATCCTCATTTTTCACAGTCTTCTACTAGGCATTGCTCCTACTGGCCAGTTTCCTACTCCACACAGATGAGGGGCAATACCCCGAAACAGCTGTCTGTGGATGGATACCATGTTTTGGCATAGGTGGTTTCCTTCATTGGAGACTGCCCTTCCAGTGGTTGTTCCTTCCTGGGGAAAGACCTGGCTAGTCATTGCTTGCATTGAGAAACATGTGATGGTGTCTTCGTGGCTTGTGTTTCGCATGACCACAACCTACTGACTTTCTCTTCCCTCTCCTCTCCTAGTGCACAACCCCCACTCCACAAACTCACCCTCACAGAAATCTCAAACACCTCAATTTACAATCACTCTCTGAGTCCCTCTTACAGACATAGCAGCACTTGATTCGGCCGCCCCCTCACACATAGCAAAACGTACAATCAAAAGGCAGCCCTGGATGACCAGCCTGACCAAGGAACTGAGACGAGCTTCCAGGGTTGCTGAGCAGAGATGGAAGAAATCCCGCTCTGCCGAGCTCTTAGCAGTCCCTCACCAGCTTCAAGCCCACACTCACTGCCGCAAAGCAAACTTGCTTCTCATCTCTCATATCCTCCCTGTCTCATAACCCTAAACAGCTCTTCAACACTTTCAATTCTCTACTCTGTCCCCCAGCACCTCCTCCCTCTCATCTCATTACCGCTGAAGTCTTTGCCTCCTTCTTTAAGCAGAAGATTGATACGATCAGAGAAAGCTTTGGCCCACAGCCCCCCAATACCCCTCTTGGCTGCTCAGTCCTGTTCCTCAAAAAACAACTTCTCCACCATGACAGAAGATCAGCTTTCCACCCTCCTTTCAAGATCACACCTCACCACTTGCACGCTTGACCCGCTCCCATCCCACCTCATCCCTAACTTCGTCACAGTCTTCATCCCTACTCTAACATACCTCTTCAACCTCTCACTTACAAATGGTGTGTTCCCCTCATCCTTCAAACAAGCGTCGATCACACCCATCCTCAAAAAAACCTCCCTTGACCCATTCTCTGTGTCTAGCTATCGCCCGATATCTCTTCTCTCTTATGCCTCAAAACTACTGGAACAGCATGTCCATCTTGACCTGTCCTCCCACCTCTCCTCCTGCTCCCTCTTTGACCACTTACAAACAGGCTTCTGACTGCATCACTCAACTGAAACTGTCCTAACTAAAGTCACCAATGACCTACTAACCGCCAAGAGCAAGCGACATTACTCTGTCCTCCTTCTCCTGGACTTGTCGTCTGCCTTCGACACTGTGGACCATTCCCTCCTGCTCCAGATTCTCTTATCTCTTGGCATCACAGGCTTGACCCTATCCTGGATCTCATATCTAACAGACCGAACATTCAGTGTCTCCCTCTCCCACACCACCTCCTCACCTTGCTCCCTCTCTGTCAGTGTTCCTCAAGGCTCAGTTCTAGGACCCCTATTCTTCTCCATTTACATCTTCGACCTGGGACAGCTCATAGAATCCCACGGTTTGCAGTATCATCTCTATGCCGATGACATGCAGATCTACCTATCTGGATCTGACCTCAGCTCCTTACTGACCAAAATCCCACAATGTCCGCTATTTCAGCTTTCTTCTCTGCTCGCTTTCTAAAACTGAACATGGACATAACAGAATTCATAATCTTCCCCCATCTCAATCTACCCCTCCTCCAGACCTATCCATCAATGTCAATGGCTGCTCACTTTCCCCAGTCCCGCATGCTCGGTACCTCGGGGTGATCCTCGACTCTGCCCTCTTATTCAAGCCACATATCTAAACCCTAGCCTCCTCCTGCAGTCTCAAACTCAAAAATATTTCCTGGATCAGTGCATTCTTTAACCATAAGAAATATAATTCACCGCACACTCTTGTTGAATACTTTGCAAAATTTGTGAATTTTATTCAAAAACATCCAGTCCAGAAAAAATGTTCCAAGACAAGACAGTAGTATATACAGCTTAGATACCCAACGTTTCGATCCTCCTGGATCTTAATCATGGGGTACTTAGTAACTTTAGTATCATGCACTTGTAATAAATATGGATCCCCTTGTGATGTCCCCATGTGCTGGAATATATGGATATGGCCAGAAAAAGGCTGCAATGGTTGTATTGGGTAGCTTTAAGCCTGTAGAATAGCCAAGGGGCCAGACAAAGACTGTAGTGGCCGTAAAAGGTAGCTTTGGACCTGGGGATGTGAACGGGGTGGTATACAGCGGAAGCTGCACTCCCGCGCCCTGTCTCGTCCGCGTTCAGCCCTGTCTCATCTGCTGAATGCATCCAGCGGACGAGACAGGATAGGAAGTTATAAACCAAATGGGAATAGAATAATGGAGAAAACATACACCCAAAAATAGCAGACAACAATCTCCATCAGCAAGTACGAACTCCAACTTCAGCACACCAACTCCAGCAAGCCAGAAAGCAAAACTTTTACAGGCAGGGATGAGACAATCTGGCCAGATTTTATAGATAGAGAAAACCAGCAGTTCAAAAGCAGCTGTGAGATGGAGCTGCATGTCTCTAAACAGCATACAAAGAGTCGGTAACCTCTTCAGCGCCAAAGGAAACGAAGACCATTTAATATGTGGAACAAAACAAACAAGCTAAATGGAAGACCTGAGATTCACAGTACATAAAGATTGCCTAATCTCAGATGTCCCAGGTGGACGTGACACATGTGAAAGTATGTTTCCTTTGAAATGTCAGAACATACCTGTCTGCAATCAGGCTCTGATTATTGCTGCCCATGGTTTGGGCTGCATGAATCAGGTGACTGTTTCCTTTTAAGACATTACAGTTATGGACAATATCTAATCCTTTTGAAACAGAAGTCAAGCACCAAGTAGATTATTGTAAACTTTTACTTTGTAGATTATTGACTTTTAAATGCCATATTTCCACAGAGAGTATTTGCAGTATTAACACCATGTTATCACTGTCATTACTTGACGGTTGAATAAATCAATAATTGGTTATGGGACTATTAGAATGATTAACATGCTTTGCATTTTCTTTAGATGAGTTACATTCAAATAGAATACTTCATCTGCACCAGAGATTCATAATTCCTTTTATGCATATTATCCTTAAACTATAACTGCATTCAGTAACATCTTTTCATTTTTCTGTCAAAGGCTTATGTCATTTTTCATCTACTTAATTGAAATATTCTGTACTTATTATAATGGCTCTTAATATCAGTTTCTTCAATGTTTTCAGTCTGTTTCAATAAAAGGTATCAACTTTATAATAACTAATGCTACTATATTAAAAACTGTAATGGGAAACTTGTCAAATTTTGAGAAGCTTAGGTTTTTATAATTGTTTTTGATGCTTCACAAAGAACTATGATGTGTGAACATTTAGACCCTGATTCATCAAACATTTTTGACCAAAGTTCTGTCATAAAACAGATAGAAATGTTGCTCAATTCATAAATGTGCAAAAAAATTGTGCCTTTTATGTCAGTCCCAGCCATGTCTGGCAACTTCTTCACAATTCAATATGAAAGCAGTATGGCAGAGCACAGCAGTCAAATTTATCATAATTTAAACCATAAGTTTGGGTAAATTGTGCAAATTATTGTTCTATTCTTATGGTTCTTATGGTAGTGCTCTGCAGCTAAAAGATGTGCCAAATTCATTAAGAATAAACATCTTACTCCAAAGGACCCTTCATTAAGGCTAGCGTACAAAAGCCCAGAGTTGATAACTTGATGAATGGGGGTTATAATCTTCTGAAATTTATATTTTAAAGAACTATTAGAAACAATTACCCCAGTACATTATATATGTGGATTATGCCACAATATGTGGTCCAAAAAGGTCACAAAAGAGGTGAAACCACTCCAAAGATGCATAATGAAACAGGAGAAAAAAATTGGAGTTAAAAAGGCGTATTTTATTTGTACAAAACTGGTAATAAATAGAGATGGGCGAACCCAAACAGGAAAGTTCGGCATCTATACCAAACACCTACTGTTCAGGCATGGACACCGAACATGGACTTCACCAGGAAGTCAGTGTCACTGTATGGGTTCGACCCCCGAACACCGGGTGTCAGGTGCATGACAGGGCAGCAAACATTGCTTCTGATCGGTGGTAAAATAATTACTGCCAGACAGTCGCTGTTCCCAAGATGTCAAATGACAGCATGAGCCCACAGCTATGCTGTCAAATGACAGCATGAGCCCACAGCTGTGATCAGAGCTAAAAATTTTACCTCTGGTCACTGGCATTGGCTGATGGGACTACTGATCCGATCAGCCTACACCTGCTGCCACTAATAATAGTGAGAGCAGGCAGTGATTGATGGGAGTATTCTTCAGCCGGTGCTCTAAATAAATAATTAAAAAATGAAAGCAGCGTGAGTTTCCCTGTATTTTTGATAACCAGCCAGGCAAAACTGATAGCTAGGGGTTGAAACCATCAGCTGTCAGCTTTAGCAAGGCTGGTCACCAAGAATAGAGTGGTCCACACCCTGTTTTTTTTAAATTATTTAAATAAATAATTGTAAAAAATGGCATGGGGTCCTCCCAATTTATGACAACCAGCCAAACTAAAGCTGACAGATGGTGGCTGGCATTCTCAAGCTGGTAAGGGGCTATCGATATTGGCCACCAAGCCTAAAAATAGCAGCCTGCAGCCACCCAGAAAAGGTGCATCTATTATATGAGTCAATTCTGGTGCTTTGTCCAGCCCTTCCCACTTGCCCTGTGGCAGTGGCAAGTGGGGTTCATATTTGTGGTGTTGATGTCACCTTTGTGCTGTCTGGTGACATCAAGTTCATGGCTTAGTAATAGAGAGGCATCTATAAGACACCTATTCATTACTAATCCTATAATTATATTGCAAATAAACACACAGCAAGTTTAATCCCTTAACGACTGCATATATGCCTTTTTAGGCCAGTAGTTAAGGGTACTTAAACCACAGCGCTGTGAATTCACGGCGCTGTGGAAAAAGTGTATAGCACCCCCAAGAGACAGATTTTCCCCCCTCAGAGAGCATGATTCAGGTCGGTATTTACCGACCCCGCTTTAGCAATCGCCGTTATTAACCGTATAACGGCGACTGCAAAAAAAGCCGCAATTTTGCATTTACTTTCTCTCTCCTCTGATGTGATCAGTACCTCCTGGTTGTCCTTGGGTCCTCCTGCTTCCTCCGGTGGACGCCGCCATCTTCATCCGGGAAGAAAATGGCGGGCGCATGTGCAGTTCGCCTACCAAATCTGCCTGCCGGCAGATTCCATTCATTCATTACAGGTATATTTTGATCACTGTGATAAACCCTATCACAGTGATCAAATTAAAAAAATAGTAAATACCCCCCCTTTGTCACCCCCTTAGTTAGGGAAATATAATAAAATAAAGAAAATATATTTATTTTCTTTTTTCCATTTGGGTTAGGATTAGAATTAGGGTTAGGGTTGGAATTAGGGTTAGGGTTAGAATTAGGGTTAAAATTAGGTTTAGGGTTAGGGGTTAGGGCTAGGGTTGGGAATAGGGTTAGGGATGTGTTGGGATTAGGGTTGGAGCTAGAATTGAGGGGTTTCCACTATTTCGGCACATCAGGGGGTCTCCAAACGGGACATGGCCCCACCATTGATTCCAGCCAATTTTGCACTCAAAAAGTCAAATGGTGCTCCCTGCTTTCCAAGCCCAGGCATGTATCCAAACAGTGGTTTACCCCATCAAATGGGGCATCAGCATACTCAGGACAAATTGCACATCAACTTTGGGGGTTTAATTACTCCTGTTACCCTTGGGAAAATAAAAAAATTGGGGGCTAAAAAAATCACTTTTCTAGAAAAAAAAGGTTTTTTATTTTCACAGCTCTGCGTTATAAACTTCTGTGAAGCACTTGGGGGTTCAAAGTGCTCACCACTCATCTAGATAAGTTCCTTAAGAGGTCTAGTTTCCAAAATGGGTTCACTTGTGGGGGTTCCTACTGTTTAGACACATCAGGGGCTCTGCAAATGCAACATGACGCCTGCAGAACATTCCATCAAAGTATGCATTCCAAAATGGGGCTCCTTCCCTTCCGAGCGCTCCCATACACCCAAAAAGTGATTACCCCCCCACATATGGGGAGTCAATGTACTCAGGATAAATTGCAAATCAACTTTTTTGATCCAATTTCTCCTGTTAGGCTTGTGAAATTAAAAAATAGCGGGCTAAAAAAATCATTTTTGAGGAAGAAAAAATGATTTTTTATTTTCATTGCTCTGCGTGATAAACTTCTGTGAAGCACTTGGGGGTTCAAAGTGCTCACCACACATCTAGATAAGTTCCTTAAGGGATTTTGTTTCCAAAATGGGCTCAATTGTTGAGGGTTTCCACTGTTTAGGCACATCTGGGGCTCTCCAAACGCAACATGGCGTCCGATCTCAATTCCAGCTAATTTAACATTGAAAAAGTCAAACGGTACTCCTTCCCTTGCGAGCTCTGCCTTGCACCCAAAAAGTGGTTTACCCCTACATATTTGGTATCAGCGTATTCAGGAGAAATTGCACAACAAATTTTGTGGTTCATTTTCTCTTTTAACACTTATGAAAATAAAAAATATTGGTTCTGAAGTAAATTTTTTGCAAAAAAAAGTTACCGTAAATGTTAATTTTTTCCTTCCACATTGCATCAGTTCCTGTGAAGCACGTAAAGGGTTAATAAACTTCTTGAATGTGGTTTTGAGCATCTTGAGGGGTCCAGTTTTTAGAATGGTGTCACTTTTGGGTATTTTCTGTCATGTACACCCTCAAAATGACTTTATATATGATATGGTCCCTGAAAAAAATGGTTTTGTAAATTTTGTTGTAAAAATGAGAAATCGCTGGTCAACTTTTACCCTTATAACTTCCTAACAAAAAAAATTTGCCTCCAAAATTGTGCTGATGTAAAATAGACATGTGGGAAATTTGTTAAGAAATTTGTGTTGTATATCTCTCTGATTTAAGGCCATAAAAATTTAAAGTTTGAAAATTGCCAAATTTTCAAAATTTTTGACATATTTCTGTTTTTTTTCATAACTAAGCACAAGTTATATAGAAGAAGTTTTGCCACTAAGGCCTGTTTCACATTTCCGTCTTTCAAGGTCAGTCAAAATCCGCCAGGCGGTTAAAAAACGGATCCATCTCTGTCATGGGCCAAACTGATGCCACTGGAACCGTTTTGCATACGGATCCGCTGTAGCTGGCAAGAGGGTGAAATTTAAAGCAACCACCGCCTTTTCTTCATGGCCTTTCCGGAATGCTATACGCAATACAAAATAGCGGACCGTCACTGTGAAAAAATGTTTCAGAGTCTGTCTCCTCCGCCCGGGAGCAGCTAGAATTCTGATGGATCCATCAAAAAATGGATGAGACGGACGACCATCAGTCTAAATCCGCTGCTAATGTAAGTCTATGGGGGGAAAAAACGGATCCGCCAAAAAAGTGGCGGATCCGCTTTTTTCTAAAAGTGGCGGATTTTGACTGACGTCAAAAAACGGAAATGTGAAACAGGCCTAAAATGAAGTAAAATATGTTACAAAAAACAATCTCAGAATCAGCGGGATCCTTTAAAGCATTCCAGAGTTATAACCTCATAAATTGACAGTGGTCCGAATTGTAAAAATTGGCCTGGTCATTAAGCTGCAAATGAATGATGTCAATCAAAACTACAACTTGTCGAACAAAAAAACACGCCCTCTTATCGTTATGTCTATGGAAGAATAAAAAAAGTTGTGGAAGGAGAAGAATAACTGAAGACGCAAAAATAAAATTGCTCTTAATGGGAAAGGATTCAAATGAGACAGATGCATTGTAGTGTTTAATAGCTGCTTGGTAAATATGGCACATGTTTAGACTTTCTTGTCTAACCTTAAACCCATTTGTTGTTGGCTATTTTTGTGCCAGGGATTTGGGCCAAAACTTTTGGCATGATGTTGAATGTTAACTTTGGGCATGATGTTGAATGTCAACCTTGGAAGCATGAATATGTCACGGCAATTATGCGTGCTCAATATCTGTGCATGCTTGGTCGCCTCTAGCTGTTAGCTGATTCTGACAGCTGACACCTGGCACTCAGTGCCAGGAGCAGTGCCTGCACTGCTTCCAGCACTTTAACCCTGTGAATGCTGAGATTGAAATCAATCGCAGCATTTATAATGCAGACAGAGAGAGGGAGCCCACTCTGTCCTCCAATCGGGCCCCCGCGATGATGACATCCTGGTCACCAAGCACTACCAAGATAGTTAGATTATGCGCATTGTTTGGCATTTCCGTAGTGATGACAACCCACATAATTTATGGCAAATGTCTCCAAAAGAATGAGATGGGCAGACTATATTGGGCACCACTATGTACTAGTCACTACAATGTACTGGTCACTACAACGTACTTGGAACTACAACCTACTGGGGACTAAAATGGCAGTTTGAAATTTTCACTCAGCAACATCCACTGCTACTTGTTTCTGTAGAACACCCATGGAGTCAAAAATTGTCACTACATCCGAAGATAAATTCCCAAAAGGGTATAATTTCCAAAATAGGGTAACTAAAGGGGGGATTCTGCATTTCTGGCACTTATGGGCGTTGTATTTGGAGTCCGCAAACTTTTCTAGGAAAATTTGCACCACAGGAAGCAAATCCAGGAGTGCTCCATGTCTCCTGAGTATTGCAATATGGCTAAGCAGCACTGTTCAGCCACACCCATATGGGGTATGTCTACATTCAGCAGAAATTGTGGCACTTCATCCCTTCTGACCTTTTCACTGTACCTCAAAAGTAGTTTCTGACCACATATGGGGCATTTTTGTACTCAGTAGAAATTGCACAACATTTTTTAGGGTCCATTATGTCATGTTACCCTCGTGAAAATAAAAAAGGGGCTAAAACTACATTTTGTGGTAAAAATTAGATTTTTTTTATTTTCACGGCTCTATGTTGTAAACTTCTGTGAAGCACCTGAGGGCTAAAGGTATTCACCTTACATCTAGATACATTCCTTGATGGGTCTAGTTTCCAAAATGGGTTCACTTGTGGGGGGTTTCCACTGTTAACACACCTCAGGGGCTCTTTAAATGCTGCATGACACCCACAGATCATTCCATCAAAGTCTGCATTCCAAAATGTTACATTTTCCTTTCTGAGGCCTGCCGTGTGCCCAAACAGTAGTTTTACCCCACATATGGGGGTTTCTACTGATACCCTTGGAAGTTGCAAAACTTTTGGTTAAAAAACATTTTTCTGGGAAAAATGTGATTTTTTTTTTCATTTTCACGGCTTAACGTTATAAATTTCTGTGATGCACCTAGGGGGTTGAATGTGTTCATCACACATCTAGATAAGTTTCCTGAGAAGGCTAGTTTCTAAAATTGTGTCACTTGTAAGCATTTTCCACTGTTCAGGCACATCGGGGCTTTCTAAATGCAACATGGCGTCCGCTAATTATTCCAGCAAATTTTACATTCAAAAGGTCAAATAGCGCTTCATCCTTTCTGAACTCTGCCGTGTGCTCAAACAGTGGTTTTCCCCCACATAAGTGGTATCAGCATGCTCAGGAGAAATTGCAGAACATAATTTGGGGTCCATTTTTTCCTGTTTTCTTTGGAAAAATAAAAAAAAATTGGGGTTTAAATTTTTGAGAAAAAAATTAAATGTTCACTTTTTTTCTTCCACATTCCATTAATTCCTGTGAAGCATCTGGTGGGTTAATAAACTGCTTGAATGTGGTTTTGAACTTCATGAGGGGTGCAGTTTTTAGAATGGTATCACTTTTGGGTAATTGTTGGTGGCGCCCCCGCATAGTTCCCCTGCTCTCTTCTTGTGGGAACACAAACACACTTAAAGCACCCACAGCATTCATGCACTCTTCTCCCTCTTTCTCCTGACTTCCGGCAACGCACATAATGAGCGTGCCTGCACTCCTCTGCTCTTAAAGCGACAGCATGTGCACCTGCAAAGATGCCCACAACCAATAGCGGGGGAGGCATCTTGTATGAAAGGCACACTCCCCAATCGGGAGGAGCCTGAGCAACCCCTATTGTTTGTTACTGGTAGTGTGTGTGAACAACTGTATCTTGCCAGGTCCTCCATCCTTAGTCTAATATTAGTTATTATCTTTATAAGTTTCGTCCCTGCAGTCTTATGTAGTTTATTTTTTACACTGAAATCACTCTGGCAGTACCTGATCCCTGAAGCTGCTCTGGCGGTACCTGAACCCTGTAGCAGCATCGGCGGTACCCAAACTATTTCCCAAGACCTGTGTGTGAAAACAAGAACCTACCCCTGAAGTCCTCATTGCCCATACTGCCAGTCTCAGAATGCTTCCTGTCTGTGACCACGTTCCCGTGTCCCCAGCCAGCGAACCTAACCCCTGGGATCAGCAGTTGCAGTACCGAAGACTGTCTAGGAGTGGTACCTGATGGCTACCTGCAGCTCAAGCCTGACTACACCATTAGGAGCTCCAGTGAACACTATGTAGCCGCTTAGCTACATCCCTCCAAGGCAAGCCTGGCCCCATGGCACAGTGGATCCACAAACCATGTGCGCCACTTGCGAGCATGACAATATTAATGAAGTCCAGAGGATAGGTCAATGATACCATTGGCTTGGGCAAGTTAATTTAAAAAAAATATATATCTTCCAATAGGTTAAAGCTTTTCTGCTAATTCACCTTAAAAAGATTACTGTAAATATCGAGATCTCTGATACAAAGATCCAAACCCTCTACACATGTTGTTAATTTTTAAGGTTCTGTCTTTCTGCAGCTGTCGCAAAAGGCATTATGGGAGCATATTGTATACTGCTTATAAACTTGACAGAATAATAATAAAACATTATGTATAGATGGAACATTTCTTAAAGTGGTTGTCCAAGACTATGATATTGGACAGGTCATCAATATTAGATTGCTGTAGGTCTAACACTCGACAAATAGGGTTGCCAACCTTCACTTCCATTTTTTTTAACAAATGGGCCAAAGATGACATCAAGCCCACACTTTTTATAAACATATACCCTTCATCTCTTTAAAAACCACACTCCTATGTTTCAATCACAAAACATTTCTCCAAAATATTTAGACTGGGCACACATTTCCTTCGTAGCCAGCAATGAAAGACATTTCTTCCATTCTTCAAGCTGCTATTGCCCTTGTTTTGTTGGTCAAGCATCGTCCACTTCCTTGTTTGGTGCTGCAAATTGATGACTGGATGACAGTCTTGTCACCCTGGTCAGTAAGCAACCTAATGGCAGAAAATATCAACCTGGTTCTTTTATCTAGGACAATTAATAAGTTGCTATTTGTGAGAGCGCATATATTATAACACTTGGAGCAGTTACCACACATATTATATCGCTGTGGGCAGTAACTTATTACTTATATGTTATGTGGTAACTTTCCTTACATTATATTGTATGTAATAACTGTTCCTTTTTATTTTACTTGCTTATATTGCACCATTTTATTCTGCAGTGCTTTACAGACATTGAGGCTCACAATCTAAATTCTCTACCAGTATGTTTTTGAAACCAACACTAACATAGAAAGAACAAGCAAACCCCTTGCAGATGTCCATGGTGGGATTTGAATCCAGGACCCCAATCTTGCAGTGCTAACCACTGGGTACCGTGTTTCCCAGCTTTTATATAATAGAGATATAAAGATGTATCTCTGCTCCTTCTCTTAACATATGCAATTACTGCTTCCACTGTTATAATATGTATATAACTGATTCCTTTCTTCTTCTTTTTATTTATTATATAATTTTAGAGTCCCATTGATTCCATGGTGCTGTACATGGGGAGGGGTTACATACAAAACACAAATACAAATTAGATACAGTAAAAACTAAGGATGACAGACTAGTACAGTAAAGATAGGACCCTGTCTTGTTGACTTACAGTCTATAGGGTAATGGGGAAGGATACAGTAGGTGAGGGGGATTGCGGCAGCTTTGGTGGTGTTGAGGTGGTTGTTGCAGGCTGTAAGCTTTCTTGAATAGATGTGTTTTCAACTGCTGTCTGAAAATTCTTAGTGCAATGGATAATCAGATGTGTTGGGGCATAGGATGAGGAATACTTGGGAGACAGTTTGGAGGTGTTTGGGTGAGGATAGGATAAGTGTGAAGGAGGGAAGGAGGTTTTGGAGGACTGGTTATTACGTGTTGGAAAATATCAGTAGAGTAACAATTATGTGGGTACTATGGAATCTGATTGCTAGGGATAAAATGAATCTGAGACCAAAGCTGAGGCAAACAAGTGTATTTAGCAAAGTAATGAAATGCACAGCACAATATAGAAATGTTCAACAAACTGAATATCGGGGCACGACCGCTAATATGAACCAGTCCAGCAGTAGTATGATGCAGGAGTGCACATGGCACTTAAATATGGAAGTCCAGCAATAATGTGAGGGTGAATGCACCCAGCACTTAAACATGGAAGTCCAGCAATACTATGAGTGAGAATGCACACAGCACTTAAATGTGGAAGTCCAGCAATAATATGAGTGAGAATGCACACAGTATTTAAACATGAAAGTTCAGCAATACACAGGTGGAGCGTTAGCAAGAGAATGTCTCTAGATGTTAGGGCTGAAAAGTCCCACTCAAGTCTAGCACCACAGCCCAACAGACACAGTCATGGAAAAAATAATGGTGTAAGAATTTCTTACTAACCACAGCAGTTCCAGAAGTGAGTAGCTCCACACCAGAAATCCAGACAAAAGGTAATCCCAGTCAGGGTCAAGGACCAGCACAGAGGACTGAAGGCTGCAGAACTTGAAGAGGTAGAACACTGAGTAATGATCATCAGCAGCAAGGAGTCCAGAAGAAACAGGCAGAAGCTCAGGAGTCAACAGCAACAAAATACTCAGGAAAGGAGGATCTCCCGATCCTGACTTAAATAGCAGGACAGACAGGAAGTTCCAGGACTGGGTGAGGTGCCAAACTCCATCTTGGACGAAGGCAAAACAGGCTCCAAGCAACATCCAGAATTCTTACAGGGAGATTAGTTCACAGGTATATGGTGGAGACAGATTATGGATGGTTTTGTTGGTCAATTTTAGTAGTTTGACCAGAATATGTTGAGGAATTGGGAACCCAGTAAGGCATTTGCAGAGGGAAGAAGCAGAGGAATAGTGAGGAGAGAGGTGGATTAGTCAGGCAGTGAAGTTAAGGAAGTACTGGAGATGTGAGAGTGTTAGCCGGAAGGACACAGAGGAGGATATTGCAGCCGTCGAGGCAGGAGATGATGAGGCCATGGGATAACATTAAAGTAGATTGAGTTTTGAGGAAAGGACGGAGTTTGGAAATATTTTTGAGGTGGAGGCAGCAGGAGGTTGCAAGATCTTGGATGTGCGGTTTGAAGGACCAGGCAGAGTCAAGGGTTACTCTGAATCAGCGGATTGAGTTCACTGTTGTGCACATTGAGTTTTGGTAAGTGAGAGGACAAGAAGGAGAGTATGGCTGATAGACACTCTGGGATTCTGGACAGCAGAGGTGACGTCTGGACCAGAGAGGTAGAATGTCTGCGTTTAGATGGTTCTGGAATCCATAGGACTTTATGAGTTGCCCCAGGCCAATGAGAGCAATTATCAAATTGCCACAACTAAATATGCATGTCTGCTTTTAAAATAAATTGGTTATGTTATATACACTGCTCAAAAAAATAAAGGGAACCCTCCTATATCTGAATGAATGAAATATTCTCATTGAATACTTTGTTCTGTACAAAGTTGAATGTGCTGACCACAAAATCACACAAAAATCATCAATGGAAATCAAATTTATTAACCAATGGAGGCCTGGATTTGGAGTCCCACACAAAATTAAAGGGGAATGTATTGTCCTTAAAACAAGTCAAAATGATGCTCAGTATTGTGTGTGGCCTCCACGTGCCTGTATGACCTCCCTATAATGCCTGGGCATGCTCGTGATGAATATACATGAAGAGAAATGCTCCTGATGAGGCAGCAGATGGTCTCCTGAGGGATCTCCTTCCAGACCTGGACTAAAGCATCCGCCAACTCCTGGACAGTCTGTGGTGCAACGTGACGTTGGTGGATGGAACGAGACATGATGTCCCAGATGTGCTCACTCGGATTCTGGTCTGGGGACTGGTTGGCCCAGTCCATAGCTTCAATGCCTTCATCTTGCAGGAGCTGCTGAAATGTGCGTCGGGGTTGGGCGCATCCTGGGGATCCTGCACAAGTAGGCACAAGGTACTGGGCGCATTTTTGGCATATCTGTTTCCAGCCACATATACCGGTGTGTAACATTATATCTGCTATTGAGCACATACACCTAATATTTCTCCTTATGTGATTGTGACACATGTCATTATATACTGCTTCATACTTTGGCTAATTTCTAAGAATGTATTAATTGCATTTGCACTTTATCTGGCTGTGTGCCTTAGCCCTGCCTTTATGATTTTTCCCCTTTTTTCTGCAATTTTGCACTTTTATACAAACATTGTTTCTTTGCCCTGTTCGATACCTGTGCCTATTTCATGAACTATCTCCTTGCACTGACACTTTATATTTATGCACATTATATCTGTATATTAATTCATATATTAATTATTTATTATTCTTTGGCTCATCAATTTTTCTTGATTATATTGCATCTTATGAAGCCAAATTATACTTATGTGCAATATATTAAGTGCAATTTGATCCCCAGTGTTGCCCCTTCTTTTGGTATTTTGTTCCCACCCCTTCCTTAGTGTCTTGAATTTTCAATAAACATTGTTTTAAATTGAATACTGGACATTTCTTTCGATTTTTCTCGTTGTGGAATGGACTAAAGCATCCGCCAACTCCTGGACAGTCTGTGGTGCAACGTGACGTTGGTGGATGGAGCGAGACATGATGTCCCAGATGTGCTCAATCGGATTCAGGTCTGGGGAACAGTTGGCCCATTCTATAGCTTCAATGCCTTCATCTTGCAGGAACTGCTGACACACTCCAGCAACATGAGGTCTGGCATTGTCCTACATTAGGAGGAACACAGGGCCAACCGCACCAGCATATGGTCTCACAAGGGGTCTGAGGATCTCATCTCGGTACCTAATGGCAGACAGGCTACCTCTGGTGAGCACATGGAGGGCTGTGCGGCCCTCCAAAGAAATGCCACCCCACATCATTACTGACCCACTACCAAACCGGTCATGCTGAAGGATGTTGCAGGCAGAAGATCTCTCTCTACGGCATCTCCAGACTCTGTCAAGTCTGTCACATGTGCTCAATTTGAACCTGCTTTCATCTGTGAAGAGCACAGGGCGCCAGTGGCAAATTTGCCAATCCTGGTGTTCTGTGGCAAATGCCAAGCATCCTGCACAGTGTTGGGCCATGAGCACAACCCCCATCTGGCACTCAGACCATCCTCATGGAGTCGGTTTCTAACCGTTTGTGCAGACACATGCACATTTGTGGTCTGCTGGAGGTCATTTTGCAGGGCTCTGGCAGTGCTCCTCCTGTTCCTCCTTGCAAAAAAGGCGAAGGTAGCAGACCTGCTGCTTTGTTGTTGCCCTCCTATGGCCCCCTCCACGTCTCCTGGTGTACTGGCCTGTTTCCTGGTAGCGCCTCCAGCCTCTGGACACTATGCTGAGAGACACAGCAAACCTTCTTGCCACAGCTCACATTGATCCTGGTATATATGTACTTTATCCTAGTCCCCATCCTGGTTATATGTCCCTTATGCAGGTATATGTCCTTGGTATATATGTTCCCAGTTCTGCCACTGTTCTTTAATACATAGAAAAAAGAAACAATTATACTCAATATTTCTCCACTCCCCACAGCGCTACGAGTTTTTCTGAACCCAGCAGCTGACTTCAGTGTGCAAGTGACAAGAGCGCATGACATCACTGCCATGCGCCCCAGTCCATTGCACACTGACGTCAGCTGCTGGCTTCTGTTTGGCCAGCAGCATGTATTGCCACACATGAACCAGATGGGTCTGTGCATCTCAATACACTTCAGCTGTATGTGCTTCCAAGGACACACAACCAATTGAAGTTTTTTACTGGCGTCGGAAGACCACTCACTTGCACGGACCCCCACTCGCAAAGATCTGGTCCTGGTGGTGAGAAAGCAATAGCAATAGAAAGCAGCAACCCTACAGAATTTTTTTTACAGAAAAAAATACCAAGTTAGTGTTTGTCAAATATGGTGTGTTTGCTTGTCATAAGAAACTATACTGAGTTTTTGCATTTTTTGAGGAATACTTTTTGTGAAGGGGGAGTAATTGTGTTTTAAAAAGACAAACACATACTTTATCTTCTGAAAGTAATGCATTGCTAGGAATGTTAAAATGTTTGTAGATGGGAGTGGATCTTAAAGGCACAGAACCTGTGAACAGTTGTAACCCCATTAAACACCTTTGGAATGAAATGGACCATCAACAGCAAGCCAAATCCAGAGTCCAGTAATAGTGTCTAGCCTCACAAGTGCTTCTTTGGCTCGGTTGGCAAAAATTCTCATCAGCATGCTGCAAAATCTTGCAGAAAGTCTTCCTAGAAGATAGAAATGCTATTGTACTCACAAAATTGGGTCCGACTTCATAATACCACCAGTGGTTTGGAAATGCATGTACAGAACGTGTATAAAAGATATGATGGTCATGGGTCCACATGCTTTGTCCATGCATTGTGTATTTTATGAGTTTCTAGTTCATACCCCATAGCAATTTATCACTATTATATATAACTAAAGTTATTATTTAAAAAGCACAGACTTCTGCTTATTATAACCAGCAGAACAAAATTAATTTATTATTTGGTAATTACATTTTTCATTACGTTCTTAAAAATCATCATGTGCCGAGCAGTATTTTCCAATCTTCAGAAGATCTTTTATGTAATTAATCTTTATTTGCCTAGTATCAGATGTGACTCAGTGGGAAACAAACCATTAGCTGTGTCATAATTAAACTTTCCACCTTCCTGTGATTGGGAAGCGGTTCTCTCTTGTCAGTCTTGTATTATTATGTCGTGCTGAAGATAAAATGTTCACACAAAACAAACTCATTACTTAGTAGATATTGGAAATGTTCAAATAGAGTCTGTCAGATGCCAAGACATTTCTGCTTTAGTAAACTCTCCATGCATGCTCCACATTGTCTGAGTTTTTTCTCCTGGGAATTTATCAGTACATTGTCTTCACTAATGCCTTTTGCCAAGAGGGTGTGCTTCCACGCAATTTCACAATATGCACAGACTTGACACGAGTCTCTAAATATGTAGCCTATTGACTGGAGGAATGGAACATCCATTTGTCAATTTAATCATACATTTCAAGGAGGAATAACGGAGGACACATACAATGCAGAATTCCATGAAAAGCTGTTATAGAACTGTTATGTTATGGGGCACTACTTAATCAGACATCGGAAGAGCTAATGTTTGGTGCTTTTTAACTTGGTGATTTCACATATGATATCAGAGTTCAAGCAAGTCTGTATGATTATAGAACCAAAGTCTTAAAACAGTTACCAAGCATTTTTAATTGACTGCTTTAAAAGGAATTAAATCAATATAACATATCCAAGTAGTGTCAGCTGTTATATCAGATTTCACTTTGAAATGTATGAAAACACCTAAATGTCCAGACCCAAAAGTCTATATGGCCAGGCAAGCAAAGAGATTTTTCCAAATCATTTGAAAAAAGAACTTTTATTATTGACTCAAAGCATACAAAAATTAGTACAAACAGGTTAAGAACAAAGAATCGTCACAGCTTGAGGGACACATAAAATGGATCTGTACATAATACATATGTGAACTAGGCTGCAACTTTATAATGCCAGTGAAGTAATAGCATCCATATAAAATACTCAACATCGATCAGATTACATAATATTAGTGAAGGTACAAGAATGTATTAGTCAAAATAAATTTCCTAATGGGCACAATAGTACTATCTAAAGTGAGTCTTTTCTTAGGTCACAGGTGTATATCAGGTCCCGTGTACCCACCCTACCCGCCACTTATAGGCTGCAGCTCCCTTATGACATAATGTCAAGAACAAGAGTTTACTTTTAAAAGGAACCTGTCAGATTCATGCTGCCCAAATCATGGGCAGCATGTATCAACAACTAGCTGTTTGATCACAGCCATATATGTTTGCTGCAGCATTTCAGAGAAAAATATGCTTTTTATAGCCACCAGGGACCGAGTTGCATGGGTGATTAGTCATATAGGTGGATCTACGATGGCTTATCTCCGCATGCTGACAGTGACTAACAAGCCTCTGCCTGTGTGCATGTATAGGCAGAGACTTGTCAGTCACTATCAACAGAAGGGGGGAAAACTGCTGGTGACCCACCTGTATCAATAGCACGGCTCAGTCCATGACAGCTATTAATATTGTGTTGCGCCATTTCAAAAACAGGCATACATGACTGAGCACAAAGCCAGTGGCTGATACATGTTGCCCACAGTTTTTGTAAGCAGGTATGGGAATGCAATAATGCAGTGATTTCAGAACAATGCTGTATAACAATATTATTTAATTTTTAACAAAAGGATGAAAATTATCTCCTCACAGGGAGATAATAAACAGTAACAGGAAAGAAGGGAAATATATAGTTAATGCAACAGTCTGATAGTTAAACGACACTTAACATAGTAACATAGTTAGCACGGCCGAAGAAAAGGCATTTGTCCATTCAGTTCAGCGTATATTCCATCAGAATAAGTCCCCAGATCTACGTCCTTTTAAAGAACCTAATCAATGTAAGATACAATATTGTTATGCTCCAGGAAGACATCTAGGCCTCCCTTGAACCCTTCGACGGAGTTCGCCATCACCACCTCCTCAGGCAAGAAATTCCAGATTCTCACTGCTCTAACAGTAAAGAATCCTCTTCTATGTTGGTGGAAAAACCTTCTTTTCTCCAGACGCAGCAAATGCCCCCTTATGACCCTCACCTTCCTTGGTATAAACAGATCCTCGGAGAGATATTTGTATTGTACCCTTATATACATATACATACCTATTAGATTGCCCCTCAGTTGTCTTTTTTCTAGACTAAATAATCCTAGTTTTTCTAGTTTCTCTGGGTATTGTAGTTCCCTCATCCCCTTTATTAATTTTGTTGCCCTTCTTTGTACTCACTCTAGTTTCATTATATCCTGCCTGAGCACCGGTGGCCAAAACTGTACACAGTACTCCATGTGCGGTCTAACTAGGGATTTGTATAGAGGCAGTATAATGTTCTCATCATGTGTATCCAAAGCTCTTTTAATGCACCCCATGATCCTGTTTGCCTTGGCAGCCGCTGCCTGCCACTGGCTGTTCCAGGTAAGTTTATCATTAACTAGGATCCCCAACTCTTTCTCCATGTCTGATTTACCCAGTGGTTTCCCATTCAGTGTGTAATGGTGATATTGATTTCTTCTTCCCATGTGTATAACCTTACATTTATCAAAATGTTAAACCACTTCTGCCACCTTTCGGCCCAAGTTTCCAACTTATCCAGAACCATCTGTAGCAGAATACTATCTTCTTTTGTATTGACTGCTTTACATAGTTTTGTAGCATCTGCAAATATTGATATTTTACTGTTTTAACATTCTATCAGATTGTTAATAAATATGTTGAAGAGAATAGGTCCCAACACTGACCACTGTGGTACCCCACTGGTCACAGTGACCCAGTTAGAGAATATACCATTTATAACCACCCTCTGCTTTCTATCACTAAGCCAGTTACTTACCCATTTACACACATTTTCCCCCAGACCCAGCATTCTCATTTTGTGTGCAAACCTCTTGTGTGGCACGGTATCAAACACTTTGGAAAAATCAAGATATACCACATCCAAAGACTCACCTTGGTCCAGTCTATAGCTTACCGCTTCATGAAAGCTGATTAGATTGGTTTGACAGGATCGATTCCTCATAAACCCATGCTGATATGGCGTTAAACAGTTATTCTCATTGAGATAATCCAGAATAACATCCCTCAGAAACCCTTCAAATATTTTACCAACAATAGAGGTTAGACTTACTGGCCTATAATTTCCAGGTTCACTTTTAGAGCCCTTTTTGAATATTGGTACCACATTTGCTATGCGCCAGTCCCTATAGAGTCCCTAAATATAAGAAATAATGGTTTGTCTCTTGCATTACTTAGATCTCTTTGTACTCGTTGGAATATGCCATCTGGACCAGGAGATTTATCTATTTTAATCTTATTTAGCCAGTTTCGCACCTCTTCTTGGGTTAGATTGGTGATCCATAATAATGGGTTTTCTTTGTCTCTCGGCATGTCACCTAGCATTTTTTTCCACCGTTAATACAGTGTAGAAGAAGGTGTTTAATATATTAGCTTTTTCCTCGTCATCTACAACTATTCTTTCTTCACAATTTTTTAAGGGGCCTACACTTTCACTTTTGATTCTTTTACTATTGATACAATTGAAAAACAGTTTGGGATTAGTCTTAAGGTACTGTCACACTTAGCGATGTACCAGCGATCCTGACCAGTGATATGACACGGTCAGGATTGCTGGTACATCGCTAAGTGGTCGCTAGTGAGCTGCCACACAGGCAGATCTCACCAGCGACATCGCAGGGGTCGGGGGGGCCGCTACTTACCTGTCAGACGAGGCGATCTTGACATCCTCCTGCCCACGTCCACGGCTCAGGACGTTCTCGTGAGATCAGCGATAAACAGCGGGGGAGCGGTCGGAGGTAAGTATCAACATAGCGATATCGCTAGCAATATCGCTATAACGTCACAAAAACCAGTGACGTTATAGTGATATTGCTAGCGATATCGCTTAGTGTGACAGGCCCTTTACTCTCCCTAGCAATGTGCTTCTCTGTTTTCTTTTTGGCAGCTTTAATTAGTTTTGTAGATAAAGTATTTTTCTCCCTATAGTTTTTTAGAGCTCACAGTTGCCATCCTGCTTTAGTAGATTAAATGCCTTCTTTTACTGGTAATTTCCCCTCTTACTTCTTTGCTTAAGGTACTGTCACACTTAGCGATGTACCAGCGATCCCGACCAGCGATATGACGCGGTCAGGATCGCTGGTACATCGCTAAGTGGTTGCTAGTGAGCTGCCACACAGGCAGATCTCACTAGCGACATCGCTGGGGACGGGGGTCGCTACTTACCTGTCACACCAGGCGATCCTGCGTCCTCCCGCCCGCGTCCACGCGTCGCTCGTCTTCACAGCAGGAAGCGCCGCAGGAAGCTGACGACAAGAAACATTCCTGAACGTTCTCGCGCGATCAGCGATAACCAGCGGGGGAGCGGGTTGTAGGTAAGTATCACACACAGAGATATCGCTTGCAATATCGCTATAACGTCACTAGTTACAGCGATATTGCTAGCGATATCTCTTAGTGTGACTGGCCCTTTAGCCACATTGGGTTTTTCCTATTTCTTGTACTTTTATTCCCACAAGGTATAAACCACTTACAGTGCCTATTTAGGATGTTCTTAAACATTTCCCATTTATTATCTGTATTCTTATTTCTGAGGACATTGTCCCAGTCAACCAGATTAAGGGCATCTCTAAGTTGGTCAAACTTTGCCTTCCTAAAGATCAGTGTTTTTGTGACTCCCTGACAAGTCCCCCTTGTGAAAGACAAGTGAAACTGCACAATATTGTGGTCGCTATTTCTAGATGCCCGACGACCTGCAGATTTGTTATTCTGTCAGGTCTATTAGATAGTATTAGGGCTAAAAGTGCTGCTCCTCTGGTTGGATTCTGCACCAATTGTGAAAGATAATTATTTTTGGCTATTAGCAGAAACCTGTTGCCTTTATAGGTTTCGCAGGTCTCTGTTTCCCAGTTAAAATCCGGGTAGATAAAGTCCCCCATAACAAGAACCTCATTATGGGTTGCAGCTTCAACTATCTGCCTTAGTAGTTGACTTTCCATGATTTCTGTTATATTTGGGGGTTTGTAACAGTTCCCAATAAGAATTTTGTTATTATTTTTCCCTCCATGTATTTCGACCCATATGGACTCGACATCCTCATTTGCATTGTTGTCTTCTCTGATCCTCATCCACAAACAGTCTGATGGGAGTTGGAGTACCGGCAACAGCTGGTGTGGTGTCCTCAGATGGATCCCAAAGAATCATGGTCCTGCTTCTGGTGGCAACGGGCGGTCACCGGTTTTGCCCGCTGAGCTCCTAGTCCATAAATCTGTGCAGCTAAAGTGGGAAGTGTTGCTGTATTCTGTGTCTTACATTTGTGCTGAGTCTGCTGCTGTACATATATCAGCAATTGGGAACGCACCTCAGGGTCCTGCACCTGGTAACCACTCCTCCACGTGAGCATTGCACTCTGCTTAGCCAGGCATGCGGCGCTCTGCACACTCACTGACTTACTGGAGTGTTTGTGTAAATTTTGCCGAGGGCATGTCTCCATGCTGTCTCTCACACTGCGAAGCGTGTTGCACAACTGCTCCCACTCTCGCTGCCTGCAGGAAAACCCTGTCTCTTTCCCGTGCTTCCTGTTCACTGTGTGGCCTAGCCATGCCTGCTCTCCCTGGGTCATGGGACCTGTTCCGTTCCTCATTATTTCCCCCCCAGCAACACTGGACGCAGCCTTGACAGTCCCAGGCCTGGCATGATGCAGGTACCCACAGCCCGGTCTTCCTCTTTACATTTGGACAGCACGTGTCATCTGAAAGTTTCCCTTTAATCCATTCACAACATATGACATATATATATGTCATATGTCATGTCTCCCTCTTTGATGAGGGCACTGGTGCTGAGCCAGCATCTTTAACCGGCACATGACAGCCGATAAAATCAGATGTCATGTGTCGCTAACAGCGGCGGGTGGAATCACGATCCACACACAGCTCCTAATATGTTAAATGCTGCTGTCAATCTCTGACAGCGACACTTAACAAGATCGCGCCAGAAACACATTAATAACTCCACCTATCAATGCCCCTGTCACATGATTGTGGGGCGACAATGAGTTGGCATGACAACCGGGGGTCTTCAGGAGACCACTGTGGTTATGATTGCTGATCTGCTATGAGTGTCGCCCCTGGATGATGTTTATCGCAGATGAGCATTTCTGCTACACATAGCAGGGCCTTAGTCTAGGACAAGCCATCAGAAGATTACAGCTTCTCCTAACGAGACTATTGAAGCAAGAAAAATGTGTTAAAAAATGTTTTAAAAAATATAAAGAAAATTTAAAAAATGTAAACGTTCACCCCCTTTTGCCCCATTCAAAATAAAAAAATACACATTTTTGGTATTTCCACTTTCAGAAACACCAGATCTATTAAAATATAAAAATAATTAATCTAATTGGTAGCGATGTAACGGGAAAAAAAATCAAATTCCATTTTTTTGGTCGCTACAACATTGCAATAAAATGCAGTAAGAAGCGATGAAAATATCGTATCTACCCTAAAATAGCATCAATAAAAACGTCAGCTCAGTGCTCAAAAAATAAGCCCTCACCCAGTCCCAGATCTCAGAATATGGCGCCTTTTTTTTTCACAAACTTTGATCTTTTTTTCACCACTTAAATAAAAAAGAACCTATGCATGTTTGGCATCTTCAAACTTGAGAGGACTGGGAGAATCATAAAGGCAAGTCAGTTTTAGCATTTATGAACATAGAAAAAAAAACCCTAAAAAATGGTGGAATTTAACTTTTCCTGAAATTTGACTGCATTTGGAATTTTTTTTTGTTTTCCAGTATATTATGTGGTAAAATTAGTGATTTGTTACAAAATTACAGCTCATCCCGCAAAAAACAAGCCATCACACGGCCATATTGACAGAAAAATATAAAAGTCGTGGCTCTGGGAAGAAAAGGAGCAAAAAACAAAGCAAATGAATGGAAAATGGCCTGGTGGTGAAGGGGTTAAACTTTAGATCTTGTCATTATGTCTTGAGAGTGCTGCAGCCGACCATTGGCCATTTCCTAGTTGCAGGTTTAATTATTTCATTAGATTAAGAGATTCACTCTGACAGAATATTGATGGGCAGCAGCCAATTAGTGATTGAGGATTGACTGCAGTGCTTACTTGATGTAATAAAGTCACTTGAGCACCGGGAGTCCCGGCCATGACATTGATGGAACGGTGAGGATGCAGTAGTTAAATATAAGCTATTCTTATTTTACTCAGGAGACTCATGTATTTCAGAAGGAGCTGTCAATGTAGTGGACAACCTCTATAAAATACATTTTTGTTGTGTTTACTGTGTTATATAATATAAAAATAGTATTTTTCTTATCGTCACTGTCCGCTTTTAAGATTTTTCAACTGTATCTTAAAATTGCTCCAAGTAAAATGTTTACTAGGGGATCATTTTATTTGATGCAAAATAATTGTATGGTATCTAAAATGATTTCCTCACCTGTTTAACATGATCCCTGAACAGATGTACTTAAGATAATCACATCCATAGTGAGTTTTGCTCGGTGTGTTGGTTGAAAGCTTTTCAGTCATTAAATACCAATTCTAGGAAACATAAAAGCTGTGCTGTTAGACTTACTGTATGAATCACCACAAAGTACACTGACCTTAGATCATATAAAGTATGTAACAGTCCACAAACAAGACTGTGTCCTCTAACAAAATCTCCCAGTGAAAGGAGAGAGAAAATCATCGGTTTGTGAACTGATGATATCCTCATGTTATGAACTCACCATTGAACAAGCACAATATTCTTCTCTTTCAGATTTGCAGAAATAACCTTGTCGACTCCATTATTTTCTGCAGCAATTTTTAGTTCTATAATGGAAAGTCGTTTTCAGGTGCCATACAAACACTGAAGTCGCATATAGTGCATTTCATGGTGCATGCACCATTATTGATCTATTGAGAAAACCTGATTGACAAACTCTAGTATTTTGTGTTCAGTTTTGGAGAACTCTGGAGGGCTACAGGGTGAAAACATATCACCATCCAACATGATTTTCTAAATACTGATTGCTGATGCAATTCTATTTTATGTCCTTCTAAATATTATTCGTGATGAGCAAGTATACTCGTTGCTCGGGTGGTCTCCGAGTATTTTGGCGTGCTCGAAGATTTAGTTTTTGTAACCTCAGCTGCATGATTTGCGACAACTAGACATAGTAACATAGTTATTAAGGTTGAAGGGAGACTTTAAGTCCATCTAGTTCAACCCATATCCTATCCTAACTTGCCCTAACATGTTGAATACGTGTGGAATGCCTGTCTGTTAAGCCCCCGTTACACACTGCGATATCGCTATCAATATTGCTGTAAAGTCACCGATTTTGTGACGTTGCAGCGATATTGCTAGCAATATCGCTGCATGTGATACTTACCTCCGACCGGCTCCCCCACTGGTTATCGCTGATCGCGCGAGAAGCTCCTGGACCATTCCTTGTCGGTCACTTCCTGCGGCGCTTCCTGCTGTGACGATGAGCGACGCGTGGAGCCGGGCGGGAGGACGCAACATCGCCGCGTCTGACAGGTAAGTAGCGATCCCCGTCCCCAGCGATGTCGCTAGTGAGATCTGCCTGTGTGGCATCTCACTAGCGACCACCTAGCGATGCACCAGCGATCCTGACCGCGTCATATCGCTGGTCGGGATCGCTGGTGAGTCGCTAGGTGTAACGGTACCATTAGGGAATTCCCACATGTATTCAGCCTGTCTACAAGTCACAAATCATGCAGCTGAGACGACGAAACTAAATCTCCGAGCATGCCAAAATACTTGGAGATCACCCGAGCGTCTCCCCGAGCAACAATGCTACTCGCCCATCACTACTCATTAAGTTATCTCAATCTCCCAAAGTTAAATTTTGGCAGATTCGCATGTGGGGGAAACTCACCTTTGCATTAAATACATGTGAATAAAGTAAAATGAACGGCAACGTGTTTAAAAAAATTGATGTGTTCAACTCTCCTTGGTCCTACCTGTACATGTCTAGCTGCCACCCATCACTGATTGGTTCTTCTACCATCTGTCTTATATAGTAGTTTTCCTATTTTCTATCTTCCTTCCGGCAGTGACTTCTGCTCAATAGGCTGCAATGTACATCACTGAAGTGTTTCACAGTGTATGTGATCACATGAGGCAAGACACACATCATTGATATGCATCATACCTTTTATGATAACGTGAGGTACGAATGAGAGAAAGATTGAAATTAGAAGATTGAAAAACTTATCGTGAAACAATGATACCTGCCATTATTGTTCCACTGGGTTCAGGGAGGGCCATAGTAGCGTGGTGAGTATAATTTTTTTTAACTCTTCCTTGGCTCTCAATAATCCAGGAAAATAGTAACAGGCTAAACTAGTCTTATCATAAAGAGGATTATTACACCAGGTTAGCATTTACATTTGGATCCTTCCCAGAATACCTGAAAGTAGAGAAAAAACAAAGCTTAAACTACTTAGCATTCATATATTTTAGTTTTAAAGGATTAACAGATAATCTCTGAATGTGGTCACTTTTTCATATAGCTTCCAACCAGGAAGGAGAAAGGTTTTTATAATTCATAACTTCATTCATTTTTTTCCAGAGAGTGGTAGTTCCACAGTTACTTTCTCTGAATTGACAAAAGCAACAGATTATAAGTTCAAGTCACCTTACAAATCTAGTCAATTGCATTAACACTATTTGCAATAATTATTTGGTGCATGAAAAGTTTAATATCCTTTGGTTACCTAAGTGTTCATTGTCATTTGGCTAACTAAACTCTAACAGTGATGATTGAAATGCTAATTTAAAAGAATCTTAAATCACTAAGTGATATCAATGTTTATCTATAGTTCACTGAAAGTCACATGCTACAAAATATAAAGAAAATTATTCATGATGGAGATTGAATATTATGAAAAAAAAATCATTTCTTAGGAGTATTTACTGTATGCACAGAATTTTCACATTCAGAGAGAAATTCAGTTATGTTTTTCTCAGTCTAATTTGTAAAAGAAAACTTTTTGACAGTATTACAACATGTAGTTCTGTATCAAATTCACACACATTTTAAGATAAAGTTGAGAAATTAACCAAACCACTAACCACCCCTAAGACTAATCCCAACCCTAACCATAACCCTAACCACAAATCTGACCCTAACACACCCCTAACCCTAATGCCAAGCCTAACCCTAATCCCAACCCTAACCATATCCCTAACCACAAACCCAACCCTAACACACCCCTAACCCTAATCCCAACCCTAACCCTAATCTCAACCCTAACCCTAATCCCAACCCTAATCATAACTTTAGCCCCAACCCTAACCCAAAACCCAGCCCCAACCCTAACTCTAACCCTAACCCTAATGGAAAAATGGAAATAAATACTTTTTTTATTTTATTATTTTTCCCTAACTAAGGGGGTGATAAAGGGGGTTTGATTTACTTTTTATAGGAGGTTTTTATGTTTGGCAGCTGTCACACAATAAAAGATGCATTTTATTGCAAAAAATATTTTTTGCATCACCACATTTTGAGGGCTATGATTTTTCCATATTTTGACCCTCAGAGTCATGTGAGATTTTGTTTCTTGTGGGACAAGTTGACGTTTTTATTGGTACCATTTTCTGGCACATGACTTTTTTTATTGCTTTTTATTCCGATTTTTGGGAGGCAGAATGTACAAAAACCAGCAATTCATACATTTCTTTTGGCGGGGGCGTTTACACCATTCCGGATGTGGTAAAATTGATAAAGCAGTTTTATTATTCGGGTCAGTACAATTACAGTGATACTTCATTTATATAATTTTTTATGCTTTGGCGCTTTTATGCATTAAAAACTATTTTATATAAAAAATAGTTATTTTGCATCACTTTATTCTGAGAGCTATAACTTTTTTATTTTTTTGCTGATGACGCTGTTTGGGGGGCTTGTGTTTTGCAAGACAAAATGACATTTCAGTGGTGCTACATTTATTTATATCCATTGTTTTGATCGCGCGCTATTCCACTTTTTGTTCGGCGGTATGATAAAGCATTGTATTTTGGCTTTTTTTTTAAATGGTTTTCACTAAAGGGGTTAATTAGTGGGACAGTTTATAGGTCGGATCATTATGGACGCGGGGATACCAAATATATGTACTTTTATTGTTTAGATTTTTTTTAATTCAATAATGTATTTATTGCTGGAATAAATATTGATTTTTTCATTATTTTTTTAAAATATTTTTACAATTATTTAATTTTTTTATTTAATTCTTAATTTTACACTTTTTCCCCACTATGAAGTAAAAGAACAGAATAATCCAGCTCACCGCACTGCCTTGCTGGTAGGATCCAAATCCTGCGCACGGATTTGACTAGGCAGTCAATCAATAGTAAGAACATGATTAAGACCTGAGGCGTCGAAACGCGTTGTTCTGCAGTCATCCGACTGATATGCTGTACCTGCTGGAATTTTAATATGCATTGGCACAATAAAATGGATTTTTAATTTTCCATTCCTGGCGCTGGAACTTTCTTCCCTTTTTTTTTCCCCACTATGGGCCACTCAATTTGTGCTGGCTGATCGCTTCTATAGCATGCAGATCTGCATGCTATAGAAGCTGTCAGTGCTGCATGCATTTTACACTGATCTGTGAGACTTCCTGTCATGCACTGCGCATGACAGGAAGTCTCTCAGGCCTGGAGACCTGGATTTCATCATGATGGCATCGGGTCTCCATGGCAGCGATCGGGACCACGCGTCACACCGCAGAGTCACCAATCCAAAGGCAGAGGGGCTGTCAGAGCTGAAAGCCCCTCTGCCTGCTCCCAGAAAGCTGCGATCATGTTTGAGCTCAGTGTTCCGGGGGTTAAAGTGCCGGGAGCCATCCGTTACCACTCCTGGCACTTAGTGCCAGGTGTCAGCTGTGAGACTCAGCTGACACCCAGCTGCGATCAGCCACACTTCCCCCATGAGCGCGGCTGATCACACATGACGTACTATCATAATAATAATAATAATAATAATAATAAATTTTATTTCTATAGCGCCGACATATTCCGCAGCACTTTACATTTCAGAGGGGATTTGTACAGACAATAGACATTACAGCATAACAATAATCACATACAGTGGATTATAACAAATACCAAGAGGAATGAGGACCCTGCTCACAAGCTTACAATCTATGAGGAAATAGGTAGACACAAAAGGTGGGTGGTAACAATTGCCCTGATTGTATGGACCAGCCATAATGTTAAGTGTGTAACAGTACAGACACAGAGGGCTAATGGATGCATTCCATCCATGGGAATTAAGTCCCAGGTGGATGGGATAGTACGTCATCTGGCAGAAAGGGGTTGATGGGAAAGCTCGCTTACAAACTGATCATGAACAATGTGGCTTAGAAAGTGGCAATACTGCTGTAACACTTAGGTAGTGATGCATTTTCTTAGACCTATTAGTTGTATATTATGTTGAGTATACTGTGTGCAGAATTATTAAGCAATTTGTATTTCTGGTGATTAATTTCATTATTGAATAATAGTGCTGTCGTTCAATCCAGAAAGGTTAATAAACCACAAACTTGAAAATTTAAGAAAGTAAGAGTGAAGGTTTGGTCTTTGTCAAGGTTCATACAGATGTTCATGCAAATCGGTTTGATCTCGGACAGCAATGCATGGACTGGCTATGAGTCTCTTGACCAGAGCATGACACCTTCATGTATTTTTATAATGTTATCATGCTTGGATCAGGAGAGCCATGGCGAGTCCATATATTGCAATCTGAAATCAAATAGATTTGCACCGATGTCTGCTTGAGCCCTTAAGAGAACATCTTCGTGAATATAATTAGTGGGCAACTATTAGTGTGCAGAATTATTATGCAGCAAAATGATATACAAACATTTTAATTGTTTATTTTCATCTATTAAAGTGAGAATAATAAGCAAAGAACTCAAAACTTACAAAAATACATTTCTGATATTTCACTACAAAAAAAAATCGAAGAAATGCTGTTGGAGAGATCAGCGCAAATAGGGTCTTATCCAATGCTAAATTAATTGATAAGATCAAATTCTACTCACCAGATGGAGCTTTTGATAAAGCTTATAAAGTTATTTGCTGAGGCAGATCCACGGGTCAGCAAATGACCATGCTGTAAATAATTGAACGGGTTAATGTGGATATAATCTGCGCTGCTGAATAATCGTATGTCCAGATGGTGTTTCACATAAAGAAAGGTGGTATATTCAATGAGTTTCAAAGAAGGGCTCATACTCACTGGCGATAAAATTGGACGTTTGCAATCCAATTTAAAATCGGATTGCACTCTGACCAATGTTAGTGAATGGGTGACATCTCACTTGCGATTTTTTTCCCATCCAAAATCGGACTGAGAAAAAAATCGCAGCATGCTGCGATTTGCTGCAATTTTTGCCCATGCAAGTCAATGGGTGCGATTAAAAAAACGGACCAAAATCGGACCATCCATTTTCCATCCATTTTAAACGGATACATTACCATTCTGTGGCATAGAATGCTGTAAATGGTCCTGTAAATGACTGTAGAAAAATAGTTGCTGCGAAAAAAAAACGGATTGCAAACGGATGCAAAACGGATAGAAAAGGTATGGAAAGATTACAAATCACATAGAAATCGCATGACACTCGCATAGCACTCCACCCTTTTTTACAGTCCAGAAATCGGACGGTTTTTCTAATCGCAAATGAAGATGAGCTCAAACACATCTGGACATACAATCATTCAGCAGCGCAGATTATATCCACATTAACCCGTTCTTTTATCTAATAAAAAAAATTAGTAATAAATACAGCGGGTAGGGAAAATATTCAGACCCAATTACATTTTTTACTCTTTGTTTCATTGCAGCCAAATTCAAAAAAGTTCATTTTCTCATTAATGTACACTTAAAATAAAAACTGAAATATTACATGGTTATTAGTAGTGTTGAGCGACTTTTGGTTTTTTAGGGTCGAGTTTCATTTCATGAAACCCGACTTTTCCAAAAGTCGGGTCGAGCAAAATCGGCCGACTATAGGGAAAAGTCGGGGTCGTCCCGAAACATGAAACCCAATGTAAGTCAATGGAGAATTAAAGTCGGCAGTTAGAGGAGGACAGGAAACACACCAACAGTGCCCATTTGAATGCCAAAAGCATAAATTCTTGTTACTGAAGCTTGTCAACCTTAATTAACTTCATAATACTAGTTACGCACTGAAAAATGGGGGTTATTTGGCTACAGTTGTGGGTGGGGAGGGCTGGCTCCAGGTTTTCGTGGGCCCAGGGCCAAAGAGCGCCCCTTTAACACATACCACAACAAATGATGCTCCGATACGGCAGAGAAATAGCAGTATAGTACAATGAAAAATACTTCACTTCTTACATCTCATGACTGATATCCATTTTAAATTCTCCAATACCTCCAAAAACGGACAGTATATAACTCCATACAGTATTATGGCCAGCGCTTAGTGCGCTATACAGAGTAATGAGGCCCATATATTTCTCCATACGGAATCATTATTCCCATATAATGTTTCAAACCGTATATGATGAGCTCCACATAATGCTACAGTATATGTTGGTCCCAATGGATGAAGCTCCACTGTCTTATGGGCCCAAATAATACTCCATATATAATGGGCCCCATTTCTACTGCTCTAGTGTATAATGGGCCCTGTAAATGCTGCTCCAGTGTCTAATGTCCACCTTTGGAATGCTCCAGTGTATGGTGGGCCCCATATATCATTCACCAGAGTATAGTGCTCCCCAAAAATTGCTGTCCCAACATTGAAAACAATTACATAAGTCTCCTTGCTAGGGAATCCCTGCACTACTCTGAACTCCTTGTCGTCCCCATCTTCCATCTCACTGCACTTGGCTGTTTAGGCCCTCCCACCGGCAGAGACACTTTTGCATACTATGCGGTGCCCTGTTGCCAGTGCCATCGCCCATGAGTATGCCCCCCCACCTGCTCAAGGAACCTGCACTTTCATCTACACCTTCCTCTTTGTCACCGTGTAAGGTGGTATAGTATGCGGGAAGGGGAATCTGAGTTTCCTCTGGGTCAGATTCTGGCTGTGTAGAGTGAGAGGGGAATGTAGTGGTCTGGGTCAATGTACCAGCAGCATCATCCAGCAGTGGCTGGGCCTCAGTGCACTTGTGGCGTCCCCAAGAGTACGTTCGCCACTGTGGCATTGCCTTCCTCCTAGGGAGTGTGTTGTCAAGCTTGGGAGCAACGAAGGATCTCTCTAGCAGTGAAACCAACACACAACACATTTGCCACTCCAGGCCAGCAGGGAGACCTCTGAACCTGACTGCTGAGGAGCTGCTCTCTGTGGTCGGGAGGAGGTAAGTTAGGGCACTCTGTGCAGGGAAGGGGAAGTGTGTGGACGTGAGAAGGGGAGCTGGAGGATGAGCAGAGTTAAGGCTCACTCCTAGCTGGAGCACATGGTCCAGATTCCGGTCTCCGAGTTTGTAGGGACACTGACGTTCCTGCAGCAGAAACCGGGGGAAGTAGCAGCAATAAATGCTCTGTACCCAACTAAGGCTCGGAGGCCCCAGCATCGACGTGTGTGAGGCAGAAGGAAAAGGCTACAGCTGTCTGCCATACAAGTAAAGTCTGAGGAACATCTGTTAGACAGGAGGCGTTTCAGTGAACCACGGTCCTGTGAGTGCTTCCCCCACAAGCGCTAGAAAGGAGACGTTCAGGAAGGTACATGTTGGCGGAGTGTTGGAAGGGAGCTTTCCATTCTGGTCCCGGAGGTTGGCAGAGGTCCTGACCCGGAGGACACAGCACGGAGGCAGGCATCTGTGTAACCTGCAGACTGTGAGTAAAGCTTTGGAACTGCATGCTCTGGTGTCCTACAGTTATTCCAGCACCGCTACATCTGGGTACCAGCACCTACACCGCCTGTGCCTTTCCCCATCACTACATCTACACTTCCCTGGGACTCCAGCTCCACCTGTGGGGAGCTTCACCATCTTTGCTGCACAACACCATCAGTCCCAGAGGATCTGCATGCAGCGTCGGCCTAACATCTATGTTGCCGAACACCACAGGTGGCATCAAACTATCTATATAAACTCTTTACCATTATACCACGCCATTTACATGGGCGCCCAGGGCCACCGTTCAGGTCACCGCTGCTGTGACACATCCCACTGACACCGGCCCGGTACCGAGTACCCCACAGCCCTGGGAGGGCGACCCATATGCCAACTGCTGATCGGGCGGCGTTATTCCCACGAACCTCCAAACAGCGTCCCTGAAGGCAAAGTTTTTGGTTTCCGGGGGCAGTATGATTGCAAAGCTGAACCTTAAAGGAATGTCCAAAAGGGCACCACCAGGAGTGGAGCCTGTGGCTTAATTGGACTGCACCCGGGAAAACACTACCATACAAGCTACAGAAAAGATGGACAGATTGCAAGCTTTGTCGATTCTGTGTGTGGTGTGGTATGTCCGTTTGTAGTTGTGCTAGCAATTTCTCAGCTTTATTCCGTTAACGACCGAGACTCCGGCATGGCCTCGCGGTACGCGTCAAGCTTACTAGAGGGATACGCGAGGCTGTGGCACGTTAGATCGAGCAATAACAGGTCTAGCATTCCAGTACATTTTCGGGGCTGCATGCACGCTACACTGAAAGGACCAGCTTTTGTCGCTTACAGGTGCAGATAACCTGCTGAACTCCGTTAGTGATGGGGATCTGGGATTCAGATTATTCCCCGCGAACGATGATTTCCCAGTAAATTCAGGTCAACTGCAATTCCGGAGTTAGGCCTAACCGTCATTCCTGAAAAAATTACGTGTCCAAACCACAGGTGCTGTAGCTTGCTTAACAGCTCGGCAGCTGTTCTCAGGCCCAGTATGGATTCAACAACATTGTAGAAAGTTGATAAAGGGTACAGTTTCACCGGATAACACGTATATATGTAGCCTAGTTTACACATTAAAAATATATGTCTATAGATCAGGAGGCAGACTCAGATGTTCTCAGGCCCAGTATGGATTTGACCAGATTGTACAAAGTTGAGAAAGAGTACTTTATCACTGGATAGCAGGTATATATAGGATAGTTTAAACATGTAAAATCTGTGTTTTCTCAGTATGGATTACACAGCAATCTAAAAAGTGGAAAAAAGAAAATGCATTTGAGGCGTACACAACTATATACTTTTGGTGTTATTTTTAAATCTTCATATATATTTCTGTCTCAGTAATACAGTCCAGCCTCTACGCAATAGGAAATGAGATGAATACAATTAGTGACATAAAGGCTATTAATTGCAGAAATCTAGGAAATTATTATTCACGGGAAAAACTTCCGTCACAATTCTCATAGGCGATGCTGACCCTCAAATAATTTGTGTGTTGAGACAGTGAAAACATTTTTTTGTGAATAAAGTCTTGCTTTATCGCACTTCCGTGGATTCCATCACTACTCATCTCAATCCAATTTTTATCACAGGGAGCGATGTAAACATGGTGCTTACTGGCTATCATGATCTGTCACGTAACTTTGGAGTGCAAAAGACAGAAGCCACAGGCCGTAGGCGATTCTATTTGATTGGCATGAGAGGGCACATTTTGAAATGTGCGCCAGAATGTCACACGTTTGTGAGTAGGAAAACTGTGAAAGCTGATGATAAACCACCACTGCATGTAATTGTGAGTCGACGTCCATAAGAAATGGAAGCCACTGATTATCTGGAGCTAGAGCCCGGCCAGCAGGACAGGGCATAGCTACATCTTAACCATCATCTTTCAGTTCAATCAATTTGTAGTGGCAGTCCCAGTGAAGGATTTGACAGCCCAGACTACACAGCGGAGGAGCAGGGAGAGGTAAACATTGCAAATGCTGGGGCCCTGCCCAAGCAAGGGGGGGACACTCGTGGGCGTCGATACTGGCACTGGGCCCCTCATAGTACGGCGGTGTGTCTGACGGTGGGTGTGCACCACCACTGTCAGAGACACTTGATTGCACTATGAGAGACCCTATGCAAGTGCCCGCGCCCAAGAGTCGGCCTACCCACCTGTCCAGGGCAATGGCACTCGCACGGTTTTGTGTGCTAGGTGGTGACCCCGGCCATGGGGGGGGGCCGCCCACTTAGGGAGGTTTACAAAGTGTCATATATAGATGTGGGTCATTCAGCTGCTGCAAAAGGCGAAATAGGTCAAGTTCGCGGAATAGGAGGAGGACCAAAGCAAGCCATTTTTCTGGCAACCTATGTGTCATCAAGGGAAGGTGGGACAAAATCCTTGGAAACCCATGCATGGTTCATTTTAATGAAGGTTAGATCATCCACATTTTGGGTTGACAGACGGGTCCTTTTTTCTGTCAGGATTGATCCAGCTGCACTGAAGACTCTTTCCGATAGCACACTTGCAGCTGGGCAAGCGAGCTCCTGTAAGGTATATTGTACCAATTCAGGCCAGGTGTCAGTTTAGCGGCCCAATAGTCAAAGGGGAATGACCTGTGCGGGAGAACATCGATATGGGAGGAAAAGTAGTTGTTAACCACAGTTGACAACTGCTGTCTCCTGTCACTTTCCATCGATGCAGTATTACCAGTTGTGTGAGCGGTCCGTGAAAAATCAGTCCACAACATTGTCATGAAACCCCTGTCTCCAACGCCACTTCTGCTGTGTGCACCACGAACACCTCTGCCAAGCTGCCCCCGGCCCGTACGGCTCGTGTGAGAACCATCACCGCTGCTGTGTGCTGGGAATGCCTCAACTAACCGGTTAACCAGAGTTGCTTGTTTAGTAGCCAATATTAGGTCAAGGTTCTCCTGTGGCATGATGTTTTGTAATTTGCCTTTATAACGTGGATCCAGGATGCTGGCCAACCAGTAGTCATCATCGTTCATCATTTTGGCAATGCGTGGGTCCCTTTTTAGGATCTGCAAGGCATAATCTGACATGTGGGCCAATGTTCCCGGTGTCAATGATGCACTGCGAGTGCTGGGTGGAGGAGCACTTTCTGGCAAAACCACATCCCTCCAATCACGCAAAACCCTGTACCAGACCTTGCCACACCAACATTTTCACTTGCCATATGAGATGCATCCTCCTCCCCTAAGTAATCATCCCCATCATCATCCTCCTCCTCCTCTTCTTCCTCCACCTCGTCCAGGAGAGGTCCCTGAGCAGACAATGGCTGAATGTCATCAAGGATTCCCTCCTCCTCTTCCTCCTCGTCAACATTGGCTGCAGACGCCTGCTCCTTAAGGTGCGTCAAAGTTTTCATGAGCAGACGCATAAGTGGGATGCTCATGCTTAGGATGGCGTCGTCTGCGCTTACCAGCCGTGTGCATTCCTCAAAACACTGAAGGACTTTACCGAGGTCTTTCAGCTTTGACCACTGCACATCTGTCAACTCCATGTCTGCTCTCAAAGTGCCTGGCCGTGTATCCTCCCCCAAATGCTTTATGGCCTGCCTCTGCTCGCACAGCCGCTCAACCATGTGCAGGGTGGAGTTCCACCTTGTTGCAATGTCGATAATGAGGCGGTGGTTGGGAAGGTGGAGCAAACGCTGCAGCTTCTGCATACGAATGGAGAGTACAGGCGACCAGCGGATGTGCGCGCACAGTCTTCGCACCTTCTGGAGCAGGGCTGTTAACTCTGGATAATTATTGAGGAAGCACTGCACCACCAGGTTCAAGGTGTGAGCCAAGCAAGGTATGTGGCTGAGTTTTGAAAGGGCTATGGCTGCCACAAAATTACGGCTGTTATCACTAACTACCTTGCCTGCCTCAAGATGTACACTGCCCAGCCATGACTCAGTTTGTCGCTGAAAGTACTCGGCCAACACCTCGGCGGTGTGTCTGTCGCCCAAACACATCATCTGCAACACAGCCTGCTGACGCTTTCCACTAGCTGCTCGATAGGGGGACACATCGTGTGCAACAGTGGCAGCTGCAGATGGAGTGCTCGTACGACTGCGCTCTGTGGACGAGCTTTCGCTTCTGGAGGAGGAGGAGGGTCGAACGCCTACAGCCAACTGTTTCCTATACCATGGGCTAGGCAGCACTGTCCCACCACCGCTGTCCCCTGTGGACCCTGCATCCACCACATTAACCCAGTGCACAGTCATGGACACGTAACGGCCCTGGCCATGCCGACAGGACCATGCATCAGTTGTGAGGTGCACCTTTCCACTCACTGACTGCTTGAGTGCATGGACAATGCGGTCTTTCACATGATGGTGGAGGGCTGGGATTTCTTTGCGAGAGAAGAAGTGGCGACTGGGTAGGTCATAGCGTGGTACTGCATAGGCCATGAGTTCGCGGAAAGCTGCGCTTTCCACCAACCGATAGGGCATCATCTCTAACGAGATTAGTTTGGCAATGTGGGCGTTCAAACCCAGTGTACGCGGATGAGAGACTGAGTACTTTCTTTACCTACTCATAGTGTCTGGGAGGGTGATCTGGACTTGAGAGCTGCATATGGTGGAACTAGCGGTGGATAGGGCGGACTGAGAGAGGGATGATGATGGTGATGGAGTTGGTGTTCTTTCTGATGGCCTAGATTCAGTCTTTCGTTGATATAACAGTGGGATTTCCTGACTGCTGTGGCCTTGCAGCAACACCTCAACATTTGCTGCTGTGCTAACTGGTGAGCTTACAGTGGGGGAAACAATGTAGCATTGCTGACAACCTTCTTTGTGATCAGTTGCACATGTGGTACTTGTGGTTTGGTGTTTTGTCCACGCTTGCAAGTGCATGCTGGTTAAATGTCTAAGCATGCAACTGGTATTCAAATTTTTCAGATTTTTCCCTCGGCTAAAGGTCTTTGCGCACTTCTTACAGATAACCTTGGCCTGATCATGAGGATTTTGTTCAAAAAAGTGCCACACTGCACTCTTCCTACTTTGGCAGACATTTTGCGGCCTAGCACGCTGTGATATTTTGACCCTCTGGACAAGCTGTCCAGCAACTCTTTTGATTTTTGGAACCTGTCTTTGGAGTGCTCCGGGCCTGCCAGATAACAGCTGTTGCGATGTCGATGTCTGCTGTGGATGCTCCTCCTCCTCATCTGAGCTATTGGAAGCAGCACCCTCTTCCCCCAATGGATGACAATCTGGGTCAAAAACTGGGTCATCCATCACCTCCTCTTCAATGTCATGTGCACCTTCCTCTGTGTCACCGTGTATGGTGGTATAGTGTGCGGGAAGGGGCACCTGAGTCTCATCATGGTCAGAATCTGGCTCTGTACACTGCGAGGACAATGTAGTGCTCTGAGTGAATGTACCAGCAGAATCATCTATCAGTGGCTGTGCATCAGTGCACTCCATGTCAGATTCATCTTGGCCTGGGTAATTCACCATTTCACTTGATAATCCAGGCATGGTATGTGAAAACAGCTCCATGGAGTAATCATTAGTATGGCCTGCGTCATACTTCAATCTTGGTTGGGGTGAAGGACACAAGGAAAGGTGTGGTTCATGAACATGAGCCTCCAATGACGAATCAGTGCTTTTATTTTTTACAACTTCAGAAGAGGAGGCGATAGAGCTGGAGGTTGAGTCAGCAATGTAAGACAAAACTTTTTCCTGAAGCTCTGGCTTTAAAAGCAGTTTGCCAACTCCTAGAAAACTAAGCCTTCGAGGCCTTGTGTAGCCAGACGATGATGCAGGCTCAACACCTCCTGCATTCGGTCCTATTTTGCTTTTGCCACTACCATCAGATCCACCAACAACACCATCATTACAAGGTGCCAACCCCCGCCCAATTCCATGGCCTCTTCCACCAGCCTTCCTCATTTTTGGTAGAAATGTAGACAAAATCCAACAAACTATATAGTAATGTAAAACCAGGTACAAGGTGTCTATAGGACAGGGGAGATTTTGAATTTCTGCACACACTTGTGGACACTGGACACTTTTGGATTGTGTGAGGCCCACTGAATATCACAGCGCTATGTCACAGGCTCGATGTCGCAGGTGTGAAAAATGTCACTAGAGGATAACGGAGATTTTGCATTTCTGCACACACTTGTGGACACTGGACACTTTTGGATTGTGTGAGGCCCACTGAATATCACAGCGCTATGTCACAGGCTCGATGTCGCAGGTGTGAAAAATGTCACTAGAGGATAACGGAGATTTTGAATTTCTGCACACACTTGTGGACACTGGACACTTTTGGATTGTGTGAGGTCCACTGAATTTCACAGCGCTATGTCACAGGCTCGATGTCGCAGGTGTGAAAAACGTGACTAGAGGATAACGGAGATTTTGAATTTCAGCACACACTTGTGGACACTGGACACTTTTGGATTGTGTGAGGCCCAGTAATTATCACAGCACTATGTCACAGGCAGAAATTGGCTAGTGTATGACAAACTACAAGGTGTATATAGAATTGGGCAGAATAGGAATCTCCCTAGAGTGTAGGTCTGTAAGAACGGAACATGTCCTCGACTTATCCTTACAGAGCGACACACAGATAGCTTCACTGTGGCCGTGATAACAGCCGTTACATGGTACTGAGAGAGGAGCGTGCACGTTCACGGCTGTCCGGTGTACGTAAAATTGTCAAGCTCCGTGTTTTTTAAGTATACGGACTGACTCACACTGTCTCTCTATAGTTTTGAATGTGATCAAACAGCAAATATATTTAACTGTTTGAAAACTAGACAAAACTAGAAGGTGCAGGTCTGTAAGAACGGAACATGTCCTCGACTTATCCTTACAGAGCGACACACAGATAGCTTCACTGTGGCCGTGATAACAGCCGTTACACGGTACTGTGTGAGGAGTGTGCACCGCTGTATGGTGTGAAAAAATGCACACTCAGTACCTCACCAGGACAAAAAAAAAAATTGGGATTGCTTTTAAAAAAGCAGTTTGCAGAGCAGTGGGTAAACAGCAATGCAGCCGTCAGGAAGCCTTAGAAGGCAGCCTAACAACCAACACTGCTGATCCAGCAAAATATAGCCTCCACTTGCACTGCACACACAGTGACTGGTGTGTTGCACAGGCAAAATCGCTAGCAGCAGAAGTAGTTTTTGGTGTCTTCTTCCCTGCCTAACGCTCTCCCTACAAAATCATCATCAGCAGCAGCTCTCCCTATTCTGAGATCAGCATGAGTAACATGGCGGTTCGGCGTGCACGCCCTTTTATACCCACTGTGACGCCCACCAAAGCAAGCCAATCACTTGCATGCCCTTCTGAAAGATGGTGGTGACCCCTGCCTATGTCATCATGTTGCCCACAGTGTCCGTGGATCCTGATTGGCTGAAAAAGAGCGCAAAACAAACTTCTGAAACGCGACTTTGGCGCTTAAGTCGCCGACCTCGTGGGCCGACCTCATCCTAGGGTCGGGTTTCGTTTCAATAAACCCGACTTTGCCAGAAGTCGGCGACTTTTGAAATTTTTCGACCCGTTTCGCTCAACTCTAGTCATTAGTATTCAGACCCTTTGCTCAATAATGAGTAGAAGCACCGTTTTGAGCTAGTACAGCCATAAGTCTTCTTGAGAATGATGCAACAAGTTTTTCACACCTGGATTTGGGGATCCTCTGCCATTCTTACTTGCAGATCCTCTCCAGTTCTGTCAGGTTGGATGGTGAACGCTGGTGGACAGTAATTATCAGGTCTCTCCACAGATGCTCAACTGGGTTTAGGTCAGGGCTCTAGTTGGGTGAGTCAAGAATGGTCATAGAGTTGTTCTAAAGCCACTCCTTTGTTATTTTAGCTGTGTGCTTAGGGTCATTGTCTTGTTGGAAGGTGAACCTTTGGCCAAGTCTGAGGTCCAGAAGACTCTGGAAGAGGTTTTCATCCAGGATATCTCTGCACTTGGCCGCATTCATGTTTCCTCCAATTGCAACCAGTCGTTCTGTCCCTGCAGCTGAAAAACACCCCCATAGCATGATGCTGCCAGCACCATGTTTCACTTTTGGGATTGTATTGGGCAGGTGATGAGCAGTGCCTTGTTTTCTCCACACATACTGCTTACAATTATCACCAAAAAGTTCTATCTTCGTCTCATGAGACCAGAGAATATTATTTCTCATAGTCTGGGAGTCCTTCATGTGTTTTTTAACATACTCTATGCGGGCTTTCATATTTCTTGCACTGTGGAGAGGCTTCCATCAGGCCACTCTGCCATAAAAGCCCGACTGGTGGAGGGCTGAAGTGATAGTTGACTTTGTGGAACTTTCTCTTATCCCCCTATTGCATCTGTGGAGCTTAGCCACAGTGATCTTGGGGTTCTTTTTTACCTCTCTCACCAATGCTCTTCTCTCACGATTGCTCAGTTTGGCTGGATGGCCAGGTCTATGAAGACTTCTGGTGGTCTGAAAATTCTTCTATTTAAGGATTATGGAGGCTACTGTGCTCTTAGGAACCTTGAGTACTGAAAATCATATGAAAAACCCTAAAAACAATACTTTATTATTAAAAGACCAAAGGTCACACCACAAAGTGAACAAGACTAAACAGCAACGTGTCCAATGACATCCAATTACATAAAACATGTAATGGGGAATAACTAGGAGTCCCTAATGCAGTCTAACGCTCGATCCTTCCTAGCCGCGGAGGTTGGCACCCTAGGGGGAACGTTGTGGCGCCCCCGCTCAACGGTGGCTGTCCCTAGGGACCCTGATAAACCCTGCAGCCACTAGGGATCCCTTCCCCGATGCTAGAGGGACCCCTATCAATAGACAGAGATCAACTATAATAAGGAGGACCCTAATCCCCAAAAGGATTAAAAACAAAAGGAACACATTAATATGATGGCATTATAGTGATGGCATCGTAGTGACACGAATCAAATAAATACAGTAAAGGAGATCCACAGCATATAGTGTATCAAATTTCATTTACATGAGGTTAAATCCAATGGCACCAAAATGCAAACTCCACAAATGGTAATAATTATATGATAAGTCACTAGATAACCCAAAATTTGCATGAAAGGTGACAATGATCATGCCACTAGATTAAAAGTCAGGTACCATTAGAGACATAATTCAGACACTCAGTAATCAATGCTGCAGATACTCATCATGTCACACGCCATCTGCCATATGTGTGAAGCGCCTCAACGCGTTTCGCCCCATCTGGGCTCATCAGCAGGGCCGATCTCAATAACAATTGTTTCCTGATGTGGTATAGTGTAGTATACTACACTATACCACATCAGGACACAATTGTTATTGAGATCGGCCCTGCTGATGAGCCCAGATGGGGCGAAACGCGTTGAGGCGCTTCACACATATGGCAGATGGCGTGTGACATGATGAGTATCTGCAGCATTGATTACTGAGTGTCTGAATTATGTCTCTAATGGTACCTGACTTTTAATCTAGTGGCATGATCATTGTCACCTTTCATGCAAATTTTGGGTTATCTAGTGACTTATCATATAATTATTACCATTTGTGGAGTTTGCATTTTGGTGCCATTGGATTTAACCTCATGTAAATGAAATTTGATACACTATACGCTGTGGATCTCCTTTACTGTATTTATTTGATTCGTGTCACTACGATGCCATCACTATAATGCCATCATATTAATGTGTTCCTTTTGTTTTTAATCCTTTTGGGGATTAGGGTCCTCCTTATTATAGTTGATCTCTGTCTATTGATAGGGGTCCCTCTAGCATCGGGGAAGGGATCCCTAGTGGCTGCAGGGTTTATCAGGGTCCCTAGGGACAGCCACCGTTGAGCGGGGGCGCCACAACGTTCCCCCTAGGGTGCCAACCTCCGCAGCTAGGAAGGATCGAGCGTTAGACTGCATTAGGGACTCCTAGTTATTCCCCATTACATGTTTTATGTAATTGGATGTCATTGGACACGTTGCTGTTTAGTCTTGTTCACTTTGTGGTGTGACCTTTGGTCTTTTAATAATAAAGTATTGTTTTTAGGGTTTTTCAAATGATTTTTGGTTTGAGACCCTTTATATTTGATAGTGATTTTGAACCTTGAGTACTGCACAAATTCTTTTGTAACCTTGGCCATATCTTCTGTCTCTGAGCTCCTGGGCCAGTTCCTTTGACCTCATGATTCTCATTTAGTCTGACATGCACTGTGAGCTGTGAGGTCTTATATAGACAGTTGTGTGCCTGTTACACTCGTGCCCTGGCTGGTTGGAATGAGCATTGGATTGTGGCCCCACTGTGCCACAAACCAGACTACCCTGGAAGGGGTGTGACTAAGTAGCTACCTTGGTGTTCACTGGAGCCTCTGATGGTGAGGTCAGGCTTGTGCAGCAGGTAGCTAGCAGGTACCATTCCACAGCAGTGTCTGGCTATAGCATCTGATGCCACTGAGGAACTGAACACTGATAGTAGGTGTGGGCAAGTACAGACATGCATGACTGTTACTCTGGCAGACATGGCTGGTACTCTGGCAGGATGGGCGGGCATGGCTGGCACTTTGGCAGGATGGGTGGGCACGGCTGGCACTCTGGCAGGATGGGTGGGCACGGCTGGCACTCTGGCAGGACAGGCAGGCACAGCTGGCTCTTTGGCAGAATGGGCAGGCACGGCTGGCACTCTGGCATTTTGGGCGGGACAGGTACTGACTCGGTAGGGACAGGACCACAGGCAGGTATATGGAAACAGGTAGGGGCCTGTTCAGACTGGAAGGTATATGGGAACAGGTAGAGACCTGTTCAGATCGGAGGAGCTGGAACTGATTCAGGAAGGACAGTGTCATGATCTGCTGAGTCCGTGGGATCAGGTAGTTTAGAGCTTAATCTGGACAGCTTCACTCTGAGATTCTGGGAGGCTTTTTATAGCCTCATTGTGGGCTGACTCCTTGTCGCTTATACTCAGACCCTTGGTCGAGTGTGTGACCCTGGTATGCTTTGTGACTGTGATACTTTATGCTTGCTTGGTTTGGATCCGGTTCTGTCCCTGTTACGAGTTCTGCCTGTTCCTTTTGTACTGCTCTGCTATTCCCGTGTATGACTCTTTTGCCTTGGACCTGACTACTCTCTGACTGCCTCCCTTGTACTGCGTTGCTATCTCTGTGTATGATTCATTGCTTACGTTTTGACTATTCTCTGCTTGTCCCTCTGGTACTTCGCCGTCCTCCCCGTGTATGACCCCCGCTTGTCTGACCTGAGTTTCCCTAGCCTTTGCTCCAGGATTCCTGTAATAGAACCCTATCCTGCAGCAGGAGGCTAAGCCACGCCCCCTGTGGTCACATGATCGTAGGCCCTTGTACTGCTAAACTACTTTCAGTGTCGCATGTCCTGTTGTCTGAACTTTCCCTGCAGTATCGGACCCCGGGTCCTCCCGTAGTCTGGGTGAGTTACCCTGTTCAGCCGCGGCAGCCCGCCGGCACTGACAGGATCCTGATAGACAGGTACACAGACAGGTACGAATAGTGTGTGGGAAAAGGTAGGAGCTAATTCAGACAGGAGGGACAGGAATTATTAGGAAACAGTTCAAAGAGGTTAGGAAACAGTTCAGACAGGAGGGATAAAGACCCGCAGGATGTGGATCGGAAGCAGAGCAGGACCTCAGGATTGCGGAGCAAGATCAGAACTGCTGGATTGCAGAGCAAGAATAGAACTGCTGGATTGCAGAGCTAGAGCAGAACCACAAGGTGCAGAGCGAGAGTAAAGCAGAACCGCAAGGTGCGGAGCGAGAGCAAAGCAGAACCGCAAGATGCAGAGGGAGAGCAATGCAGACGGAGTAAACACAAGGATGTACACAGCAGGGAAAGGAAGCCACAGACAAGGATACAAACAGGTACAGGTTAGGACTGAGTTCAGACAAGTGAGGTACAGGAACAGGGACAGGATCTAGGATACAAGACTGAGTATGAAGCCCTCAGGAAGGCAGGAAACAAGACACTCAAAGCGCAGAGACAAGTCTGGGTACGCAGCCCCAAGAGAAGGCAGAAACAGGACAGAATCTGGCAGCTCAGTAGCAAGCCACTGACTGAGGGAAATAGTTGCTCAGGCATCCTCCTATGGGTGGGGATGCCTTAAGTACTTGAGGACTCTTGACAATTGGCTGGGGACACCTTATAAGGTGCACCATGTCTCTATAAGAGTCAAGGAGAGCCGGCACTGCCCCCCTAAGTACACAGCCAGGAACTATGAAGCAAGCAAGAACATGAGGCCCACAGCAAGGAGCCGGCAGAGGACAGAACTCACAGCATGGCCCGGAGTGGTGAATAAGATGGGAGATGGGACGCCATGCAGTGATGCTAGCAGGGTTGTTACAGTGCCTTTACAAATCAAGTCCTATCAGTTTAATTAAGCACAGCTGGACTCCAATGAAGAAGTAGAACCATCTCAAGGAGGATCACAAGGAAATGCACAGCATGTGACTTAAATATGATTGTCTGAGCAAAGGGTCTGAATACTTATGACCATGTGTTATCTCTTTGTTAATGAATTTGTAAGAAATTTCTACATTTCTGTTTTTTTAGTCACGATGGGGTGCAGAGTTTGCATTAATGAGAAAAAAATGAACTTTTTTGAATTTACCAAATAGCTATAATGAAACAAACAGTGAAAAATTTAAAGGGGTCTGAATACTTTCCATTCCACTGTATGCCCACTCTTATTTTCAATAACAGTCATAAGCTGTCCATCTGTGGAATCTGTCAGCTTCTTAATCTGTTCAAAATCAACTTTTTGGGCAGTACCAACCACAGCCTCCCAGACACTGTTCAAACAGGCATAATGTTTTCCTTCACTGTAAATTTCCTATTTAAGAAGGGTCCACAAGTTCCTAATATCTTTTAAGTCATGTGAGGAAGAGGGCCATGTCATTGTTCTTTCATCTTCAAGACCTTTGAATACTTTGATGCATGCAGTGGGGTATTGTCCTTCATAAAAATCATGGTTTTCTTAACAGATCCAGACTTTTTCATGTACCACTGCTTGAAGACAGTTTCTTCTATACACTATCAGTAGGTTTGGGATTTGATTTTGAGTCCATTTTCAACCACAAAATGTCCAACTAGCTCATCTTCAATAAATCCAGCCCATACTACTTCGCAGCCTCCACATTGCCTGAGTCAAAGTGGAGGTATTTGCAGTTACTAATCCATCCAAGAGCCCATCCTGTTCCATCAAAAGTCACTCTCATCTCATCACTCATCAGTCTGTAAAATCTTTGAAAAATCTGTTTTCAAATATTTCTTGTCAAGTATAGCGTGGCACTACCACAAGGTGCACAAGTAGGTTACCCAGACCAAAGTGAATAATAAAGTAACCTGGCACTCAACTTAATGATCTTTTACAAATGAAGTTTTTATTTTTATGCAGTCCTTGAAGATGTTTCGGCCCACAATCGGCCTTCGTCAGTCTGCCGACTGCTATCGTGTTACAATGACCAGATATAGAACCAAGAATCTATGTGGATTCCTGCTTTAGGGTATAATGTAGATTTGTGTTTTGCTTCCAGCTGTCACTAAAGCGTGCTGTGCTGTACTGGTAAATCAATATAAGATAGTAATAGAGGCACTGGGTATAGGGTACGTCTCCTACCAGACGAGCGCTGGAAACTGCGCCTATCCCGGTGCACCCGTACCTCACACCCACATACCTCATATGGGCCCTTTCTTTCTACCATGCTTTATAGAGACAGCACCAACAGGCAAACAGCTTCAGTACTCGAAGGAGACGTACCCTATACCCAGTGCCTCTATTACTATCTTATATTGATTTACTAGTACAGCACAGCATGCTTTAGTGACAGCTGGAAGCAAAACACATATCTACATTATATCCTAAAGCAGGAATTCACATAGATTCTTGGTTCTCTATCTGGTCATTGTAACGTGATAGCAGTCGGGAGACTGACGAAGGCCAATTGTGGGCCGAAACGTCTTCAAGGACTGCATAAAAAATAACAACTTAATTTGTAAAGGATCATTCAGTTGAGTGCCAAGTTACTTTAAAATTATTCAAATATTTCTTGACTCAGTCTTGACTCTTGATTTTTCAACTTATCTGTCTTGTTCAGTGAAAGCTGGCTTTCAGCCTTACTTACCTTGGCCTTGTTTCTAAGTACTGAACTTCTACTTCTGGGCAAATTTTCCCAAATACTTGCCAGTAAATTTGCATCTCTTTTCTCAAAACATTTTTGCGGCTCTGTTGATGTTTCTGTGATCATGTCCCAATATCTTAGCAATTTCAACAGTTCTGTATCCCTCTATAAACTTGTAACAATTTTTGACTTTTTAGAGTTAGTTATATCTTTTTTGTCCCATTTTTTATCTGAGGAAAACAATCTGCCTAACAATTCAATATATCTTGATAACAAGTGGGTTTTAATATCCGCAGGCATGCCTCTCTCACTATAGGGGTAACGTTTCACCTTGCGGAGAGTAACTTGTCAAGCCTAACATGCCAAGGTAAGATACGCAGGGACCTGACCATTAAGAGCTTAACTACCCCCAGCATGATCAGGTACATGTCATCTAAGAACTCGACTCAGCAGGTCAAATTCCTTGTTCCACACCTGGTGACACCACTGTCTCGTCCTCTGTGCTAGGTGTTTCCCAGTCCTCTGTCCATGACACTGGCGCAGATGCCTCTTTCCATGCACATTTTGAGGTACCATCATCAAGCACTTCCAAATCCTTGTCCCATTACAGCATTCAGCTGTCCCTACTCCAGGCCTTGGAACAAAAAAGAAAGTTCCCAACAACCCACCCACAGGCCAGAATGCTAAACAGGCACATTTAAAATCTTATTGTGCTGGAAATATTGAAATTTAGGCTTGTAGATGCTGAGGTTTCTACAGACAGCCTCAATAATAAGTCCCCAGCCACCACTATTTCTTGGTGTGGCGTCCCTGCCTTGTACCAGTACATATCCAGGAATATCACCCATGCCCTTAGTAACTCACTTCCTGGGATTGTACATTTAACAACTGACACAATGACAGTCACTTGTGGCAAGGGATGCTACATTTCCCTGCCGGCACACTGGGTGAACATTGTGGCGGCCTGGGCCGAGTTTCACCCTGGCACAGGTTCTACCAATGCTGAGGATTGCATGCCCTACTGCATGCAATGCAGCGCTCCTTGTACAAGTTGCTGTACCCTCTGCTACTCCTGTCCACCACTCTGGCAGTGCTAAAGCAGGACATGTAAGTGCCAGCTCACTGACTGGTTTGGCAATGTGACCACGCACTGTAAGGGTCCCGTTTCAGTTAGTGACGCACCAGCGATCCTGACAACGATACAACCTGGTAGGGATCGCTGGTGCATCGCTAAATGATTGCTAGTAAGCTGCCAAACAGGCAGATCTCTTCAGCGATGCAGCAACGATTCAACGATGAAACACAGCGATGCATGCTGGCTAGCAAGATGCCGAGGACGAAAAAATGGCCCAGGACATTCCTGCATGATCAGCGATATCCAGCAGGGGGGCCGGTCGCTGCTGCGTGTCACATGTAGCCAGATCGCAGGCGATATCGCTGTTGCGTCACAAAATGGGTGACGCATTAGCAATCTCGCTATGTGAGACAGGGCCTTAACTCTACACTGCATTGTGTTGAAACCCTTTATAATAATAATAATAATCTTTATTTTTATATAGCGCTAACATATTCCGCAGCGCTTTACAGTTTGCACATATTTTCATCACTGTCCCTGATGGGGCTCACAATCTAAATTCCCAATCAGTATGTCTTTGGAGTGTGGGAGGAAACCGGAGTGCCCGGAGGAAACCCACGCAAACACGGGGAGAACATACAAACTCCTTGCAGATGTTGCCCTTGGTGGGATTCAAACCCAGGACTCCAGCGCTGCAAGGCTGCAGCACTAACCACTGAGCCACCATGCTGCCCCTTTATAGAAGCGTGACAGCAACACTTTCTTAATATTTTAATGAGGCCCTCCAGTTTTTGCCTTCAAGGGCATATAGATTGCCCTGCTTGTAATTCTTTGCAGGCTTTGCACTTTGTGCAAATTTTTATGAGTGTAGCAGTACCACAACTACATTCTGTGCACAATATTTGAATAAGGTACTACAGTTGGTGCCTTGAAAGATGTATAGTTGACCCTGCTTCTAATTTTTGGCAGGCTTTGGCACTGTGTGCAGAGATTGTATAACTGTAGGAGCACTACAACTACACTTTGGTCACAATATTTGAATGAAGCACTACAGTTGGTGCTTTTAAAGGTGTATGGATAACGCTGCTTGTAATTTTTGGCAGACTTTGCTGTGTGTGAAGGGCTTTTATAACAGTAGTAGTTCCACTAGTACCTTTAGATCACAATATTTGAATGATGCATTACACTTGGTTCCTCCAAGGGTTAGTGATGACCCTGCTTCATATTTTTGGCAGGTTTTGAACTTAATGCATAGGCTTTATGAGTCTAGGAGTACCACTACATGACAATTTAAACAGAATTTGTATGAGGCCCTCCTTTATGTCTAATACAAGGCGTATCTGAGTGCCTCATCCATCAAATTTGTCAGTTCTTGCTTCTTTCATAAATTGCACTGACATTTCCAATTTTTTTGATAAAAAATTCAATTTTGGTTTACTTAAAAAAGTTGTAAAATCCTTTAAAAATTTAGCTTTACATACAAGTCATTACACATTAAAGAATACTTCTTAGCATTCTTTTCCTGTAAACTCCAATGTCACACTCTAATGGCCTTCGATTACAAAGGGGGACCTCAATCTCTCCCTGGAACTGGGACCCTAACTATCCCTATCCCGGGGGTCCACTGGATTGGAAGAGAGGCCCTAGTCCACAACCTTATTATGCTCCTGTTAAACCCTGATCTGTCTCCTCCCCCATCCCATGAGGCATGAAAGAGAAATGTAAGGTAAACCATACATAAAGACAAAAAAGAGATAACAGAAAACCTCTATCATACAAAAGCACTAACTAACATTATGGAGGAGGATGTGAAAAGGGAGGAATAAATTAAATGGGTATGGAACAGGGACCAGGAGATAAACACGTACTACGGCAGATCAAAGAACACTACTACTACAACTTTACTCCAACCACTTAGCTTTAGCAGGAAGCACAGGATGACAAATCTTTCACAGAGACAAGAAGGTCTGACCAGTTTTTATAGGAAGAAGTAATGACCAGCAGCAGCTGAAATGGAGTTGCATGTTTCTGACAAGCAGTCATTGACCTTTCCATCCCCAGTGGAAACTAAATCCATTTAATATGAGACTTAAATCACAACTTCTAAAAAATAGTGATGAGCAAACTTGTTCAGAAAATGTTCACCAGTCTCAAATATGGCATGAACGTAGCACATGTGGATTTGTATTAGTTTTCTTGAGTTTTCTTTTTCCTCAAAGTCGTCAAAATTCGGTCACAGTTAGGTAAATGATTGCGTTTCCACTAAAGCTTTTGTTAGTAGGACCTTGGTTAGGATAGTGGTTCTGTATGATGAGTGGGGGGGACGTGTTTTAACTTAATATGTGTACATTCGGGCAGCCAATCAGGGCACAGAAATCATCTACAACGTCCAGACACAAAGGCTTCCATCATTGGTTCCACATAAAAAGTGGACATGTCATTTTGCGGAAGCCAATTTCCAGTGTGACAGCACAGATAGGCTTTTCATGCTGCTGCAAATTGTCAGATAAGATCCTGAAATCGACCTTACAGCATCTAACCAGTTTGTGCTGATAGTGTTGTCCAGACAGGAGTCCACATTTCCTATTCAAAATCATTAGGGCTAATATTGGGTTTAGCCAGGAAGCCTTATTAGCTAATCAAAATCATAAGGGCTAATACTGGGGTGCAACCAGGAGGCTACATTTTATAATCAAAGTGGTTAGGAGTAGGACTAATATTAGGGCGCAGGCACCAGGCCCCATTTGCTAATCAAAATTGTTATGGCTAATATTGGGGTGCAGCCAGGAGGCACCATTTGATAATCAAAATGGTTAGGCCTATTGTTGTTCAGGCACACTATGTCAGAAAATAAACACTGATTGTTCATTTAGTGACAGGTGACTGACAGGTCTCAGCCTAGATTTGTAAAACAGCTTTTTAAAAGAGGGGAAGAGTACATACAGGATGAGTGGGAAAAAGCGACGTCATGGTGGAAAGGAGAATATGCTTGGTGTTTGACGTGTACGTGGGTTAGATGGTAATGTTGCTGAAAGCTCTGCTGAACAAACACAATCTCATCCTATCCAAAGACAACTGACAACATCTGTTACTGAACAGGCTACTCAACTCTTTTTTTTTGGCAGCTGCTCAGCGGTACACATTGTAGATGAGGGCAAGAAAGAACATGTGCTGCAGTGGATGGCAAGCGCTGCATCAAGTGGCTTCTCCTCTTCCTCCACCTTAATATCACACACAGCACAATACTCAGAGGTGGCTCCCCAAATACCCTTATTTCCTCCTGCATCACAACTTTCCAAATGCTAAACTGTCTGTGAGGAACCACAGATTGGCCAGTCTGCAGAGCTGTTAACACACTCTATTCCATTGGTATCATAGATCTGCTCCAAAGATTCACAGAATCCCGATGAGGAAAGCAACTGCACCAATGCCCAAAATGTTTTCCAATTAGATTCGGGGCCGGCTGAAGAAGCGTCCGAGTAGAATCTATACCCTTGCCACTAGACATTAACTCCCTTGTGATGGAGGTGATTCTGATGAGACTCAGATACCTGAGGCTCACACAAACTGTACTATTCTGTCAGGAAAGGAAGAGGGAGAGGGTGACTCTCAGTGTGAGGAGTGGGAGAACAGAGAGGATGACAGTGAGGTTGTAGATCCCACTTGATGTGAATTCAGTGGCATGCAGCTGAGTAACTCAGCAGAGGAGGTGGAGATGGGAGAGGAGGTTACATTGCAGCTTGCAACACAGACACAGAGTGATGTAACCACAGCATGAACTGTATGCTCAGCCACAAATGTAGCTGTGTCAAGCATTGGTCATGAGTCTGCAGTTTGCAAGGGCAGCAAGGGTTGCCTAGCCTGGGCCATTTTTGGGACTGAAAAGGATGTCCCAACTCAAGTTATCTTCTAACCTTGCAAAAAATGACATAGTAGAGGCAAAAATTAGAATAATTTGACTTTGACATGCATGAACCAGTGCATGTGCAATCAACATGCCTTAGTCTAGGAAGCACACTACACTAAAATGTGGACTAGGGGGTTCCTCCAACCACTGAATGTCCCATCATCCACATCTGCTGCTTCTTCCTCTTCTGTCACCATGGCAAGTGCTCTCACATGGGTGAGTGAGAGACTGTGACCTGTTTTTGTTTCACCAAGATCATGTTAGGGGCTTGCGGAAAGCACCAAAGAATAAAGATGGAATAAGGTGCGTTCACAGCCCGGGGTCCACCGTGCAGAGATGTTACCTGCTGCTCGGTAATGGCAGATACAATATAGCAGTATAACAGATGAACACACGCGGGTTAACGTCACCCGGTGTGTACAGAGGCGGATTCTGTTGCCTCACAGAGTCCCGACAACGCGGAACATAAATGCCAAGGCCTGTTATGCTCACACACCTCAGCAAGGTGACAGCTGGTGTGCAGTCACAGGACTCTGCCCCAAGGACACAGAGATAGAGTCCCTCTAGACACACTATCACTCGGTGCCGCAACTGAGGCGCCAGGAGAGGCTACGCTAATAGATTATCTCATGAAGTGCATACAGTGCCACTCAGGCGGATGCTACTAATCAGCCTAAACTTTGGTACTGGAAAGCGCACTGATGGCGCACGGTGCCGTGCTGACGGACGCTGCTGTACATGTGTCAAGTATAGCATGGCACTACCACAGGGTGCTCAAGTAGGTTACCCAGACCCAAGTGAATTAATAAAGTTACTTGGCACTCAACTGAATGATCCTTTAAAGATGGAGTTTATTTTAGTTCAGTCTCAGAGACATTTCGGCCTACAATCGGCCTTCATCAGTCTGCCGACTGCTACCAGTATAATGAAGAGATAGAAAATAAAGAGTTGTATGGACTCCTGCTAGTGCTGAGTCTGTGTAGCACTGAAAATTAGTCGCATATGAGGCATGTGTGCACAGTGATATAGAAGAGTTAATGGACATGCTGGGCTAGACGCAGTTTCCGCTGCTCGTTTTGTCGCGGCGACAAGACGAGCAGCGGAAACTGCATCTAGCCTGGCATGTCCTTGTACTGCGCACACACGTGCCTCATATGGGACTAATTTTCAGTGCTACACAAACTCAGCACTAGCAGGAGTCCATACAACTCTTTATTCTCTATCCCTGCATTATATTGATAGCAGTCGGTGGACTGACGAAGGCCGATTGTAGGCAGAAACGTCTCTGATACTGCACTAAAATAAACTCCATCTTTAAAGGATCATTCAGTTGAGTGCCAAGTTACTTTATTAATAAGCTGCTGTACCTGTGGCACAGTCGTGCCTTGTGCAGGATGGCACACTCTGGTCCTAACACGTGTGGAGAGACCTGGAAGCACTGTGGTGCATAGGCAATGTCACTACTAGGCGCTGACTCTAACTCCGACAACCCTATTACATACACAACCAAGGGAGGGGAATCATAATGAGTCAGTCACCAGAAACATGCATCCATCATCACACACACCAGTACATAATTCTATCCTAGCGCATGGTCGAGCGGCCATGCGAGGCTTTTATATTGCAGCATTCCAGGACCTTCCTAGTAGTCCATTCAGAGCAGCAACAGGACCTGAGCATGTGACTTCCAATCTCCAATGAGAGGTCGTCCCACGGGCATGCTCAGTGGACCAAAAGAGGGAGTTTGCCCCAGGAGCTGCTCGCTGCTGGTTAGTGTGGATTTCTATAGCTGGACCAGAGGTGGCAGCCGCAACCAAACCGACAGCACTGGCTTGGGCAAGATGCCGGGATCGACGTCTCTGCTGAGCAGCCTCCTCTGCGGTCGGGGAAGAATGGGAAACCACAGAAGGCAAGGTTCGGGATTCCTCCTGTGCAGAGGGAGAAACCCGGCGCATAACAGCTCATAATATCTTTCTCAATCCACCATAACATCTCTGTTAGCACCGCATGCACAGTCCGGCAGTTTGCCCTGTTAACTCTACTCCATCTTCTCTCAGGGCAGCAGCCAGCTTTCGGTACCACAGTTGTGGTCACAAAAAAGAATGTTTCCTCCCACAAATGTCAAAGACAAGAGCTTAAACTCCACTATATCTAACCTGCTAGCCGCGGAAATGCTGCCTTCCGCCTGGTGGATACAGATGGATTCTGAAAGTTGATGGCCATAGAAGTCTACCAGTAAAAGTTAATGTAATGAAAAGGATTGACGCAAAGTACCTAAAAAATAATATCGTGGGGGTAGCCACTATAAAAATTAATACAGACCAATGCCGCTACTTAAGGTATATCCAGTACAATTTGAAATGATAACATAATTAAACAAGCAATAATCTTTATCACAAAAAACATGCAACAGGTAAAAATGACAGTACAAAAAAGCTAGGAAAAACCCTTAAAAACAGGGCAGCGTTGTTCAAACAAAGTGCAGCTAGCATGTACACATTACAATTTGTTATAAATCATACATCAAGTATACAAGTACAAAGCCATTAAAAATACAAGGCAATGCAATCAGTGTAGAGTAGAAAACCTGTTGATGCTACTGAGTGTTGGTAATCTGCACTGGCAGCAAATCCGGTGGAGCAGCAAAATATTTACCCAGACATAGCTGAATAATACAGACCCTGTGCCATTGTTGTTAGTAGAACCACACTGCCCAGCACCCAAACATGCATTTGGCATGTAGCTTCATCAGGGGGTACTTAGGCAATGTCCCAGTGGGTATTTATATGTTTATTATTATCTTGCAAATCACCTGTGATCCATTAGAAAATGCAGCCCCTTGTTCATTCAGATCACCCAAGCTGGCGTTAATGGGTCCATGCAGTGTGTACTGCAGGACAAAGGGGGGAGAGGAATCAAGGAGGTGGCAAATAAATGGCCAGCCATCATCCTTTATCCCCCTTGGTAACCACAAAAGAGATAACCGCTGCACAGATTGCCAGGGAGATCTTGTGGGATGCCGAGCAGGTTGGAGGAAGGGCAATGGGCGGTACATGGTGATTCACTGTGTGATTGGGCGCAAGCACACCACCCACCACACGTCACTCAGTCTGGCCGGTGTCAGAGAATCCCAGCCGTGCATGTGAGAAAAGCAGAATCTTCTACTTAGATGCCAGGCGAGGAGAGAGAGGACATGGTAGCGCAGAGGTGTGCGCACCCACAGTGAAGCAGCCAGCATCATTTTGTTACCTGGTCCCAGAACTGGCATTAAGAGGACTAAAAATATATACAGTATAAGGCCGGGGTCACACTTGCGAGAAACTCGCACGAGTCTCACATCCCAATATCCGGCATTGCCACTGACACTCGGGACAGGAGTATGCGGCTGCCTGTATTTCTATGCAGCTGAGCGCTCTAGTCCGAGTGCCAGGTATTGAGACACAAGACTCTTGCGAGTTTCTCACAAGTGTGACCCTGGCCTAACATGCTTTATATTTGTACGCTTATGCATAGTGTCCAGTTTGTTGCTTCAAGTTGAGGAATTCCTCAGTTTCATACAGTATATTATGTTGTCATCTAGCGACTATTATCCACATTGAATCTTCAATACAAAAAGGATGACAAAATGGTAATAATAAACAGGTATAATAGGATGCTATAGAAGCAAGTAATACAAGGAAACCAATTTGATTACTAAAAAACATACCCATGGAATTTGAAATGGTACAAAACATGCAATTAAAATAAAACATAAAAATTAAATACAGCAAGTATAATAATGAATAAGATCCCCATAACTTAAACCCCACACACTGCAATGTGTAGCGTTCTAGAGAAAAGGAGCCAACTAACTAAATCATTAATGCCTTTTTGTTTTACAGTGTCGAGTGTGGTGATCCATTTGATCTCCCTCTGATGCAGCATCTTAACAAAGTCACCACCCTTAGCCCCTAGATGGACCATATCTATACCTCAAAATTGGAGCAGCCACCAAATGCAGTCGTGATAATCTCTAAAGTGCTTGGGGATGTTTTTAATTTTGCCAATTTATCTTGTTCCACATTTTTGGCAGCATTTTTCATGTCTCTAATATGTTCCAAAATTCTGATTGAACTCTCATGATGTCAGACCTACACACGTGGCAAAATTGTTGGTACTCCTCATTTTAATTACAGAAAAACCCACAATGGTCACAGAAATAACTTTAATTTGACAAAAGTAATAATAAATCAAAAATGTATGAAAATGAACAAATGAAAGTCAGACATTGCTTTTCAACCATGCTTCCACAGAATTTAAAAAAAAATAAAACTCATGAAATAGGCCTGGACAGAAATGATAGTACCCCCTGAAAATAATGTGACAAAAGGGACATGTTAAATCAAGGTGTGTCCACTTATTCACATCACGGGTGTCTACAATCTTGGAATCAGTAAGTGGGCCTGTATAGAGGGCTACTGATACTCACTGTGCTGTTTGGTGACATGGTGTGAATCACACTCAACATTGACCAGAGGAAGCGAAGGAAAGAGTGGTCTCAGGAGATTAGAAAGAAAATTATAGACAAACATGTTAAAGGTAAAAGTTATAAGACCATCTCCAAACAGCTTGATGTTCCTGAAACTACAGTTGGACATATTATTCAGAAATTTAATCTCCATGGGACTGTAGTCAACCTACCTGGATGTGACCGCAGGAGGAAAATTGATGACAAATCAAAGAGACGGATAATACAAATGATAACAATAGAGCTAAGGAAAACTTCTAAACAAGTTAAAGGTGAACTTCAAGCTCAAGGAACATCAGTATCAAATCACACCACGCGTCATTGTATGAGTCAAAGTGGACTTCATGGGAGATGACCAAGGAGGACACCATTGTTGAAAAAAATTATAAAAAGGCCAGACTGGAATTTGCCAAACTACATGTTGACAAGTCACAAAGTTTCTGGGAGAATGTCTATGGACAGATGAGGCAAAAATAGAACTTTTTGGCAAGGCACTTCAGCTCTATGTTCACAGATGGAAAAATGAAGCATATCAAGAAAAGAACACTGTCCCTACTGTGAAACATGGCTGAGGCTCTGATATGTTCTGGGGCTGCTTTGCTGCACCTGGTACAGGGTGTCTAGAATCTGTGCAGGTTACAATGAAATCTCAAGACTAACAAGGGATTCTAGAGAGAAATGTGCTGCCCAGTGTCAGAAAGCTTGGTCTCAGCCACAGGTTACGGGTTTGGCAACAGGATAATGACCCAAAACACACAGCTAAAAACACCCAAGAATGGCTAAGAGGAAAACATTGGACTATTCTGAAGTGGCCTTCTATGAGACCTGACCTAAATCCTATTGAGCTGAAACATGCTGTCTCGAAAAGGCAACCTTCAAACACGAGACAACTGGAGCAGTTTGCTCCTGAGGAATGGGCCAAAATACCAGTTGAGAGGTGCAGAAGTCTCATTGACAGTTATAGGAATCATTTGATTGTAGTGATTGCCTCAAAAGGTTTTGCAACAAAATATTAAGTTAAGGGTACCATCATTTCTGTCCATGCCTATTTCATGAGTTTTATTTTTTTTTAATTCTGTGGAAGCATGGTTGAAAAGCAATGTCTGACTTTCATTTGTTCATTTTCATAGATTTTTTATTTATTATCACTTGTTACATTCAAGTTATTTCTGTGACCATTGTGGGTTTTTCTGTCATTAAACGAGGGGTACCAACAATTCTGACCGTGTGTATATTAATTTACATGGGCGTGTAGCCCAATATATGATGCCAGTAGAATGACAGTTGATGAACTCTACGATTTTAAACATAAGTACATTAGATGAGTCAGAGAAATCAAAAGCTATTTCTACTTGGGGACATGCACCACATGATCCACAGAGTACCAGCCCCATTTCTGGCTTTGTTGACCTGTAAATAGAGATTGTGAAGGGGAAGGAGGGATGTAATGACTCTGAACTAACATGTCGTTAAGTGTTGGATCCCTTTTAAGTATTATAGAGGGGTTTGATGATATAATATTGCAAAAGACCAGATCAGATCGTAAAATTGGCCTATACCTTCTAAGAATTTCCCTCATTTCCCTCCATGGAGCATGATACAGGGTAATTAATCTCACCTGTTGATCCTTTTGCATGGGTGTGTTTTAAGAAGGTGGTTTATTGGGGTCATCCTTGCCCTGTCGTATCCCCGTTGAATGACATCGTTGTTATAATGTTTCACCTTGAATCTCTTTTTAAGCTCATTGGCTTGGCTGTAGAATGATTCATATGTGGAATATATGCGTTGAGCTCTAAGAAACTGTTCTATTGGAATAGATTTAATTACATGTGGAGGATGAAAGGATCTAGCACTGTTTACAGCAGTATTTTTTCCTATATACAGTGGGTACGGAAAGTATTCAGACCCCTCTACACTTTTCACTCTTTGTTTCATTGCAGCCATTTGGTAAATTCAAAAAAGTTCATTTTTTTCTCAATAATGTACACTCTGCACCCCATCTTGACTGAAAAAAGAACAGAAAGGTAGAAATTTTTGCAAATTTATTTAAAAAGAAAAACTGAAATATCACATGGTCATAAGTAGAGTTGAGCGATACCGTCCGATACTTCAAAGTATCGGATCGGAATGGATCGGCCGATCTTGAAAAAAAGTATCGGTATCGCCGATTCCGATACCGGAAGTCCCATTCAAGTCTATGGGACTTCCGGTATCGGAATAAGAAAAACCCTGTTTTTGCCTTGTACAGCCTCTCTGGGGTCTGTACGGGCCTTTCGGGGGGCTGTGCCGGCCTGCCAGGGGGTCTGTGCAGGCTCCGGTGGTCTGTGCCGGCCTGCCGGGGGGCTGTGCCGGCCTGCCGGGGGGGCTGTGCAGGCTCCGGGGGGCTGTGCCGGCCTGCCGGTGGTCTGTGCAGGCTCCGGTGGGCTGTGCTGGCCTGCCGGGGGGCTGTGCCGGCCTGCCGGGGGGGGCTGTGCAGGCTCCGGGGGGCTGTGCCGGCCTGCCGGTGGTCTGTGCAGGCTCCGGTGGGCTGTGCCGGCCTGCCGGGGGGCTGTGCCGGCCTGCCGGTGGTCTGTGCAGGCTCCGGTGGGCTGTGCCGGCCTGCCGGGGGGCTGTGCCGGCCTGCCGGTGGTCTGTGCAGGCTCCGGTGGGCTGTGCCGGCCTGCCGGGGGGCTGTGCCGGCCTGCCGGTGGTCTGTGCAGGCTTCGGGGGTCTGTGCAGGCATCGTCCGATGGGACTAAAAGTCCCATCGGGCGATGCCTGCTACCATGACAGTGATTGACACATTAGCCAATGATGGGACAGTAGTAGTCCCATCATCCAGCTAATGTGTTGAATGTAAAAAAAATAAAAATAAAAAAAAAAAATACATGCTACATACATGCTACATTCATACTACAAACTACATACATGCTACATTCATACTACATATATACTACATGCAACATACATACTACATATATACTACATGCATGCAACATGCATACTACATATATACTACATGCAACATACATACTACATATATACTACATGCATGCAACATGCATACTACATATATACTACATGCTACATACATACTACATATATGCTACATATATACTACATGCATGCTACATACATACTGCATGCTACATACATACTGCATGCTACATACATACTACATATATACTACATGCATGCTACATACATACTACATGCTACATACATACCACATATATACTACATACATACTACATGCATGCTACATGCTACATACATACCACATACATACTACATACATACTACATACATACTACATGCATGCTACATACATACTACATGCTACATACATACTACATATATACTACATGCATGCTACATACATACTACATGCTACATACATACTACATATATACTACATGCATGCTACATACATACTGCATGCTACATACATACTACATACATACCACATATATACTACATACATACTACATGCATGCTACATACATACTACATACATACTACATACATACTACATGCATGCTACATACATAACACATATATACTACATGCATGCTACATACATACTACATGCTACATACATACCACATACATACTACATACATACTACATACATACTACATGCATGCTACATACATACTACATGCTACATACATACTACATATATACTACATGCATGCTACATACATACTACATGCTACATACATACTACATATATACTACATGCATGCTACATACATACTGCATGCTACATGCATGCTACATACATACTACATACATACTACATGCTACATACATACCACATATATACTACATACATACTACATACAATACATTCATACAATACATACATAGACATACAGTACATATAACATAGAGTAACATACTTACCAATACTTGTCACATTGTTCCCCGAAGCCATTGTCTTTTACGGAATAAATATTAACATAACAAACCACAAAAATACTCACCCACGATCCGAAGCAGTCCACGAGTGTGTCCCACGACGATCTTGGGTAGAGAACGGCAGCATCAGCTGATGCTGCCGTTCTCTACGGGCTGCAGGAATCCAATGACGGAAGGTAGGTATCCTACCGCACTGTATTCCTCCGCCACTTAAAAAAAAAAAGTCCCTAGTCTCACTTTATGCCATTGCTGTGTGGGAATTTCCCACGCAGCAATGGCATAAAGTGAGACTAGGGACTTTTTTTTTTAAGTGGCGGAGGAATACAGTGCGGAAGGATACCTACCTTCCGTCATTGGATTCCTGCAGCCTGTAGAGAACGGCAGCATCAGCTGATGCTGAAGTTCTCTACCCAAGATCGTCGTGGGACACACTCGTGGACTGCTTCGGATCGTGGGTGAGTATTTTTGTGGTTTGTTATGTTAATATTTATTCCGTAAAAGACAATGGCTTCGGGGAACAATGTGACAAGTATTGGTAAGTATGTTACTCTATGTTATATGTACTGTATGTCTATGTATGTATTGTATGAATGTATTGTATGTAGTATGTATGTAGTATATATGTGGTATGTATGTAGCATGTAGTATGTATGTAGTATGTATGTAGCATGCATGTAGCATGCAGTATGTATGTAGCATGCATGTAGTATATATGTAGTATGTATGTAGCATGTAGTATGTATGTAGCATGCATGTAGTATATATGTAGTATGTATGTAGCATGTAGTATGTATGTAGCATGCATGTAGTATGTATGTAGTATGTATGTAGTATGTATGTGGTATGTATGTAGCATGTAGTATGTATGTAGCATGCATGTAGTATGTATGTAGTATGTATGTAGTATGTATGTGGTATGTATGTAGCATGTAGTATGTATGTAGCATGCATGTAGTATATATGTGTTATGTATGTAGTATGTATGTAGTATGTATGTAGCATGCATGTAGTATGTATGTAGTATATGTGGTATGTATGTAGTATGTATGTAGCATGCAGTGTGTATGTAGCATGCATGTAGTATATATGTAGTATGTATGTAGCATGTAGTATGTATGTAGCATGCATGTAGTATATGTAGTATGTATGTAGCATGTAGTATGTATGTAGCATGCATGTATTATGTATGTAGTATTTTTTTTTTTTTTTTTTTTTAACATTTAACACATTAGCCGGATGATGGGACTACTACTGTCCCATCATTGGCTAATGTGTCAATCACTGTCATGGTAGCAGGCATCGCCAGATGGGACTTATAGTCCCATCGGACGATGCTTGCACAGACCCCCGGACATCAGCACAGCCCCCCGGCAGGCCGGCACAGCCCCCCGGCAGGCCGGTACAGACCCCCACAGGGTGCACAGACCACCGGCAGGCCGGCACAGCCCCCCGGCAGGCCGGTACAGACCCCGGGCAGTCCACACAGCCCCCCGGCAGGCCGGCACAGCCCCCCGGCAGGCCGGTACAGACCCCGGGCAGTCCACACAGCCCCCCGGCAGGCCGGCAGAGACCCCCGGAAGGCCCGAAATGACGGCGCATCATGATGCGCACACACCGCGCATCATGATGACGTCAGGCTGTCAATCAACTTTGAACTTCCGATTCCGATGCCGACTTCCGATATTGAAAAAATATCGGAAGTCGGTATCGGAATTCCGATACAGCAAGTATCGGCCGATACCCGATACTTGCGGTATCGGAATGCTCAACACTAGTCATAAGTATTCAGACCCCTTGCTCAGTATTGAGTAGAAGCACCCTTTTGAGCTAGTACAGCCATGAGTCTTCTTGGGAATGATGCAACAAGTTTTTCACACCTGGATTTGGGGATCCTCTGCCATTCTTCCTTGCAGATCCTTTCCAGTTCCATCAAGTTGGATAGTGAATGTTGGTGGACAGCTATTTTCAAGTCTCTCCAGAGATGCTCAATTGGGTTTAGGTCAGGGTCCTGGCTGTGCCAGTCAAGAATGGTCACAGAGTTGTTCTGAAGCCACTCCTTTGTTATTTTAGCTGTGTGCTTAGGGTCATTATCTTGTTGGAAGGTGAACCTTCAGCCAAGTCTGGGGTCCAGAGCACTCTAGAAGAGGTTTATCTCTGGATATCACTATACTTGGTCGCATTCATGTTTCCTTCAGTTGCAACCAGTCGTCCAGTCACTGCAGCTGAAAAACACCCCCATAGCATAATGCTGCCAGCACCATGTTTCACTTTTGGGATTGTATTGGGCAGGTGATGAGCAGTGCCAGGTTTTCTCAACACATACCACTTACAATTATCACCAAAAAGTTCTATCTTCGTCTCATCAAACCAGAGAATATTATTTCCCATAGTCTGGGAGTCCTTCATGTGTTTTTTTAGGAATCTCTGCACACTTTCAGGTGTCTTGCTTTGAGGAGAGGCTTTCATTGGGCCACTCTGCCATTAAGGCCCGAATGGTGAAGGCGATTATTTATAGTTGACTGTGGAACTTTCTCCCATCTCCCTATTGCATTTGTGGAGCTCAGCCACAGTGATCTTGGGGTTCTTCTTTACCTCTCTCACCAAGGATCTTTTCCCACGATTGCTCGATTTGGCTGCATGGCCAGGTCTAGGAAGACGTCTGGTGGTCCCAAACTTCTTCCATTTAAGGATTATGGAGGTCACTGTGCTCTTAGAAACCTTACTGCAGAAATTCTTTAGTGACTTTGGACAGATCTGTGCCTTGCCACAATTCTGTCTCTGAGCTCCTTGGTCAGTTCCTTTGACCTCATGATTCTCATTTGGTCTGACATGCACTTTGAGCTATAAGGTCTTATATAGACAGGTGTGTTCCTTTACAAATCAAGTCATATCAGTTTAATTAAACACAGCTGGAACTCCAATGAAGGAGTAGAACCATCTTAAGGAGGATCACAAGGAAATGGATAGCATGTGACTTAAATATGAGTGTCTGAGCAAAGGGTCTTAATACTTCTGAACATGTGATAATTCAGTTTTTATTTTTTAATGAATTTACAAAAATTTCTATGTTTCTGTTTTTTCAGTCAAGATGGGGTGCAGAGTGTACATTAATGAGAAAAAAATGACTCTTTTAATTTACCAAATGACTGCAATGGAACAGAGTGAAAAATTTAAAGGGGTCTGAATACTTTTTGTACCCACTGTATATATATATATATATATATATATATATATAGAGAGAGAGAGAGAGAGAGAGAGAGAGATAGTTCCATCATCCATTTTTTTTTACTTTAAGGTTTATGAAATCAATTTCCTCTGAGCTCGATGCATAGATTAGATGTCTTTTAATTGTAAAACACTGGGCAAAACTGTCACTGAAAAAGAAATGGGTGTATGGGTGGACGACAAACTCACATTTAGTGGCCAGTGTCAGGCAGCTGCTGCAAAGGCAAATAAAATAATGGGATGCATTAAAAGAGGCATAGATGCTCATGAGGATAACATAATTTTACCTCTATACAAGTCACTAGTGCAACCACACTTAGAACACTGTGTACAGTTCTGGTCTCCGGTGTATAAGAAAGACATAGCTGAACTGGAGCGGGTGCAGAGAAGAGCGACCAAGGTTATTAGGGAACTGGGGGGTCTGCAGTACCAAGACAGGTTATTACACTTGGGGTTATTTAGTTTGGAAAAACGAAGGCTGTGGGGTGATCTTATTATAATGTATAAATACATGAGGGGACAGTACAAAAACCATTCTAATGATCTTTTTACTCTTAGACCTGAGACGGGTACAAGGGGGCATCCTCTTCATCTGGAGGAAAGAAGGTTTAATCATAATCACAGATGCAGATTCTTTACTGTAAGAGCAGTGAGACTATGGAACTCTCGGCCGTATGATGTTGTAATGAGTGATCAATTATTAAAATTTAAGAAGGGCCTGGATGCCTTTCTTGAAAAGTATAATATTACAGGTTATACTAGATTCCTTGATAGGACATTAATCCAGGTAACTAGTCTGATTGCCGTATGTGGAGTCAGGAATTAATTTTTTTCCACAATGTGGAGCTTACTGTGTGCCACATGTTTCTTTTTTGCATTCCTCTGGATCAACGTGTTAGTCTATGGCAGGGGTCCTCAAACTTTTTAAACAGGGGGCCAGATCACGGTCTCTCGGACAATTGGTGGGCCAGAATATACAGTGGGGAAAAAAAGTATTTAGTCAGTCAGCAATAGTGCAAGTTCCACCACTTAAAAAGATGAGAGGCGTCTGTAATTTACATCATAGGTAGACTTCAACTATGGGAGACAAACTGAGAAAAAAAAATCCAGAAAATCACATTGTCTGTTTTTTTTTCATTTTATTTGCATATTATGGTGGAAAATAAGTATTTGGTCAGAAACAAAATTTCATCTCAATACTTTGTGATATATCCTTTGTTGGCAATGACAGAGGTCAAACGTTTTCTGTAAGTCTTCACAAGGTTGCCACACACTGTTGTTGGTATGTTGGCCCATTCCTCCATGCAGATCTCCTCTAGAGCAGTGATGTTTTTGGCTTTTCGCTTGGCAACACGGACTTTCAACTCCCTCCAAAGGTTTTCTATAGGGTTGAGATCTGGAGACTGGCTAGGCCACTCCAGGACCTTGAAATGCTTCTTACGAAGCCACTCCTTCGTTGCCCTGGCGGTGTGCTTTGGATCATTGTCATGTTGAAAGACCCAGCCACGTTTCATCTTCAATTCCCTTGCTGATGGAAGGAGGTTTGCACTCAAAATCTCACGATACATGGCCCCATTCATTCTTTCATGTACCCGGATCAGTCGTCCTGGCCCCTTTGCAGAGAAACAGCCCCAAAGCATGATGTTTCCACCACCATGCTTTACAGTAGGTATGGTGTTTGATGGATGCAACTCAGTATTCTTTTTCCTCCAAACACGACAAGTTGTGTTTCTACCAAACAGTTCCAGTTTGGTTTCATCAGACCATAGGACATTCTCCCAAAAATCCTCTGGATCATCCAAATGCTCTCTAGCAAACTTCAGACGGGCCCGAACATGTACAGGCTTAAGCAGTGGGACACGTCTGGCACTGCAGGATCTGAGTCCATGGTGGCGTAGTGTGTTACTTATGGTAGGCCTTGTTACATTGGTCCCAACTCTCTGCAGTTCATTCACTAGGTTCCCCCGCGTGGTTCTGGGATTTTTGCTCACCGTTCTTGTGATCATTCTGACCCCACGGGGTGGGATTTTGCGTGGAGCACCAGATTGAGGGAGATTATCAGTGGTCTTGTATGTCTTCCATTTTCTAATTATTGCTCCCACAGTTGATTTCTTCACTCCAAGCTGGTTGGCTATTGCAGATTCAGTCTTCCCAGCCTGGTGCAGGGCTACAATTTTGTTTCTGGTGTCCTTTGACAGCTCTTTGGTCTTCACCATAGTGGAGTTTGGAGTCAGACTGTTTGAGGGTGTGCACAGGTGTCTTTTTATACTGATAACAAGTTTAAACAGGTGCCATTACTACAGGTAATGAGTGGAGGAAAGAGGAGACTCTTAAAGAAGAAGTTACAGGTCTGTGAGAGCCAGAAATCTTGATTGCTTGTTTCTGACCAAATACTTATTTTCCACCATAATATGCAAATAAAATGAAAAAAAACAGACAATGTGATTTTCTGGATTTTTTTTTCTCAGTTTGTCTCCCATAGTTGAGGTCTACCTATGATGTAAATTACAGACGCCTCTCATCTTTTTAAGTGGTGGAACTTGCACTATTGCTGACTGACTAAATACTTTTTTCCCCCACTGTAGTTTAAAAAAAATTAGCACCAAATTCATATGCACATTGCACATATCTTATTTAGAAAATTTAAAACAAAATAGGAACAAATACAATATTAAAAATGAAGAAGTAAAGTTAAATCATCAAACTTACCAATTCTTTTGGGTTCTTCGAATATCTTACACTTCGAGTCAATTTTTTCTCTTTCTTGATATCATTGTTTCCTAGGGATTCAAAATTGCTATTAGTAAAATACCAACATATATACAGCGCTACAAAAACAATATACCAGCAATAAAATTGCCCATACAGAGACATACAGACTGCACTGCCCATCAATGCAGCCTGATCAGTGCCCATCAAAGCAGCCTGATCAGTGCCCATCAATGCAGCCTCACCAGTGCCAATATTGGTGGAACTCCACTTTTACCTCAGGCTCAGACTAGTGTGGTGCAAGAATCCCCAAGAGGCAGCATTGGTCCCTAAAAGGCAGGTAAATGTCCCCAGTAAGCAGCACAGGTCCCAAATAGGCAGCACAGGTCCCCAATAGGCAGGGAAATGTCCCCAATAGGCAGCACAGGTCCCCAATAGGCAGCACAGGTCCCCAATAGGCAGGTAAATGTCCCCAATAGGCAGCACAGGTCCCCAATAGGCAGCACAGGTCCCCAATAGGCAGGAACAGGTCCCCAATAGGCAGGAACAGGTCCCCAATAGGCAGCACAGGTCCCCAATAGGCAGGAACAGGTCCCCAATAGGCAGCACAGGTCCCCAATAGGCAGGAACAGGTCCCCAATAGGCAGCACAGGTCCCCAATAGGCAGGAACAGGTCCCCAATAGGCAGGAACAGGTCCCCAATAGGCAGGAACATAGTAACATAGTAACATAGTAACATAGTTATTAAGGTTGAAGGGAGACTTTGAGTCCATCTAGTTCAACCCATATCCTATCCTAACTTGCCCTAACATGTTGATCCAGAGGAAGGCAAAAAAAACCCATGTGGCAACAGTAAGCTTCACATTGGGGAAAAAAATTCCTTCCCGACTCCACATACGGCAATCAGACTAGCTCCCTGGATCAACGCAATATTAAGGAGACTAGTGTATATACCCTGTAATATTATACTTTTCAAGAAAGGCATCCAGTCCCTTCTTAAATTTTTGTAGTGAATCACTCATTACAACATCATATGGCAGAGAGTTCCATAGTCTCACTGCTCTTACAGTAAAGAATCCGCGTCTGTGAGTATGCTTAAACCTTCTTTCCTCCAGACGTAGAGGATGCCCCCTTGTCCCCGTCACAGGTCTAAGAGTAAAAAGATCATTAGAAAGGTCTTTGTATTGTCCCCACATATATTTATACAGGTCTCCAATAGGCAGCACAGGTCCCCAATAGGAAGGAACAGGTCCCCAATAGGCAGCACAGGTCCCCAATAGGCAGGAACAGGTCCCCAATAGGCAGGAACAGGTCCCCAATAGGCAGGTAAATGTCCCCAATAGGCAGCACAGGTCCCCAATAGGCAGGTAAATGTCCCCAATAGGCAGCACAGGTCCCCAATAGGCAGCACAGGTCCCCAATAGGCAGGTACAGGTCCCCAATAGGCAGCACAGGTCCCTAATAAGCAGGTAAATGTCCCCAATAGGTAGCACAGGTCCCCAATAGGCAACACAGGTCCCTAATAGGCAGGTAAATGTCCCCAATAGGCAGCACAGGTCCCCAATAGGCAGGTAAATGTCCCCAATAGGCAGCACAGGTCCCTGATAGGCAGGAACAGGTCCCCAGTAGGTAGCACAGGTCCCCAATAGGCAGCACAGGTCCCTAATATGCAGGTAAATGTCCCCAATAGGCAGCACAGGTCCCCAATAGGCAGCACAGGTCCCCAATAGGCAGGTACAGGTCCCCAATAGGCAGGAAAATGTCCCCAACAGGTAGCACAGGTCCTCAAAAGGTAGCACAGGTCCCCAATAGGCAGGTACAGGTCCCCAATAGGCAGGTACAGGTCCCCAATAGGCAGCACAGGTTCCCAATAGGCAGGTACAGGTCCCCAATAGGCAGGAAAATGTCCCCAACAGGTAGCACAGGTCCTCAAAAGGTAGCACAGGTCCCCAATAGGCAGGTACAGGTCCCCAATAGGCAGGTACAGGTCCCCAATAGGCAGGTACAGGTCCCCAGTAGGTAGCACAGGTCCCCAATACGTAGCACAGGTCCCTAGTAGGCAGGTAAACGTCCCCATTTTGCAGCACAGGTCCCCAATAGGACCCGGAGTTAAAAAGAAAAAAAAAACATTATTCACCTATATCCCCCGCTGTTCTGAAGAGGCGCCCGCTCGTCTCAGTCTTCTTCCGGCACAGGCGGCGTGACGTCATTAGGCTGAGCAGGCGGCGTGATGACAATCACGTCGTCTGTGTGGTCTCTGCTGCACATTGAGGGCTTCACAACGCCTTTCCTTGGCGCCTCGTCCCGACCGCGAGTTTGCACTCTGCAGTCTAGTTCTTTAGTGGGCGTGTCAGGGGGTGGCAGTGTTTGTGAGCTGCAGCGCTGATTGGTTCATCACGGCTGCAGCGTTGATTGGTTCACCACGGCAGTGAGGGCGGTGCAATCAGTGCGGTTAATGTCAGCCTGGCCAGGGGCCGGATAAAGGTCCTTCGCGGGCCGCATGTGGCCCGCGGGCCGTAGTTTGAGGACCCCTGGTCTATGGGTTGAACTAGATGGCTTAAAGGTCCTCCTTCAACCTTAAAAACTATGTTACTCTGTTACTATGGATGTTCATTCGATTTTCATTGATTTTATCAAGAAAAGCATTCAGATCATGTTCATCTCCTTGCCAGATGATAAAAAGATCATCTATAAAGCAGACCCACATGTCTACTGCACCTCGATCACCACCTGGGAAGTCAATGTTGATTTCCCAATACCCTAGAAAAAGGCCTGCATATGAGGGCACACAAGATGCCCCATAGCAGTAACTCTCGTCTGCAGGAATATCTTGTCCTTAAATAAAGAGTACAACTTGCCCAGTCGACATTTCTTCTCGAAGAATGCTATGCCTGCTCTAGAACAGCAAGTCGCAGAAAACATCATTCCTTCCCTAAAAAAATGGATGTCTGCCAGGGTGCATTTCACCACTGACAGTCACACAGCTCAAGAGTTGACAGCTATCCAGGCTGATGTTGAGCAAAGACTGTCTCCATTGAACCTGGGTCCAGGGATGCCCATGTGCAAAACTGGTGGCAGCCCTACGCTGGGGCAACCTCACACACGTTCATTGCATGGCTCATGTTCTCAACCTGGTGGTACAGCAATTTTTCCTCCACTATCCCAACTTTGATGAACAGCTGCAGAAAGCATAGTCACTGTCTGCTCACTTCTTTCTATCGCACTCTGCAGATCATTGATTTGCATAGCTACAGAGGTCTTTCTGTCTACCGGTTTACTGTTTGATTTGCAATGTGCCGACAGAATGGAATTCCACTCTGGACATGTTGCAGCGACTGTGACAGCAGTGACAAGCCCTGGTTCAGTATGTCCTTTTGCATAGCAAGGTAGCAAGGCCCAACGCAGTATGGATGTGGTGCAAATCACGCTTGTGGAGTGGGCACAGATGAAGAGCTGAAGAACCTCTGCACCCTTCTGCACAGTTTCAAAGTTGCTGTGATGGTTTACGCTGATGATGCCCTCATCAACATCACTCTTCAAGTCATCTACATGCTGGAGCACACTTTGAATAGTCTGCACATTTTTTGATATGTGGAGACTCCAAGTAGGGTCTCCATCTTGTGGATTGCCTGTAAGGAAGGGATATCAGAGGCCATTGTACTATTTATACTCTGGGGAAATTGATGCCACTTTAGTGGTGTGTGGCAATAATTTTTTGACATGTTTTGCACTCCAAGTTGGTTCACCTTCATAGAATCATAGATTTGGAAGGGACCACCTGGGCCATCTAGTCTAACCCCCTGCTCAAAGCAGGATTCGCTAAATCATCCCTGACAGATGTCTGTCCAGCCTCTGCTTGAAGACTTCTATTGAAGGAGAACTCACCACCTCTCGTGGCAGCCTGTTCCACTCATTGATCACTCTAAAGGGGGTTTTACACTAAGCAATATCGCTAGCAATATCGCTAAAACGTCACTGTTTTTGTGACGTTATAGCGATATTGCTAGCGATATCGCTATGTGTGATACTTACCAGTGACCGGCTCCCCCGCTGTCCATCGCTGATCGCGTGACAATGTCCGGCTCCATTTCTCGTCGGGCGCTTCCTGCTGGGCTTCCTGCTGTGACGTCCAGCGACGCGTGGAGGCGGGCGGGAGGACGCAGGATCGCTGTGTGTGAATGGTAAGTATCGTGCGCTGCGTCGCTGCTGCATCGCTGTGAGATCTTTCTGTATGAAAGCTCACTAGCGATCATTTAGCGATGCACCAGCGATCCTGACCGGGTCGGATCGCTGGTTGGATCGCTGGTGCATCGCTAAATGTAAAAGGGCCTTAACTGTCAAAAAGTTTTTTCTAATATCTAATCTGTGTCTTCTCCCATTCAGTTTCATCCCATTGCTTCTAGTCTTTCCTTGTGCAAATGAGAATAAAGATGATCCTTCTACAATGTGACAGCCCTTGAGATACTTGTAGACAGCGATTAAGTCTCCTCTCAGTCTTCTCTTTTGCAAGCTAAACATTCCCAAATCATGCAACCTTTCCTCATAAGACAGGGTTTGCAGATCGGTCACCATTCTGGTAGCTCTTTTCTGAACTTGCTCCAGTTTGTTGATGTCTTTTTTAACATGTGGCACCCAAAACTGGACACAGTATTCCAGATGAGGTCTGACCAAAGAGGAGTAGAGGGAAATAATGACTTCACGTGATCTAGACTGTATGCTTCTGTTAATACATCCTAGAATTGCATTTCCCTTTTTTGCTGCTGCATCACACTGTTGACTCATTCAGTCTGTGATCTATTAGTATACCCAAGTCTTTTTCATATGAGCTATTGCTTAGGCCTATTCCTCTCATTCTGTATATGCTTTTTTCATTTTTATTGCCCAGATGTAGTACTTTGCATTTTTCCCTGTTAAAAACCATTCTGCTAGTTGCGGTCCACTGCTCCAATTTATTTATATCTTTTTGAATCCTCTCTCTCTCGTCTCTAGTATTAGCTATCCCTCCTAGCTTTGTGTCATCAGCAAATTTAATCAGTTTACCCTTAATTCCTTCATCTAAATCATTGATAATGATGTTGAACAATACAGGGCCCAGGACAGAGCCCTGTGGTACCCCACTTGAGACATTCTTCCGTCTGGATGTGCAGCCATTTACGACCACCCTTTGGGTCCGATCACTAAGCCAGTTATGAATCCACCTAACAGTTGCCTTGTCCATTCCATACTTAGTCATTTTTTCATTAAGGATTGTGTGAGGATTGTGTGTTGCCTGTAGCTATACGGCTCCCTGATGGGCAGGTCTGCGCTTACTTTCAGTCAACTACCTGTGTTGCTATCCTTACATTTTTCTAGCATTAATGGTCTACCAAGCTGATATTAGGGCCACCTGAGTGTGGCTGAGCAGAAAAGCAGTTTAATTTGTTGCATGAGATAACAGGACTCCCTGCACAGCAGGCTTACATCGGTCCCTCACCCACCTCATCTTAATTAAAACTTAAATTCAAACCTGTAAATGCTGGCCCAGACCTGGATATCTCATGCCTGGCGCATGACTAACTGCTGCTTTGATGTTATTGCATTTCTACTGTGGGTCAACTTATCATTCAGCTACCTGTGTCACTATCCTTAAATTTTTCTAATATTTGTTGTCTACTAGGCTGATATTTGTGCCACCTGAGTGTGGCTGAGCAAAAAAGCAGTTTGAGCTGTTGCATGAGGTATCAGGACTTCCAGCAAAGCAGGCTTACACCGGTCCCTCTCCCACCTTGTCTTAATTGAAACTTCAATTGAAAGCTCTAAATGCTGTCCCAGACCCTGATACCTCATGCATGGCCCATGGCTGACTGCTGCTGTGCCATTATCAAATATCTACTGTGGGTTAATTTATGCCAGTTTTCCTGCCTCTAATTTTTGGAAATGTTTGGACTCCAAGTTGGGTCTCCTTCATGTGTGTTGCCTGAATTTGGCAGATCTCTCAGAGCACCAGACCTACACCTGTCACTCTTCCACCTGTTACTGATCAATATTTCAGCTAGAAATGCTGGTCCAAGCCTTGTCCCATGCATCCAAGCTGTGCAATTAAACTATTTGTACTCTGGGTTAAGTGATAACATTTTTCCTGGTTTCTGCCCCTATTTTGAGCTGTTTGGGAAGCTTTTGGCTGAATTCAATGGGGTTCGGGTATGTTCGGTGAACATGTTCGGAACGCATCTGGACATTCGCCATACCGAACCTTAAAAGGTTCTCTCATCTTTACTAAAGACGACTTGAGGTTCATTAGCCAATGTGACCATCTAACTCCAGATCTCCCAGGGGAATGTGACACCCTCTTTACAGTACCCCCCCTTTTACGAAGGTCCACTGGAACCTCGGGACAGTTTATTCGGATGGGCTGCATGGAAGAACAGAATTAGTTTACTGGCATTAATTTCAGATGCCAGTAGCCACATCCTCTTTTCAGGATCATACTACTTCCAGTGCACCAAGTATTGTAAAGAGCAGCGAGCGATACGAGAATTCACAATTCTTGCCACCTGAAACTCCAAATTACCATGAACAACAATTGGTGGTGATGGCAGGGGTGACATCTCCACAGGTGCTATATATTATTTGAGTAATGACCTGTGGAAAACATTGTGGACTTTAAAAGTTAGACGAAGCTCAAGACGAAAGACCACAGGGTTAATTACGGCAACCACTTTGTAAGGACCAATGAACCTAGGACCTAATTTCCAGGAAGGAATTTTCAGTTTAATATTTCAGATAGAAAACCATACTAAATCATTCACACCTAGTTCCAGACCTGACAACTGTTTCTTATCAGCCTTGCATTTGTATCTGTCCCCCATGATCTTTAATTTGTTTTGAACCCCTGAAGACCCCTCCTTACTTAAGGCACAGAAGTTAGGGTGGAAGCCATATGCACCAAAACATGTTGACTTATCAGTGGACTTACTGCGATGATGACAAACTCAGCTAATGGTAGAAAAGATAGATGACCAATCCCCCTGATTATCTGACACAAAACAACTGAGTTATGTTTCCAGTCTTTGGTTTAGACATTCAGTCTGACCATTAGTTTGATTATGAAACACCAAAGAAAAGGATAGATGCATCCCTAGGCAAGAACAAAATGCCTTCTAGAATTTAGATACAACTTGGGTCCCCCAAATCTGACACCACAGCTCAGGAAGCTTCACAATCTTTTGACAAACACCTGAACATAGTCTAAGTGTTAGGGAGAGCAGGTAAAGCAATGAAGTGCACCATTTTACTGAACCTATCCACTACAAATAAGATAAGAGTTTTACCACAGGAGGAAGGAAGATCTGTAATAAAATCCATGAATAAATGTGTTCATGGTCGAATATGGTAGAAGAGTACCAGACAGATGAGTATGCGGGGTCTTAGAACACGCACAGACATTACAGTAAGACACAATCTTAACTACATCCCCATACAACCTTGGCCACCAAAAATGACGAGAAAAAAGGTCCAAGGTTGCTTTACTACCTGTATGACCAGCGAGAGCTGAACTATGATGTGCCCCTAAAATTTTGAGAGATGCAATGGTACAAATGATTTTGCTGAAGGCCAAGCAGGGGCATCCCCCTGAGATTTTAATACCTCTCCCTCCAGCTCAGAAATCACAGAAGTGATAGCCATCCCTTTCTGTAAAATAGGATTGACAACGACACCCAACGACACCCAGGGAAACTTCGAGACAAAGCATCAGCGCTGAGGTTCTTTATCCCAGGATGGTAAGTGACCAAAAAATTAAACCTGGTAAAAAACAAAGATCATCTATCTTGGCTAGGATTAAGAAATTTAGTGGATTTGAGATACAACAAATTTTTATGATCAATAATGACAGTGACAGATTGGACTGCCCCCTTCAAAAAATGATGCCACTTCTCAAAAGCCAACTTGATGGTCAAAAGTTCTCTATTGCCTACATCACAGTTCCTTTCTTCCGACAATATTTTTTTTAGAGAAGGCACATGGATGCTCCTTACCAGGGGTTGACCCTTGAGACAACACAGTCCCAACCCCTACCTCAGAAACATCAACCTCAACAATAAATGGTTGGTGAAAATTTAGTCGAATGAGTACAGGATCAGTGGAAAAGTATTTCTTTAAAGAAGAAAATGCCTGATGTGAGCAGTTGGACCACCTTGATAAGTCCATACCTTTCTTTGTCACTTAAGTGAGGGGTTTGACTATCTAAGAGAAGTTTTTGATAAACTTATGATAGTAGTTAGCAAACCCCCAAAAGCATTGCAAAGCTTTCAGATTTTCTGGCAGATCCCATTCCAGTACTGCACAGACCTTATCCAGGTCCTTCTGGAAACCTGCTGCAGACACTAGGAAACCCAGGAACTGAATTTCTTGTATGGCAAATTCACATTTATTATCCTGCACAACATGTAACACCTGCCAGACATGTACCTGATGTGATTAGAGATCAGGTGAGTATATTAAAATATCATCAAGATACACCAGTATAAATCCACTCACAGGGTGATAAACAATGTTGTTTTACAAAATGTTGGAAAACGGTGGGGGCATTAGTCAAACCAAAAGGCATGACAAGGTTTTCATAATGCCATTCAGGAGTTTTAAAGGCCGTCTTAAGCTCATCCCCCTCCATAATTATAATCAGATTGTAGGCTCCCCTAGCTTAGATAATCATTTTACCCAAATATTCTGATTAAATTAGTTGGGAATGAGTGTCAGGGGATAAGGGATCTGGATAGTAGCCCAATTTAACTCATGAAAAGCTAAACAGTGATGCAGACCCTATCTTTCTTTTTAACAATGAAGAATCCCACCACTACAGGCAAAGAGGAAGGTCTAATATGTTCCTTAGCAAGACTCTCAGAGATGTGAAATGGCAGGTTAAAAGAGGGGAAGTCTACATACAACATGGGTGGGAAAAAGTGAGGTTGTTGTGAAAGGGGGAATAGGCTTGGTGCTCGACATGTATGTGGGTTAGGTGTTAATGTTAATGGAAGCTCTACTGAAAAAACACTGTCTAATCCTATCCAAAGATCACTGAAAACATCTGTTATTGGATTGGCTAGTCCACTCCTTTTCTTTGGCACTGCATGAAGTGGCCTCTCCTACTCTTTCTTCACCTTAACATCACACACACAGTACAATCCTCAGAGGTGGCACCCCAATCACCCTTGTCTCCCCTCACGCCACAAGTTTCCAAACACCCAATTGACTGTGGGGAACCACAGAGTGGCCATTCTGCAGAGTTGTTCTCACATTCTATTCCATGGACACCAGAGGTTTGCTCCAAAGATTAAAAGAATCCAGAGGCGGAAAGCATATGCACCAGGGCCCAAAATTTTTTCATGTTGGATCCGGGGCCAGATGAACTAAGGTCCGAGCAGAATCCAGACCCTTGTCACAAGACATTAAACCCTGGGAGTGGAGGTGATACTGATGAGACTCAGATACCAAATGTGCATGCAGACTATACTGTGGTCTCTGGGCATGAAGAAGAGGAGGATGACTCTCAGGGTGAGGAATGTGAGAGCAGAGAGGATTGATGATGTGGTTGTAGATCCCACTTGTGAATCCAGAGGTACGCAGGTGAGTAGCTCAGCAGATTAAGTGGAGAAGGAGGAAGACAAGGAGGTTACATTGCCTTGTATATCTCAGACATGGAGGGATGCAGTCACAAAAGAGCACTGAATCCTACCCCAACTCTTGCTGTGGCCAGCACCGGTTATAAGGCAAAAATTGCAATAATTTAACATCTACATGCAAGAAACGGCACATGCACAATCAACGTGCCTTAGTGTGGGAATCTCACTGAGCTAAAATGTCATCCTTCAACCACATCTGCTGCTTCTTCTCCTCCATCACAGAGCCAAGTCTTCTCACACAGGTCTCCTGCCACAGAAACTCCACTTGTTTACCCAAAAAACAGCAGTCAGGTCCACTTCCGTGACACCTAGCACAACACATCTTTCTCAATCCACCAAAACATCTCTGCCTGCACCTCACTCGCAGTCCAGCTGTTTGTCCTGTTCTCTGTACTTCACCCTCTCAGCACAGCAGCCAGCCATCGGCTGTGCAGTTGTGGTCACATTAGAGAATGTTACCTCCTACATATGCCAAAGCTAAGAGTTTGAACTCTACCATCGCCAATCTATTGGCCACAGAAATGCTGCCTTTCCGCCTGCTGGATAGAGACAGTTTCCAATAGTTGATGGCCGTTGCAGTCCCCTAGTTTCAGTTTCCCAGTCACCATTACTACTCTAAGAAAGCTGTGCCTGCACCAGCATGTCACAAACAACATCACTCGTTCCCAGAAAAAATCTATGTCTGCCAGGGTGCAATTCACCACTGACACCTGAACAAGCAAATATGGATAGGGACATTTCATTTACATCACTGGCTGGGCACTGGGTGACTCTGGTGGCTGCAGGGGCAGGTGGTTAAGGGGCTGCTCCACAAGTATATGCATCCCAAAGGACAAACCTCTGTATTTAACAGTTCCTCCACTGCTTATGCCTTCTTCACCTCCTCTAGACCATTCACCTGTGCCCTCAAATTCTTTCTTAATGAGACACACATTCCAACAGTGCAGATAGAATTCCTCACACCTCTGTAATGCACAACTATGGCTCAACGCTTTCAGGCAGTGCTCAAATTAATATGCCTTAGAGATCTCAGTCACACAGCTGAAGAGTTGTAGAGGGCTATCCAGGCCGAGATTGAGCAATGGCTGTCTCCACTGAACCTGAAGCCAGGGAAAGCTGTGTGCAATAACGGTGTAAATCTGGTGGTGGCCCTACGCTGGGGCAACCTCACACATGGCTCACATCCTCAACCCGGTGATACAGCAATTTCACCACCATTATCCCGGCCTGGATGCAACCTTGAGTGTTACCCCGCCAGCAACACACCACGAACTTGGACCTCATGGAAGTGCAATACGCTATTTTGCTGCACTATCTTTAACATGATGCCCATATTCTTAGGTTTAGAAATAGTGCTGACTACTGTGTTACTACTCTGTTAGATCCACGGTACAAAAGTAAATTTTGACAGATGCTGCACCCCTGGAAAGGGACATCAACACATGCCGGAGTATTGAAATATGCTTGCAGACAATCTTAAGAGTGATTTTCCCCAAAACAGCAGTGAGGCACACAATGTCCACAGGAACATTAAGTTGTCATTACAAAAACATTAGTAGCAGCAGTGTAAATGGAATAAGCAATTTCTGTTAGTCATTTCACACATTTTTTTTAGAGCAGACTGTTCACCAAAAGAACAGAGCATAATTCTGACAAGTTGTGAACATCTGGAGAAGATAGAGAAGGAGTAATTGGTGCTAAATATCAATGCCATAAGGGTGTCTTTATAACCTTTTGCATTTTGGTCTTCAAAAATGGAAGAGTAGCTTGAGCTTGCCTGTCATACCTTGGAGGTTTTGTCATGCTTGGTAGCCAGCGTTCTCTCAGAACGTGTCTTCAGTGCTGCTGGTGGTGTCCTGATGGATAAGCGAATCCAGCTGTCCTCTGAAAGTGCAGACCGCCTAACTTTCATCAAAATGAACAAGTCATGGATCTCCAATGACTTTTGCACCCCAGTCACAGACTAGGCAGACTAGGGTATGGAGTAGTTTTCAGTGTCATTCATTGATCTTGCATTATTGCAGTCTGTGCCACCTTTGTTCTATCTTCTGTGCCTGCTGTTGCTACTGCTGCTGATGTTACAACTAATTTTTTTAAATGTGGATACTCCAAATTGCGTTTCCATCTAGTGGGTTGTCTGTGTAAGTATGCTCCCTGACAGGCAGACCTGCACTTACATTCAGTCAACTACCAGTGTTACTTTCCTTACATTTTCTACCAATATTACTGTATGAAACTAATGCTTGTGCCAGCTGAGTATGCCTGGAAAAAAATTGAAGGTGTTGCATGAGGTATCAGGGCTTCCAGCTAAGAAGGCTTGCACCACTCCCTTAACTACCAGGTCGTCATTAAAACTTCAATTCAAAGCTATAAATTCTGGTCCAGACCCTGATACCTCATGCATGGACTATGGCTGACTGCTACTATTTCATTTGCAAATTTCTACTGTGGGTCAATTGATGCCACTTTTCATGGTGTCTGACCCTAATTCTAGCTTTTTGGAAAGCTTTTTGTCACCCCTTAAGATGTTGCTTATATTTTTAGTTTGGCCTCCCGTTGAATTCAATGGGGTTCGGGTACTTTCGGCGAACGTCTAAAGGTTCGCTCATCTCTAGTAGGCAGACCTTCCAAGACGTAACTAGAAAGGAGCTCCCTGTGAAGAGCACCTATGCGCAGGTTCACCTTATGTACTACTTGTGTAAAATTTCCCTAACCGAAAGGTGCAGTCAATTGCAAATATGCGGATGGGCTTTGCCAGAGTACTACATGAAAGACCAAAGTCCCGTGCCAAATGATCCCACCTCACAATCCAAGAGGATAGATATTTTCTCAGTTTTCATACCAATAACCACCTTTACTGGTAAAAAAAACTGAGATACATATGCAAAAAAGATATATACACCCAGGTTGTTATCCTCCACACAACCTGCGGTTAGAAGTTTTCCAATGGCTTTTTGTGCTTTGGCAAAGGACAGACTGCAATGAAGTGCCGGCACGGTGGCTCAGTGGTTAGCGCTGCAGTCTTGCAGCTGGGTTCCTGGGTTCGAATCCCACCAAGGTCAACATCTACAAGGAGTTTGTATGTTCTCCCCGTGTTTACGTGGGTTTCCTCCAGGTACTACGGTTTCCTCTCACATTCTAAAGACATACCAATAGGGAATTTAGATTGCGAGCCCCATCGGGGACAGTGATGGTAATGTGTGCAAACTGTAAAGTGCTGCAGAATATGTTAGCGCTATATGAAAATAAAGATTATTATTATTTATTGACCACAGAAAAACACAACCCTGTTTTGCGGCAAAGCGCAAGAGACTACTACCGAGGGGAGGCTCCTCCTAACTGCTTCTGTTCTTCACAGCACACAGGGAGAACCATGGTTTAAGGGAGTTCTATGGGGAGTGGAGTCACAACAGGTCTATCCCTGAGTTGTCTATCTAAGCATATAGCCAAATCCTTGGCGGCCTCCAAAGACTCAGGAGTTTTGTAAAGCACTAGTGCATCCTTTAATCTTTCAGACAAGCCCTGACAAAACTGACTTGTAAGAGCAGGATCATTCCACCAGGTGTCAGTGGCCCATCTACGGAACTCTGAGCAGAATTTCTTTGCTGGCCGGTCTCCCAGCTGAAGCTTAAGTATCTTACACTCAGCAAGGGTGACATGGTCTGGTTTATCATACATGAGGCGTAGAGCCTCAAAAAAAAATCAACTGACTGGAGTTCCTGACTGATGGAAATGAGAAGGCCCAGGATTGAGGATCTTCTTGAAAGAGAGAAATAACAATCCCAACCCATTGCTCCTCACTCCCAGATGAACGAGGACAAAACCTAAAATAAAGCTCACAGGCTTCACATAATACAACAAATGTAACCCATCCCCCAGAAAACCTATCCAGGAGGACCAGCTTAGGTTCCAGTTCAGCCAGACTGCTTGCCAAACCAACGGTCTGTTGCTCTGAGACCCTAGATGCAGGCCTGACAGCTCAAGCGAAAGACCCTGCAATTGTTAGAAAAGGACTGCAATAGGATCCATACTAAGATGCAAAATCTGGAGCGATAAAAATGCCACACTGTGACATTCTCCAGTAAGGAAGGGGGGGCCTCAAAATGTTGATAGAATTAGGACCCTAACTATCCCTGTCCCAGTGGTACTCTTGTAGGTAAAGAGGCCTGAGTCTCCGACCTTACTATGCTCCTGTTCAATCTGGATCTGTCTCCTCCCCGACCACATGAGACATGGGACAAAAAAGGTAAAAAAGACACAAACACAAAATAGGGATAACAGAAAACTTCTATAATACAAAAGCACTAACCAACAATAGGGAGGAGGATAAAGAGGAACAGGGATGTTGTTGCTGTTTTTGTTCTTACCCAAAGTCAGATATGACAGATCATCAGTGAGGCTGAATTAAGAGATTAGGTCCGCAAATAGCGAGCAATCAGAGACAAGCATGTACTCTGGTTGTGAGCAAGTAACTTTTCCGTTTATTCACAGAAGAATGCAGTATTTTATACCATTTACAGCATTGTAACTCAATGTAACTCATGTAGCCCCCGTTACCCAGGTCATGATGATTTTATTTACCGTGTACTCAACATTGCATATGAGTTAAGAAGTATAAAATCCTTGAATTAGAGACTATAAGGCTACTACAGCATAAAAACAAATTCTAGCAAAATAAGAAAAACATTAACCCTTCTATATCAGGGACAACAAGGAGATAAACACTCACGTACTACAGCAAACAACTGAATACTACAACAACTCTTATCCAACCACAAAGCACAGGCAGACAAATCTTTCACTGGCAGTGAAAAGAAGGTCTGACCAGTTTTTATAGGAAGAGATAATGGCCAGATGAGAAGCAGCTGAAATGCAGCTGCATGTTTCTGACCAGCATAGAAAGGGTCGTTAACCTCCTTAGCACCAGAGGAAACTAAATCCATTTGATATGGGACACAAATCATACCATCTCTAAAGAAGACCTGCAATTCATTACCTGATGTGACTGTCTAACTCAAGGTCTTCCAGGGGGCATGACATCCTTGTGACATCAAATTTCTCTTTTATAGTGAATGTTTTATTGTCAGTCCTTAATGTGGACTAAAAGTGTGACACCATTGTTCTCAGCAGCGACCGGGGAGTCAAACATGATACCATGGGTCTTCCCCATGCTGTTATCCTTCCATTCAGCACTTTTTATATCCATTTCAACATGTTCCCTGCCCCCCAGACTTCCTTGTATGATGCTCAGATTTGCTATTGAGTCCCATTATAGTCTTACTCAAAATGAGCATCCAAGCATTACAGATTGCTCAGTTCGAGTAACGAGCATCCGAGCATTTTAGTGCTTCCTTATCCCTATATTTTACCCAACAATCTTTTTATCCCTATGCTTGAAGTTTGATAAACGAAAATAACAAAATGTAATAGTAATTAGTATTTGATAAAAATAAAAGAGTTCGACAGGAACACTTTACCACTCTTTTTTTGTGACCAAATATTCTCCTGTTTATTTAAACTATTTCTTCTACAATTGTGTAGAATAAGAAAGAATGTCAGCAATGGTGCAATTAGTCTTTCCTAACAGATAATGCAGAGCCTTTTTTGCTAGGTTCAGTGGAGGGCTTAAGAAATAATTTTCAATGAAACATCAGGGTGGAAATAAAAAGGAAATCAATTCAGCTTAATTCCTGGTGTTACCTTTGTAGTGCCCAGAACAGTTTTTATATTTTTTTCCCCGAGAACAAAATTAACAAGCTATTTCTAAATGAAAAGAAAATAAATCAAATATCTAACTAGATAAATTTTGTACCCATAGAGCCATAAATAGTATCTGTTTTTGTTTGGAGACCTACAAATCATTGTAAAAAGTTTCATGCTGTTACTTAAAAGACTCTGCAGTCACCCTTTTTTCTTTTTCTATTGCAACTATTTTCTGTTTGTAACAAGAATAAGAAATGACTATACACATAGACACACAGTAGCACACAATTATAAATATGTAATTAATTACGTTTAATTGGTCTATTAATAATTTTTATTTATTTCCGTCAATTAATTGTTTTTTTACTTATTTCCCAATGCTTATAAGAAATGTTAAAAGCAAACCAGACAGGCCTAAATGCATCTGCACTAATAATTGGTCAATTAATAATTTTGTTTATTTATTTCCATCAATTAATTGTTTTTTTACTTATTTCCCAATGCTTATAAGAAATATTAAAAACAAATCAGACAGGCTTAAATGCATCTGCACTAATACAGGGTGCAGCGGACCCAAGTAAAATGGCAGCTGCACAGGTGCATAAATACCAAATGAAACAGCCAGCCTACAATCAGGGATTGGCCGTGTGGTACACCAGTGCAGACAAAATAATCTGCATGTGGCAGTGTTCACACAGGGAATGCAGGACTTCTGGTTCACAGCCTCTTAGTAACACCATATAGGGGGGCTGCCCAGTGCCAACTAGAATGCATCCCGTGTGAACAGAGGCCACAAGTTTGTAGAACCATTTGGGCCAAACTGCACCCTGAAATAAATATAAAAAGTGCACAAAAAACATATCAATATATGTAAGGTATTGGTTGATATTAAGGCCTTAATACGGAAGCTGGCAAACTGCGTCAAAGTTCCTTACACTTGCCAGTCCTACTCTAACATGAAAACCTCAAAAAGAGGAAAAAGAAGAAATATTAGCCTTGCTTACAGATAGTGATGGGCAAACCTGAATGGTAAAGTTCGGGACCTGTACTTGACACTTATAGAGAAGAGTGAGCACTAAAATGCTTGGATACTAATTGCTTGAATCAAGCAATTCCTAATATTTGAATGTTCATTTCGAGTAACAAGTATAATGGGAGTCAATGGGAAATCCTAGCATTTTTCCGGTAGACCCTACAAAGTGGTCTGGGGCAGTGAAAATATTTAAATGGATGGAAAAAGCGCTGAATGGAAAGAGAACAGCATGGGGAAGACCCTTAGAAGCATCTCTGACTCCCAGATCGCTGCTGAGAACAATGGTGTCACACTTTTACTCAATTTTAAAACTGTTAAGAAACATTCTTTCATGTAAAATGACTTAATATAAGGCAAAATTTAAAATATATTTTTTAAAAAATACATAATTTAAGTAAACAAAAATTGAATTAAAAAAAAAAAAAAAATGTTTGCTCCACTTTAAGGAGTGACAATAAAACATTCCAAACCAATGAGAAATTGCATTTTACAGGAAAAAAAATGTTAAGAAATATTTTTTTCATGTATAATGACTTGTATATAATGCAAAATTTAAAAAAAGATTTAAATATATATATATATATATATATATATATATATATACAGTATGTATATAATTTAAGTAAATCGAAATTGATTTTTTTTAATTCGAAAATAGGAAATTTCGTATTCTGAAGGAACATGTCCAAAATTTCATTTATTAAGTAACTGCAAAGGGCATAGGGTCTTTTGGAGCACCAAATGCCTATACAATCTTTTCAACAGTGACAGCAAGTTACAAAAAAAGTCTGTATGTCTAGATGGGAAAAGGACCTGCGGTTTTCGGCAAGTTCGGAACAGTGGGAAGATGCTATAAAATACACATACTCCTCCAACATATCCCTGCCCCGTCACAAATCCTTTTATAAGATGCTAACTACATGGTACTTCACTCCAGCTAGATTATGACGCATCAACAGCGACTATTCATCATTATGTTGGAGAGGATGTGGATCCAAAGGAGACCTACCCCATATTTTCTGGACCTGCCCAAAGATTGTAATTTTAAGGAATCAGGTTTCCCTATTTATCAATAATCTCCATAACAAAGATTTCCCTCTCACCCCACAAACAGCCTTGCTCTCCATGGGACTAGAAAACATTCATCCTTCATTGAGACACGTTATTATACATACCCTCCTAATAGTCAAAAATGTGATCGCCATCCACTGGAAGCAACCAGACGCCCCACGAATCTCTGACGTTGTCGACAGATTACACATGCACAACTCATTCGATCTAAAATTTGCTAAAATCAACAGCTGCATAAATAAATATTAGAAGAAATGGAACCACTGGAGCTCAAAATTTTCTAAACTTTGAACACAAGCCTAATCCTCTTTACAGGCTCTAACTACCTCAGGACTTATCACCCAACTTTATTTTATTTTAGTAACTTTCGATATGTTAGTTTATTATTGGTTTAATTTTTAATGTTGACTAAACGTGATTATAAGTGACGCAACCGATGGGTCATTCTTGAAAATAAAGTTTACTACCATTAACTAATAAATGGCCAAAATATAATCATAAGCGATACATGTACAGAATACATAAGGTTGCTGGTTTGGAGTTGTCTACCCTAAATGGAGAGCCCCCACAGGGCCGTGGGCTACTCGGTACCGGGCCGGTCAGGTCCTTTAAAGGGGATGTGTCATGGTGGAAGTGACCCAGTCCGTGGCCCTGGGCGTCCAGTGAAGATGAAAGTTCAATGGGGGGGAAGATGATAGGAAAAAGGTAGGGAAATGGGAATCGTGATGCCACCCGTAATATTCGGCAATGATAGGCGACGCTGTAATGCAGATCCTCTGGGGCAGTGTTAGGGCAGCAGAGATGGTGAAGCTCTCCACGGGAAGAGCTGTGTCCCGGGGCAAGATGGAAATCAGTTGAGACGGTGATGGTGATGGTGCGAGCGGTGCAGAACAGGCGAGATGCAAATGGCATGAAGGACACAGTTGGGTGCAGTTTCAGGGTCTTTACTCACAATTCCTACACAAGATAGCCCACTTGGTACTGTGTCCTCCATGGGGAGGGATCCAGCAAACTCCCAGGCAATTCGGAGACACCTTTTCAGGACTCCCCTTGATGTTCACCTTTCTAGGCCGTGTCTCTGCACTGAACTCTTCTTTCTCTTCTGCCCTGCGCCTTCACATGCAGAGTCCCAAGCCGGCAGCCACGGATATGACTGGGCGACGTGGGTCAGGCCCCGGGATACTCTATAGCTACCTTTTTGGGAAAAAAAACCCAAAAAGAGTATTCAGCTCACCATTAGATGAATTCCTGTGGCTTTGGGTGTGGCTCCAGGATAGTACTCGGAAAAAGCGGATGTGGTAATCAAACAAAAAAGTTCCAGCAACAAACAACCAAATCAGATTGTTGAATAGACGTTAAAACTTAATCTTTATTGCAATGTCTTTAAAAACATGCTGTTAAAATTGTAAATCCAGGGGTGCCACATAAACCCCACCCATCCCACCCCTCTTCCCTTCCATCCCACCCATCCCACCCCTCTTCCCTTCCATCACCCATCCCACCCCTCTTCCCTTCCATCACCCCTTCTCCAATGACCCTTTCCATTTCCCTTCTACTTAAAACATCTCAGAGAATAGATGTAAAGAGAAAACGTCAATATGCTCTGTAAAGTTAATTTGTTAATTTGTTAACTGTTAAAATATACAAAATGTTAACAAAAATGTTGGTAAAAGAAAATAGGAAATTTCAGTTGAATCTATGAAGGAAGTGAGGACTGCCAAAAGTTAAGCACTCAGAGGGACTCAGATACACCCTCTTTTAGACATAAAGAAGGGCCTCATAGACTTTCTGTTCGAATTGTCATGTATTGGTACTCCTAGATTCTTAAAGGCTATGCAATTTTGAGGGTTATATATCAAGGAAATGTACTCCAGACCACGGACTAGTCTATGGGTGAGTAATATACTGATACATTTTATAACACGTTTTTTGAGGGTTATATACCAATAAAATGTACTACAGAACACGGAATGGTCTATGGCGTTTGAAGAAGTCTAAGCGAAACGTGTGTTGGGGCGACGGGGACAGCTTGTTAGCGTGCTGCCGCATTACAATCTGTAAGATTACCCCTTTTATGCTCTATTCATCCATAGCTTTTCGCTAATTAGCACACCGCACTTTATGTCTCCTATGTTGCTTATTGAGGGTGGGTTTCCTTGCACTGTCATTTATATACATATTTATTAAATTCTATTTTATATTGAGGCCATATCTTATCTGCATTGTGGTAGTTATACCTATATACTCATTTGCACTTTGCACTTTTTCTGGCTGTGTGCTATTGATTACTTACTATGGGGTAATGTGATAATATGCCAACTTACAGGCATATTGTATGAATTATACACTGTGTAATTTATTGGCAACGCTCTGTCCCTGTGTCTGATTTAGCATCCAGTAGTTTGAGTTTTTGATTCTCTTCATTGTTTATGTATATTTAACAAAGTTATTAGGATTATACTCTTCGGTGGTGGTTTATTCACTTCCCCTTCTTAGTGTTTCAATATTATTGAGCTTTTTGTCCTTTACATTTAAACTGGGAATTTTTGTGTTAAGTGTTCGATAAGAGTATGTGCAGGAAAAATGCAGCTGCATTTTTGGTGCGCTCTTGAGGTGATTTTGGTGCTTTTTTGCCCTGTGTTTTTGGTTGATTTGAGTGAATTCAATAGTGAAAAATGTTGTGCAAAAACGCACAGAGAATTGTCATGCTGCAGATTATTTTCTGCATCAAATTTGCACATCAAAAATACTTAACGTGTGCATGACACTTTAGACTTCTCATTCACTTTGCACTCATTAGCTTTTACTTCAGGTTTTGTCACAAATCTGCACCGAAAAAACGCACACAAAATGCAACGTATGCAAACAGCCTAAATTTTGAACAAATTTTTTGAGACTTATATAGCAACGAAATCTACCCAAGAATATGTAAAAGTCTATGGATGAGCAATATATTATACTGATACATTTGTGAACACGTTTCTTGAGGGTTATATACAAACGAAATGTATTTCAAACCATGGATTTGTCTATGGATGAGCATTGTAATACCAATAAGGGTATGTGCACATGGTGATTAAAATTTCTGCACCATTCCTGCATTGGTAGGAAAAATGCAGCCTCAAAAATGCTTTTTTTGGTGCGTTTTTGGCACATTTTTGCCCTGTGTTTTCGTTTGATTTTAGTGAGTCAATAGTAAAAAATGCAGGGCAAAAATTCATAGAAAATCGACATGTTGCAGAATATTTTGTGCACAAAATCTGCACATAAAATACTTAATGTGTGCATGACACTTTAGGTTTCTCATTCACTTTGCTGTCATCAGGTTTTGCCACAAATCTGTGACAAAAAAAGAGACAAAAATGCACTCATCCTGCAATGTGTGCACACAATCCTAAAATTTTTAACAAGTTTTTGGCTTTTATAGCAACAAAATCTACCCAAGAAGATGTAATACCCTATGGGTAAACAATGTTGCAATAAATTTGAAACAAGTTTTTGGAGGCTTATATAGCAACTACATGTACCGAAGAAGATGTAATACCCTATGGTGAGCAATACAATGCTGATAAAATTTTGAACAGGTTTATTGAGGGTTCTATACTAACAAAATGTTTTCCAAACCATGGAAAACCCTATGGGTGAGCTATTATGGACTGACCTGAGTTGGAGTAGTGGTATTGCAACCAATAGGGACAGTAGCGACAGGTAGTGTAGTCAGGAATAGCCAAGGAGTTGGTACATGGAAGCAGCAAAGCAGTTTAAAGAAACAGCAGGTATCATAGTCAGGAATAGTCAGGGAGTCGGTACACAAAAGCAGCACTGCAGTTTAAATGAGCAGAAGGTTGCATAGTCAGGAATAGCCAGGGGCATGTACATGGAAGCAGCAATATACTCATAGAATGAAGGAACAGGTGAAAGGAAGAAGAAAGGCTGGTAGCTCCATAATCTCACAAGGAAGGAAGTGCAATGCCAGGCTTAAGTAGGGTGTTCAATTAGGGTGGAGACAATCAGGAACTCAGGGTGGAGACAATCAGAAACAACACAAGTGTGTGTATCTGGGTTAGCAAGGAACTGTCCAGTGAGCTCAATAGCTCAGAGGGAAGAGCTGGTGCACAAGAACTGTTGGGTTCGAATCCTAACATGAACAATATAATAGCAATAACATTTTGAACAATTTTTTGAGGCTAATATAGCAATGAAATGTACTCCAGACCAAGTAATAGTCTATGGTTGATCAATATAAAACCGATAACATTTTGAAAAAGTTTGTGGATGGTTATATACCAATGAAATTTACCCAAGAAAACATAATACTGTATGGCTAAGATGTGTAGCTCAGCACAATGTTTAAATGTTCTTCTTGAGTCTTATATATCACAAAAATATAACCAAGAACACAAAATACTGTATGAGTAAGAAATTTGAAGAAACAAGTAAATTTTCAAATACTTTTTTCTACTGTTATATAATACAAAAATGTGCATAAAGCATGTAATAGAGTATGAATAAATAATCTAATCCTGAACAATTTTTCTTTGCTTTTTGCATGTTTTACATACCCCTCTAATGAAAGAATAACCATGTAAAACTGCATGGATGAGTTATATGAGTTATATTAATAACATTTTGAAAGTGTAGTTGATGTACTTATACAGCCATAAAGGCTTTGCAGAAAGTGCAAAGCCAGACAGAAAATATGATTAGGGTCATTCATAAACCCCTGAAAGGCAACAACTGGCTGGCCTCATTAAAATCTTGACTACTACAAACACTTTATGTGCTGCTGTCATCTGGTGGTGTGGAAAAGTGTGGGCCAATATATGCTCTTTTCATTTTAATAAGATTGAGACTGTCTGCATTCTCTGTTGACAGGAGAAAGCGCATGTCTGTTATGACCAACCCGGTGGCACTAAAAAACAGCTCAGACAAGATGCTAGTAGCAGGGCAGCACAACACGTCCAAGGCACAGAGGGACAAGTCGTGCCAGGTGTCCAGCTTTGAGACTCAATAGTTGAAAGTCATAGCGGAACTAGGGAATACACTAGTTTGGTCGGCAAGGTATACCTGGTCATCAGGCCCTAGACGCTGGGCTGGTGTCATGAAATTTTCCCACATCTTTAACATTTTAACCTTGCCTCTGCTGTGTGCCTCCTTAGCCTATTCTCCATGATTAGTTGAGAAAGATTTCTCCCTGCCGCTAGAGTTGTCTGATGGGAATTTCTTCAACATATTTTCCATAATGGCCTTCTGGTATAGCACCATTTTTGAAGACCTCTCCAACTCAGGAAGAAGCGCTGTAAAGTTCTCCATGTAATGTGGGTCTAGCAGGGTGAACAACCAGTACTCTTTATTTTGCTCAGATGAAAATAATTAATGTCAGGGTCATGGAAAAGTTGGCCATATGTGTCAAGCTCCGTACAGCCAACACTTCCCTGTCTCCACTATGATGTGGACTCTCCATCTCCTCCTCCCACACTTCCTCTTCATTCCCATTTTCAGCCCATCCACACAGGAGTGACGGGATGAAGATTGTGTGGCTACTAGCCTCTGTTGCACTAGCCACCAGCTCCTGTTCCTTCTCCGCATCCACCTCCTCATTGCTACCCAATCCACACTGAGATTAGATGAGGCTGGGCACAATATCTCTCTGTTATGTCTTCCTCCATCCCCACGTGGTCCACATGCAAAGCTTCATGTCTAATAATGAGCAGCGACTGTTTAAATAGGCATAGAAATGGGATTGTTGAACTGACTATGGCTTCATCGCCGCTCACCATCTTTGTGTAGTTCTCAAAATCTTGGACAACCAAAGAAATTACAGAGATGTATGCCCATACTTCATTTGTTTTGTGCGGCGGCAGTCAAGGATACCAGCGAGCGTGTTGGAGCTGTCACTCAACCACTAGCCTTTTCTGCTCACAAAGTCTTGCCAGCATGTGCAGTGTGGAGTTCCAGGTCATGGTAATGTTGCACACCAGTCAGAGATCTGAGAGTTGCATGCACTGCTGGAGCACTGCCAGAGAGTCATCAGCTGTAGCCGACTTGCAGAAATCGGCGTTGACATGGCGCACCTTGTCAGATTATCTGGCAAATCTGGACATATTTTCTGAAACTACTGAACAAATAAGTTTAGAACATGTGCCAAGCATGGTACATGTGTGAGCTTGCCAAGATTCACTGTTAGGAACGGCAGAACGCACTAAATAAAAATAGAAATAAAGTGCGTTCGCAGCTCGGGGTCCACCATGCAGTAGGTGAAATAACCGCTGCTAGGTGGTGGCAGGAGCAATATGGCGGAATTGCACACAGGGTTAAACTCCACCCAGGTGTGCAGAGCAATCTCAGTTAAACTCACGGAGATGCCAAAAGTACAAACACAAATAACTGAGCCTGTCATAGTCACAGAACTCAGTAAAAAACACACACGGTATACGGTCACAGGAGTAGCCCAAGACGGCGGCACTACGTCCGTCTAGACCTACCGTGTGTGCGGCGTTGCAACTGCAAACGCAAAGGAGGCTGCTACTGCAGCGCGACGTGGACACTGCCGCCAAACGACAAAGGCAAGGCGCAAGCGCAATGTCGGACGCTAGCAGCTGTGCGAGTTGAAGCAGAGGAGCGCTGGCACTGAAACTAACTCAGTCCCTATTCACATGCATAATATCAGAGGGAAGGGGTTTCAAATGAGTCAGTCACCAGAATCATGCATCCGTCCTCATACACACAGCAGCAAGTATGACTATACTAGCGCATGGCGGAATAGCCATGCACGCCTTTTATAGTAGCCGGGACCGTCTGCACGCTTCCAGATCTCTGAGATGGACCAGCGAGAACTGGAGCGGGACCTGAGCACATGACTCCTGATCTCCAATGGGAGATCGTCCCATGAGCATGCCCAGTAAGAGGACAGAAGGACTTAGCCTCAGGAGAGATTTGCTGCAAGGCAATCTCCTCTGCAATCTCCTCTGCAGTGGCAAAATAGGAGGAGAGTGCAGAATGTGAGGATCTGGATCCCTGCTGAGTAAACGCAGGAATCCAACTCCTAACATTACCCCTCCTCCTAGGGCCCCCCTCCCTGAGCCTTACGATCCACCAAGTTATGCCTGTAAGAGGTATAGGCCTCAGACTCGACCGCAGGCAAGTCTGATGTCCCAATAGGTGACAGAGAGACCCGGGACACGCGGAAGGCCTCAGGGGTGGCAAGATCGCCAGGTCTGAAAAGGGACCCATGGGAGACAGCAGAAGCGGAAGTTAAAGTGGAATGCCACCGTGTGTCGCCAGGCGTCTCCGCTCTTTGATTAAGGAGGCTATTCCGAGCACAAAAGGCGCAGGCCCGAATATATTTTTTAACATCCTGAGCCCTGTGCGGCCACCAGTAAGACCCTTCCAGGAGTTTTGTGGTCTGCATATAGCCGCAGTGACCACCCCTCCTGGACGTGTGTGTCCAAGCAAGAACCTTTGGCCGAAGGTGGGGAGGAACTAGGGTCTTACCCGGCGGTGCAGAATCTGGCCGTTGCGGGGCACAGTTGTTCTGAGAACCCGCGTGTTGACAAATAAGGCCGCGACTGGTGTCTTGTGCCGGACACACCTGAAGAACGGCGCGAGACACCTCCATGGGCTCTGACGGTGGAACTTCTGGCTCGGGTAGTTCCAGAGGCTAAAAAAAATTGGGAGCCGGAGTAACCTTCCGTTTGGATTGAGCATGCTCCGAAAACCGGAGGTCGATGTGGGTGGAAATGGCAATCAGCTCTTCCAAACTGGCAGAACCTCTCTAGTGGAGAGAGCATCTTTTACGTGCTCCGCCAAACCTCTCCAAAACACAGGGATGAGGGCTTTATCAGACCACTCCAACTCGGAAGCCAGGTAACTGTCGGCGTGGGAGAGGACGTGGACATACGAGAAACCGCGTCTGTGATTGCCTTTACAGCAGCTTCGGTGGATTGTGCAGTGGAGAGAGCCCTCTCAAGAGTGGCCAGCCGGCCCTCAAGCTGCTGAATACACTGTAAGAGTTGCTGCTGTTCTGCCATCACTAGCCAGACCCTGGTGCTAGTATAATGTTAGGAACGGCGGAACGCACTAAATAAAAATATAAATAAAGTGCGTTCGCCGCTTGGGGTCCACCGTGCAGTAGGTGAAATAACCTCTGCTAGGTGGTGGCAGGAGCAATATGGCAGAATTGCACACGGGGTTAAACTCCAGCCAGGTGTGCAGAGCAATCTCAGTTAAACTCACGGAGATGCCAAAAGTACAAACACAAATAACTGAGCCTGTCGTAGTCACAGAACTCAGTAAAACATGCACACACGGTATACGGTCACAGGAGTAGCCCAAGGCGGCGGCACTACGTCCGTCTAGACCTGCCGTGTGCGCAGCATTGCAACTGCAAGCACAAAGGAGGCTGCTACTGCAGCACGGCGTGGACACTGCCGCCAAATGACAAAGGCAAGGCACAAGCACAATGTCGGACGCTAGCAGCTGTGCCAGTTGAAGCAGAGGAGCGCTGGCGCTGAAACTAACTCAGTCCCTATTCACATGCGTAATATCAGAGGGAAGGGGTTTCAAATGAGTCAGTCACCAGATTCATGCATCCGTCCTCATACACACAGCAGCAAGTATGACTATACTAGCGCATGGCGCAACAGCCATGCGCGCCTTTTGTAGTAGCTGGGACCTTCTGCACGCTTCCAGATCTCTGAGATGGACCAATGAGAACTGGAGCGGGACCAGAGCACATGACTCCCGTCCCATGAGCATGCCCAGTAAGAGGACAGAAGGACTTAGCCTCAGGAGAGATTTGCTGCAAGGCAATCTCTTCTGCAGTGGCAAAATAGGAGGAGAGTGCAGAATGTGAGGATCTGGATCCCTGCTGAGTAAACGCAGGAATACGACTCCTAACATTCACAGCCACCACCAGGTTATGGCCATTATCACACACGACAATGCCCGGTTGGAGATTCAGCGTCAAAAACCCACAGATCTGTCTGCTTCCTTTAAGTAACTATGACAAGGTGTGTGGTTTGTCTCCAAGATCAATTAGCTTCAGCAGAGTCTGCTGCTGCTTTGCTGAGAAAGTGCTGCAAAGCTTCCAGTTTCTGGCTGATTTGGATGATGTGCTCTTGAATACAAAATTGAACATGAAGGATGAGAAGGAGCAGAAGAGAATGCAGGAACTGCTGTAGTAGGTTGAGGAAACCCTAATAGAAGTAGGGCCAGCAATCCTCTGCATCGGGAGCACATGTACCGTGCCAAGGTGTAACTCAGCCTCCACAATGTTCACCTAGGGTGCCATCAGGGAAATGTAGCATCCCCAGCCACAAGTGTTTGTCCATGTGTCGAATGTTAAATGAACAATGCCAGTAAGTGCTTTGGTAAGGGCACGATGATGTTCCTGAGCACGTGCTGGTACAAAGTGAGTTTGCCACACCGGGAGAAAAAGTGGCAGATGGGGACTGAGGGACGTCTGATACAATGAGTAGGTGGAAATCCTCTATTTCTACCAGCCTAAATGGCAACATTTCCATGGCAAGCAGCCAAGAAATGTGCTCATTTAGCATTTGGGTCTGTGGGTTGGTGGCTGGGGGCTTTCTTTTTTGTTCTAAGGCCTGGGGTAGGGACAGCTGAATGCTGGGCTGGGATAAGGATTTGTAAGCTGTACCGTAGCCCCGGGAGCACACCACCGGATATCCAGCACAGATACTACATTTATCCAATGCATCCCACCGCAGTATTTGGCAGAGCCACTCTTTTTGCCTTAGCACGCCGAGGGACACTCCTCACAGATACCCTTGATAAAGGCAATGATGCCAAAACATTGGGGATGGACTTTTGTCTGTGTATCCTATTTTGTCTGCTGTAAATTGAAATTGGATATTATCTCGTAACAGAATTTCCTTGTGATTCTTGGGGGCCAAAAGTCACCATTCTACAGTATCATCATCATCTTCCTTCTTATTCAAACTTTGCATTGCCCACCGTCAAGTTCTTGTGGCTGTGGTTGCTCTAAATTTTGTGCATAACTATACAGCATGTCATCCTGTCCTTCTAGGAGTAGGTTGAGAAGCCACAATCAAGAAATGTTGTGGTAAACATCTTTTCAATGTTTCCTAGTGTGAGATCGCTAATCTTCTGGGACTCAACATGGTGGGACGAAGGAGGATTAGGCTGGTGTCACACACAACGAATAAAAAATCGGTCCGATTTTAACGGTACGAAATTGCACAAAGAATTCTTGTCCAGGGATCCGTCTGTCATCCCATTTTCCGGCGAGGAACCGATCTTATTCGCATCTAAGTATCAAATTGACATCCAATGCCAATGCCTGATGCTCTTTCCTGTTGACCTGGAGAAGTCTTGTGATTTAATCGCAAGTCACACGTGTGGTGCGTTTTCAATGCGATTTTTAATCGCATCCATAGATTTGCATTGGCGAATCCGATCCGAAAATCGGTGACAATCACAGCATGCTGCGATTGTCTCGGTCCGAGGAACGGATCCGATAAAAAAAGCATGATGGGAGCAGCACCATAGAATAACATAGGGACGACTGCAATGCGATTTTTTATCGCATAGCATTCATCCGATTTAATCACTAGTGTGACTCCGGCCTTAGAGTGAGGATTAAGTGATCCAGAGTTCAGGCTGCTGAGACTGGACTGTGTGTAAGACTGCGTGGTGCTGCTAAGCATACTGGAAACATCTGCTATCCACCCGACCACCTATTTGCACTTCTCTGGCTTCAGAAGTGTTGTATCATGCCTCCCTGAAAAGTGGGACAGGAACCTATGTGTCATGGATGGGCGTGTTTCTTGTCCCCAGCATCTACGTGCACCATCATCAGCACTTCCACTTCCCAGTCCCTTAATGAACTCCTTGCGCATTTTGTAATTGCTAGGTCTCTTAAAATGGTCACCTGCAGCAATTAAAGTGGTTTTTGCAAGTTTACTCCACCATGTGTAATGTAACAAAAGAATGCAAGTTCTTTTGTTGATAATCAAATTGATAATCAAATTCAATTAAAAAAAGTTTCAATGCGTTTTCTCAGTTTTAGAGATCACAGAAATGTTCACAGACCACGTAACACTGTATGTCTGTATGCTTGCAACATTTTTAAAAGATATTTTTCAGTTTTAAAGATCACAGAAATGTTCTCAAAGTGACACTGTATGTCTGAGTAATGGAAGCAAAGCCTACAACATTTCTAAAAGCTTTTGTTCACTTTTAGAGATCACAGAAATTTTCACAGACCACAGAACACTGTATTTCTGAGAAATGGAGGTCTACAACATTTTTAAAAGCTTTTCTTCACTTTTAGAGATCACAGAAATGTTCACAGATGACAAAACACTGTATGCCTGAGAAATGAAAGCATACAACATTTTTAAAAGCTTTTATTCTCTTTTAGAGATCACAGAAATACTAACAGACCATGCAACACTGTATGTCTGTGAAATGGAAGCCTACAAATTTTTTAAAAGGTTTTTGACACTTTTAGAGATCATAGAAGTATTCACGGACAAAATAACACTGAAGGTCTGAGAAATGGAAGCCTACAAAATGTTTAAAAACTTTTGTTCACTCTAGGCTACTTTCACACTTGCGTTTTTTTGCTGCGCTTTTTTTGCGCACACAAACGCATGAAGAAAACGCATCATGTGTTTGTGTGCTTTTTTTGCGGGTTTTGGTGCATTTTAAAAAAAAACGCATGCGTTTTTTTGCGCTAAAAAGCAGCGCAAAAAAACGCAAGTGTGAAACCAGCCTAAGAGATCACAGAAATATTCACAAATTAACATTGTATGTCTGCAAAATAGAGGCCTATAAAATTTTTCAAAGCTTTTTTGCAGTTTTGTAGATTACAAAAATGTTCACAAATAACATAACACTTTATGTCTGGGAAATAGAGGCCTACAACATTTTAAAAGCTTTTATTCACATTTAGAGATCACAGAAATTTACTCCACACCACGGAATTGTGTATGGCTGAGAAATGTAGCCCAAGAAAATGTTTAGACGATTTTTGGGTGAGTTATTTATAAAAAGATTGCATCAAAGCACATAATACTTGATAGATCAAAATTAGTGATGAATGAATACATTCAGCACTATTGATTACTCACACGAATGGTAAGCTATTTGGGCTATTCATTATTCAGTGACTAAATAGCTATTCATCTCGGTATGATGCTGTAAGGCCAGCCAATCACAGTAATGCCACAACAAAAATGGAGACGGCATTCCTGTGATTGACAAGCAAGCATAGCATGTTCATTGGCTGCAATTAAAGCACAAAACATTCTGGGCGAGATACTGGCTTCATTGGTTTTCATTGGCTGTAAGCCATAATCATCAACACTAACAGAAATAAACACTTGAAATAGATCACGCTGTTTGTAGTGACTCTATATAATATATTAGTTTCACTTTTTGTATTGAAGAACTGAAATAAATTAACTTTTTGATAATATTCTTATGTTGTGAGAGGCACCTGTATGTACATGTATATATGTAACATAGATAGATAAAAAAAATCCAGCAATTCAGCAGCCACGTAGTGTAAAATTACAGCAGGAACTAACAGGATATAATAGATGGATTACATACAATATATACACATAGAATAGGTAGACATATAGATGTCAGTGACAAATTCAATTAGTACAGTGTGTGTGCAGCTTACTGTACATGTATTTAATTAATCAAAGATTATTTTTCTGAAAAAAAATGGCATGGGCTCCTGCATAATTTTTGTAACCAGCAGAGGGAAATCTGATGGTTGGGGCAGATGTTTATAGCCTAGGAAGGGGGTAATACCGCTTCCCAGGCTATTAATATCAGCTCACAACTATATACTTAGCTTTTACTGGCTATTAAAATGGGGGACCCTAAAAAAATGATGTAGGATCCCCCTATAATTAATAGCCAGCAAAGGCTATGCAGATGGCTGCGGGCTGATATTAATAGCCTAGGAAGGGGCTATGGATACTGGCCCCTCCAGGCTAAAAACATCAGCACTCAGCTACCCCAGAAAAGGCACATCTCTAAGATGTGCCAATTCTGGCAGTTAGCCTTGCTCTTCCCACTTACCCTGTAGCGGTGGCAAGTGATGTGATAGTTGGGGGGTTGATGTCACCTTTGTATTGTCAGGTGACATCAAGCCCCGAGGTTAATAATGGAGAGGCGTCAATAAAACACCCCCATTACTAACCCCATAGTCATATTGTATGAAAACACAAACACCCAGAAAAAGTCCTTTAATTGAAAGAATGACACAGACTCCTTTAATAATCTTAATTAAACCATACTTACAACCTCACCCATTCCCCCGATGCCCTTGTCATCTGCAAAAAAGTTAAAAATCAACAATATTGCTCACCATTCTGCAGGAATGATGATAAACCATTTGTTCCATGACAGGTCTAGCTCTGCTACGTCTAGTTGGCAGGTTGCATGGTTGCATGATGCGACCATACAGCCTGCCATCCAGCAGAGACACTGAGCAGCATCTGCTACTAGGGCTGTGGAGTCGGAGTCGTGGAGTCGGAGTCGGTGCTCATTTTGGTGGAGTCGGAGTCGGAGTTGGAGTCGGTATAAAATGGACCGACTCCGACTCCTAAAATATATAATAAATTGGGTACAGTAATTCAATGCAGGATGTGCTGAATATTTTTTCATAGGAGTTTGGGAAAGTTATGAAATGTCCTATAAATGGCTGTTCTATTCCTGATCTAAGGCTACATTCACACACAGCGTTTTTCCTGTGTTTTTTGAGGATACGTTTTTCAGCTGCAAAAGCTGATCATCTTTTTAAAAAACCGCATCACCTGAAAGGTTTTAGAGCTCATAGATAATGTTTTCAATAGCAAAAGCAGATTAGAAATCTGCTCTATCTATCCATTTATCCATATCTGTCTATCCATATCGTATCTGTACCAAAAAGAATGAAAACCGGGTAGTACACCAATATATATTCTGTTCTATCTAAATATCTTGATTATTGGATCATAGAAATGATTAAATGTCTGAGGTTCACATTGTACTACAATAAATTTTTCACTTAAATATAAGCAATATGTGTGGGAGTCGGAGTCGGAGTCGTGGAGTCGGAGTCGGAGTTGGAGTCGGAGTCGGTGTAAGGGAAATTGAGGAGTCGGAGTCGGAGTCGGAGTCGCAGGTTTGGCTTACCGACTCCACAGCCCTGCTACTGCTCCCCAGTATCTCGTGGTGAACTTGAAGGACCTGTCTGACGTCACCTTGAGCATGAGAAAGTTCTCACACTCCCGGTGCCTACAGAAAGGTCCGGGGAGTTCATAGTCAATGAACTCACTTCACCTATCTAACATTAATGCAAATGTACTACTCTAGTTACATGCAGCACTATTTTGCATTTTTTTAAAAAAAACAGGCCACATATTTGACAGTGTGGTATCTCCGTGCCAGGCCTCATATATCTGTGTGCTCCAAGTTTGGCCACTTTTGGCCGGTATTCCAGTGGTTTCCTGTGTGTCACTCTAGTTAAATACAACACTATTTAGCATAAAAAAGAAAAAAATACAGGCCACATTTTTAGCAGTGTGGTATCTCAGTGCCAGCTCATATATCTGTGTGCTCCAGGTTTGGCCATTTTAGGCCAGTATTCCAGTGTTTTCCTGTGTGTCACTCTAGTTATATCGAGCACTTTTTTGCCTTTTTATTTTAAAAAATACAGGCCACACATTTGGCAGTGTGGTATCTCTGTGCCAGGACTCATATATCTGCTTGCTCCAAGTTTGGCCATTTTAGGCCGGTATTTCAGTGTTTTCCTGTCTGTCACTGTAGTTATATACAGCACTATTTTGCCTTTTTAAGAAAAAAATGGCACATATTTGGCAGTGTGGTATCTCCGTGATAGGCCTCATTTGTCTGTGGAAAAAACTGGGCCATTTTAGGCCTACATATTCTAGTGTTTTTGCAATCTGTTACCGTACTTATTGACACAAATTTGATAAGCAAAAAAACATTTTTAACTACAGTTCAGATAGGTTAAAGTGTGGTTTTCCCACACACATATCTTATACAAGTTCGCTCCCAATTCAGCCATTTGTACTGAATGTGTATAATATTCTAGTCCATTTACAATGTGCAAAGCGTGTAGCAAGGGATGGGGAAATGGACGTGATGGTGATGGTGCATGCCGAGGCCCTGGGCAAGCTGAAATTGGGCCACCAAAATCACCCACATCTTCTCACTGGACCTTAGTGTCCGAAGTCCTAGGGGACCGCAGCAAGACAGCACTATTGATGCCAGAACAGTGTGAAAAGTTTGTTGGTTGGATAGCGGATAATACTTCCAGTTACTTATCCACCACCACCAGCAACCTGTCTTCCACACGGCCAAGTCACAGTAGCCGTAAATTGGGACCGCATATTCCTCACCCTGATCCTCCTTCCTCCCACCATGCTGAGTGCCCTGAGACAATTGATCACACACTCGGACACTCGGAAGAGCTGTTCAGTTTTCCAATTGTAGATTCGTACCTCTCACCTGGTTCACTTGAAGCGGCGAAAGATGAGATTCCATGTAGCGATGCACAAATTTTTGAGCAGTCATGGTCACAAGAGGTGGGCGATGATGAGACACAATTGCCGGCAAGTCAGGAGGAGGACGAGGGTGCGGAAGTGGAAGATGAGGTGGTGGATGATATAGTAACTGAGCCAACCTGGCAGAAGGACATGCAGATTGAGGACAGCAGCACACAGGGGGAGGTAGGGGTAGCACCCCTTCAGGAAGGAAGAAGCAGCGTGGTGGCTGCAAACAGAAGGCATGAAACCTTTCCCCGTAACACCAACATGATGGAAGTTGCCAGTCCAACTGTTAGGTCTTCCCAAGTCTGGTTATTTTTAAAGACTCTGCCGATAACCCCAAACAGGCCATATGCAACACCTGTCATGCCAGCATCAGCAGGGGTAGCAAAACTACCAGCTTTACCACCACCAGCATGATCAGGCACATGGCAGAAAAGCTACAGACTTTGTGGGTCCAAACCCTAGGCTCCAGGAACACTGGCTGTGGGTGACACCACTGCTTCTTCCACTGTTGTGCATGCAAGCCCATCCCCTGTCCACGGTGCATACGAAGATGCCTCCTGCACTGCACCTGCCGATGCCCACAGTCAAATAGCACCATCATCAAGCACGTCCACGTCCTTGTCCAAGCGCAGCCTTCAGTTGTCCATACCCCAGTCATTGGAACAAAAGCTGAAATACGCAGCCAATGCCCCAGAGGCCACAGTACTAAATTCACACTTTTCTCGTCTGCTTGCACTCGAAATGTTGCCTTTTAGGCTCGTGGAGATGGAAGCTTTCCGTAATCTGATGGCCGCAGCCGTCCCAAGGTACTCGGTCCCCAGCCGCCACTATTTCTCCTGGTGTGCCATCCCAGCATTACAGAAGCACGTGTCCCACAACATTACGCGTGCCCTCAACAATGCAGTTACTGGGAAAGTACACCTAACCACAGACACGTGGACAAGTGCTTGTGGCCAGGGACGGTACATCTCGCTGACGGCACACTGGGTTAACATAGTGGAAGCCGGGGCCCTGTCAGACCTTGGGATAAAACACGTCCTCCTGACATCAAGGATTGCGGGCCCTACGTCAATCAGTGTTGCCCCCACTGTATACAGCTCCTGCACCTCCTCAACCTCCTCCTCAGCCTCCATCTCTGAATCGAGCACATCAGTCACAAGCTGCAAGCACTGCAGCACTACCAAAGCCAAGCGGCAACAGGCTGTGCTGAAGTTAATTTGCTTAGGTGACAAACCGCACAATGCTAAAGAGTTGTTGACAGCTCTGAAAGAGCAGGCAGATGTTTGGCTGACACCGCTGTATCTCCAGCCAGGCATGGTTGTGTGTGTGACAATGGCAGGAACCTGGTCGCAGCTCTGAGTTGAGACGAACTGACACATATACCATGCCTGGCCCATGTGCTTAACCTCATTGTTCAATGTTTTCTAAAAAGCTACCCAGAGCTGCCGGATCTGCTGGTGAAAGTACACCAAGTGTGTATACATTTTATAAAGTCAGCTACAGCTTCAGCCGCCTTTGCCGTGCTTCAGCAGTGATTGCAGATTCCAGCTCACTGACTGGTGTGTGATGTCCCCACGCATTGGAACGCTACACTGCATATGTTGGAAAGTATTTGTGAGCAGAAGAGTGCAAATGTTGAATACCAGCATCAACAAGGCCGTCATTATTCAGGTTTCACTCCACACATAAGACCTCAGGAGTGGACATGGATGTCAGACATATGTAATATCCTCCAAAACTTTGAGGAGTCCACCAAGATGGTGAGCGGTGATGATGCCATAATTAGTGTCACGATCACAATCATCTACATTCTGAAAAGCTCTCTGCTCACAATGAAAGAGTATGCATTGCAGGCGAAAAACGAGGATATGGAGCAAGGAACCATACAGGGTGATTACACACAGCCTAGCCTCATGTCATCCCAACATGGATTGGTTGACAATAAGGAAGAGGAGAAGGAGGAAGAACAGAAGCTACTTTCATGCGCTATAGACGGTATTACAACCACAACGGTCATACCGTCTGTTCAGCGTGGATGGCCTGAGGACAGAGAGGAAGAGGAGGAGGAGGACATCTTGGTCAGTCGTCCTGGTAGTGAGGACAAGGAAGGCTTACCTGTTACCTGTCTGGCATGCATGGCTGACTTTATGTTGCACTGCCTTTCCCGTGACCCTCATATTGTAAAAATATTGGGTAGCAGTCATTACTGGGTAGTGACACTTTCAAACCCACAATACAAGGAGAACTGTCAATCTCTTAATCCAGAGGCAGACAGGTGTACTAAAATGGTGCAGTACCAGAGGGACATGGTTTCAGAATTATTAAAAAAATTCCCATCTCAAAACGCTGGCTGCAGACATAATAGTTCGCTGGACAACCAAGGAGTACAGGCGAGAGAGGCACAACTCCAATCCAGCAGAGGCAGGATAACACTGGCAAAGTTCTGGGACAGTTTTCTCAGACCCTCCCATCGCCCTGGCCCTGAGGCATGGGGTAATGTCACAAGGAATGGAATGTCTTATAAGATGCTGAGGGAGTACCTTGCTAACCGTAACAACGTCCTCCGTGATTCCTCTATGACTTTTAATTATTGGGTATCCAAGCTGGACATGTGGCATGAACTGGCTCTCTGCACCTTGAAAGTCCTGGCCTACCCTGCCGCTAGCGTTTTGTCAGAGTGGGTTTTTAGTGCTGCTGGTGGAATTATCACATATAAGCGCATTTGCCTGTCAATGGAAAATGCAGACAGGCTGACTCATAAAAATGAACAAGGGATTTATTGGGCCAGAATTATCGACACCACCAAATGATGATAGTGAAACATAACCTCCAATGTAGTGTCTTTTTGGGAGATGTATTCCCATGCACCTCTTCACACCCACACATGGGTATATGCTTCCTGATTTTGGATATTTGGTGTCCTTCTCTTCATTCTCACCATCCACCACCACTCGAACACCAGGGTGAACGTATTCCGTCATGCTCCAGCAACTCTATTTTTTGGCAAGGGTGTTATGATACCTGTCATCAAATTTTTAAAAATATGTACCCCCGAAGGGGAAATGTTTTTCAGCCCATACACTTAGTGTATGGGCATTACAAGTCTAGGAGACCCACTCCTTTAAATTGGGCCTATTTTTTAATGAGGTCTTCCTTCACGTCTCATCATCCACTGCCATTAGATTACAAGGGTTAACGTGTTTCTTGCTGCTCCAGCCAGTGTCGATTTCTTAACAAGGGTGGGTGGTTAAGCTGGGCGTAAAATACTTGTTATGAAAAAGGTTGAGGTGTACCCCACAGGGTAAATATTTGCCAACCAATACACTTAGTGTGTGGGCATTACAAGTCTAGGACACCCGCTCCTTTGTAATGGGACATTTTATTTTAGGCCCTCCTCCATGTTTCTCCCAAGGGGGATTGGGGTTATTGGGGTGCATATGACTTGATAGCAGGGCAGGCCTTGCAGTCATTGCATAAGAAAACAGAATGGGAGTACAAAATGAATAATGTGAAGTGGATTTTCCTGTGCCCATGCAGTACCTATAATAATAATAATAATTTTATTTCTATAGCGCCAACATATTCCACTGCACTTTACATTATAGAGGAGACTTGTACAGACAATATACATTACAGCATAGCAATAAACACAGATCAAAGTAGATACCAAGAGGAATGAGGGCCCTGCTCGCCAGCTTACAATCTATGAGGAAAAAGGGAGACACGAAAGGTAGATGGTAACAATTGCTTTCATTGATCGGACCAGCCATAGCGTTCGAATCGAGTGTTCATGTAATTCTGCATGAACCAGTTAACAGCCAAAGTATGTAACAGTACAGACACAAAGGGCTATTAAATGCATAATACGAGGTACCTGATTATGGTAAAAAAGTTTGGATTGAGCCAACAGGGATAGTTAGGTTAATGTGTTGGGGTGGTAGGCCAATCTGAACAAATGCATTTTTAGGGCATGCTTAAAACTGTGGGGATTCGGGATTAATCATATTAACCTGGGTAGTGCATTCCAAAGAATTGGCGCAGCACGTGAAAAGTCTTGGAGATGGGAGTGGGAGGTTCTGATTATTGAGGACGCTAACCTCAGGGCATTAGTAGAATGGAGGGCACGGGTAGGATGGTAGACTGAGACGAGGGAGGAGATGTAGGGTGGTGCTGAGCCATGGAGTGCTTTGTGGATGAGGATAATAAGTTTGCACTGGATTCTGGAGTGGATGGGTAACCAGTGTAATGACTGGCACAAGGAAGAGGCATAGGTATAACGATTAGTGAGGAATATGATCCTGGCTGCAGCATTCAAGACAGATTGGAGAGGGGAGAGTTTGGTAAGAGGGAGACCACTTAGTAGAGAGTTACAATAGTCCAGACGAGAATGAATAAGAGAAACAGTAAGAGTTTTTGCAGAGTCAAATGTAAGAAAAGGTCGAATTCTAGAGATGTTTTTGAGGTGAAGATAGAAAGAGCGAGCCAGTGATCATATATGGGGGCTGACTGAAAGCTCGGAATCAAGCATGACCCCAAGACAGCGGGCATGTTGCTGGGGAGTAGTATTGAGCATTCTGATACCGCAAATATCGAGTATCGGCCGATATTCGCGGTATCGGAATTCCGATACTGAGTTCCGATACTTTTTGCATATCGAATACCGGAATCGGAAGTTCCCATAATGCTATGAGCCAGTTTGATTTGATTCAGCCAATGACAATTGTTATGATGAGTCACCAAAGGAGGAAAAAACAAAATACCAGCTAAGTCCAGAAAAACCAGAGAGGTTGGCAGCTATCGGATTGCAGACCCCTGAACCTATCCACAACAACTAGCAGTAGCCATGGGGGGTTCCTACGGTGCCCTAGACCCCTCGATCACAGCCGGAGAGCTACATAGCCTAAAGACAGAAAGGGGGAAAAACTAAACTGCCCCAGAGCAGACCCCAAAGCAATAGGCAGCCCCCAACATATAATGATGGTGAAGCAAGATGAAAACACTAACACAGATAGAAAGATAGGTTGAGCAAATGATGGGGCCCAAGCTAACTACATAGGACAGGATAGGAAAGCTGCTCTCTGCCATCCGCAAAAACCCTATCAAAATGAGCCAACCGACTGATAGGAAAAACAGGCCCTGAAGTCGCTAGGCTTCAAAAGACTATATCAGCACTCAGGTTTATTCTGAAGACAGAGTAAAAGATCAACAGATCAGAGACAAAAATGGAATTCAGCTCACCCCCGGCCGGGGATGGCAGAACTCCCAAAAAACAAGGCAAAACAAAAACAAAACTGAAGAGTACAAAGCAGAGCAGAAAAACTTAGCTTTGAGATGCAGGAATCAGACTGGTCTCCAAGAATCCAGCAGGAAAATCACCAGCCAGGAAGAAGGGTGTCGGCAGCCTTATATCCAGTCCTCAATTCCAGCCACCCAGTTATCATCTAGCTGCCCAGGTGTTTGGTAATCAGTCTCACTACCTTCCTTCACCAGAGGAGGGAGTTCATCAGACCTCAATGGTGAAGGGAAAAATGAACTCACAACAGACAATCCTCAGAAGTGTGGGCACATCCTGTTAGGCATGTAAGCATGTTAACTAATGGTATGGGTGTGATTGGCTGCTGAAATGATGTCATGATGCACTACAAAAGCCGCCGCCGCCATTTCGGTTTCACTCTGCTGTGAATTCAGTTAGGGACAGGCTGCTGTTCAAGACTCTGAGGGACAGTTAGAGATAGCGATTTTCTAAATAATATTGTGCTTTACCCTGGCTACATTAACAATCAGTGTAGCTTTCTTTTGCCTTGCAGCGCTGTTCACAGCTGTCTGCAAGGTCTGTGTGAGTGCAGCTCACGCTGTGTAGTGTGTCCTGCAGCCACGTCTGGTTGTAGGCCGCTCAGCATGCGTCACTGCCTCATACATATTTTTCTTTTATTGCTGCAAATTTTTCATTAATTCTCAGTTTCAAACACTATAGGAGTAGACAGCGAAGCCTTTCTGCAGCATTTCAGTGCTAGTGCCCACTTACCTGCACTGTTCACGGCTGTCTGAGAGGTCTCTGTGTGTGAGTGCAACTCATGCTGTGTAGTGTGTCCTGCAGCCACGTCTGGTTGTAGGCCGCTCAGCGTGCGTCACTGCCTCATACATATTTTTCTTTTATTGCTGCAAATTTTTCATTAATTCTCCTATTAGTATGCATCCATCCGTATCCATATACATTGGTTGCAAACACTATAGGAGTAGACAGCGAAGCCTTTCTGCAGCCTTTCAGTGCTAGTGCCCACTTATCTGCACTGTTCACGGCTGTCTGAGAGGTCTCTGTGTGTGAGTGCAGCTCACGCTGTAGTGTGTCCTGCAGCCACGTCTGGTTGTAGGCCGCTCAGCGTGCGTCACTGCCTCACACATTTTTCTTTTATTGCAGCTCATTTTTCATTAATTCTCCTATTAGTGTGCATCCATCTGTATCCATATACATTGGTTGGTTGCAAACAATATATATGATTAGATAGAGGAGCTTTTTTTTTGGCTTGTGCCCTGCAGCCACAGCCAGATTAGTATTACCCTATTTTTTGGAGCCTCATCTATTGCATTGTAGGTTACCTTTCTGCATTGTAATAGCTCCAAAAAGTTTGTGATACTATCGCTTTCACAGCTTCGGTCACATCCTTTTTGTTTTTTTTGAAAACAAACAAAAACAAAATAAAGTTCACCAAACACTCCACTTGACAGTTGTGTAGGCCACATTAGCTCATATTAAAGTGTAGTCCACACACTTTATAAAATTAGTGTTTCTTATACCTGTTAGTAGCTGTTCAGGAATAAGCACACTAAGCCCCCCCTTTGTACTTTTCTGCCTATCTTTATCAGTCTACCAAGATGAAGAAGGCAGGGAGTAAGGCTCGTGGGCGTGGAGTTGCAGCAGGGAGAGGACGTGGGGATTCAGCAGGGAGAGGACATGGAGATTCTGTGCCTGCTGCGGGCACCAGTGAGTCAGCATCCCCCAGTTTTACCAGGCAACAGTCCTTTATGCGCAGCTTTATAGGACCTCGCCGTACCCCACTGCTTCAGGACGAACAAATTGAAGCCGTTGTCGGATGGATGGCAGCTAATGCATCGATTTCAATGACTTCCACATCCTCTCAGAGCCAGAGCACTGAAGAGCAACCATCTGTCTCTTCACCACCTGACAAATTGCCCAGGCAGTCAGAGAGCCCTGGACAGGAGCCATCTCAGTCTCTACTTCTGTTCTCTGAATCTGTTAGCTTGGAAAGAGGGGGCCAGCCAAGCAAAGCAGCATTCAAGAATATGAAGAAGAGGGAGTATGCAGTGATGCGCAACTGTTTTGCCCCTCTGAATCTGAAGAGGCGGGTGGGCCAGTGCCTATGGTCAGCACACCTCAGTACGCATCAGATGATGAGACTCAGGTGCCACTTTCTGGTGCGTATGGTGCTGGCGAGACTACCCAGGAGAAGCAGGTGTTTGAAGAGGGGAGTGTAGATGATGAGGTCCTTGAGCCATCATGGCATGAGGAACAGGAAGGTGGTGGGAGCAGCTCGGAGGAAGAGATTCCCCGAACGGCCAAAACAGGAGGGAGAGGGAGGGGGCAGACTTGGTTGCCTGTAGCCTCCACTTCGGCACCCGTTAGGAGCATTTCTCTTCCAAAAGCCAAAACGGGCGATCCCAAGACTTGCAGTGCGAGGTCCTTTTTTGACACAGTTGCAGATGACATTTGCTTTGTCAAATGCAAGCTGTGTCACCAGAAAGTCAAAAGAGGGAAAAGTGTCAACAACCTCAATACCACAAATATGTGGAAACATGTGCGGTTCAAGCATGTGGTGGAGTTACAAAGACACACTGAAGACGTAGGCCAACCTACAGCACTACCTACCACCTCTTCAGCTCGTGTTTTAGCCTCTTCCTCAAGCTCACACACAGCTGGTTCGGCTTCCTCACAGGATCGCCATGGAAGAACCTCTGGCACTGTTGTCCAGGGACCCAGTGACATTCCACCCACAGCACCACGTTCCCGTTCATCCTCACACTCCCAGGCCACTCTACAGCCATCAGTAGCACAGGCATGGGAGAAAAGGCGGACATACTCGGCAAACCATCCCCGAGCACAGGCTCTGAATGCTGGCATTGCCAAACTACTGGCTGTTGAAATGCTCTCATTCAGGCTTGTGGAGACAGACACCTTCCGAAACTTCATGGCATTGGCAGTCCCACAATACAGCGTGCCCAGCCGCTTTTATTTCAGCAGGCAAGCCGTCCCTCCCCTGCAAAAGCATGTGGAGGGTAAACATGCACTACTAAACGCTGTCAGTAGCAAGGTCCACCTGACCACCGATGCCTGGACCAGTAACCATGGACAGGGACGATACCTTTCCCTCACTGCCCATTGGGTCAATGTTGTGGAGCCGGGTACAGATCTTGAGAGTGGCGCTGTACGTGTTCTGCCAAATCCAAGGATTGCAGGAATCCGGTCTGTACACATTGACTCCTCCTCATACTCCAGTTCCTCAGAATCAGCGCTGCAGGAGCCTGTTATGACCGATATGAGCACAGCCATGGCCAAATGTCAACAGGCCGTACTGAAATTCATTTTTTTTCGGAATCGAAGACACACAGCGCAGGAGCTCTGGAATGCCATCAAGCAGGAGAGCGACGTGTGGTTTGTGCCAGCGAATCTCCAGCCAGGCTTGGTAGTGTGTGACAATGGCTAAAATCTGGTGGCAGCTCTGGGCCTAGGCAACCTCACTCACATCCCATGTCTGGCACATGTGCTCAACTTGGTCGTGCAGAGCTTTCTGAGGGACTATCCGGATCTTGATGCACTGCTGCACATGGTCCGCATAGAGTGCGCTCACTTGCGGCGTTCCAGCATGGCAAGATCGCGCATTGCAGCTCTGCAGTGCCGATTCCGCCTTCTGGAACATTGCATCATATGTGACCTACCCACCAGGTGGAATTTAACGTTACATATGTTGGAGAGGTTGTGTGAGCAGCAGGCAGCAGTAATGGAGTACCAGCTGCATCAGGCGCAAACAAGTCGCACTGCTCACCTTTCACACTTCACCACCACTGAGTTTCCCCCTATGATGGACACCTGCCACGTTTTGCGTGCCTTCGATGAGTCAGCATGGCTATCCCCCTTATCTGCCTGCTTGAAAAAACACTGCAAGCACTAAGGGAGGAGGTTTTGGAAGAGGTGGAGGATGAGGAGTCACAAATGCCATCTGCTTCTGGACAGTCTGCGCAACATGGTTCCTCGCAAAGGCCTAGGCAGGGGACACTTTGTGATGAGGATGAGGAGGAGTCAATGGAGGAGGACGACATCTGTCCAGAGGAGGGAGGTACACAATGCTCTAGTAGTCAGTATGTACAGCGAGGGTGGGGTGATGCAGAGCAGGCAGAGATGACGCCTCAAGCAGGGGACAGCGTTTCTTGGCCAGTTGGCAGTCTGCAGCACATGGTTGATTTCATGCTGCAGTGGCTGAGAAACAAGCACCGCATCGCCCACATTCTCAACACGGCTGATTATTGGGTGTACACCCTCCTAGATCCTCGCTACCGGGACAACTTACAAAGCCTCATAACACCGTTGAACCGGGAGCGTAAAATGCGGGACTACCAAGACACAATGGTGCATTCCATCATGTTCTCCATTCCACCCGAGAGCAGTGCTACTAGCGCTTTACAAATCTGCTCAGTGCATCGAGGCAGTGGAGGAAGCTCTGCACAAAGGGGAAGCAGAAGCAGTGCCTCAGCACAAGGCAAGACCGGTATGGCCCAAATGTGGCAAAGTTTTGTGTCCCCGCAACAAATGTCTATACCATCACAGACGGCTCCAGTCAGGAGGAGGCAACATTTCCGTCAGATGGTGACAGACTACATGTCTTGCCTTCTCAGTGTTCTCCCACATGGCTCTTCCCCCTTCAAATTTTAGGTCTCTAAGCTGGACACATGGCCAGAGCTTAGCCAGTATGCATTGGAGGTGCTGGCTTGCCCTGATGCTAGTGTATTATCGGAACGCGTCTTTAGTGCCGCAGGTGGTGTACTAACAGACCGTCGCATGCGACTATCCTCCAATAATGTTGACCAGCTTACTTTTCTGAAAATGAACAAGGCCTGGATCTCGCAGGAATTTGCCAGTCCTCTTCCAGATTAAATAATTGGTTGGTAACAGCATCCAGGTCTCCTGTTGTGTTCATGTTTCTACCACCTGAGATGTAATCCCTGGGCTCCAACATCACCAGTTGCTGCTCAGAAGTGCCATCTGCACAGTCAACACTTGCTCCTGTATTATTGGGGTTCAGTAACATCAGCTTATCCCCTGCTGTGTGTCCGGCAATTTCTCCTGCTCCGACCACACTCACACTACTACAGATATTAAACTTGCTACAATTAGGCCTCTGGCTGCACTCTGTTTCTACTGTAATCCCTGGGCTCCAACATCGCCAGTTGCTGCTCAGAAGTGCAGTCTGCACAGTCAACACATGCTCCAGTGTTATTGGGGTTCAGTAATGTCAGCTGATCCCCTGCTGTGTGTCCGGCAATTTTGCCTGCTCTGTCCACATTCACACTACTACAGATATTAAACTTGCAATTAGGCCTCTGGCTACACTCTGTTTCTACTGTAATCCCTGGGCTCCAACACCGCCAGTTGCTCCTCAGAAATGTCTTTGGCACGGGTACTCCCTTCTGCCCAGCCTGGTTCCAGCACTCCAGCTGTTTCCGGGTAGTGTCAACGTCACTTTGCCTCCAATACGTTGTCCAGTCATGCTGCGGTCAGGTTAACTTACTCTATGGTGCCTGCAGTTTAGGTGCTTCCTATGTGGGCTGTGGGATCTTGCAATGAAGGCTGGTTCCGTAGTGCCAATAGGACAAGCTCCCCGTGTAGGATTGTGGGTTTCGGTAACTCCGGCCGGCTCGCGGCCTTGCAACTTTTTTTTTCATGTGTACCTTCTGCTGCCTATCTGAGTTCCAGTACCATTAGCTGGTTCTTTGGAAGTCTTGTTCCTTCTGCTGCCCCTCCAGGTTCCAGCACCATCAGCTGGTCCTCTCTAGTTCCATTAGCTCTTGCTGCTTCTGCTACCCCTCCGGGTTGTAGCACCATCAGCTGGTTCTCGGCAGTGCCTTTGGCTGAGGTGCCTCCTTCTCGGTATCCGAGTCCCACCAATGTCTGCTGGTCCTTGGTAGTGCTTTCTGGCACAGGTACCTCCTGCTTAGTAACCGGGTTCCAGTACCATCAGCTGGTCCTCGGTAGTTCCATTGGCTCTTGTACCTTCGGCTACCCATCCAGGTTCCAGTACCGTCAGCTGGTTCTCAGCAGTTCCTCAGCCTTCTTGTACCTTCTGCTACATTTCCAAGTTCAAGCTTTTTGAAATGGTTTTTGGTAATCACTCTGGATCTCCCTGACGACGACGACCCTGAAGACCACCCCGAAGAAGACGACGACCCCGAAAATGATGACCCTGGAGACGACGACCCTGATGACCACCCCGAAGACGTCAACCCCGAAGACGATGACCCTGAAGACCACCCCGAAGAAGACCAAGAAGATGACTCTGAAGAAGATGACCAAGAGGACAAAGAACAAGAAGACAACCACCAAGATACAGAAGAACAAGAGACAGAAGACCAAGAAGCAGAAGAACAAGAAGCTGCAGAACAAAAAGCAGAAGAACATTAAGCATAAGACTATAAATTAGAGCAAAATATATTATCTAAATTACAAGCAGAAGAAAACTAAGCAGTGTATGGGGGTGAGTCCGTTCCTCCTCGTGGTGCCCCTGGAAAATACCTGCTGCTGCAGGTAAAACTGAACGTGGACAAATCCTGTTGTAAATCTTTTGTGACAGGCAGAACGGAAGCTGTAATCTTCAAACTTCTATAGATAACAACTACAGGAATGCCTGTCACAAATAAGAATATGATGAAGAAGAAGAATATGAAGAAGATGAAGAAGTAGAATATGAAGAAGAATAATAGTTGAATAAGAAGAATATGAAGAATGTAAAAAAAAAAGAATAATAGGAAGAAGGTGGAGAAGAAGAAGATGAATAAGGTGAAGAAGAAGTTGATGAAAAAGATGCTGCTGCTGAGGATGATGGAGAAAGTGTGGGAGAAGTAAAAAAGAAGGTGAAGAGCATGGAAGTAGTGAAACATAAATATCTGACAAAATATAAAAAAGCTTAACATAGTCAATATCTTTGCAACTCCGAACGTCTTAAAAAAAATTAATTCCTGCTATTCCATTTGATTGGACTAAACCTCTATGCCTTTAATGTCTCCTCCACCACCCCCAATACATTCTACATTATTCTTAGTTGTTTTCCTTCATGTAGAATTAACCTACAAGGAAAGTACGGGTTTATTTTCATTCTGATATATGTGTCCCATTGACTTGCATTGGTTTCCGGTATCGGAATTGGCGATATCCGATATTTTTAGGGTATCGGTCCGAACCAATCCGATCCGATATTTCCCGATATCGGAAGGTATCGCTCAACACTAATGCTGACTGATTCCCATGTAAAATTAGGCTCAATGACTTTTAGAGTTCCCCCTTAATAAATGAAACAAGATGTGTCTGCTTATGTGTCACACATCACATGGCCAGCTAGGGTTGTTAATGTTACAATGACATTTCCCAGTGAATGCATTTGTATAGGTTGAAAGCAATGCTAAAATTGCAAAACGCCTCAAAAATGATGTGTGTGAACATAGCCCAAGTAGTGGAGGAACATTTTTGTTTTGGGTTAATTATTTTGGCTTAGATAAAAGTCATTATCCTGGAAAGGATGTTCCTTAACATATTTCCCAGCAAAATCCATTTTGGTTTAGTTTTTGTAGGTTTTTTGGTGTGCCTGTAAAAAGGGCATGAGACTCTGACAACATTGTTTAGAGCTGTGACTTAGGAGTGAGAAATGCTTCCAGGGGCAGTTGCCACGATGTTCTCGTGGCATTTTAGTAGTATTTACTAGAGATGAGCGAAACGGGTCGAAAAAATTCAAAAGTCGCCGACTTTTGGCAAAGTCGGGTTTCATGAAACGAAACCCGACCCTAGGATGAGGTCGGCCACGAGGTCGGCGACTTACGCGCCAAAGTCGCGTTTCAAAAGTTTGTTTTGCGCTCTTTTTCAGCCAATAAGGATCCACGGACACTGTGGGCAACGTGATGACCTAGGCACGGGTCACCACCATCTTTCAGAAGGGCATGCAAGTGATTGGCTTGCTTTGGTGGGCGTCACAGGGGGTATAAATGGGCGTGCACGCCGACCGCCATCTTACTTCTGCCGATCTTAGTATAGGGAGAGGTTGCTGCTGATTCTGTAGGGAGAGCGTTAGGCAGGGAAGAAGACAAAAAAACTGCTTCTGCTGCTAGCGATTTGGCCTGCACAACACACAAGTCACTGTGTGTGCAGTGCAAGGGGAGGCTATATTGTGGTGTATCAGTGGTGTTGGCTGTTGGGCTGCCTTTTAAGGCTTCCTGACACGCTGGCATTGCTGTTTACCCACTGCTCCGCAAACTGCTTTTTTAAAAGCAATCCAATCTCCCTTATCCTCTAGTCACTTTTGTCACAGCTGTGCCATCGAGCCTGTCACATAGCGCTCAGATATCAGTGGGCCTCACACAATCCACAAGTGTCCAGTGTCCAAAAGTGTGCGCAGAGATTCAAAATCTCCATTATCCTCTCGTCACTTTGGTCACAGGCAGCTGTGCCATTGAGCGTGTCACATAGCGCTCAGATATCAGTGGGCCTCACACAATCCACAAGTGTCCAGTGTCCAAAAGTGTGCGCAGAGATTCAAAATCTCCATTATCCTCTCGTCACTTTGGTCACAGCTGTGCCATCGAGCCTGTCACATAGCGCTCAGATATCAGTGGGCCTCACACAATCCACAAGTGTCCAGTGTCCAAAAGTGTGCGCAGAGATTCAAAATCTCCATTATCCTCTCGTCACTTTTGTCACAGGCAGCTGTGCCATCGAGCGTGTCACATAGCACTCAGATATCAGTGGGCCTCACACAATCCACAAGTGTCCAGTGTCCAAAAGTGTGCGCAGAGATTCAAAATCTCCAATATCCTCTCGTCGCTTTGGTCACAGGCAGCTGTGCCATCGAGCCTGTCACATAGCGCTCAGATATCAGTGGGCCTCACACAATCCACAAGTGTTCAGTGTCCAAAAGTGTGCGCAGAGATTCAAAATCTCCATTATCCTCTCGTCACTTTGGTCACAGGCAGCTGTGCCATCGAGCGTGTCACATAGCGCTCAGATATCAGTGGGCCTCACACAATCCACAAGTGTCCAGTGTCCAAAAGTGTGCGCAGAGATTCAAAATCTCCATTATCCTCTCGTCACTTTGGTCACAGGCAGCTGTGCCATCGAGCGTGTCACATAGCGCTCAGATATCAGTGGGCCTCACACAATTCACAAGTGTCCAGTGTCCAAAAGTGTGCGCAGAGATTCAAAATCTCCATTATCCTCTCGACACTTTGGTCACAGGCAGCTGTGCCATCGAGCGTGTCACATAGCGCTCAGATATCAGTGGGCCTCGCACAATCCACAAGTGTCCAGTGTCCAAAAGTGTGCGCAGAGTTTCAAAATCTCCAATATCCTCTCGTCACTTTGGTCACAGGCAGCTGTGCCATCGAGCCTGTCACATAGCGCTCAGATATCAGTGGGCCTCACACAATCCACAAGTGTCCAGTGTCCAAAAGTGTGCGCAGAGATTCAAAATCTCCATTATCCTCTCGTCACTTTGGTCACAGGCAGCTGCGCCATCGAGCGTGTCACATAGCGCTCAGATATCAGTGGGCCTCACACAATCCACAAGTGTCCAGTGTCCAAAAGTGTGCGCAGAGATTCAAAATCTCCATTATCCTCTCGTCACTTTGGTCACAGGCAGCTGTGCCATCGAGCGTGTCACATAGCGCTCAGATATCAGTGGGCCTCACACAATCCACAAGTGTCCAGTGTCCAAAAGTGTGCGCAGAGATTCAAAATCTCCATTATCCTCTCGTCACTTTGGTCACAGGCAGCTGTGCCATCGAGCGTGTCACATAGCGCTCAGATATCAGTGGACCTCACACAATCCACAAGTGTCCAGTGTCCAAAAGTGTGCGCAGAGATTCAAAATCTCCATTATCCTCTCATCACTTTGGTCACAGGCAGCTGTGCCATCGAGCGTGTCACATAGCGCTCAGATATCAGTGGGCCTCACACAATCCACAAGTGTCCAGTATCCAAATGTGTGCGCAGAGATTCAAAATCTCCATTATCCTCTCGTCACTTTGGTAACAGGCAGCTGTGCCATCGAGCGTGTCACATAGTGCTCAGATATCAGTGGGCCTCACACAATCCACAAGTGTCCAGTGTCCAAAAGTGTGCACAGAGATTCAAAATCTCCATTATCCTCTCGTCACTTTGGTCACAGGCAGCTGTGCCATGGAGCCTGTCATATAGCGCTCAGATATCAGTGGGCCTCACACAATCCACAAGTGTCCAGTGTCCAAAAGTGTGCGCAGAGATTCAAAATCTCCATTATCCTCTCGTCACTTTGGTCACAGGCAGCTGTGCCATCGAGCCTGTCACATAGCGCTCAGATATCAGTGGGCCTCACACAATCCAAAAGTGTCCACTGTCCACAAGTGTGTGCAGAAATTCTAAATCTCCCCTGTCCTATAGACACCTTGTACCTTGTTTTACATTACTATATAGTTTGTTGGATTTTGTCTACATTTCTACCAAAAATGAGGAAGGCTGGTGGAAGAGGCCGTAAAATTGGGCGGGGGTTGGCAGCTGGTAATGATGGTGTTGGTGGTGGATCTGATGGTAGTGGCAAGAGCAAAATAGGACCGAATGCAGGAGGTGCTAACCCTGCGTCATCGTCTGGCTACATAAGGCCTCGAACGCTTAGTTTTCTAGGAGTTGGCAAACCGCTTTTAAAGGCAGAGCATCAGGAAAAAGTTTTGTCTTACATTGCTGACTCAGCCTCCAGCTCTATCGCCTCCTCTTCTTCAGTTGTAAAAAGTAAAAGCACTGAGTCGTCATTGGAGGCTCATGTTCATGAACCACACCTTTCCTTGTGTCCTTCACCCCAACCAAGATTGAAGGATGACGCAGGCCATACTACTGATTACTCCATGGAGCTGTTTTCACATACCATGCCTGGATTATCAAGTGAAATGGTGAATTACCCAGGCCAAGATGAATCTGACATGGAGTGCACTGATGCACAGCCGCTGATGGATGATTCTGCTGGTACATTCACTCAGAGCACTACATTGTCCTCGCAGTGTACAGAGCCAGATTTTGACCCTGATGAGACTCAGGTGCCCCTTCCCGCACACTATAACACCATACACGGTGACACAGAGAAAGGTGCACATGACATAGAAGAGGAGGTGATGGATGACCCAGTTGTTGACCCAGATTGGCATCCATTGGGGGAAGAGGGTGCCGCTTCCAATAGCTCAGATGAGGAGCATCCACAGCAGACATCGACATCGCAACAGCTGTTATCTGGCAGGCCCGGAGCACTCCAAAGACAGGTTCCAAACATCAAAAGAGTTGCTGGACAGCTTGTCCAGAGGGTCAAAAGATCACAGCGTGCTAGGCCGCAAAATGTCTGCCAAAGTAGGAAGAGTGCAGTGTGGCACTTTTTTGAACAAAATCCTCATGATCAGGCCAAGGTTATCTGTAAGAAGTGCGCAAAAACCTTTAGCCGAGGGAAAAATCTGAAAAATTTGAATACCAGTTGCATGCTTAGACATTTAACCAGCATGCACTTGCAAGCGTGGACACAACACCAAACCTCAAGTGCCACATGTGCAACTGATCACAACGAAGGTAGTCAGCAACGCTACATTGTTTCCCCCACTGTAAGCCCACCGGTTAGCACAGCAGCAAATGTTGAGGTGTCGTTGCAAGACCACAGCAGTCAGGGAATCCCACTGTTATATCAACGAAAGACTGATTCTAGGCCATCAGAAAGAACACCAACTCCATCACCATCATCAACCCTCTCTCAGTCCGCCCTGTTCACCGCTACTTCCACCATATGCAGCTCTCAAGTCCAGCTCACCCTCCCAGACACTATGAGTAGGTCAAGAAAGTACTCAGTCTCTCATCCGCGTACACTGGGTTTGAACGCCCACATTGCCAAACTAATCTCGTTTGAGATGATGCCCTTTCGGTTGGTGGAAAGCACAGCTTTCCGCGAACTCATGGCCTATGCAGTACCACGCTATGACCTACCCAGTCGCCACTTCTTCTCTCGCAAAGCCATCCCAGCCCTCCATCATCATGTGAAAGACCGCATTGTCCATGCACTCAAGCAGTCAGTGAGCGGAAAGGTGCACCTCACAACTGATGCATGGTCCAGTCGGCATGGCCAGGGCCGTTACGTGTCCATCACTGCGCACTGGGTTAATGTGGTGGATGCAGGGTCCACAGGGGACAGCGGTGGTGGGACAGTGCTGCCTAGCCCACGGTATAGGAAACAGTTGGCTGTAGGCGTTCGACCCTCCTCCTCCTCCAGAAGCGAAAGCTCGTCCACAGAGCGCAGTCGTACGAGCACTCCATCTGCAGCTGCCACTGTTGCACACGATGTGTCCCCCTATCGAGCAGCTAGTGGAAAGCGTCAGCAGGCTGTGTTGCAGATGATGTGTTTGGGCGACAGACACACCGCCGAGGTGCTGGCCGAGTACTTGAAGCGACAAACTGAGTCATGGCTGGGCAGTGTACATCTTGAGGCAGGCAAGGTAGTTAGTGATAACGGCCGTAATTTTGTGGCAGCCATAGCCCTTTCAAAACTCAGCCACATACCTTGCTTGGCTCACACCTTGAACCTGGTGGTGCAGTGCTTCCTCAAAAATTATCCGGAGTTAACAGCCCTGCTCCAGAAGGTGCGAAGACTGTGCGCGCACATCCGCCGGTCGCCTGTACACTCCGTTCGTATGCAGAAGCTGCAGCGATTGCTCCACCTTCCCAACCACCGCCTCATTATCGACATTGCAACAAGGTGGAACTCCACCCTGCACATGGTGGAGCGGCTGTGCGAGCAGAGGCAGGCCATAATGCATTTGTGGGAGGATACGCGGCCAGGCACTTTGAGAGCAGACATGGAGTTGACAGGCGTGCAGTGGTCGAAGCTGAAAGACATTTGTAAAGTCCTTCAGTGTTTTGAGGAATGCACATGGCTGGTAAGCGCAGACGACGCCATCCTAAGCATGAGCATCCCACTTATGCGTCTGCTCATGCAAACTTTGACGCACCTTAAGGAGCAGGCGTCTGCAGCCAATGTTGATGAGGAGGAAGAGGAGGAGGGAATCCTTAATGACATTCAGCCATTGTCTGCTCAGGAACCTCTCCTGGACGAGGTGGAGGAAGAAGAGGAGGAGGAGGAGGATGATGGGGATGATTACTTAGGGGAGGAGGATGCATCTCGTGGGGCAAGTGAAAATGTTGGCGTGGCAAGGTCTGGTACAGGGTTTGTGCGTGACTGGAGGGATGTGGATTTGCCAGAAAGTGCTCCTCCACCCAGCACTCGCAGTGCATCATTGACACCGGGAACATTGGCCCACATGTCAGATTATGCCTTGCGGATCCTAAAAAGGGACCCCCGCATTGCCAAAATGATGAACGATGACTACTACTGGTTGGCCAGCATCCTGGATCCATGCTATAAAGGCAAATTACAAAACATCATGCCACAGGAGAACCTTGACCTAATATTGGCTAATAAACAAGCAACTCTGGTAAATCGGTTGCTTGAGGCATTCCCAGCACACAGCAGCGGTGATGGTTCTCACACGAGCCGTACGGGCCGGGGGCAGCTTGGCAGAGGTGTTTGTGGTGCACACAGCAGAAGTGGCGTTGGAGACAGGGGTTTCATGACAATGTTGTGGACTGATTTTTCAAATACCGCTCACACAACTGGTAATACTGCATCGATGGAAAGTGACAGGAGACAGCAGTTGTCAACTATGGTTACAAACTACTTTTCCTCCCATATCGATGTTCTCCCACACAGGTCATTCCCCTTTGACTATTGGGCCGCTAAACTGGACACCTGGCCTGAATTGGCCCAATATGCCTTACAGGAGCTCGCTTGCCCAGCTGCAAGTGTGCTATCGGAAAGAGTCTTCAGTGCAGCTGGATCAATCCTGACAGAAAAAAGGACCCGTCTGTCAACCCAAAATGTGGATGATCTAACCTTCATTAAAATGAACCACGCATGGGTTTCCAAGGATTTTGTCCCACCTTCCCCTGATGACATATAGGGTGACAGAAAAATGGCTTGCTTTGGTCCACCTCTTCCTGGTACTTCACCTATTTCGCCTTTTGCATCAGCTGAATGTCCAACATCAACATATGCCACTTTCTAAAACTCCCTAACTGTGCTGCCCCCCCCCCATGGCCAGGGTCACCACCTACCGCACGACACCGTGCGAGTGCCGTTGCCCTGGACAGGTGGGTAGGCCGACTCTTGGGCACGGGCACTGGCACAGGGTCCCTCATAGTGCAATCAAGTGTCTCTGACGGTGGTGGTGCACACCCGCCTTCAGACACACCGCTGTACTATGAGGGGCCCAGTGCCAGTACCGACGCCCATGAGTGGGCCCCCCTTGCTTGGGCAGGGCCCCAGCATTTGCAATCTTTACCTCTCCCTGCTCCTCCGCTGTATAATCTGGGCCGTCAAATCCATACTGTGCCTGACACCGTCTGAGCCTGCCTCCTGAGACATATATTTTGAATGTGTACGCTATCCATACATGTTATCCGGGGATACGGTACCCTTTCTAACCTTTGTGCAATCACGTGCAATCCATACTGGGCCTAACACCGTCTGAGCCTGCCTCCTGAGACATATATTTTGAATGTGTACGCTATCCATACATGTTATCCGGGGATACGGTACCCTTTCTAACCTTTGTGCAATCACGTGCAATCCATACTGTGCCTGACACCGTCTGAGCCTGCCTCCTGAGACATATATTTTGAATGTGTACGCTATCCATACATGTTATCCAGGGATACGGTACCCTTTCTAACCTTTGTGCAATCACGTGCAATCCATACTGGGCCTGACACCATCTGAGCCTGCCTCCTGAGACATATATTTTGAATGTGTACGCTATCCATACATGTTATCCAGGGATACGGTACATTTTCTAACCTTTGTGCAATCACGTGCAATCCATACTGGGCCTAACACCGTCTGAGCCTGCCTCCTGAGACATATATTTTGAATGTGTACGCTATCCATACATGTTATCCGGGGATACGGTACCCTTTCTAACCTTTGTGCAATCACATGCAATCCATACTGGGCCTGACACCGTCTGAGCCTGCCTCCTGAGACATATATTTTGAATGTGTACGCTATCCATACATGTTATCCAGGGATACGGTACCCTTTCTAACCTTTGTGCAATCACGTGCAATCCATACTGGGCCTAACACCGTCTGAGCCTGCCTCCTGAGACATATATTTTGAATGTGTATGCTATCCATACATGTTATCCGGGGATACGGTACCCTTTCTAACCTTTGTGCAATCACGTGCAATCCATACTGGGCCTAACACCGTCTGAGCCTGCCTCCTGAGACATATATTTTGAATGTGTACGCTATCCATACATGTTATCCGGGGATACGGTACCCTTTCTAACCTTTGTGCAATCACGTGCAATCCATACTGTGCCTGACACCGTCTGAGCCTGCCTCCTGAGACATATATTTTGAATGTGTACGCTATCCATACATGTTATCCAGGGATACGGTACCCTTTCTAACCTTTGTGCAATCACGTTCAATCCATACTGGGCGTGAGAACGGCTGGCGAGCTGTTAAGCAAGCTACAGCACCTGTCCAGACAAGTACAGGGATTCCCTAGCGAGGAGACTTATTTGATTGTTTTCAGCGTTGGGACAGCAATTTTTGGGGAGCACTATACTCTGGAGAATGATAGATGGGGCCCACCATACACTGGAACATTCCAAAGGTGGACATCAGACACTGGAGCAGCATTTACAGGGCCCATTATACACTAGAGCATTAGAAATGGGGCCCATTATGTTTGGAGCATTATTTGGGCCCATAAGACAGTGGAGCTTCATCCATGGGGACCAACATATACTGTAGCATTATGTGGAGCTCATCATATACTGTTTCAAACATTATATGGGACCAATGATTCTGTATGGAGAAATAGATGGGCCTCGTCATGAGATGTAAAAAGTGAGGTATTTTTCATTGTACTATACCGCTATTTATCTGCCGTATCGGAGCATGATGAGTTGTGGTATGTGTTAAAGGGGCGCTCTTTCGCCCAGGGCACATGAAAACCTGCAGCCAGCCCTCCCCCCCCCACAACTTTAGCCAAATAACCCCCATTTTTCAGTGCGTAACTTGTATTATGAAGTTAATTAAGGTTGACAAGCTTAAGTAAGAAGAATTGATGCTTTTGGCATTCAAATGGGCACTGTAGGTGTGTTTCCTGTCCTCCTCTCACTGCCGACTTTTATTCCCCATTGACTTACATTGGGTTTCGTGTTTCGGGACGACCCCGACTTTTCCCTATAATCGGACGTTCTTGCTCGAGCCGACTTTTGGAAAAGTCGGATTTCACGAAACGAAACGCGACCCTAAAAAACCAAAAGTCGCTCAACTCTAGTGTTTACTTCATTTTATGATGTTTTTAGACCTTGAAAGTACCCCAGGGGGATCACAGTAAAAATGCTCGGGTCTCCCATAGACTTACATTGGGCTCGTTGTTCTGTCCGAGTACCCGAGTATTCCAGTTTGCTCGACTTGAGCAACGAGCACCCGAGCATTTTAGTGCTCGCTCATCTCTAATCCTTATGCGTAATGCTGTTAATCCACCTGTAGTCTACACACATGCTCATAGTACCATCTTTCTTTTTAACGAGGACTATTGGCGCTGCCCAGTGACTACAACTATCTCTGATTACCCCAGCCTCCTTCATCTCCCGCAAAATACTCTTAGCACATTGTTAGTGTGCTGGGACTACAGGCAAGTACCTCTCTGTAATGGGCGGATGATCTCTGGTGGGGATATGGTGTTTGACCCCTTTTGCCTGCCCAAAGTCTAAAGGATGTTTGCTGAAGACCCATTCAAATTCTCAAACCACCCAGTAACCCCATGCTTTTGCTGCGAATGGGTGGAGTTAGTGCCTACGTGTAGCTGCTGACACCAATCCTCCAGTTGCCTCTCAGAGCCATTGTCTTCCACCTGGTCGGACGGAAGCAAGAGCTCTACTGCCTCTATTGCATTGTTACTGACAGTGAACAGCTTAGCAAGGGTGGCATACCATGGTAAATAGACCTCTCTCTCCCCACAATTCAAGATATGCATAGGTACTCTCCCCTTGCGGACATCAACTACCCCTCTGGCTGTCAGGATAGTGGGCCTACTATCAGAGTACATGGGTTCTACCAGGGCTTGGTAATCTTGACCTCTGAGGCCTATTTCTGCCCGACACCAAATTAACATTTCACTTCTGGGAAGTATGCAATGGGGCATGGATCACTTACTCTGACACTGTCGACTTCTCCACCAGACAGCTCTACCTGTTGTCTCTGCATCAGAGCTCTGATCTCCTTTTGCAGGACCCGCTGCTGACTGGAGCTGGTGGTCTCGGCTACCTGTTTTAACAAAACAATAATTTCTAAAAGACAATTTTCAATTACATTAGTGCATAAAATGATCATAGGATGGCATTCTCCTTTTTCAATATCAACTATAATCAAACCTTGCGACTGCAATTCTACTCGACCAATTTGATGGTCACCTCTTTGTATGCCATCTGAGGCAAGGGCTGACCATTACTAGCAAGGATGGCAAGGTCTTCATCTGGGCTGTGAGTAATGTCTGAATGAGCCCAGTACCGCTTAAAGAGGACATTTGGCATCGTTGTCACCTTGGAACCGGTGTCCAGTAAAGCGTTCATCGGGAAGCCATCAATCATGTCAGGTCATCCTCCTACGTACTTGTCTTGCCAACTTGGTGGGCCTGGTCGTCTTACTCCTGAGGGTTGGCCCTTTGCCCCAGGGGTTGCTTGCTTAAATAACATAATATTGCTATGTGTCCCGCCTTGTTGCAGTGGTGACAGATGGACTGTGTGTCCTTGTTGTAATGATCGCTATCTCTCCCTCCGGTCGGTGGGACTCTTCTCTGCTGTCGCCACGGGACATCATCTGAACTGGAGGCTAGCTGGATCTTCTTCTTTGGAGCCACTTGCATGAACTGCACAGTTTTTGTGAGTGTAGCCACACTTTTGGTCAGTTCCTTGACCTGGAGACGAAGGTCTACAGCAGAGTCATCATCTTAGGTCGGCATGTTGGTCTTAATATGAGTCTGGGGAAAGGATGCTGTTAGTAGCGCTGTAACGAATAAAATAAAATTATAAATAAAGTGTGTTCACCGCTCGGGGTCCACCGTGTGGTAGATGGTAAGACCGCTGCTAGGTGGTGGCAGAAGGTATATGGCGGTAGAGTGCACAGGGTTCAGACTTCACCCAGGTGCACTGAGCAAGCTCTGTTGCACTCACAGAGCTGCAAGGATAAGCACACGAACAGATAACGCTGGAGCAAGCTCTGTTTCACTCACAGAGCTGCAAGCATGCACAAGCTCTGTTGCACACACAGAGCTACAAGCATACACAAGCTCTGTTGCACACACAGAGCTGCAAGCATACACACATGTGAAAAAATGCTGAGTCTGTTTAAATGTCACAGGAGCTCAGCGACACAGATGCGGTATGTGGTCACAGGAGTGGCCCTAGCTGACGGCACCAACTCCGTCTAGACCTACAGTGGACATCTGGGGAATAGGGCATTGCACATGAGAACACACCTAGTGCTGCGACTGCAGTGCGACAATAACTTAGCCACTGTAGAAACACCATTGTCAAGCAGGCGCAAGATGACGCTAGCTGCTGAGCGCTGGAGCAATGGCTCAATGCCTGAATGTACCTCTTAACGTCCCGAGCCTTGTTTGGCCACCAATACACACCAGCCAACAGCTTCATGGTTTGCATATATCCACGATGGTTGTGCGCATTGGACGCGTGTGCCCACGCGAGAATCTTAGGCCGGAGATGAGGAGGGACAAAGGTCTTGTCATCCAGCACGGAATCCGAGCATTGCAGGGTGCTGTCTTCCTGGGAAGCAGTGTGTAAACGGTGACAACCGCAAATGGACTGCTGAGCCGAAGGTGTATTAAATGTGGCACGAGACACCTCCATGGCCTCTGGGGGTAGAACCACTGGTTCAGGCAATTACAAAGGCAGAAAAAATTCGGGAGCCGGAGTACCTCTCCGTTTGGAGTGGGCACGCTCCAAACCGCGCTCAGAAAAACGGAGGTCAATGCGTGAGGAGATCGATATTAAGTCCTCCAGGCTAGTGGGGATCTCTCTTGTAGAGAGAGCATCCTTGACATGCTCCGCTAATCCCCTCCAAAATACAGGGATGAGGGCCCTATCAGACCACTCCAACTCAGACGCCAGTGTCCGAAAACGTACGGCATACTGGCTCACCGAGAGGGATCCCTGAGTGACTGCGAGTAGTTGTAGAGAGGTCTTGTGCGTGACCCGAGGAACACCTGCTTGATAGCCATAAGCATGTGAGCTGCAGTCCGAATATCGGGATCGCCACGCTCCCACAACGGCGTAGCCCATTTCAGAGCCTTGCCCGACAGTAGGGATATAATAAATGCCACCTTGGCACGTTCCGAAGGGAATTGTTCAGCCAGCAGCACCAGATGGATTGAGCACTGGCTGATAAAACCCCTGCAGGAGGTGCCATCGCCGGAAAACTTATCGGGCAACGGGAGGCGGGTAACTGTCGGCGCAAGGGTGGACACGGACAGACGCGCTACCGCATCGGTTAAAGCCTGGACAGCAGCTTCAGTGGCTTGAGCAGCAGAGAGAGACTTCTCAAGAGCGGCCACCCGGTCGCCAAGCTGCTTAATGCACTGCAGGAGCTGCTGCTGTTCTGCCATCACTAGCCAGACCCTGGCGCTAGCATAATGTTAGGCGCGGTGGAACGCACTAAATAAAATTATAAATAAAGTGCGTTCAACGCTCGGGGTCCACCGTGCGGTAGATGGTAAGACCGCTGCTAGGTGGTGGCAGAAGGTATCTGGCGGTAGAGTGCACAGGGTTCAGCCTTCACCCAGGTGCACTGAGCAAGCTCTGTTGAACTCACAGAGCTGCAAGGATAAGCACACGAACAGATAACGCTGGAGCAAGCTCTGTTTCACTCACAGAGCTGCAAGCATGCACAAGCTCTGTTGCACACACAGAGCTGCAAGCATACACAAGCTTTGTTGCACACATAGAGCTGCAAGCATACACACATGTGCAATAACGCTGAGTCTGTTTAAATGTCACAGGAGATCAGCGACACAGACGCTGTATGTGGTCAAAGGAGTGGCCCAAGCTGACGGCACCAACTCCGTCTAGACCTACCGTGGACGTCTGGGGAATAGGGCATTGCACGTGAGAACGCACCTAGTGCTGCGACTGCAGCGTGATGATAACTAAGCCGCTGTAGAAACGCCACTGTCAAGCAGGCGCAAGATGACGCTAGCTGCTGAGCACTGGATCAAAGCGAGCTGGCGCTGGTGCTAATACTGGCTCTGACTCAAACACTCACACATTCGTAATAACCAAGGAATGGGGGTTTCAAATGAGTCATTCACCAGTCCATGCATCTATCAACAAACATACAGCAGCAAGTAAGACTATACTAGCGCATGGCAGAACAGCTATGCGCACTTTTTATAGCGTACGGGACCTGCCGGAAATCTCCAGAACTCCAATAGGAGCCAATAGGATTCAGAGCAGGATCTGAGCACCTGACTCCCGAACTCCAATAGGAGCTCGTCCTGTGAGCATGCTCAGAAGCTCGCACAAAGGACTTAGCCTCTGGAGATAAATGTGAGGACCTGGGTTTCTGCATAGGTATGGCAGAACTCAGTTTCCTAACAGATGCTGCCTCTTGTTGGTATGTATCTGCTGGATGCCTAGAGGGCTCTGTGCCACTAGGATTTCTTTCACGCAGCACCCGGATGGCCCTATCCTTAAAGTGTGCAAAGTCCAGGTCAAGATTTTTTAGGGCCATTGTGCGCAGCTGTGTTCTTTGATTTTTAGACAGGAGTCCCTCTATAAACTGCTCTGTTAGCAATCTGTTTTCTTCTTGCATGCTATTAGGGTTAACCTGCTTTACGACCTGTAGCGCCTCCTGAAGGTTAAGACCATAGTCCCGTACACTGTCCTGCACCCTTTGTTTGTACCCAAAGAATCTAATTTTTATCTCTGCTGCAGTGCAGGTGTCAAAAGTGTCCTTCAGTATGGCCAAGATTTGTTTGACAGTTCCTTTATTAGTGTCCAGCCAGGACTTTACTTCCATCAGGGCCGCACCAGTTAACTGGCCAATGAGGATGCTGACTTTTTGACTCTCAGACAGGGGGTACACTTTGAATAAACTACATACTCTTTCCTTAAAATATCTTGGGGTGTGCGACTGCCATGATCTGCTTAGTTCGTGGGATTAGGTAGTTTAGAGGTTAATCTGGACAGGCTCACTCTGAGATTCTGGGAGGCTTTTTATAGCTTCATTGTGGGCTCATTCCTCGTTGCTTATACTCAGACCCTTGGCCGAGTGTGTGTGACCCTGGTGTGCTTTGTGCCTGTGCTACTTTATGCTTGTTTGGTTTTGATCCGGTTCTGTCCCTGTTACGAGTTCTGCCTGTCCCTCCTGTACTATGCTGCTATCTCCGTGTATGACTCATTGCTTACATTCTGACTATGCTCACCCCTCTGTTACCGCGCCGCCCTCTCCGTGTATGACCTCTGCTTGTCTGATCCGTGTTTCCCTCTCCTCTACTACAGAATCCCTGTAGTAAGTATCCTGCATTCATCTCCAGCAATAGGACGCTAAGCCCTGCCCCCTGTGGTCACATGATCGTAGGTCCTGGTGCTTCTTACTACCTTCAGCGTCACAGGTTCCGTCTGCCTGAACTTTCCCTGCAGTATCTGACCCCAGGCCCTCCCGCAGTGTGGGTGAGTCACCCTGCTCCGCCGTGGCAGTTTGCCGGCGCTGACAGGATCCTGACAGTGACTCACCAGAGTACTGCAGTAACCAGGCTGCTCCTGGTATATATGGCATTGATAGCGGCATCACGGAGGCTGTGGCTGCCGCTGGATCTTGCTGCACTATGGGGGCTGCGGCTGCGACCGCCGCTGAATCTCCCCCCAATTTGGGCATTTTCTTCCCCCCTCAGTGAACCTCAGCTAATCTCCATTTACCTTTACCGTTGTCAGCATCTGCTCTCCGACGGGCTGGATTGAGCTCCTCCCGGTCTCCAAGTAGGGACTTCCTTCTTTTCACTCGCTCATAATCGAGCGCAGCTCCAGCTTCACTTCGTCTGTTAATGTCAGAGCGTGGGGCAGGGCTTAGCTTCGTGCTCATTAAAGTCTCTAGCACACAATTTAATAAAGTCTCTGGCACACACTAACCAGCTATGCCGGGCTCCGAATCCTGTTTGTGATGCCAAAAATGACGCGCCCACCAGGGCTGTGGGGTACCCGGAATCAGACCGGACAGTTCTATGGTGGAGGTCATAAGGCTGTGATTGGTTTCCATGGCCCTGGCCATGTCATAAAAATAGAGAATAGTTATGTTGTGCTTAATCATGACACCACCCGTGATGTTTGGCAATGGGTGGCCGACAATGCGGTTTTGGTCCACTGGGGCTGATGGTGATGCAGCAAAGATGATTCAGCTCCCCGCGGGTAGAGCGGAGCCCCAGGGCAAATATATTTGATTGTTCAGATGTGGTGAACGTTGGGGTGCAGAGAATAAGTGAAGGACAAAGAGAGGTGCCGTTTTCTTTACCTTTTATTTGAAAGTAGATTCAATCTGGGGTACCAATTACAGATGACAGATTGAGTCTGGCTTGCCTGGAGGCATTCAGGGGATCCCCCCTGCCAAGTGGGCTTGGGGACCTTCCTTCTGTGCTCTCTTTTTGGTTCCCTGCTGCCTGTACCTAAGCTGCGGCCCTCTCCTGTGTGTTGGTTTCTAACCTGTATGGTAGACAGCGTGAGCCTATATCACGGGCACTGTCCTTTTCACTGTTAGCCCCGAGCTCTTGGTCTGCTGCCGTGCCTTCAGGTGTTCAGTGTAGCCAAGGAGCTTGCGGTGCCCTGCCCTCCAGATTCGGCTGTCAGGGCATACAGCACCCGCCTAGCCAAGGACTCTGGCATCTGTTTTTATCAGCGCTCCGCTCTGGGGTCAGCTATACACAATTTTAGTTACTCAGAGCCCTTTTCTCTGCTCCTGTCCATTCCCTCTCCACAGACCAACTGCCAACTCTCCTCTCTCACTGTCCTGTCACGAGCTCCAGCTGACTTCCGTTTCCATGACAACTCTCCTGTTTACTCTCTCAGCTGACTTCTTTCTGACTCACTAACCCCACCTGCTGGCCAGAATTTATAAGGAAGCTCCCCTTTCTGGCCTGGAGCATGAATTGACATGTATGCTGTGTTACCTGGCATGGGGACCCCCCCTGCCTCCAGGCATGACATCACCCCTTAGAGGGAGGCAATGTCACCATGGCAACCGGACTCTGGGGTGCCACACATTCATGTTATAACAAACTCTCCCATTCAAGTTATAACACACTCTCTCATTCTTCCCCCAAATTTGGGGGGGAAAGGGTGTCTTATAATTCAAAAAATGCAGTATACATTTTATTATTTATTTAATTATTTAGTTATATATAAATGTATTCGTAATCACTATACATTTCAATATAGAAAAGGTAAAAGTGAACGAATGTATATGTATCAGCCATTTAATAGTCTCTTTATTTATTATGAATTTGATAAATATCAAATATGAGAATTTTATATTTAGTAAATCCAAAATTCTACATGATGCTTCTAATGTATGTAACTGCATCACATAGTCTCAATTTAGCTATGACAAAATAACTTTCCATGAAAGAATGCAAGAAATTGTAGGATTTTTTAATGCTTAATAGAAATAAATACAAAGTGATTGTTACAAGTGCAAATAGATGCTAAATTTGATAGCATCTATAATAATAAATGCCCTAACCAGCTTCCGGTTGTAACAACTTCCGTCCAGTTGTAACCGGTGACGTCACCACACACACGCACATGTTAACCCTCAACACACCACACCGCCTCAACACACACTCCTCTCACCTTTCACCTCCACTCATGTCCACTCACTCTTTCACTCCACATACGTTCCTTTCTCTCACTCCGTTTCTCATACTCACACCGTCATCGTCGCTGCCCCGACATCTTCCTCCGCCGCCGCGATCCAGGATCCAGACGTTCTCCAGGCCGCCGACATGTTCTTGCGGGACGCCATCTTGGATTTCGTGAAATCCCACGATATTCAAGATTGCGTCACCGCAACAACATGTCGCTGGCGTGGACGACATCGGGATCCAAAAAGATGGCGTCGGTGAAATCTCGCGAGATTACGCCGACGCCATTTTGGATCCCGATGTCGCCCATGCCAGCGACATGTTGTTGCGGCGACGCCATCTTAAATATCACGGGACTTCACGAAATCCAAGATGGCGTCCCGCTGGCGTGGGCGACATCGGGATCCAAAATGGCAAGAACATGTCGGCGGCCTGGAGAACGTTGAGGCGGTGTGGTGTGTTGAGGGTTAACATGGCAAGAGGTGTTAACGACGCCATCTTGCATTTGTGAAATTGCGTCATTTACCTCACGCCGACTTGCTGTGCGGACGCTTGGCATTGCCTGTACCACCATAACTACTGCTGCCTTGGTCCTATGCCTGTTTACTGCCGGTGTCTAATTACTGGACCAATTTGCCTGTACTGCCATAACTACTGCTGCCTTGCTCCTCTGCCGGTGTCTAATTACAGGGCTAATTTGCCTCTACCGCCATAACTACTGCTGCCTTGCTCCTCTGCCGGTGTCTAACTACAGGACCAATTTGCCTCTACCGCCATAACTACTGCTGCCTTGCTCCTCTGCCGGTGTCTAATTACAGGGCCAATTTGCCTATACTGCCATAATTACTGCTGCCTTGCTTCTCTGCCAGTGTCTAATTACAGGGCCAATTTGCCTCTATCGCCATAACTACTGCTGCCTTGCTCCTCTGCCGGTGTCTAATTACAGGGCCAATTTGCCTCTATCGCCATAACTACTGCTGCCTTGCTACTCTGCCGGTGTCTAATTACAGGGCCAATTTGCCTATACTGCCATAATTACTGCTGCCTTGCTCCTCTGCCAGTGTCTAATTACAGGGCCAATTTGCCTCTATCGCCATAACTACTGCTGCCTTGCTCCTCTGTCGGTGTCTAATTACAGGGCCAATTTGCCTCTATCGCCATAACTACTGCTGCATTGCTCCTCTGCCAGTGTCTAATTACAGGGCCAATTTGCCTCTATCGCCATAACTACTGCTGCCTTGCTCCTCTGACTGTTCACTGCCTGTGTCTAATTACAGGGCTAATTTGCCTCTACCGCCATAACTACTGCTGCCTTGCTCCTCTGCCGGTGTCTAATTACAGGGCTAATTTGCCTCTACCGCCATAACTACTGCTGCCTTGCTCCTCTGCCTGTGTCTAATTACAGGGCTAATTTGCCTCTATCGCCATAACTACTGCTGCCTTGCTCCTCTGACTGTTCACTGCCTGTGTCTAATTACAGGTCTAATTTGCCTCTACCTCCATAACTACTGCTGCATTGCTCCTCTGCCGGTGTCTAATTACAGGGCCAATTTGCCTATACCGCCATAACTACTGCTGCCTTGCTCCTCTGCCTGTGTCTAATTACAGAGCTAATTTGCCTCTATCGCCATAACTACTGCTGCCTTGCTCCTCTGACTGTTCACTGCCTGTGTCTAATTACAGGGCTAATTTGCCTCTACCGCCATAACTACTGCTGCCTTGCTCCTCTGCCGGTGTCCAATTACAGGATCAATTTGCCTCTATCGCCATAACTACTGCTACCTTGCTACTCTGCCGGTGTCTAATTACAGGACCAATTTGCCTATACCGCCATAACTACTGCTGCCCTTGTCCTCTGCCGGTGTCTAATTACAGGGCCAATTTGCCTATACTGCCATAACTACTGCTGCCTTTGTCCTCTGCCAGTGTCTAATTACAGGGCCAATTTGCCTCTATCGCCATAACCACTGCTGCCTTGCTCCTCTGACTGTTCACTGCCTGTGTCTAATTACAGGGCTAATTTGCCTCTACCGCCATAACTACTGCTGCCTTGCTCCTCTGCTGGTGTCTAATTACAGGGCTAATTTGCCTCTACCGCCATAACTACTGCTGCCTTGCTCCTCTGCCGGTGTCTAATTACAGGGCCAATTTGCCTATACCGCCATAACTACTGCTGCCTTGCTCCTCTGCTGGTGTCTAATTACAGGGCCAATTTGCCTATACCGCCATAAGTACTGCTGCCTTGCTCCTCTGACTGTTCACTGCCTGTGTCTAATTACAGGGCCAATTTGCCTCTACCGCCATAACTACTGCTGCCTTGCTCCTCTGCCGGTGTCTAATTACAGGATCAATTTGCCTCTACCGCCATAACTACTGCTGCCTTGCTCCTCTGCTGGTGTCTAATTACAGGGCCAATTTGCCAATACCGCCATAACTACTGCTGCCTTGCTCCTCTGCCGGTGTCTAATTACAGGGCCAATTTGCCTCTACCGCCATAAGTACTGCTGCCTTGCTCCTGTGACTGTTCACTGCCTGTGTCTAATTACAGGGCCAATTTGCCTCTACCGCCATAACTACTGCTGCCTTGCTCCTCTGCCGGTGTCTAATTACAGGGCCAATTTGCCTCTACTGCCATAACTACTGCTGCCTTGCTCCTCTGCCGGTGTCTAACTACAGGGCCAATTTGCCACTACCACTTCATAACTACTGCTGGGCAATTACAGGGTCAATTAGTATCTGTTTACTCTACAATACTCCAGAACGCCTTCTTCACTGCCAGATAACTGCCAAATAGACTCCTTTACCTGTGCCAACATGAGTCATAACAAAAAGTATGCCAATGCCAGTGAAAGGAAAGCAGCTTTAGCACTACGACAAAAACAACGCCGTGCTAATGAGATTCCTGAGGAAAAACACCATCGCCTTGAGAAGATTAAGGCTTATAAACGCCGTCGCCTCACACACGAATCCCCTAACTCTAAATCCATAAGATTGGCTGAAGAAGCCTCTGCACACCGTCACCGCCGACAACAGACGGCCTCTTCCTCATCATTATTATTAGACTCACAACAGGATGCTTCCACATCAGCATGTGGAACAATTTACTGCTACACTTCATCCCATATGCCGTTCACTGACATAACTAATCAGCAATCTGTTTCTGCCCTATCAATACCACCATTCAATACCGATGCACAGTATGCCAATGCCAGTGAAAGGAAAGCAGCTTTAGCACTACGACAAAAACAACGCCGTGCTAATGAGACTCCTGAGGAAAAACAGCATCGACTTGACAAGATTAAGGCTTATAAACGCCGTCATCTCACACACGAATCCCCTAACTCTAAATCTATTACATTGGCTGAAGAAGCCTCTACACGCCATCACCGCCAACAACAGACGGCTTCTTCCTCATCATTATTAGTAGACTCACAACAGGATGCTTCCACATCAGCATGTGGAACAAGTTACTACCACACTTCATCCTATATGCCGTTCACTGACATAACTAATCAGCAATCTGTTTCTGCCCTATCAATACCACCATTAGTCAATACCAACACACAGTTTCTTCACATACAAGCTGCAGTTAGCCCGAAGAAAGTGCAACCAAGACAAATATACGTTGGTCTCAAAACTAGGCGCACCCCATCGGTTGGACATGCACTTCTACTACAACCTCACATTTTCACTAATGATGAAAATAGTATTACCGAACACAGCTGTGGTGACATGACCCATGTATGTGAGCATTGCGAAGCTTTGCATTTTGTAGCAGAGATACCTTCTGATAACAACTTTACGCTCTGCTGTCAGAAGGGTAAAGTCCATGTACCCATACTACAATAGGGCAAAGTGAATTTAGCAAAAATTTAATGGATAATATTCGAAGAAATAACAGTTCCTTTGCTTTTGCCTCCATGGGTGCAAATATTTCACCACCTCCTGGATATGGCCCATACTGTTTCCGCATACATGGCCAGATCTATCATAGAACTGAAACACTACATCCCTCAGATGACCAGCAACGCGCATTTGCCCAACTTTACATTCTCGATACCACTAACGCAAACGAACAACGCTTACGATATAAAGAAAATCAAAAATGTCATCCTACATTGATGAACATTATTGCCCTTCAAATCCAAACTATTAATCCTTTTGTGGAAGCTTATCAAATGTTACGTGATGTGGAAGAACAAGAAAAAATTAAATCTCTACAAAATGGAACTGTCATGCCAAACATCACTATGGCTATTAGACAAGATCGTACTCAAGACCCTCGACGCTACAATAATCCCACTGTCAGTGAAGTAGCAGTCGTGTTTCAAAAATGACAATGGTGAGCCACTAATGTCCACTCGCAGGATTTCAGAATACTTAAGATGGCATGGCCGCAAGAACATGTCGCCGGCGTGGACAATGTCGGGATCCAGGATGGCGCCGGCGGAAGAAGATGTCGGGGATCGTGGAGCAGCGACGATGACAGTGTGAGTATGAGAGACGGAGTGAGAGAAAGGGTCGTATGTGGAGTGAAAGAGTGAATGGACGTGAGTGGAGATGGTGAAAGGTGAGAGGAGTGTGTGTTGAGGCGGTGTGGTGTGTTGAGGAGGTGTGTGTGTATTGAGGGTTAACATGGCAAGAGGTGTGTCACTATCCTCTCGATGCGATAGCATCGGGCCTTAATCTACTATAATAAATGCGCTAAGCAGCTTCCGGGTTGTAACAACTTCCGTCCAGTTGTAACTGGTGACATCACAGCACACCTCTTGCCATGTTAACCCTCAACACACCACTCCTCAACACACACTCCTCTCACCTTTCACTATCTCCACTAATGTCCACTCGCAGGATTTCAGAATACTCAAGATGGCATGACCGCAAGAACATGTCGCCGGCGTGGACAACGTCGGGATCCAGGATGGCGCCGGCGGAAGAAGATGTCGGGGATCATGGAGCAGCGACGATGACAGTGTGAGTATGAGAGACGGAGTGAGAGAAAGGGTCGTATGTGGAGTGAAAGAGGGAGTGGATGTGAGTGGAGATGGTGAAAGGTGAGAGGAGTGTGTGTTGAGGAGGTGTGTGTGTATTGAAGGTTAACATGGCAAGAGGTGTGTCACTATCCTCTCGATGCGATAGCATCGGGCCTTAATCTAGTATATTATATTACCATTCAGTACATTATCAGGTCTGTCATTCATACACCTTTGGGGAGATATATAAAAGAAGCAACATGCGTTCATATATATATAGAAATGCTACCGTTGCCTTCACAAATCAAAGCTGCAAATTGAGAAGGCAATACCGCTATCACATCTATTACATAGCATATATCTCACTGAGTGCACAGTGGCAGAATCTTGGAAGATGTCCCATACATCGGCTCATTAACTATACATAAGAGTTGTGCAGCTGCCCCATCTTCACATGAGCAGGGAAAAGAGAAAAATTGTAAAATGCCTCTGTGGGTAGTCATTCTTTTTCTTGAAGTTATTACCAGCCAAAGAATAGATTGAGGATATTACATTGGAATTTACAAGTAATGCACAGTGTGTGGAAAAGTAAAATACTGTGATCTTCCCAAAATAAAGAAACCTCATTGTTTTATGTTGGTGGATGTAGCATAACTCTTAAAGCCTTCACTCTAGATTTGACATTGATTAGTTTAGCAAATAAAATCGAGAGCATTTGGATCAACATGAAGTCAATTAAGCTATTGCATGATGAATAATTACAGAATGTCAACTATTTCATGAAAGCTAAACATTTGACAATGAGGTTATCTAAAGCTATATAAATATAAATGTTATATCATTATGATCAAATTAAATTCTCACAGTCTGCTCGTCCAGGTGTTGACAACAAAACACTTTATTCTTTCATTGAGGAAATCAAATTGCACAGTCCTTTGTGCATTTTACTAGCCAAATACAGGCAGTGTGTTGAGCTTCAAAAACTTAAGAGCATTTTTTTACTCTTTGTCTTATTTTTTGAACGACTATTTTTCATTCAGAAATATGCAATGATACAAATACATGGTGATACATGGTGATTGCAGCATCAGCTACCCTTGCTGAATACCACGGGTGGTGTCACAACTAAATCCCCTATAAACTACCCCATTATCATCTTTTATTAATTTTACTGGGCGCCCAGGGCAATGGACAGGGTCACTGCTGCCGTGATCCCCTTTAAGAACTGACTGGCCCGGTACCGAGTACCCCACGGCCCTGTGGGGCGCTCCACTACCAGCAAGCAAAGAAGAAAAGGGCACAAGGCAACACCCAGAAGTGACAACAAAAAGTACAGCCAAGAAGCGAAAAAGAGTGGTAGTGGTGGGAGACTCACTACTGGGAAGCACAGAAGCAGCCTTCTGCAGACTGGACATAACCACAAGAGAAGTATGCTGCCTCCCAGGTGCAAAGATCAAGGATGTGACAGATTGGATACCAAAGATCATCAGTTCTAAGGACATCCACCCATTACTTCTGATACATGTTGGAACTTGGCACCAATGACACGGCAAGGAAGGACCTTTTGACAATCTGCAAGGACTTTGAACAGCTGAGGAAGAAAGTAAAGGAACTGGGCGCACAGGTAGCTTTTCTTCTATCCTTGCAGTAAATGGACATGGCACCAGGAGATGGAACAGGATCCTTGATGCGAACCACTGGCTAAGACAATGGTGCAGACAAGAAGGATTCAGATTCCTGGACCACAGTTGACGGACTCCTCGTCAGAGACATACTACACCTCAACAAACCTTGGAAACACACATTTGTCAGAAGACTCACTTCACTCATCAGGAGGGTGTTAAACTAGAAGAAGAGGGGACGGGAAGAAAAACATTAGACACAAACATGAAGCCAGAAAATATACTGATGAAGGATATGAGGTGCCGCAAAAAAGACCCAAGACAACATACTCAGAAGGAAGGTAAGAAAATTTCTAAGCCAATCCACAGGGAGAAGATTGGAACAAAAAAAAATCCTCTAAACTGCATGCTCGCAAATGCCAGAAGTCTGACAAGCAAGATGGAAGAGCTAGAAGAAGAAATATCTACAGGTAACTATGACATAGTGGGAATAACCGAGACATGGTTAGATGAAAACTATGACTGGGTAGTTAAATTACAGGGCTACATTCTGTTTAGAAGGATCGAAAAAATCGGAGAGGAGGAGGGGTTCTTTATGTAAAGTCTTGACTAAAGGCCACTTTAAGGGAGGATATTAGCGAAGGGAATGAGGATGTCGAGTTCATATGGGTTGAAATACATAGAGAGAAAAATAGTAACAAAATTCTCACTGGGGTCTGTTACAAACCCCAAATATAGCAGAAATTATGGAAAGTCTACTACTAAGGCAGATAGATGAAGCTGCAACAAATAATGAGGTCCTTTTTATGGGGAACTTTAATTACCCGGATATTAACTGGGAAACAGAGACCTGCAAAACCCATAAAGGCAACAGGTTTCTGCTAATAACCAAGAAAAATTCTTTCACATTTTTGTGCAGCATCCAGCCAGAGAAGCAGCACTTTCAAACCTACTATTATCTAATAGACCTGACAGAATAACAAATCTGTAGGTTGTCAGGCATCTAGGAAATAGCGACCACAATATTGTACAGTTTCACTTGTCTTTTGCAAGGGGGACTTGTCAGGGAGTCACAAATACACTAAACTTTAGGAAGGTAAAGTTTGACCAGCTTAGAGATGCCCTTAATTTGGTTGACTGGGACAATGTCCTCAGAAATAAGAATACAGATAATAAATAGGAAATGTTTAAGAACATCCTAAATAGGCACTGTAAGCGGTTTATACCTTATGGGAATACAAGGACAAGAAATAGGAAAAACCCAATGTGGCTAAACAAAGAAGAGAGGCAATTAACAGTAAAAAGAAAGCATTTAAACTACTAAAGTAGGATGGCAACGTTGAAGCTCTAAAAAACTATAGGGAGAAAAATGCTTTATCTACAAAACTAATTAAAGCTGTCAAAAAGGAAACAGAGAAGCACATTGCTAAGGGGAGTAAAACTAATCGCAAACTGTTTTTCAACTACAGGGTGGGCCATTTATATGGATACACCTAAACAAAATGGAAATGGTTGGTGATATCAATTTCCTGTTTGTGGCACATTAGTATATGGGAGGGGGAAAACTTTTCAAGATGGGTGGTGATCATGGCGGCAATTTTAAAAGACAGCCATTTTGGATCCAACTTTATTTTTTTCAATGGGAAGAGGGTCAAAACTTAAATTAAGTGCTATGTTTCATATATACATACACACATGTATATACTCATACAGTTCTGCTTTATTTTTCACAAATATGTACTGTATTTGTCATCGAGGACACTACTAGCTATGACTAAGGGCTGGAATGATGGAAAATATATCATGCCTAAATAATTTAACACCAAGGAACATAACTTAATTACACACAAAGAAAATTAAGACTATTAAACATTTCGGAAAAGAAGCAATTTGATTTTTTTAATGCGAATTGGAACAAAAGTGTGAATATTTATTGACACACATCAATATAATTAGATTATAAAATGTAGTCAGTGCCTCTATAACTATTTCAAGTAGATATAGGAAACAAAATGACATCAATGCCAACAATAAATTCTGTCAGTAGGATGAAAATAAGCATGTTCACATTTTAATTGGGGACAGTGCCTCTGTTGGTAACAGCAACTGGACAGCAAAATTATTGCTGCATACAGTGCTAGAGCTATCAAAATGTTAACAACGATAATAAAACACCAGCAAACCACTTACTAGAAATGAGCAAATTTATTCCAGGAGAATTGAATTCTCCTCAAATGTTGAAAGCAACTTAGGCCTCTTTCACACTTCAGTTTTTTTGCATCAGTCAAAATCCGCCAAAAGGACGGATTGCGGATCCGTTTTAATACTGATGAGAACGGATGCCACCCGACAGTTTTTTTGTTGGATCCGACAAATGAAGAATTTTAAAGGAATCGCAGCTAAGAGAGAAAGAGAGAAAGAGAGAGAGATTTCAGTAGAATTGTGGTAATTTGGAAAGGATAAAAGGATTAAATACTGACTTTACTACCCCTGCCACCCATGTTACGGTCCTCAGCTTTGTCCGATCTCTTTTTCTAATGTTGCTCTATGAGCGCCATCCTCCTCAACATTCTTCACTCAGCACTGATTAGACCCCAGATGTATAGTGAATGAGATAAGTGTTTGAACCCTTGCTGATTTTGTAACTTTACCCACTGAAAAAGACATGAACAATCTATAATTTTAAAGGTAGGTTCATTTTAACATTGAGAGATAGAATATCAAAAATAGCTTCCAGAAAATCACATTGTATTAATTATATTAATTTATTTGTATTATTTTGCAGTGATAAATAAGTATTTGATCCCCTACCAACCATTAAAGGCCCTGTCTCACATAACGAGATGGTTAGCAAGATCACTGAAACATCACAGGTTTTATGATGCAACAGAGACCTTGCCAGTGATCTCGCTACCTGTGACACATAGCGGCAGCCACCCCCCCTGCTGGATATCGCTGATCATGCTCGAATGTCCTAGTTTATTTTTTGATCGCTGAGGTCCCGCTGGCCAGCATGCATCACTGTGTTTGACACCGTCGAGCAACCTCATTGGTGACGCAGAACTCATGGACGCAGGCGTGAGTCGTCAGAATAGCTGCTGTGTGACAAGGTCCCAACGACCGCCGAGGTCGTTATACGGATCGCCGTATCATTGCTGCATCACTGAGTAGATCTGTCTGTTTGACAGCTTTCTAGCGACCATATAGCGAAGAACCAGCGATCCTTACCAGGTGGTATCGTTGTCGGGATCGCTGGAGCTTCACTATGTGTAACGGGACCCTAAGAGTTCTGGCTCCTACAGATCAGTTAGATGCTCCTAATCAATTTGTTACCTGCATTAAAGACAGCTGTCTTACATAGTCACCTTTATTTGTTGTTGAAGAGGAAGAAAGCGCAGAATAGGGTCTTATCCAAGATATTTAGGGTTAATACAATCAAATTGCTCTCACCAAATGGAGCTACAATTGTAGCATGTAAGATTATCCGCTGCAGCAGATCCACTGGTCATGGATGACAGAGCTATAGAGATTGATGGGAAAGCATGGATACCTACGTATGTATGTGGCATTTCCTGATGAAGAAGTCATAGTACTTCGACATGTGTTGAATAAACCACATTTTGTATTTGATCAATTCTGGACTTTGAGTTATTCGGCAGCACAGACCAAATCAACACTTTCCCATCAATCTCTATAGTCACCTTTATAAAAGGCTCCTGTCCCTGTCCACAGACTCAATTAATCAGTCATTCTCTAACCTCTACACCATAGTGTGAAGAAACCAGATTGTGTCTTAATTTCCCAGATGACTATGTTTTTGTAAACCAAGAAGAATTAATTTTTTTATCTGTATATTGGCTTGTGGATTTAATTGCTTATTTCTGGCTGGTCAAGAAGACAGACTTGCAAACTGATATCCTATTTAACATACTCAGTAAGTCTGTAATAGTGACTTCTACAGAGTGTGTGTTTATCTTTGTTTATTGATGTGTGCTGATATGCTAATTGTGCATTGTATTCTAGATCTAGCTTGTTGACTTCGAAAGTAGATAGGGGAAGGCTGTGAGGGTGAACTGAAGGACACTGAGTAATTCTAAAAATACCTTACATGCCTCAGGTATAAAAGACTCAGATCTCATCACTAAGGCCGGCTTCACATTTGCATTTCGCAGAGCTGCAGAGGGCTGCGTAGTTCCTCTGTGAAGCTCCGCGCACTGCCACACCTCCTCCGGTCAGCTCCACCTATGTCTGCATAAGGCCTGCGTACCTATCTTTAACACTGGGTATACAGGCTGTGTGGATGTATGCGGATACGTCTGCATGCGTCATTTTGACAATGCGGCGATCCGCTTCGAATGCAAAATGTTGCAATTTGCTGCAGTCGCCACATCGTCAAAACAAAGCATGCGGACGCATCCACATACATCCACATGGCCTGTGCACCGGAGGAGGTGCAGCAGTGGATGGAGCTTCACAGAGGAACTACACAGCCCTCCACAGCTCTGCCGAACGCTAGTGTGAAACTAGCCTAATACTGAAGTAACACAAAGCTACTAGCTGGACATTCTGCAAAACACTCAGTGGATGACAGACAGGACTGCAGCCAAATTATCATGGCACCAACATGAGGGACACGGATCTAGGGGTTTTCAGCTCCTGTTGGAAGGACATAGATTTGATCCAGTGAGCATCTCTGAATCATGAATATGTTTGGAGAAAGCCAGGTTTTGGGACCCGTTGGTCGCCTGGTTCCATGGAGATGGTCAGATAGGCCAGGTGGTTACTCTCATGTCAACTGGCTTTGGACCTTGTACGGACTCTATGGACTGTTCTCGGTAATCTCCCTACACTTTTCAATATCTCTTCTCTGTGTGTTTATCACAGGTGGAATAGCAACCCTGGGAGCTCTGACATAACATCTGCCATTATCCCAGCGAGTCAGTGGAAGGGTGAGACCCTGTAATGTGCACCATCTACGAGGTAATTGCTGGGATTTTTCTATTTGCTATTGGGTGTTGTGGTTCAATAAAGTATTGCCACACTGTTTTACCCTAACCTTGTGTTGTCTGTGTAGTATATTGCCCACTTCTAATGGGAGAGCGGGAATTATGCAGGATGATCCCTGGTACATGCGGTTTTGGCTAGCAGTCTTGGGCGCTCGCCGACCCCCCCATTTCTTCACACATGTGCAAGACCAAAGAGCTTTATAAGGATGTCAGGGACAAGATCATAGATCTGCACAAAGCTGGAAAGGGGTGCAAAGCCATAAGTAAGACGCTGGGTGACAAAGAGACAAATGTTGGTGCAATCGTATGAAAATGAAAGAAATACAAAATGACTCAATTGACATTGATCTGGGGCCCCATGCAAAATCTCAACTGGTGGGGTATGCTTGATCATGAGGAAGGTGAGAGATCAGCCTAAAACTACACGGGAGGAACTTGTTAATGATCTCAAGGCAGCTGGAACCACAGTCACCAAGAAAACCATTGCTAACACATTTCACCGTAAAATTTTAATATCCTCCAGTGCCCTCAAGGTCCCCCTGCTCAGGAAGGCACATGTGCAGGGGCATCTGAAGTTTGACAATGAACACCTGGATGATTCTGTGAGTGATTGGGAGAAGGTGCTGTGGTCAGATGAGACAAAAATTGAGGGCTTTGGCATTAACTCAACTCGCCGTGTTAGGAGAAAGACAAATTCTCCCTATGACCCAAAGAACACCATCACCACTATCAAGCATGGAGGTGGAAACATTATGTTTTGGGGGTGTTTCTCTGCTAAGGGCACAGGACTACTTCACTGCATTAATGGGAGAAAGGATGGAGCCATTTACCATAAAATCCTGAATGACAGCCTCCTTCCTTCTGCCAGGACATTAAAAATGGGTCGTGGCTGGGTCTTCCAGCAAGACAATGACCCAAAACATATTGCCAAGGCAACAAAGGAGCGGCTCAAAAAGAAACTCATTAAGGTTACGGAGTGGCTTAGCCAGTCTCTAGACCTTAATCCCATAGAAAACTTATGGAGTGAGTTGAAGCTCCAAGTTGCCAAGCAGCAGCCTCAAAATCTTAATGATTTAGAAATGATCTGCAAAGAGGAGTGGACCAAAATTCCTCCTGACATGTGCGCTAACCTCATCATCAGCTACAAAAAATGTCTGACTGCTGTGCTTGCCAACAAGGGTTTTGCCACCAAGTATTAAGTCTTTTTTGAGCGGCGAAGTGAGTATTCACTTTTTTTTTAATTTACAGCATACAGTTATTATGCCGAGACTCCAAAGCATAAAAAGGAACATTCATTTAACAGTGAATTACTTCAATGAAAATAACATTTCTCTGCCAAATTTGAGTGATTTACATAATTTGTATCTCAACAGATTCACTCATATTTAGCGTACACCCATTGCCAATTTGACATACGATGAAATAAGCATTATGATGTGGCTTATTTTATGATGGAAAGTCACAATATAGAAGTAAATGTAGGCTAAATTAAGATTTAAGCAAAGTATTTGTTTTTGGTCCCACATAGCTTCAGTTAAACATTAGTTAGGTAGACTTTGCATAAATGCTACTTGTATATCATCTGCTGTAATTAAGATTTTTTGCTGCAATATGGACAAAAATGACATTTATTTATATATTGGTGTGTTCAAGCTTCATTACATTCTGAAATGATTAAAAGTTATGTCTTAGGCTACTTTCACACATCCGGTGTCAGGGGTCCGGCGGCATGTGGCGAAAAGCCGGTCCGCCGGATCCGGCCTGCAGCGGTGACACCGGATGTAGATGCGGCGCCTTATGCGGCGTGGAGGACATTTAAAGGAGCCGCAGCACCGGGGGACGGGAGAGCCGGTATGGAGAGGAGCCGCAGCACCGGAGGACGGGAGAGCCGGTATGGAGAGGAGCCGCAGCACCGGGGGACTGGAGAGCCGGTATGGAGAGGAGCCGCAGCACCGGGGGACGGGAGAGCCGGTATGGAGAGGAGCCGCAGCACGGGATAGAGAGGGAGAGAGAGAGAGAGAGGGAGAGAGAGACTCGCCGGGCACTTGTGAGGTTAAATCTCACAGTGCCCGGGCATGCGCTGTTCAAAAAGCCAGTCCGGCGCTGCACAAAAACGTTGCAGGCAACATTTTTTACAGACGCCGGACGGCGCATGTTTGCCGTATCCGACACAAACCGGAGGCGCCGCATGTCCATCCGGCACAATGCGGCGATCATTAAATTCTATGTGAAAAAATCGGATCCAATTCCGGATCCGGTTTTCACTATTTTCGCCGCATCGTGCCGGATTTACAAAAACGGATGTGTGAAAGTAGCCTTAGAGTGGCAACCAGTTGCTCTGAGAATATATTGATTCAGGGAACTCACTCAGCTCATGGGGTCCTCGATACTTCTTGGTGTTTCAGTGATATTCAGTAACAGCTGGAGAAAGTAAAGTGCTTGCTGAGACAATGTTTCCTTAAAAGTTATGCTTCACATACCCGGTAGGAGCTGGTGTACATTAAAAAAATGATGGCTGTAATGTTCTGTAGATACTTATATGGTAATTATGTGCAATTGTCAAATGTTTGTTATTTCAACATAATTGAGTTTAAGATCAAAATTTCTACTTTGTAGGTGTTACCATGGTGTTTTTGTCTGCTTTTCGAGTAATAAAAAGATGTTCATTTCTTCATTGTATGTGTGGCCTAAATATATATTTCTAAAAGGTTATAACTTCCTGTTGCTTTGCAATGCCTCAGATACTAGTATTTCAAGAGGTTTCTTTCCTTTATTAATTTAGGCTAGGGTTTCACAGCAAGATGTGTCATGTGGTACTGAAATCACAATGTCTCACTGCATGCATCTAATGATTTTCTATGGCGCCACATTGCTGCCTGCAACCTCCTGAAACTGCTGAACAGAGCCAGAAATGTTCCCTAATGTATTGACATTTTTGTCACTACTCCTAATTTTCATGTGAATCATTTACCATAGAATTTAATACAAGTCATGACTGCAATTTGGCCATTTTTTTCCAACAAAATTATAGGTCTAAAACAGTTGTTGGCTGCAAGTTGCAGACAAGTTACACAGATATTTTGGACTTGCTTGGAGATTTATGTCACTCAACACGTTACCATGTAGCCCCAGCCTTAACTTCAGGATGGGTGTTAGTCTTGGACGTTTGATCCTAAAAACCTAAGCTCTTCCAAAGGTCCTGTGGATTTTGTATGGACCAATAATCATGCATTAGGATTGTTCCTCTTTACAAACTTCATAGGAATTTCCGATGCAGAACACTTGGGATCCCCTTTCTAGAGATTGTTGGGGGGAACAGGGATAGGCAGGTTATAAAAGTTTTGCTGGGGAGACTGTGAAGTGGAAAGTGGTGATTTTTTTCTTGCATAGATTTGAAGTTCCGTACCTGAACTGCTTCTATATGCTCAGAATGGTGTTGATCATATACAGACAAGTCCTTCCTTACACTTCCTCTTATATCGATATGAGTGGTGTGAAATTATAGCTCTGTAAAAAGAAACTTGGTTTAGTGATACACTGTGGGGAAATGTTTATGCTATATGTTTCTATATGGGGATAGCTATCCAAAGTCAGGAGTTGAGAGACATTTTTGTAGATTGGTCCAAACAAATTCTACAGTAAAATTTAAGACAAAATTAACATATTCAAATATTGTTTTGCAATGTTTGTGTATATAATGTTTCTTTAATTAATAAGAATAACCATTTTAATCTAATTTTCCATAATTATTTATTACATTTGTTTTTGTAGAAAATTTGCAGCTATTTTTTTCTAAATTACTCCTTTTCTAAATGCAACATGTCTAAGTTAGCTCTAGCACAACGTACTGTTATCAAATAACTTGAACACTGCATTTACAATAGATTGATTTCAGTAAACGTCAGACGTATGATGCAGATTTTAAGAAATTATAGTGTTCTTCATCACTCTTCATATCAACTAGGACTTTTTGTGCCTGCAGCACAATCTTCCCTTGTTACAAGGCAAATAAAACATTCCCTTTCATACTGTAAAAAGAAGGTATGAGCAATGCTCAGAAATAACTGATTCTTAAAGATCACACAAAACTAAAGCTCAAATCTTCATTTTTTTTAAAGAAAAAAGGTTTCAAATGTCATAGTCTAACAAATCTCTGCAGTTTTAAAAAGAAAATTAATAATTGAGCAAAGCAAGACTTTTGTTTGATTAGTGTCAAGTGACTCTAAACACAGATAACAAAATGTATGTGTACGCATCACATAAAATCTAAAAACACTTAGCAATATTGATGAGCAGAAATCCACAAGCAGTGGAAAAAACTATGTGGCTCACATACTGTATTTTTCAAATACTATTTCCATTTTCTATACGTGTGAAGTTGTTAGAAATTAACCTCAAAATGTCCAGATGCACCCTGACATTCCCATAACAATTATTTGTTGCAATAATGGAGTGTTTCTCTGTGTAACGCCAATATACCCAAAGATTTGTGTAAGTGAAGATATGTTAAAGGATGTTCCAGTGTCATGTATTTAAAATGGATTTGCTGGACTCCTTGATAAACTTAAGTAAAGATGTTGCCTAATATATTTAAAAAGTTGTCCATATCCATCGATATCGTCATCACTTTCTACCTCACTGCCTTTCTATTTACTTGGTCTTCAGCATTGACACCATGTGTATCCCACATGGCCAGTGCAGCTGATCACTGATGTTAGTAGCCTCACTGGCTTCAGCATATTTTGACGCAGCAGTCTAATGAAACTATATAGGCATAAAATTGTATATGTCTGTCTATGAATTAGCAGGGTTTGAAATTTGTGTATATTCATTCATAACTAATCTTCATTAGAACCTTAGAAACAACGAAAAGTATTTAAGAGAAAAACTTTCTGCTGTAAGGTTGTAAGCAGGTCAGGAATTTAATGGATTTGGTCATTTACAGTAGTTTAAAATGTTATACCTTTAAATGCATTCTACTAAAGTGATATATTGCTTAAGCTGTCTTTTTAAACAGATTGCAATCCTCTTCCCAGAAAGCATTTGTATGAAACTTTGAATTAATTACTTAATTGACACTAGGCCTCGTGCCATATTTTCATTTTTGCCCCAAATAATGTATAATCTGTAACAGCAAGAAATGCATCTCCAGGCAGAAATCTTTGCATTCTTATTCTGTATCATACAGGGTGTAGAATTAGGTTTTTTTGCTTGTTTTTTTTTTACACAAAATGTTTATAATAATAATAATAAATTTTATTTCTATAGTGCCGACATATTCCGCAGCACTTTACATTTTAGAGGGGACTTGTACAGACGATAGACATTACAGCATAACAATAAACACACAGATCATAACAGATACCAAGAGGAATGAGGGCCCTCGCAAGCTTACAATATATGAGGAAAAAAAGGTAGATACGAAAGGTGGGTGGTAACAATTGCCCTGATTGTTTGGACCAGCCATAATATTAAGTGTGTAACAGTACAGACACAGAGGGCTAATAGATTCATAAAGCATGTGGGAACATGATACGGGGAAGCTGGTTATGGTAAAACTTTTGACTGTGCCACACAGGGATATTTAGGTTAATGTGTTGAGGTTGTAGGCCAGTCTGAATAAATGCCTTTTCAGGGCAAGCTTAAAATTGTGGGGATTGGGGACTAATCGTATTGACCTGGGAAGTGCAGAATTGGCGCAGCACGTATATAGTCTTGGAGACGGGAGTGGGAGGTTCTGATTATTGAGGATGCTAACCTCAGGTCATCAGCAGAATGGAGGGCACAGGTAGGGTGGTAGACTGAAACGAGGGAGGAGATGTAGTGTGGTGCTGAGCCATGGAGAGCTGTGTGAGTGAGGGTAATAAGTTTGTACTGGATTCTGGAGTGGATGGGTACCCAGTGTAATGACTGGTACAAGATAAAGGCATCGGTGTAACGATTGGTGAGGAATATGATCCTGGCTGCAGCATTCAAGACAGATTGGGGGGGAGAGTTTGGTAAGAGGGAGACCGATTAGTAGAGAGTTACAATAGTCCAGACGAGAATAAATTAGAGAAACAGTAAGAGTTTTTGCGGTGTCAAAAGTAAGAAAAGGTCGAATTCTAGAAATGTTTTTGAGATGCAGATAACAAGAGCAAGCCAGTGATCGGATGTGGGAGGCAAAGGAAAGCTCGGAGTCAAGTATGACCCCAAGACAGCGGGCATGTTGCTGGGGAGTAATAGTGGAACCACACACAGAAATGGCAGTGTCTGGTATAGGTACATTAGTAGAGGGAGGAAACAAAAGGAGTTCAGTCTTTAACAGGTTCAGTTTCAGATATAGTGAGGACATGATGCTAGACACAGCGTCTAGACAATCGCTGGTGTTTTCTAAAAAGGCAGGCGTGATATCAGGAGAGGAAGCATATAATTGGGTGTCATCAGCATAGAGATGGTACTGGAACCCAAATCTACTGATTGCTTGACCAATGGGGTCAGTGTACAAAGAGAAGAGGAGGGGGCCTAGAACCGATCCTTGAAGAACCCCAACAGTAAGGGGAAGATGAGAGGAGGAGGAGCCAGCAAAAGATACAGTAAAGGAGCAGTTAGAGACATAGGAGGAAAATCAGGAGAGAACGGTGTCTTTGATGCCGATGGAGCAGAGCATAGTGAGGAGAAGCTGATGATCCACAGTGTTGAGTGCTGCGGAGAGATCCAAGAGAATTAGCATGGAGTAGTGACCATTAGATTTAGCTGTTAGTAGATCATTAGAGACTTTAGTGAGGGCCGTTTCAGTAGAGTGTAAAGAGCAGAAACCAGATTGGAGAGGGTCGATAAGAGAGTTATCAGAAAGATAGCGGATCAGACGGGAGTGGACCAGGCGTTCCAGGAGTTTAGAAATGAAGGGAAGATTAGAGACAGGCCTATAGTTAGCAGCACAGTTTTGGTCGAGGGATGGTTTTTTCAGTAGTGGATGTATGATGGCATGCTTAAATGAGGAGGGAAAAATACCAGAAGAGAGAGAGGTTAAATATTTTAGTTAGGTGAGTGGTGACAGCAGGGGAAAGGGACTGGAGGAGAAGTGACGGAAATGGGTCACTGGTGCAAGTGGTTGGGCGAGAAGATGCAAGGAGCCTGCTTACTTCTTCTGTGACTGATTCAAAATCAGAGAATGAGCTAGATGCAGTGGCGGAGGGATAGTGCATGGTATGAGGCGATTGGGAGATAATTTCCTTTCGGATTTGGTCAATTTTTTCTTTGAAGTAATTGGCCAGATCATCAGCTCGAAGCTCCGTGGTTGGGGCCTGCACTCTTGGGTTGAGCAGGGAAAGAAAAGTGTCAAAGAGACGTTTAGGGTTATTGGACAGTGAGGTGATGAGGGTGTTTGGAGAGGTGAAGGGCAGTGTTGCATGTTCTAAGCATAAACTTATAATGGATGAAATCTTCGTTTATCCTTCCATTCCTATCTGTAAATTCTACAGTATGCTTCTGCAAGATCCTTTCAGTTTTTGATGAAGCTTTTTGCAACACTGGAGGGAATTCTAAAAGGAGGAAGAGTAACGACAAAGCCTGTTTACAACTTCATGACCAGAACCAATGTTCAAATCTGACATGTGATTTTATGTGGTAATAACTCTGGAATGCTTCATCATATTCCAGTATGTAAGGATTCCAGATGTTTCCATGGAAGCTGTTTTTCCCTTGTCAAAGATGGAGTCTGGTACTTCGCCCTGGCCCTGATGCTTCCTGTCTGTCCTGCTATTTATGTCCAGGTTGGGAGAGCCTCCCTGCCTTAGTATTTTGTTGCTGTTTGCTTCTGAGCTTCCTCCTGGCTTGCCTCTGGAGTTCCTGCTGCTACTCGTTACTCGATGCTCTGCCTCACCACTTGTGGAACCCCAATAGTACGTTTGCCACAGTGGCATTGCCTCCCTTGCAGGGGGTGATGACATGCCTGGAAGAAAGGAGGGGTCCCTTAGCCAGGTAATACCAACATCCAACACTTTTCCTACCCCAGATCAGAAGGGGGAGCTCTAAACCCAGTTTCAGGGGAGATTTCCAATAAGTTCTGGGCTGAAGGTGGAGTTAGTTAGTTGCAGTTTGTGAGAGTCTGTACAAGGGATAGGAGCCGTGAGGAGCTTGTCCCAAGAGCAGAGTAAAGAGAGAGGAGAGGAGAAGTTTAGGGAACCCTGGGGATTGGAGCTGTGACCAAGTTCACCCCAGGGCAGAGCGCTTGAAACCAGATGCCGGAGTCCATGGCTGCAGAGGTACAACAGCCCCAGCAGCCAAATCCTGAGAGCAGCTGGCTGCAGGCCTCCTTGACCCATCATATGCCTGAAGGCACAGCAGCAGATCAGAGCCCGGAGACACCATAGAGGAGCAACACCTGCAATAGGCTCAAGCTGCCTGCCATACGGGCACGTACCACAGGACAGTAAGGAACAGAGGACCAAGCATAGCTTTAGGCAGCAAGTACCTCATAGGACAGCACAGAAAGGAGGCCCCCAACCCTTCTGGCTTAGTGGATCCTAAGTTGCTTTCAGGCTGGCTGGATCTCAATTACCATCTATACTCAGTGCCCTGGTCTGCACCTCAAACTGTGAGTAAAAGTGTGAAGACTGCACCCTGCTGTGCCATCCTATTTATTTGCTGCATCACCTCAGCCCTGCACTGCAACCATCATCACCATCATTTTACACTATTACTGCCCTGGGGCTTAGCTCTACCTCTGGAGAGCTATAACAACTCTGCTGCATCATCATCAGCCCCAGCAATCTCTTCAAGCAGAGTCGGCTAACATCTAATTGCTGAATACCACAGGTGGCGTCACAAACTATCTTTCATAAACTTTATCATCCCCTTATCATCATTTTCATTGGATGCCAAGGGCCATGCACCGGGTCACTGCTGCCATGACACATCCCCTTAAGAACTGGCCCAATACCAAGTATCCCTACGGCCCTGTCAGGCGCTCCATTTTGGCATCACGAACAGGATCCGTTCCCATGCATTGCCAGGTCCTGTGTGTCAGAGACTTTAATTGAACTGAAAAATTGCTGCCATTACTGTGTCGCACAGCACGCAGGAAGAAAGGGGCATGTCGTCATGGGCAGAACCAAAAGAAAAGGTGCGAAGTAAAGAGCAAGCCGCACTCTGTGATCAGCAGCAAGAAGCAGGAAGCACGTCTGGGAAAACTGGAAGGAGCACCCGTTCACTCTGGTAATGAAACGCAGGGCCTGGCTGAGGTTCACTAGGGGCAGAAGAGGAAATGTCCAATCTGGGTGGAGATTCAGCGGCAACCGCAGCTGCAAACCCCATCGTACCGCCATGTTCAGTGTTTAAATACACTTATTTGTCTCAGCTTTGGTCTCAGACTTGTTTTATTCAACGCAATCAGATTCCATAGTATCCACATAATTGTTACACAATACTTGTAAAATTGTTTATTCATGACACTTTTTTTACAGGCTTTGGCTCAATCTCCAGCCATGGGACTTGATAAGATTAATGATCTGTAGAAAGATGGCACTTGTGCAAGCCTAGATAAGTCCCCCAGTGTCTTCTCCGCCATTATATTGATAGTATAAAGCCATCATGCTGCTGGTCTTACTCTTCGCCTTATTCCTTCTATTCATCTGACCATGATGTCCTTCTCCAGTGATTGCTCTCTTCGTATGATGTGTCCAAAGTAGGCGAGTCGTAGCTTCATGAGCCTTGCTTCAACTAACTTGACATGTCTGGCTTTCTATTTTCCAAAATTGATTTGTTTGCTCCTATTGCCATACATGGTATTGATAAGATCCTTCTCCAGCACCACTTTTCAAAGGCATTAATTCTTCTGCTGTCTGGTTTCTTTATCGATCAGTTTTCGTAACCGTATGTTGTCAAAGAAAAGACCAAATTATGTACAAGCTGTGTCGACAGTGAAATATTACTCATTTTAAGACTTGATCCAGTAACTTCACTGTTGATTTTCTCATAGATATTCTAATGACTTCCAGTTTTGTCACTGCATCTTGAGTGAAGTACTTTACAGCTTCTAGTTCAATGCCATCCATCTCAAATGTGTCATGGTTGTACCTGCCAGTAGTCAATATCTTTGTCTTCTTGGTGTGGAGTAGCAGTCCCACATTCAAACTTTCTATCTCAATATTGTGAAAGCTAAGGAAAAAGAAGGCGCAATAGGGTCTTATCCGGGTGGTGAATCAAATAAATGTAAGAAATCCACTCACCTGATCCAGGAGAAGTAAAGGCATAAGAACCAAATGTCAGTCTGCTGCACGCCCGAAGGTCCACTCCGTGACCGCCAATATGAATCCTTATGGATAAAGTAACTTTCTCGGACTTACTGTTCGCTGCTAGACAAAGTTCAATTCAACACTGCATGTGAAGTTTTAACTGTTTAATTCCCAACGCGTTTCAAAGTATATAATACTTCTTCTTCAGGGGATGACATAAAGTGAACGGATACAACCATCTCCAGTTATATACATACATTATTTGAAATTTGGCGCCAAGCGCACATGTGATGGTAGGACAGATGTCAAAGTTCACAAGATCTAAATTGCACAAAATATATTAATGAATCTGAACTAATTAAAATCATTAATTGTTTCAAATTATATTACAGGGAAAACAAGGTTATATTACAGAAAAAAGAAAAAGAAAAAAGAAGGAAAAAGAAGAAAGCGAACCCGTGACATCAAAAAAGGGGGAAAAGAACCAAGGTCCAAAGTCAGAACCGCTATACTAGAGGGGGACCCGTATTGAAGAAGAGGACAATTTTCATATGGGATCATAAAAACGTTTGGGTTATTTAATGAAAATGTTGAATAAAAAGGTTGAATAAAAACATATTAATAAAGTTAAATAAAAACATGAATACAGTATATGCATAAAAATAAAATTTAAAAATATATATATATGTGTATGTCTCAAAGTAAAAATATAAATATATCTCTATGAAAATTTTGGAAGAATCCAATATATATATATGCTCAGTGTTTATATCATTTTTAGGAGAAGGAACAAAAAGAAATTAAAACCATAATCGACATAAAAATTTGCATATTGGCGTATAATATTATGAGTAACGCTTGGATAAAAAGTAAAAGAAATATAAAAAACAAACCATCAGAGAATATACTAAAAAATGATTAGGAGGGAAATATGATAATAGGAGGTTAAATTATAAAAAAAACTTCTGTGATTTCGTTAAGTCCATTTGGTTTAAGTGTATTCAACCTATAGATCCAGAAGACCTCTTTGCGATTTAATTGTCCAATTCTATCCGGATGATTAATGGGAATGTACTCAATGGGACTAATTCTAAATCCATTATGGTTCTTATCATGTTTTATAGCAAAGTGTCTAGAGAGACCATGCTGTAAAAAACCTATTTTGATGTTGTGTCTATGGGAATTAACCCTCAAGTGCAGTGGTTGCGTGGTCCTCCCTACATATTGTTTATTACACTCACATTCAATTACATATATAACAAAATCTGTAGTACAATTAAAGAAATTTCTGATCGGAAAACATTCATTGGTGAAGGTTGATTTAAAGGTTCTTGCTTGATGTGTAATGATTTTACAACATAGGCAATTTCTTCTGCCACATTTATATATACCTTTTAAGGGACTGTGCAGGGAAGATAAATGATCGGCTTTTAGACGACTGGAAGCAACCAAATTTTTAATTGTAGGTGCTCTTCTGAAAGTAATACCAGGACTCTTAGGAAGAATTTTATATAGAATGGGATCGTTTAACAAAATATGCCAATTATGTGTTAAAATCTGTCTAATTTTAATATTCTCAGCACAATATTGTGTGACAAAGTTAGTTGAAAATTTTGTGTTATTAGTTTCAGTCATCTTAGATCCATTAACCAATGAATTTTGAGATAAAATTTTGCACTTTTTATAAGCATTTTTGACCAGATCCACAGGATATTTCTTAGTTAAAAATCTGTTCCTTAAGATTTCTGCCTGATTTTCGAAGTCCTCCAGATTGGAACAATTTTTCCTTATTCTCCTGAACTGATTATCGGGTATATTCCTTAGCCATTTACCAAAGTGCCCACTGTTAAAGGGTATATAGCTATTTATATCCACATTTTTAAAAAGGTCCTAGATGCAATATTATTATTATTGATAAAAATGGTTAAATCCAAAAAATTAATGGTGACAGAATTATACAGTGAGGAAAAGGACAAACCCCAGTCATTATTATTAATGTCCTTAATGAAATCATCAATATCATTATTGGAATTGTCTCATATAAAGAACAAATCATCGATGAATCTCTTGTAGATAATTATATTGTGCTGTAATTTAGAATTGAAAATATAAAAATCCTCAATGACCCCCATAAAAATATTAGCGTAGGTAGGTGCGACTTGGGAGCCCATCGCAGTCTCAAGCCGCTGGTGATACAAACACCCATCAAAAGTGAAATAATTGTTTTTTAAAATAAACTCCATACCCTTCAGTAAAAAGTTTTTTTGAGCTGCAGATAATCTCTTGTCGCCGATTAAAATCTTGTTAAAACATGCAAGTCCCAAGTCATGGGAAATACTGGAGTATAGAGAGGATACATCCATAGTTAAAAATACATATTGTGGTTTCCATTGAATCCGTTGCAAAAATTGGATGAGATGTGTTGAATCTTTAATATAGCTCTTGAGTGTGGGAATGTGTATCACCATGATTCTATCAATATAATGTGATAGATTGCTGGTGGTGGAGCCTATACCAGATATAATGGGTCTACCAGGAGGATTTTCCAGACTTTTGTGAATCTTAGGTAGGTGATAGAAAAAGGGAGTACGGGGGTTGGATATATTGAGAAATTTTAGTTCATATTTATCAAAGATATTGGTTTTTTGACCTTCAGAAATCAGTTTGTCATAATTATTCTTGATGTTCGGTAATATATCAAAAGAAGTCTTAGCATAATATTTTTTAGCAGATAGGATTTTAAGGGCTTCACTACAATAGTCCTTATGATCTTGAATAACTATACCTCCCCCCTTATCCGCTGAACGGATAACAATGTCTGTATAGGATTTAAGTGTTTTTAATGCCATTTTTTCATTTTTGGTTAGATTATGTTTATAAATATTTTTATTTTTATTTTTAATTTGAAACAATTCTTTAAATTTTTCTTGTACCATATCACTAAATACGTTTAAATGATGACCCTTGCTATCAATGGGATAGAAATTTGATTTTTTCGGTACTACAAGATGAAATTCAGGTATATCAGAATTCATCAGAGTTTCAGAAATATTGTCATTATGTTTGGTCTGATTAGTTTCCTTTAACAAAAAATGTCGTTTGAGTGTGAGCTTTCTTATAAAGATCTGTAAATCTAAAAAGAGACTGAAATCGTTCGTTCTATAAGTAGGACAAAAAGTGAGTCCCTTTGAAAGGACATTATTTTCATCAGGAGTAAGAATATGAGAGGATAAATTGAAAATATTGTTACAATCCTCAGTATTGGAATTATCTTTGGGTTTCATTAATTTGTTTTCCCTTTCTTTTTTTCTCCCCCCTCTGCTTCCTCTATGAGTCCTTTTCCTTTTCCTTTTATTGGTGAAAAAATTTTTTTTATGTGTGCAGTTTTTAGTGCTCGCGGTAAAAAAAGGGACAGTGGCTGTGTTATCTGTGTTAGAATTATCAATTAAAATCATATTATCATTAGGTGTATCAGAAACAGAAATATCTAATAGTGTATCTTGTGTCCCTTCCGGGAATTCCATAAGTGCAGGAGATGGGATTTCAATAGGAGTGGGTGTGATAATATTATTCGTGTTAAGGGTAGGGTTAATTGTGTCTATAAGACTTTCATTAGTGTTATCTTTATTGAGACGTACCATTTGTTCCTTTATACTCTCAAGATGTTTCATAGCCTCAATTAGTGGTGCAGTCATTTTAGTCGTTTTGATTAGGGGTGGTTTTGAAAAAATATTTTCCTTTTCTTTAGGCAAGGGTAACACATTAATACTTTCTACTGGTAAAATGTCAACTTTTTTAGAGACAATTTTGATATCTTTAGAGTTTTTAAAATGTCTATTGTCTTGGTAGAGTCAGTTTTAGAGATGGCCACATCACAAACTTTATTATTAATATTCCTATAGTCTTCCCTATCTCTTTGTAGTTTTTTTGATTTCTTCAGAATTGTCTCATGTTCCACCTGCATAACATGTGTAATTATATTAGAATTGATTTTCTTATACTCAGGATGACTATGAAAAGGAATGAGTTCTTTGGACAGTTCTATTACTTTAGTTGCTGCCATCTCAGCAAGTTTAGATCTTTTCTTATAAAGTAACAGGATCATTCTGTGCATACAATTGTTCAGGTTATTGTCCCATTCCTTAGTAAAGTCCAGATCTTTATCAAACGGCGAGTCAAAGACTAACCTTAGTCCTCGAGGGCAAATGTTCTCCTCTAGGTAGATGGACAGGAAACGAGCGTCCAAGCTATAGTGTAATTCCTCCTTCATAGCCTCTTTAAAGTTTGTAAAAATCCTCCGAAAAGTCTTTGTTTCTTCCTCGGTGAAAGGATCGGAATTTTCTTCATTCAGTGACGTGAATCCTATATTACCAATGATTTGTAGAATCAAACGCTCTCTTGAAGACAGTCTATTCTGGAAGTATTCCATACTGTTACAAAGTAACGGACCCTCTGCTGCTCAGGATTTCCTTATACACCGGCTGTGCTATCCAGGAACAGCCCGAGATGATTCAATATTGTAAAAGCTAAAGAAAAAGAAGGCGCAATAGGGTCTTATCCAGGTGGTGAATCAAATAAATGTAAGAAATCCACTCACCTGATCCAGGAGAAGTAAAGGCATAAGAACCAAATGTCAGTCTGCTGCACGCCCGAAGGTCCACTCCGTGACCGCCAATATGAATCCTTATGGATAAAGTAACTTTCTCGGACTTACTGTGCGCTGCTAGACAAAGTTCAATTCAACACTGCATGTGAAGTTTTAACTGTTTAATTCCCAACGCGTTTCAAAGTATATAATACTTCTTCTTCAGGGGATGACATAAAGTGAACGGATACAACCATCTCCAGTTATATACATACATTATTTGAAATTTGGCGCCAAGCGCACATGTGATGGTAGGACAGATGTCAAAGTTCACAAGATCTAAATTGCACAAAATATATTAATGAATCTGAACTAATTAAAATCATTAATTGTTTCAAATTATATTACAGGGAAAACAAGGTTATATTACAGAAAAAAGAAAAAGAAAAAAGAAGGAAAAAGAAGAAAGCGAACCCGTGACATCAAAAAAGGGGGAAAAGAACCAAGGTCCAAAGTCAGAACCGCTATACTAGAGGGGGATCCGTATTGAAGAAGAGGACAATTTTCATATGGGATCATAAAAACGTTTGGGTTGTTTAATAAAAATGTTGAATAAAAAGGTTGAATAAAAACATATATTAATAAAGTTAAATAAAAACATGAATATATGCATAAAAATAAAATTTAAAAATATATATATATGTGTATGTCTCAAAGTAAAAATATAAATATATCTCTATGAAAATTTTGGAAGAATCCAATAGTACCAGGTAGAAAGCTCGTACCTACGATGGGATCATCAAAAGAGAAACGTGTAGAAGCAGGATCGTTTCCCGAGTAAAGAAGAAAAGAAAAAGGAAAAGAAGAATTGTTATTGAAGAAAGAAAAAAATCTTTAGGAAAGAAAAAAAAAAAAATATATATATATATATGCTCAGTGTTTATATCATTTTTAGGAGAAGGAACAAAAAGAAATGAAAACCATAATCGACATAAAAATTTGCATATTGGCGTATAATATTATGAGTAACGCTTGGATATAAAGTAAAAGAAATATAAAAAACAAACCATCAGAGAATATACTAAAAAATTATTAGGAGGGAAATATGAGTCCTGGTATTACTTTCAGAAGAGCACCTACAATTAAAAATTTGGTTGCTCCCAGTCGTCTAAAAGCCGATCATTTATCTTCCCTGCACAGTCCCTTAAAAGGTAAATATAAATGTGGCAGAAGAAATTGCCTATGTTGTAAAATCATTACACATCAAGCAAGAACCTTTAAATCAACCTTCACCAATGAATGTTTTCCGATCAGAAATTTCTTTAATTGTACTACAGATTTTGTTATATATGTAATTGAATGTGAGTGTAATAAACAATATGTAGGGAGGACCACGCAACCACTGCACTTGAGGGTTAATTCCCATAGACACAACATCAAAATAGGTTTTTTACAGCATGGTCTCTCTAGACACTTTGCTATAAAACATGATAAGAACCATAATGGATTTAGAATTAGTCCCATTGAGTACATTCCCATTAATCATCCGGATAGAATTGGACAATTAAATCGCAAAGAGGTCTTCTGGATCTATAGGTTGAATACACTTAAACCAAATGGACTTAACGAAATCACGGAAGTTTTTTTAAAATTTGACCTCCTATTATCATATTTCCCTCCTAATAATTTTTTAGTATATTCTCTGATGGTTTGTTTTTTATATTTCTTTTACTTTATATCCAAGCGTTACTCATAATATTATACGCCAATATGCAAATTTTTATGTCGATTATGGTTTTAATTTCTTTTTGTTCCTTCTCCTAAAAATGATATAAACACTGAGCATATATATATTTTTCTTTCCTAAAGATTTTTTTCTTTCTTCAATAACAATTCTTCTTTTCCTTTTTCTTTTCTTCTTTACTCGGGAAACAATCCTGCTTCTACACGTTTCTCTTTTGATGATCCCATCGTAGGTACGAGCTTTCTACCTGGTACTATTGGATTCTTCTGAAATTTTCATAGAGATATATTTATATTTTTACTTTGAGACATACACATATATATATATTTTTAAATTTTATTTTTATGCATATATTCATGTTTTTATTTAACTTTATTAATATATGTTTTTATTCAACCTTTTTATTCAACATTTTTATTAAACAACCCAAACGTTTTTATGATCCCATATGAAAATTGTCCTCTTCTTCAATACGGGTCCCCCTCTAGTATAGCGGTTCTGACTTTGGACCTTGATTCTTTTCCCCCTTTTTTGATGTCACGGGTTCGCTTTCTTCTTTTTCCTTCTTTTTTCTTTTTCTTTTTTCTGTAATATAACCTTGTTTTCCCTGTAATATAATTTGAAACAATTAATGATTTTAATTAGTTCAGATTCATTAATATATTTTGTGTAATTTAGATCTTGTGAACTTTGACATCTGTCCTACCATCACATGTGCGCTTGGCGCCAAATTTCAAATAATGTATGTATATAACTGGAGATGGTTGTATCCGTTCACTTTATGTCATCCCCTGAAGAAGAAGTATTATATACTTTGAAACGCGTTGGGAATTAAACAGTTAAAACTTCACATGCAGTGTTGAATTGAACTTTGTCTAGCAGCGCACAGTAAGTCCGAGAAAGTTTCTTTATCCATAAGGATTCAAACTTTCCATCTCGACACTCCATGATAATTCCTTCATTCCATTTACCTTTTTGCTATCAGTGCATATTTAAGATTGTTGATGATTTTCCAGCAATTTTGAATCATTCATCTGACTTTCTGAAAATAGCTTATGCATATAAATTGAAAAGAAAATAACAGGATGCCACCTTGTCTGATGCTACGCTCTATTTTGATCCATATCATGTCACCGTGTTCCGTTCAGACTGTTACTTCTTGGTCGATGTAAGGATTTATAATGAAGCTGATCAGATGGTTCTGCACACTCATATCCTTAATGGTATTCCAAAGTTTCTAGTGATCAACACAGTCGAAGGCTTTGCTTTAGCCTATGAATCAAAAATAGATCTTTTTTGTATTCTTTAGCCTTTTCAATTGTCCATCTAATAATAGCAATCACATCTCTTGTTCTTATGCCTGTTATGAATCCTGCTTGGTCCTCTGGGAACTCTTTGTCAAAGTATGGCTGTTTTCTTCTATGTAGGATCTAGGGCTGTGGAGTCGGAGTCGGAGTCGTGGAGTCGGAGTCGGAGTCGGTGCTCATTTTGGTGGAGTCGGAGTCGGAGTTGGAGTCGGTATAAAATGGACCGACTCCGACTCCTAAAATATATAATAAATTGGGTACAGTAATTCAATGCAGGATGTGCTGAATATTTTTTCATAGGAGTTTGGGAAAGTTATGAAATGTCCTATAAATGGCTGTTCTATTCCTGATCTAAGGCTACATTCACACACAGCGTTTTTCCTGTGTTTTTTGAGGATACGTTTTTCAGCTGCAAAAGCTGATCATCTTTTTAAAAAACCGCATCACCTGAAAGGTTTTTGAGCTCATAGATAATGTTTTCAATAGCAAAAGCAGATTAGAAATCTGCTCTATCTATCCATTTATCCATATCTGTCTATCCATATCGTATCTGTACCAAAAAGAATGAAAACCGGGTAGTACACCAATATATATTCTGTTCGATCTAAATATCTTGATTATTGGATCATAGAAATGATTAAATGTCTGAGGTTCACATTGTACTACAATAAATTTTTCACTTAAATATAAGCAATATGTGTGGGAGTCGGAGTCGGAGTCGTGGAGTCGGAGTCGGAGTTGGAGTCGGAGTCGGTGTAAGGGAAATTGAGGAGTCGGAGTCGGAGTCGCAGGTTTGGCTTACCGACTCCACAGCCCTGGTAGGATCTTCAGAAGTATTTCACTGGCAAGAGGTATGAGCACAATAGTCCAATAGTTTCCACAGTTGGTAGTATCTCAATTCTTCAGAATAGGAATAAATTCAAATCTTGTCCAGTTCTTGGGCAATTTACCAGTTGTTGATATGTATATATCAACATAGGCATGTGATGATATCAACTGCTGGTTTAGAAGACTTTATTAGCTCTATAACTTATTTTTTTAAGGGCAAAAAAAGTCAACGTTTTAAAATTGCACATTTTTCCAAATGGTCAAACTTTAAATACTTTCATAAACAAGCATAAATCATATTTACCCAAATGTATTACCATCAGGAAGTGCAGACACCTTTTACTTCTTAATAGTACAGTAGTAAATTTAGGTCAATTTGATTAAATTTTGTTTAGGAAAATATGAAAAATGCCATTTTTGAAAAAAGGAAGAGAAAGATTTCCAGTTTGTCAAGGAGCGCTTCCGGCTGGTTCATTAATTACTCCGAGTATTTCAAGGAATATCCAGAAAAAGAAGGGGGGGTGCGGATCTAAGTGCAGAGTTTTAATTATGTTAGATAGAAATAAAAAATTATTCTCACCTTTTTGATGTCTTGTTGCTCAGCGTATAACCCTGTGTTTGGGTACTGGAGTAATCGTCTGGATCTGCTGGCCTGCAGCTCAAAACAGGTGGAGCGAACTACCTTGTAGGAGATTCATCATAGAATGCAGAAAAGGATTTCCAGTTTGTGAAAGAGCGCTTCCGGCTGATTCGTTAATTACTCCGAATATTTAAAGGAATATCCAGTTTTTTATTAGACATAAAAACACAACGCGCTTCGGCTATACATAAAATTAGCCTTCATCAGGTAAAATCATATATATCTTTAAAAGACACATTTATATAGGGGAAAAAAAAAAAAAGGTTCCACCCTTCAATCAATTATCGATTAAAAACACATGCACACCTCTCCAAACTGTTGGAAGGCTAGTTGGAGGTGGAATCTATATTGCTTGGAATGTAAAAAAAAAAAGAAAAAACAACATTTTCTATGTATTTTTTTTCCTTTTTCTCCTTTTTTCCCCTTTTCCTCCCTCTTCCTTCCCCTTTTTCCTTTCTTTTCTCCCTTCTCTTCTCATTATACATATACTTCCTCCATGTTTAAAATTAATAAGGTTATTTATCGTTTAGCATCCATATTAATGAATTTGTATATATCTCTGATGAGTCAAAACTATTTTTCAAAAACATAGATAATTTCATTTGTTTCATCACTAGGGACCATCAGATTAACTAGTATCTGTCGGGACTAGAACTCATGCATTCATATTCCCTGTATTTTTATAGCACTTACATAGTTACTCTACAAGCCACCCACATGTATCGTCTCTGGGTGCTTTGTTTCTTTCAATGGGGTTTTTAGGCATTGATTTCTAGCCGGGGATATTTGTCTTCCACACAGATCATTATTATATACTAGAGGAAACATCTAATCAGAAATGGCATATGATCACATTCTTAAGGGGGATTCAAAGCGAACCAACAAGAAACCAGTAGTGAATATACCAAAGAATCTTTTTAGACTTAAGACAACAGTACTATATATTTTCTAGTTTATCATTGAGGCCATCTGGATACAGAGTCCTCGCAGCATGGTACCGCAATGGGGACTCGGGTAGCCCCTAGTTTTACAAATCTTTTTATGGGGTTATTCATGTCCCTATCCCCCCTCAGTTCAGAAAAATACAACGACAATATAATAATGTATAAAAGTTTTATAGATGACTTAATAATCATCTGGAGGGGTGACAAAGAACAAGCCCATATGATGGTAGGAGAAATGAATCAAAACACATGGGGGATTTCCTTCACATCCACAATCATTGCAGAAAAAATAGTCTACTTGGATTTAGTGATCTCACACATGGGAAAGAAAATTGTTACAAAAAAACCCATGTTAAAAAAGTAGACGTTAATGGATATTTACATTACAATAGTGCACACTGTACTAAATGGAAGAACTTTAAACTTTTATGGCCTTAAAATAGATAGTCATGCCACACACAAAAAGTTCTTAACTAACATTTACTGTACCATGTATGCTTTACATTACCATAATTCTTGAAATAACATTTTTTTCTTAGGGTCTTAGGCTAGTTTCACACTAGCGTTCTTGGGCACAGTGCAGGGCCGCCGCTAAGCCCCGACCCTGGCCACGTCCCCTCCGGTCAGTTCCTCATCTGATCACATGATGCTGCATGCAATCAGTGTACTCTATATTTAGCATTGGGTACACTGACCGTGCGCTGGTCGTGCGCTGGTATAATTTTGCTAGAGCTGCGCCCTTTTGGCCCTGCGCCCAGCACACAAAAATGCGCTGAGTTGCATTTTTGTGCGCTGGGTGCAGCAACAAAAGGGCGCAGTGCCAGCAAAATCATACCAGCGCACAACCAGCGCATGGTCAGCATACCCAACACTAAATATAGGGTACACTGATCTCATGCAGTGTCTTGCGATCAGAGGAGGAACTGACCGGAGGAGGCGCGGTGGTTAGTGGCGGCCCTGCTTTGCGCCCGAGAGCACAAAACTCAAGTCAATTCAAATGGCAACTTTCTGACTTTCCTGATCCTTTGAATGCATTATAAATAAATGTGAAGTTTTACTTTTTCCTTGCTGGAGAAATCTGTTTCTATTTTGCCTTCGTATACGCCCAGGATCAGGGTAGCTCAGTGCGAGGATTCAACTTTACTGAACAGACTCCAATGGTGAGCTGACTCTCCCATATCCCCCTTTCCCTTTATACACATGTCTAAATTTTCTCCTCCTAAGAACAGTGAAACCTAACATATGGTTGTAAACTGCTGTTTGGACGCACGACAGGTTTCGGAAGGGAAAGAACACCATTTCACTTTTGGAGCACAAATTTTGCTAGAATAGATTGCCGATGCCATGTCACTATAGGAGAGCTCCTGGAATTCCAAAACAGAAGTAAACCACCAACAATTGACCACATATTTTATTTCCACTACACCCCTCCAGGAATTTTTCTTGTGGTCAGATGTGTATCTTGAACCCACTATAGTGAGGCAGGCAAGTTACTTTTAAAGGGAATCTGTCACCCTTTTATTGCCCTATGACCTTCTGTAATGCTGTAGATAAGCCCCCGATGTAACCTGAAAGATAAGAAAAACACGGTAGATTATACTCACCTGAGGGGGCGTTCTGGTCCGATGGGTGTTGCAGTCCGGTCCGACGCCTCCCATCTTCATACAATGCATCCTCTTCTTCCCTTCCTGTAGTGGCTCTGGCACAGGCACACTGCTCTGCCCTGTTGAGACTCACCGGCCTATAGTTGCCTGGGTCCACCTTCTTCCCCTTTTTGAAGATAGGAACAACATTTGCTCTTCTCCAGTCTTCTGGCACTTCTGTTCTCCAAGAATTTTCAAAGATTATGGAGAGGGGTTCAAAAATTTCTCCTGCTATTTCCTTCAGTACTCTGGGGTGTAATTAATCTGGACCTGGAGACTTGAATTCATTTAGGTTAGCTAAGTGTTTCCTCACTATCTTTCTGTTTATAGATATCCTGGATTCTTCTATTCCCTTAACCTCTTCGCGACCGCCCACAGTAGATAAACGTTGGCGCTTGCTGGGCTTTGTGCAGCGCCGACGTTTATCTACTGTCGGCGGTTTTGTGCCCCCCGGGACCCCCTCATACCTTATAACGCGGGGATCCCGGTGCACAATGCATGCTGGGACCCCCGACGTCATCGAGACCTGATTGGTTCAGGTCCTGATGACGTCGCGTCACAGCAGCCAATGAGAGAGCTCGCTGGGAAAGCTGCTTGTTTCCCGGCGATCTCCCTCATTATAACGCGACTTCTCCTCTGAGCTCATGCTGACAGATGAGCAGAGGTGAAGCAGCGTTACAGTGTGACTAGATCGCTGCCTGGCACAGCTGATCGCTGCCTGGCACAGCTGTGTCAGGCAGCGATCTTGTCACACAGTAACGCTGCTTCACCTCTGCTCATCTGTCAGTGTGAGATCAGAGGAGAAGTGGCGTGACTATGTGCCGGGCAGCGAGCTTGTCACATAGTAACGCTGCTTCTCCTCTGATCATCTGCCAGTGTGAGATCAGAGGAGAAGTGGCGTTACTATGAGTCAAAAATACAAAAAATAAAAAACACAAAAATAAAAAAAGTAAAGAAAAAAAAAGCAGGTAGGCAGGCTAGGGCTAGGTCTAGGGTTAGGGCTAGGGCTAGGGTTAGGGCTAGGGTTAGGGCTAGGGTTAGGGCTAGGGTTAGGGCTAGGGCTAGGGTTAGGGCTAGGGTTAGGGCTAGGGTTAGGGCTAGAGTTAGGGGTGTGTTGGGGTTAGGGTTGGAATTCGAATTGGGGGTTTCCACTGTTTAGGTACATCAGGGGCTCTGTAAATGCAATGTGACGCCCGCAGACCATTCCATCAAAGTCTGCATTCCAGAACGTCACTACTTCCCTTCCGAGCCCCACCGTGTGCCCAAACAGTGGTCCCCCCCACATGTGGGGTTCCAGCATACTCAGGACAAATTGGACAACAACTCTTAGGGTCCAATTTCTCCTGTTACCCTTGTGAAAATAAAAATTGGGAGCTAAAAGATCATTTTTGTGGAAAAAAAATGATTTTTTTATTTTCACGGCTCTACATTATAAACTTTAGTGAAACACTTGGGGGTTCAAAGTGCTCACCACACATCTAGATAAGTTCCTTGGGGGGGTCTAGTTTCCAAAAAGGGGTCACTTGTGGAGGATTTCCACTGTTTAGGCACATCAGGGGCTCTGTAAATGCAATATGACGCCCGCAGACCATTCCATCAAAGTCTGCATTCCAGAACGTCACTACTTCCCTTCCGAGCCCCACCGTGTGCCCAAACAGTGGTCCCCCCCACATGTGGGGTACCAGCATACTCAGGACAAATTGGACAACAACTCTTAGGGTCCAATTTCTCCTGTTACCCTTGTGAAAATAAAAATTGGGAGCTAAAAGATCATTTTTGTGGAAAAAAAATGATTTTTTTTATTTTCATGGCTCTACATTATAAACTTTAGTGAAACACTTGGGGGTTCAAAGTGCTCACCACACATCTAGATAAGTTCCTTGGGGGGGTCTAGTTTCCAAAAAGGGGTCACTTGTGGAGGATTTCCACTGTTTAGGCACATCAGGGGCTCTGCAAACGCGACATGACCCCCGCAGACCATTCCATCAAAGTCTGCATTCCAAAACGTCACTACTTCCATTCCGAGCCCCCCGTGTGCCCAAACAGTAGTTTTCTTCCACATATGGGGTACCAGTGTACTCAGGACAAATTGGACAACAACTTTTGGGGTCCAATTTTTCCTCTTACCCTTGTGAAAATAAAAAATTGGGGGCTAAAAGATCATGTTTGTGGAACAAAAATGATTTTTTATTTTCATGGCTCTACGTTATAAACTTCTGTGAAGCACTTGGGGGTTCAAAGTGCTCACGACACATCTAGATAAGTTCTTTAAGGGGTCTAGTTTCCAAAATGGGGTCACTTGTGGGGGTTTCCATTGTTTAGGCACATTAGGGGCTCTCCAAATGCGACATGGCGTCCTATCTCAATTCCAGCCAATTCTGCATTGAAAAAGTCAAACGGCACTCCTTCCTTTCTGAGCTCTGCCGTGTGCTCAAACAGTGGTTTAGCCCCACATACGGGGTATCGGCGTATTTGGGAGAAATTGCACCAAAAATTTTGTGGTTCATTTTCTGTTTTTACACTTGTGAAAATAAAAAAAATGGTTCTGAAGTAAAATGTTTGTGAAAAAAAGTTAAATGTTTATTTTTTCCTTCCACATTCCATTCATTCATGTGAAGCACCTGAAGGGTTAATAAACTTCTTGAATGTGGTTTTGAGTACATTGAGAGGTGCAGTTTTTAGAATGGTGTCACTTTTGGGTATTTTCTGTCATATTGACCCCCCAAACTCACTTCAAATGTGAGGTGGTCCCTAAAAAAAATGGTGTTGTAAATTTTGTTGTAAAAATGAGAAATCGCTGGTCAACTTTTAACCCTTATAACTTCCTAAAATAAAAAAATTATGTTTCCAAAATTGTGCAGATGTAAAGTAGACATGTGGGAAATGTTATTTATTAACTATTTTGTGCGATATCACTCTCTGATTTAAGGGCATAAAAATTAAAAGTTTGAAAATTGCAAAATTTTCAAAATTTTTGCCAAATTTCGATTTTTTTAACATATAAGCGCAGTTCATATCTAAGAAATTTTACCACTATCCTGAAGTACAATATGTCATGAGAAAACAGTGTCAGAATCAGCAGGATCCGTTGAAGCGTTCTAGAGTTATGGCCTCATAAAGTGACACTGGTCAGAATTGAAAAAATTGGCCTGGTCACGAAGGCAAAAACAGGCTCAGGCGCGAAAGGGTTAATAGGACAGTGAAGAACAGTTGATGTTACATTTCCTTTCTGAGAGAAAACAGATGCAAAATAGGAATTTAAAAGTTCAGCCTTCTCAACATCCTGTCTTACCATTTCATCATTTTCATCCTGTAAAAATCCTATAGCATCTTTGACTTTTCTTTTACTTTTGACATATCCCCAAAATCCTTTATTATTGCTTTTGACATCTCTTGCAAGCCTCAATTCATTCATTTTCAGCTTTAGAAAATCTGATTTGTGCCCTGCAGGTTCTGCAGACAGCATTATATTCTTCTTTAGATATGCCTCCCTCTTTCCATTTTATAAACATTTTTTTCTTCCTTTTTAGCATGTGCTTAAGTTCTGTGTTCATCCATCCTGGTTTCCTTAAATTCTTCCTATTCTTCCCTGTTTTCGGAATTGTTAACAACTGTGCTTTGAGAATTTCATTTTTCAAGATTTCCCATCCTTCCTGGACATTTTTGTCTTTAAGGATATCCAGCCATTGGATCCCTCCAATTCTCTTTCTGAATCCGTTAAAATCTGCCTTTCTGAAATCTAACCTTGACGTCTGAGTCTTCACAGGTCTTCCGCCTCTAGTTATCCAAAATTCTAAAATAGCATGGTCGCTACCTCCTAGGGTCCCAGCCACTTTTACCTCCTCAACCATTTCCTCCCTGTTTATAAGGATTAGATCCAAGGTAGCAGTTCCCCTTGTTTTCTCCCCTACCTTTTGGAAGATAAAGTTGTCAGCAAGAGAGGATAAGAATTTCCTTGACCTGTTAGTTTTGCCTGAGAGAGATTCCCAACAAATGTTTGGATAGTTGAAATCTCCCATGACAACTATGTCATATTTTTTGGAAAACTTGGCCATTTGATGCATAAAGAGTTCATCCATATCTTCAGCTTGCACAGGCGGCCTGTAGTAAATGCCTACAATGGTGTCCTTTCCATTGTTCTGTCCTTGTATTTTTACCCAAACAGTTTCCACAGAACTCCCAGTCTCTGAAGCTTTAATCTCTGTGCAGATATACGCGTTTCTAACATACAATGCGACACCTCCTCCTCGTTTATCAAGTCTGTTTCTTGCAAATAAGTTGTATCCTTCTAGTCTTGTATTCCAATCATGTGTATTGTCCCACCAAGTTTCAGTGATTCCAATGACATCATATTTCTTTTCCTGTGTTAGTAGTTCCAATTCTCCTTGTTTGTAGCCCATGCTTTGTGCATTAGTATAGAAACATTTTAGTTTGTGATAGGTTTCTCTTTCTCCAATATTTTTATTAATTAGATTCTTTTGTCTTTGTTCTTCCTTTCCACTTCTAATAGCAGAGTTCTCAATAGCATTTGTCAGGTGTATGGCTTTTTCTGGTCTTTTGCTTCCCTTCCCATGTTGTTCTAGTTTAAAGCTCTCCTTACAAGTGTAGCAATGCGACTTCCAAATACTTGCTTTCCAGTCTTCGTAAGGTGCACCCTATCTCTAGCAAGTAGTCCATCGTATAAGTAATTCACTCCGTGATCCAGAAATCCAAATCTTTGCTGACGGCACCATCGACATAGCCAGTTGTTCACCTGCAGAATCTTATTCCACCTCCTTGTTCCATGGCCATCCACTGGGAGGATGGAAGAGAAGACCACCTGAGCTCCCAGTTCTTTCACTTTCTTGCCTAAGTCTTCAAAGTCTCTGCAGATGGTTTCCAGGTCATTTCTTGCGGTGTCATTTGTCCCCACATGTAGTAGCAGGAATGGGTAGTCATCTGTAGGTCTGAAGAGTCCTGATATCCTGTCAGACACATCTTTAATTTTTGCACCTGGAAGACAGCACATTTCTCTTGAAGTTATATCCAGTCTGCAGATAGCGACCTCTGTTCCTCTCAACAGGGAATCCCCCATGACCACCACTCTCCGTTTCTTCTTCACATTTTTCTTTCTCCATCCAGGAGGACTCTGAAGGCGTACAAGGTTGCTGTTTGTTGGCAAAGTCTTATCCTGATGTATTTCTTCATCGTTTTCCTGCATGAGAGACTGGTACTGGTTCCTGAGCAGTATGGGTGCTGACTGCCTCCTGATCCTCCTGCTTCTCTGGGTCACATGTCTCCATTCCTCTATTTCTTCAGGTGCACTTCGAATTTCTTCTCTTTCTGTAACATGAAGAGATAATTCCGCTCTGTCCAAGAACTCTTCACCTTCCTTAATGATCTTCAACGTAGCTAACCTCTCTTTGAGATTTTGCAACTTTTCCTCCAACAGGGACACAAGCTTGCATTTGTGGCATGTGAAGTTTGGCTTTTCCACTGGTAAGTCTGTGAACATGTAGCAAGAAATGCAGCTCACCAAATGGCTCCTGGCCTCTTCCATATTGAGATTTCTTAAAAACGATGAAAGATGAGCCAAAATTTGCACGCCGATCGGCGCGCGGTTTTCAAATTTCCTGTTTTCAGCTGCAACGGCCAAAACCCAGTGATCGTTGAGCTCGCGGAGACTCTTCACTTATCCCAGAAGGCACTGGGAATATGCAAATGATCTCCTCAAGACTCTTCCCCTGGTTTTCCGATTTCCTCTTTTCAGCTGCAACTGCCAAAACCCAGTGATCGTTGAGCTCGCGGAGACTCTTCACTTATCCCAGAAGGCACTGGGAATATGCAAATAATCTCCTCAAGACTCTTCCCCTGGTTTTCCAATTTCCTCTTTTCAGCTGCAACGGCCAAAACCCAGTGATCGTTGAGCTCGAGGAGACTCTTCACTTACCCCAGAAGGCACTGGGAATATGCAAATGATCTCCTCAAGACTCTTCCCCTGTTTTTCTTATCTTTCAGGTTACATCGGGGACTTATCTACAGCATTACAGAAAGCTGTAGATAAGCCCCTGATGTCAATGCCAGCAGCTGAAAAAAAAGGGTGACAGATTCCCTTTAACTCTATCTGGCTTATTCTGTTCAACAGTGTCTGACTTTTCAGTGGTGATCAAAGATGTGTTCAACTGTGCTGTTGTGCACACCAAAAAGTTGGACACTATTAAATCATAGTGGAAAAACAATAAAGGATGCACCATAATTTACCAAGAATGATTACTCTACAATGAGGAAACTGCATTACTGCCATAGAAAATGGGAAAAAGGAAAAAAAGGAAAAGTGCTATATAATGCATATATGAAATATTCATCTGCAAAAATTGCTATGAGAAGTACAGTAAAAAAAGAAGGTACTTAGCACATAGATGATCCAATATATGTTAGCCCAATTGCCACATCAAGGCATCCTTCGAAAATTGGGTCCCTATCCTGATATGTCACCTCTCTTGGGCAAACAAGCCTACAATTTATGGGGCAGGAATGGACCATCTAACTATAGAGTCGGCCATTTATATGAATACACCTAAATAAAATGGGAATGGTTGGTGATATCAACTTCCTGTTTGTGGCACATTAGTATATGGGAGGGGGGAAACTTTTCAAGATGGGTGGTGACCATGGTGGCCAATTTGAAGTCAGCCATTTTTTCCAATGGGAAGAGGGTCATGTAACACATCAAACACAATTGAGAATTTCACAAGAAAAACAATGGTGTGCCTGGTTTTAATATAACTTTATTCTTTCATGAGTTATTTACAAGTTTATGGCCACTTATAAAATGTGTTCAAAGTGCTGCCCATTGTGTTGGATTGTCAATGCAACCCTCTTTTCCCACACTTGCAACACTGATAGCAACACCGCAGAAGAAATGCTAGCACAGGCTTCCAGTATCCCTGCTCCCTGCTCATTGATACTTTTGCTGAGTTGCTGCCTCCTGAACACACATCTGCTCTTGATACTCTTCTCAGTTCCCCACAGAACTTGTGTGCCAGTGATATGGCCACAGCAAATAGCTGAGGCAGCAGCGACAGTATTGCAGTATGTATGACCTGTTGGACCAGATGTTTTGTCTGTTGCTGTGCAAACATCACACACTGCAAGAAATACAGACACACAGTCTGAAAAGCCAGGTTCAGTCTTAACTCTACTTTGTCCTTTCTTTTGCAGATCTAGGTCCCACTGTCTTTGAGTTCTGGGACAGCAGATTGGACAAGTGGCAAGAACTGGTTACATTTTCCATGGATGTATAGCATGTCCAGCCTCCAGTGCAGTGTCAGAGAGTGTATTCAGTGTGGCAGGTTGCTTTTTCATTTCCAATTGGACCAAGTTGCCTTCTGAAAGCACGTAAACCTTAGAATTGTCAAAATCAATCAGGCATCGATTAGGGCTACCTTTTTTTTACCTACTACTAATGCAAATAACTACATCAACCACAGCATTTGCATGCATGCCTATCCAATGTGTTCTGTAAGGTTCTGAGCTCCCTACATACACGTGGACCCCAGGACTGATGTATAGTTATGTCAATTTGCTCTAAAAAGTTATACATTTTCCATTGTGAGGACAGAGGCTTCTTCGAGTCCTACAAAAATAAAATAATATCCCTTGTTGTCAGAGAAGAAGTTAATCCTGTTACAGGTAAAGTGCAATGCAAACATGTAATACTGCACTTTACTTTAGAGAAGCGCTTGTAGGCTGCCATTTACTGCCTGTATTTCAGTAATAAAGGTGTTTTACCACTGAAATGCTTATGCCAATGAACTGGGTCTTCAGAATAGTCACACATGCCACAGATCATTGAATATTGTATTTGGTTTTACATAACAATTGCTCAGAAATCCTTAGGCTAGGTCCTTGTATGTTGAAAATATTGTAACTTGAGGCTACTATAACTTTAGGGAGCAATGTATGTTTCAATAAAATTTATTGTTTTTATAACTATAACTTCTAACTGCATACATGCTTTTTTTCTACATTATAGATTTTACAATTTTACAAAAGCCATCGGCTTTAAAAATAAGAAACATCTTCTACGTGGCACAATATCACGAAGCACATGCTGATGTTATCTGGTCACCACTTTGAGGTGCAATGGAGATAATTAGCAACTGACAGGGCAGGGGATATATCTGTTACATCTCATATCCATACAGTTCACTGCTGGAAGTTTTCCTTTTTCCTGAAATTAGTCACTTGAGTAGAAGAGAATAGAAAAATGTTTATTTCTGAAAGATTTCTCTACAACATATTTTATTTTAGAGTCATTTCTACATCGCATTAAAATAATTGATAGTACAAAAAATATTTCTAGTCAAATTAAAACATTTGATAACCTATAATGACAATATTTTAATATACATGACATATAGTGCAGCTAAAAACATTTCAAAACGGCATGTTTACTTGGGCTTGCCAATTATTTGCTTAAATTTTTTGAATTGAACATTCTATTCTCACAATATGGATATGTGATTGAAGCAGCCAAACACTAGCTAAAATATTGACGTGATTGTGAGTGTTCACATGTTTGGCTGAAATAGAACATGCAAAGCAGCCTCTTCAAAGAGCAAGAGAACAGGTTCTCTAGTGTCACCAATTATCGGTAACAATCCTTGATCTCTATTTCATCCCTTTCAATAACGTTGCCACATGACTTAGAATATAAAGCTAAACCAGATTTTTTTCCAAAATGAAAACAAATCCATTTGCAGACAGCAACAGAATGGAGATCAATTCTACTTGTTTGAACTGCATACTAAGGCAACATTTATATGTTCAGTATTTGGTCAGTATTTTACATCAGTATTTATAAGCCAAAGCCAAGAGTGGGTAAAAATGCAGCAGTGGTGACTTGTTTCTATTATACTTTTTCTCTGACTCCTCCACTCCTGATTTTGGCTTAAAAATACTGATGTAAAATATTGACCAAACACTGAACATGTGAACAGGGCCATAGAGTATTAATTCCAGAGGATTCTGACTGTGAAGCTTAGCTAATAAGCATGTGTGACCATCACTTTTAGATACATTACTTGATTGTACTCATTGGACTTGAGCGATGTAAAATTGAGACTAAAAAAATATCAGAACTAAAAACACAATTGGTATCTGGTCTAAAGACCTACTTTACAATAATAAAATGATAAAAACTAAAGGAAACTGAGAATTAAACTACAGTAGATTTTCTATAAGTCAGGCAAGTTAGCCTTTTTCCTTTTGGCATCCATCATGTTAAATTCTGCTATTTGCAATGAATTATATTTTTTAATAAACACTGCAGACATATGAATGTGAACTTTTTTCACAGCATGCTATGCTTTCCGAGGTCAGTTGGTGGCCCATAAACAAGATGACCGAATCATAGATGAAATAACATTGTGATATGACATAAATCAAACTAGTCTTACCAGCACTGTAATTTAATCCCAATTCCATTCAGAAAAAAAAAAAGAAAACAAAATTGGAAAGAAAGGGGACCATGCAAAACATAAGCACATTGCAAACAGTCCGTGTTCTTTGAAAATCATAAAGGCATCTTTAATGGCATGTGAATACCTACTGGGTTGAGAGGTTGAAAGAGTTTTAATCATAACCTAACATAATATATATTTGTGTCTAAACTTTTTAACCCTGCACATAATACTGTATTTTAATTAATTATGGATATAATTCTTATAAGTTGATGAACTATTATACTTTTTGTGAAACAAAATTTTATTAATCCAGTGCAGAGGAAGACTTTATAATGTGATTTTCCTTTCAGAAAAATAAATGTTATTCAAATGACTTTCAAAAAAGGATGGTTTCAGAAGCAATGGCAGTAGTACAGTATACAGTGGGTACAGAAAGTATTCAGACCTCTTTACATTTTTCACACTTTGATTCATTGCATCTATTTGGTAAATTCAAAAAAGTTCAATTTTTTCTCCTTAACCCCTTAATCCCATGTGACGCACTATCCCATCCATGTGCCCTGGGATTTAATTCCCAGGGACGGGATAGTACGTCACAGCGATGGTGGTGAGCGCCACTGATCGCGGCCGGGTGTCAGCTAATTATCACAGCTGACACCCGGCACAATGTGTCAGGGGCGGTCACGGACCGCCCCCGACATGTTAACCCGTTGCACACTGCGATTAAACACGATCGCAGTGTACCGGGGTTAAAGGGAAGCATCGGCAGTGAGGGGGATCCCTCCATGCTTCCCTGAGCCCCCCACTGCAGCGCAATGTGCAGCGCTGCTGCAGGGGTCTCTTTCCATACAGGTCCCCGGATCCAAGATGGCGACGGGGACCTTTGGGGGCCTGTAGGGAGCTGACTTCCTCAGTGCCTGCAAAGCGATCTATCAGCGATCTGTCACAGGACAGTGATGTCCCCCCTGGGACAACCTAATAAAGTTTAAAAAAAAAGTGTAAAAATAATTTTAAAAAAATCGCTAAATAAATTAGAAAAAAAAACTATTCCCCAATAAATTCATTTTTTGGAAATAAAAAAAGATAAAAACAATAGAAGTACACATATTTGGTATCGCCGCATCCGTATAGACCTGCCCTATAAAAGTGTCCCATTAGTTAACCCCTTTAGCTAACCCCTTAAAAAATAAAAGTAAAAAACGAAGCAAAAAATAATGATTTACTATCATACCGTTTAACAATAAGTACAATAACGCGCGATCAAAAAGACGCATATAAATATCCATGGTACCGCTGAAAACGTCATCTTGCCCCGCAAAAAACAAGTCACCATACAGCATCATTAGCAAAAAAATAAAAAAGTTATAGCTCGCAGAATAAATAGATGCAAAAATAATAATTTTTTCTATAAAATAGTTTTCATTCCATAAAACCGACAAAACATAAAAAAATTACATAAATGAGGTATCGCTGTAACCGTACTGACCCAGAGAATAAAAACGCCTTATCAATTTTACCACACGTGGAATGGTGTAAACGCAACCCACAAAAGAAATTCATGAAACGCAGGTTTTTGTTCATTCTGCGTCCCAAAAATAAGAATAAAAAGGTGATCAAAAAATGTCCCATGCCCGAAAATGGTACTAATAAAAACGGCGACTTGTCCCGCAAACAATAAGACCTCACATGACTCGATGGGTCAAAATATGGAAAAATTATAGCTCTCAATATGTGGTGATGCAAAAACTATTTTTACAATAAAAAGCATCTTTTAGCGCGTGACAGCTGTCAAAAATAAAAACCAGCATAAATAGTAAATCAAACCCGCCGTTATCACCCCCTTAGTTAGGGAAAAGCAATAAAATTAAAAAAATGTATTTCTTTCCATTTTCCCATTAGGGTTAGGGCTAGGGCTAGGATTAGGGCTAGGGTTAGGGCTAGGGTTAGGGCTAGGGCTTGGGTTAGGGCTAGGGTTAGGGCTAGTGTAGGGCTGAGATTAGGGTTAGGGGTGTGTTGGGGATAGGGTTGGAGTTAGAATTGGTGGTTTCCACTGTTTGGGCACATCAGGTGCTCTCCAAATGCAACATGGCATCGGATCTCAATTCCAGACAATTCTGCGTTGAAATAGTCAAATGGTGCTCCTTCCCTACCAAGCTCTGCCATGCGCCCAAACAGTGTTTTACCCCCACATCTAGGGTATCAGCCTACTCAGGACAAATTGCAAAACAACTTTTGGGGTCCAATTTCTTCTGTTACCCTTAGGAAAATAAAAAATTGGGGGCAAAAATATCATTTTTGTGGAAAAAAATGATTTTTTTATTTTCACGCCCTGGCGTTATAAACTTCTGTGAATCACTTGGGGGTTCAAAGTGCTCATCACACATCTACATAAGTTCCTTGGGGGGGTCTAGTTTCCAAAATGGGGTCACTTGTGGGGAGTTTCAATAGTTTAGGTACATCAAGGGCTCTCCAAACGAACATGACACCCGCAGACCATTCCATCAAAGTCTGCATTCCAAAACATCACTACTTCCCTTCCGAGCCCCGACATGTGCCCATACAGTAGTTTTCTCCCACATATGAGGTATCAGCGAACTCAGGACAAACTGGACAACAACTTTTGGGGTCCAATTTCTCCTGTTACCCTTGGGAAAATAAAAAAATTGAGGACTAATTGATCATGTTTGTGGAAAAAATACGATTTTTTTATTTTCACGCCCGGGCATTATAAACTTCTGTGAAGCCCTTGGGGGGTTCAAAGCGCTCACCACACATCTAGATAAGATCCATAGGGGGTCTAGTTTCCAAAATGGTGCCACTTGTGGGGGTTTCCCCTGTTTAGGTACATCAGGGGCTCTCCAAAAGCAACATGACACCTGCAGACCATTCCATCGAAGTCTGCATTCCAAATCGTCACTACTTCCCTTCCGAGCCCCGACGTGTGCCCATACAGTAGTTTTCTCCCACATATGAGGTATCAGCATACTCAGGACAAATTGGACAACAACTTTTGGGGTCCAATTTCCCCTGTTACACTTCGGAAAATAAATAAATTGGGGACTAATTGATCATGTTTGTGGAAAAAATATACGATTTTTTTATTTTCATGCTCGGGCACTATAAACTTCTGTGAAGCCCTTGGGGGTTCAAAGTGCTCACCACACATCTAGATAAGTTCCTTGGGGGGTCTATTTTCCAAAATGGGGTCACTTGTGGGGGGTTTCCATTGTTTAAGTACATCAGCGGCTCTCCAAAAAGCAACATGACACCCGCAGACCATTCCATCAAAGTCTGCATTCCAAAATGTCACTACTTCCCTTCCGAGCCCTGACGTGTGCCCGTACAGTAGTTTTCTCCCACATATAAGGCATCAGCGTACTTAGGACAAATTGGACAACAACTTTTGTGGTCCAATTTCTCCTGTTACCCTTGGGAAAATAAAAAAATTGGTGACTAAAAGATCATGTTTGTGGAAAAAATACTTTTTTTTATTTTCACATCAAGGCATTATAAACTTCTGTGAAGCACTGGGGGGTTCAAAGTTATCACCACACATCTAGATAAGTTCCTTGGGGGGTCTAGTTTCCAAAATGGTGTCATTTGTGGGGGGTTTCCATTGTTTTGGTACATCAGGGGTTTTCCAATCGTGACATGGTGTCCGATCTCAATTCTAGCCAAAAACGTCAAATGGCGCTGCTTCCCTTCCGAGCCATGCGCCCAAATAGTGGTTTACCCCACATGTGGGGTATCAGCGTACTCAGGACAAATTGCACAATAACTTTTAGCATCCTGTTACCCTTGGAAAAATAAAAATTGGGGGTGAAAAGATCATTTTTGTGGAAAAAATATGATTTTTTAATTGTACCGCTGTACGTTATAAACTTCTGTGAAGCACTTGTGGGTTCAAAGTTCTCACAACATATCTAGATAAGTTCCTTGGGGGGTCTAGTTTCCAAAATGGGGTCACTTGTGGGGGGTTTCCACTGTTTAGGTACATCAGGGGCTCTCCAAACGCGACATGGCGTCCGATCTGAATTCCAGCCAATTTTGCATTGAAAAAGTCAAACGGCGCTCCTTCCCTTCTGAGCTCTGCCATGCGCCGAAACAGTGGTTCCCCCCCACATATCAGATATCAGTAGAGTTGAGCGACTTTTGGTTTTTTAGGGTCGCGTTTCGTGAAACCCGACTTTTCCAAAAGTCGGGTCGAGCAAGATCGTCCGATTATAGGGAAAAGTCGGGGTCGTCCCGAAACACGAAACCCAATGTAAGTCAATGGGGAATAAAAGTCGGCAGTGAGAGGAGGACAGGAAACACCTACAGTGCCCATTTGAATGCCAAAAGCATCAATTCTTCTTACTTAAGCTTGTCAACCTTAATTAACTTCATAATACAAGTTACGCACTGAAAAATGGGGGTTATTTGGCTAAAGTTGTGGGGGGGAGGGCTGGCTGCAGGTTTTCATGTGCCCTGGGCGAAAGAGCGCCCCTTTAACACATACCACAACTCATCATGCTCCGATACGGCAGAGAAATAGCGGTATAGTACAATGAAAAATACCTCACTTTTTACATCTCATGACGAGGCCCATCTATTTCTCCATACAGAATCATTGGTCCCATATAATGTTTGAAACAGTATATGATGAGCTCCACATAATGCTACAGTATATGTTGGTCCCCATGGATGAAGCTCCACTGTCTTATGGGCCCAAATAATGCTCCAAACATAATGGGCCCCATTTCTAATGCTCTAGTGTATAATGGGCCCTGTAAATGCTGCTCCAGTGTCTGATGTCCACCTTTGGAATGTTCCAGTGTATGGTGGGCCCCATCTATCATTCTCCAGAGTATAGTGCTCCCCAAAAATTGCTGTCCCAACATTGAAAACAATCAAATAAGTCTCCTCACTAGGGAATCCCTGTACTTGTCTGGATTCCTCGTCGTCCCCATCTTCCATCTCACTGCACAATATTTCAACTTTGCAAGTGCTGTGATCCTGGGCAAGCAGGGGGGGCCCACTCGTTGGCGACAGCACTGGCACAGGGCCCCTGATAGTACGGTGGTGTGTCTGATGGCGGGTGGGCCGAACCTGCACTTTCATCTGCAGCTTCCTCTTTGTCACCGTGTAAGATGGAACTGTATATGGGAAGGGTAACCTGAGTTTCATCAGGGTCAGATTCAGGTCGTGTAGCGTGCGAGGGGAATGTAGTGGTCTGGGTCAATGTACCAGCAGATTCATCGAGCAGTGGCTGGGCATCAGTGCACTTGTGTCGCCCCCAGGAGTACGGTCGCCACAGTGGCATTACCTTCTTCCTAGGGAGTGTGATGTCATGCTTGGGAGCAACGAAGGATCTCTCTAGCAGGTTAACTGATTGGGCGGCGTTATTCCCACGAGTCATGACCTCCAAACAGCGTTCATGAAGGCAAAGTGTTTGTTTTACGTGGGCAGTATGGTTGCAAAGCTGAACCTTAAAGGAATGTCCAGAAGGGCACCACCAGGAGTGGAGCCTACGGTTAAATTCGACTCCACCTGGGAAACCTCAACCATGCCAGCTACAGAACAGATGCACACATTGCAAGCTTAATTCCGTTAACGAACGAGACTCCGTCATGCCCCGCGGTCCGAGTCCGGCTTACTAGAGGGACACGTGAGGCTCTGGCACATGAGATTGGCTAATAACTGGTGTGTCATGCCCTTACATGTCCGTGGCTGCATGTGCGCTACACTGAAAAGGCCAGCGTTTGTCGCTTACAGGTGCAGATAACCCTCTGAACAACGTTAGTGATGGGGATCACTGATTACAATTATTACCCGCGAACAATGATTTCCCAGTAAGTGCAGGTCAACCGCAGTTCCGGAATTAGGCCTAACCGTCATTCCTGAAAAAATGAAAAACTTACGTGTGCAAACCACAGGTGCTGTAGCTTGCTTAACAGCTCGCCAGCCGTTCTCACGCCCAGTATGGATTACACGTGATTGCACAAAGGTGAGAAAGGGTATCGTATCCCCAGATAACATGTATGGATAGCGTACACATTCAAAATATATGTTTATACATCAGGAGGCAGGCTCAGACGGTGTTAGGCCCAGTATGGATTGCACGTGATTGCACAAAGGTTAGAAAGGGTACCGTTTCCCCGGATAACATGTATGGATAGTGTACACATTCAAAATATATGTCTCAGGAGGCAGGCTCAGACGGTGTTAGGCCCAGTACGGATTGCATGTGATTGCACAAAGGTTAGAAAGGGTACCGTATCACCGGATAACATGTATGGATAGCGTACACATTCAAAATATATGTCTCAGGAGGCAGGCTCAGACGGTGTTAGGCCCAGTATGGATTGCACGTGATTGCACAAAGGTTAGAAAGGGTACCGTATCCCCGGATAACATGTATGGATAGCGTACACATTCAAAATATCTGTCTCAGGAGGCAGGCTCAGACGGTGTTAGGCCCAGTATGGATTGCACGTGATTGCACAAAGGATAGAAAGGGTACCGTATCCCCGGATAACATGTATGGATAGCGTACACATGCAAAATATATGTCTCAGGAGGCAGGCTCAGACGGTGTTAGGCCCAGTATGGATTGCACGTGATTGCACAAAGGTTAGAAAGGGTACCGTATCCCCGGATAACATGTATGGATAGCGTACACATTCAAAATATATGTCTCAGGAGGCAGGCTCAGACGGTGTTAGGCCCAGTATGGATTGCATGTGATTGCACAAAGGTTAGAAAGGGTACCGTATTCCCGGATAACATGTATGGATAGCGTACACATTCAAAATATATGTCTCAGGAGGCAGGCTCAGACGGTGTTAGGCCCAGTATGGATTGCATGTGATTGCACAAAGGTTAGAAAGGGTACCGTATCCCCGGATAACATGTATGGATAGCGTACACTTTCAAAATATATGTCTCAGGAGGCAGGCTCAGACGGTGTTAGGCCCAGTATGGATTGCACGTGATTGCACAAAGGTTAGAAAGGGTACCGTTTCCCCGGATAACATGTATGGATACCACATTCAAAATATATGTCTCAGGAGGCAGGCTCAGACGGTGTTAGGCCCAGTATGGATTGCACATGATTGCACAAAGGTTAGAAAGGGTACCGTTTCCCCGGATAACATGTATGGATAGAGTACACATTCAAAATATATGTCTCAGGAGGCAGGCTCAGACGGTGTTAGGCCCAGTATGGATTGCACGTGATTGCACAAAGGTTAGAAAGGGTACCGTATCCCCGGATAACATGTATGGATAGCGTACACATTCAAAATATATGTCTCAGGAGGCAGGCTCAGACGGTGTTAGGCCCAGTATGGATTGCACGTGATTGCACAAAGGTTAGAAAGGGTACCGTATCCCCGGATAACATGTATGGATAGCGTACACATTCAAAATATATGTCTCAGGAGGCAGGCTCAGACGGTGTTAGGCCCAATATGGATTGCACGTGATTGCACAAAGGTTAGAAAGGGTACCGTATCCCCGGATAACATGTATGGATAGCGTACACATTCAAAATATATGTCTCAGGAGGCAGGCTCAGACGGTGTTAGGCCCAGTATGGATTGCACGTGACTGCACAAAGGTTAGAAAGGGTACCGTATCCCCGGATAACATGTATGGATAGCGTACACATTCAAAATATATGTCTCAGGAGGCAGGCTCAGACGGTGTTAGGCCCAGTATGGATTGCACGTGATTGCACAAAGGTTAGAAAGGGTACCGTATCCCCGGATAACATGTATGGATAGCGTACACATTCAAAATATATGTCTCAGGAGGCAGGCTCAGACGGTGTTAGGCCCAGTATGGATTGCACGTGATTGCACAAAGGTTAGAAAGGGTACCGTTTCCCAGGATAACATGTATGGATAGCGTACACATTCAAAATATATGTCTCAGGAGGCAGGCTCAGACGGTGTTAGGCCCAATATGGATTGCACGTGATTGCACAAAGGTTAGAAAGGGTACCGTATCCCCGGATAACATGTTTGGATAGCGTACACATTCAAAATATATGTCTCAGGAGGCAGGCTCAGACGGTGTTAGGCCCAGTATGGATTGCACATGATTGCACAAAGGTTAGAAAGGGTACCGTATCCCCGGATAACATGTATGGATAGCGTACACATTCAAAATATATGTCTATACATCAGGAGGCAGGCTCAGACGGTGTCAGGCACAGTATGGATTTGACGGCCCAGACTACACAGTGGAGGAGCAGGGAGAGGTAAAGATTGCAAATGCTGGGGCCCTGCCCAAGCAAGGGGGGCCCACTCGTGGGCGTCGGTACTGGCACTGGGCCCCTCATAGTACGGCGGTGTGTCTGACGGCGGGTGTGCACCACCACCGTCAGAGACACTTGATTGCACTATGAAGGACCCTGTACCAGTGCCCGCGCCCAAGAGTCAGCCTACCCACCTGTCCAGGGCAACGGCACTCGCACGGTGTCGTGCGCTAGGTGGTGACCCCGGCCATGGGGGGGGCAGCACAATTAGGGAGTTTTAGAAAGTGGCATATGTTGATGTTGGACATTCAGCTGATGCAAAAGGTGAAATAGGTCAAGTCCCAGGAAGAGGTGGACCAAAGCAAGCCATTTTTCTGTCACCCTATGTGTCATCAGAGGAAGGTGGGACAAAATCCTTGGAAACCCATGCGTGGATCATTTTAATGAAGGTTAGATCATCCACATTTTGGGTTGACAGACGGGTCCTTTTTTCTGTCAGGATTGATCCAGCTGCACTGAAGACTCTTTCCGATAGCACACTTGCAGCTGGGCAAGCGAGCTCCTGTAAGGCATATTGTGCCAATTCAGGCCAGATGTTCAGTTTAGCGGCCCAATAGTCAAAGGGGAATGACCTGTGTGGGAGAACATCGATATGGGAGGAAAAGTAGTTTGTAACCATAGTTGACAACTGCTGTCTCCTGTCACTTTCCATCGATGCAGTATTACCAGTTGTGTGAGCGGTACTTGAAAAATCAGTCCACAACATTGTCATGAAACCCCTGTCTCCAACGCCACTTCTGCTGTGTGCACCACGAACACCTCTGCCAAGCTGCCCCCGGCCCGTACGGCTCGTGTGAGAACCATCACCGCTGCTGTGTGCTGGGAATGCCTCAAGCAACCGATTTACCAGAGTTGCTTGTTTATTAGCCAATATTCGGTCATGGTTCTCCTGTGGCATGATGTTTTGTAATTTGCCTTTATAGCGTGGATCCAGGATGCTGGCCAACCAGTAGTCGTCATCGTTCATCATTTTGGCAATGCGTGGGTCCCTTTTTAGGATCTGCAAGGCATAATCTGACATGTGGGCCAATGTTCCCGGTGTCAATGATGCACTGCGAGTGCTGGTTGGAGGAGCACTTTCTGGCAAATCCACATCCCTCCAGTCACGCACAAACCCTGTACCAGACCTTGCCACGCCAACATTTTCACTTGCCCCACGAGATGCATCCTCCTCCCCTAAGTAATCATCCCCATCATCCTCCTCCTCCTCTTCTTCCTCCACCTCGTCCAGGAGAGGTCCCTGAGCAGACAATGGCTGAATGTCATCAAGGATTCCCTCCTCCTCTTCCTCCTCATCAACATTGGCTGCAGACGCCTGCTCCTTAAGGTGCGTCAAAGTTTGCATGAGCAGACGCATAAGTGGGATGCTCATGCTTAGGATGGCGTCGTCTGCGCTTACCAGCCGTATGCATTCCTCAAAACACTGAAGGACTTTACAGAGGTCTTTCAGCTTCGACCACTGCACACCTGTCAACTCCATGTCTGCTCTCAAAGTGCCTGGCCGTGTATCCTCCCACAAATGCATTATGGCCTGCCTCTGCTCGCACAGCCGCTCCACCATGTGCAGGGTGGAGTTCCACCTTGTTGCAATGTCGATAATGAGGTGGTGGTTGGGAAGGTGGAGCAATCTCTGCAGCTTCTGCATACGAACGGAGTGTACAGGCGACCGGCGGATGTGCGCGCACAGTCTTCGCACCTTCTGGAGCAGGGCTGTTAACTCCGGATAATTTTTGAGGAAGCACTGCACCACCAGGTTCAAGGTGTGAGCCAAGCAAGGTATATGGCTGAGTTTTGAAAGGGCTATGGCTGCCACAAAATTACGGCCGTTATCACTAACTACCTTGCCTGCCTCAAGATGTACACTGCCCAGCCATGACTCAGTTTGTCGCTTCAAGTACTCGGCCAGCACCTCGGCGGTGTGTCTGTTGCCCAAACACCTCATCTGCAACACAGCCTGCTGACGCTTTCCACTAGCTGCTCGATAGGGGGACACATCGTGTGCAACAGTGGCAGCTGCAGATGGAGTGCTCGTACGACTGCGCTCTGTGGACGAGCTTTCGCTTCTGGAGGAGGAGGAGGGTCGAACGCCTACAGCCAACTGTTTCCTATACCGTGGGCTAGGCAGCACTGTCCCACCACCGCTGTCCCCTGTGGACCCTGCATCCATCACATTAACCCAGTGCGCAGTGATGGACACGTAACGGCCCTGGCCATGCCGACTGGACCATGCATCAGTTGTGAGGTGCACCTTTCCGCTCACTGACTGCTTGAGTGCATGGACAATGCGGTCTTTCACATGATGGTGGAGGGCTGGGATGGCTTTGCGAGAGAAGAAGTGGCGACTGGGTAGGTCATAGCGTGGTACTGCATAGGCCATGAGTTCGCGGAAAGCTGTGCTTTCCACCAACCGAAAGGGCATCATCTCAAACGAGATTAGTTTGGCAATGTGGGCGTTCAAACCCAGTGTACGCGGATGAGAGACTGAGTACTTTCTTGACCTACTCATAGTGTCTGGGAGGGTGAGCTGGACTTGAGAGCTGCATATGGTGGAAGTAGCGGTGGACAGGGCGGACTGAGAGAGGGTTGATGATGGTGATGGAGTTGGTGTTCTTTCTGATGGCCTAGAATCAGTCTTTCGTTGATATAACAGTGGGATTCCCTGACTGCTGTGGCCTTGCAATGACACCTCAACATTTGCTGCTGTGCTAACCGGTGGGCTTACAGTGGGGGAAACAATGTAGCGTTGCTGACTACCTTCGTTGTGATCAGTTGCACATGTGGCACTTGAGGTTTGGTGTTGTGTCCACGCTTGCAAGTGCATGCTGGTTAAATGTCTAAGCATGCAACTGGTATTCAAATTTTTCAGATTTTTCCCTCGGCTAAAGGTCTTTGCGCACTTCTTACAGATAACCTTGGCCTGATCATGAGGATTTTGTTCAAAAAAGTGCCACACTGCACTCTTCCTACTTTGGCAGACATTTTGCGGCCTAGCACGCTGTGATCTTTTGACCCTCTGGACAAGCTGTCCAGCAACTCTTTTGATGTTTGGAACCTGTCTTTGGAGTGCTCCGGGCCTGCCAGATAACAGCTGTTGCGATGTCGATGTCTGCTGTGGATGCTCCTCATCTGAGCTATTGGAAGCGGCACCCTCTTCCCCCAATGGATGCCAATCTGGGTCAACAACTGGGTCATCCATCACCTCCTCTTCTATGTCATGTGCACCTTCCTCTGTGTCACCGTGTATGGTGGTATAGTGTGCGGGATGGGGCACCTGAGTCTCATCAGGGTCAGAATCTGGCTCTGTACACTGCGAGGACAATGTAGTGCTCTGAGTGAATGTACCAGCAGAATCATCCATCAGCGGCTGTGCATCAGTGCACTCCATGTCAGATTCATCTTGGCCTGGGTAATTCACCATTTCACTTGATAATCCAGGCATGGTATGTGAAAACAGCTCCATGGAGTAATCAGTAGTATGGCCTGCATCATCCTTCAATCTTGGTTGGGGTGAAGGACACAAGGAAAGGTGTGGTTCATGAACATGAGCCTCCAATGACGACTCAGTGCTTTTACTTTTTACAACTGAAGAAGAGGAGGCGATAGAGCTGGAGGCTGAGTCAGCAATGTAAGACAAAACTTTTTCCTGATGCTCTGGCTTTAAAAGCGGTTTGCCAACTCCTAGAAAACTAAGCGTTCGAGGCCTTATGTAGCCAGACGATGACGCAGGCTCAACACCTCCTGCATTCGGTCCTATTTTGCTCTTGCCACTACCATCAGATCCACCACCAACACCATCATTACCAGCTGCCAACCCCCGCCCAATTCCACGGCCTCTTCCACCAGCCTTCCTCATTTTTGGTAGAAATGTAGACAAAATCCAACAAACTATATAGTAATGTAAAACAAGGTACAAGGTGTCAGGGGAGGACAGGGGAGATTTTGAATTTCTGCAGACACTTGTGGACACTGGACACTTTTGGATTGTGTGAGGCCCAATGAATATCTGAGCGCTATGTGACAGGCTCGATGGCACAGCTGTGACCAAAGTGACTAGAGGATAAGGGAGATTTTGAATCTCTGGACACACTTTTGGACACTGGACACTTTTGGATTGTGTGAGGCCCAATGAATATCTGAGCGCTATGTGACAGGCTCGATGGCACAGCTGTGACCAAAGTGATTAGAGGATAAGGGAGATTTTGAATCTCTGCACACACTTTTGGACACTGGACACTTTTGGATTGTGTGAGGCCCAATGAATATCTGAGCGCTATGTGACAGGCTCGATGGCACAGCTGTGACCAAAGTGATTAGAGGATAAGGGAGATTTTGAATCTCTGCACACACTTTTGGACACTGGACACTTTTGGATTGTGTGAGGCCCAATGAATATCTGAGCGCTATGTGACAGGCTCGATGGCACAGCTGTGACCAAAGTGACTAGAGGATAAGGGAGATTTTGAATCTCTGCACACACTTTTGGACACTGGACACTTTTGGATTGTATGAGACCCAATGAATATCTGAGCGCTATGTGACAGGCTCGATGGCACAGCTGTGACCAAAGTGACTAGAGGATAAGGGAGATTTTGAATCTCTGCACACACTTTTGGACACTGGACACTTTTGGATTGTGTGAGGCCCAATGAATATCTGAGCGCTATGTGACAGGCTCGATGGCACAGCTGTGACCAAAGTGACTAGAGGATAAGGGATATTTTGAATCTCTGCACACACTTTTGGACACTGGACACTTTTGGATTGTGTGAGGCCCAATGAATATCTGAGCGCTATGTGACAGGCTCGATGGCACAGCTGTGACCAAAGTGACTAGAGGATAAGGGAGATTTTGAATCTCTGCACACACTTTTGGACACTGGACACTTTTGGATTGTGTGAGGCCCAATGAATATCTGAGCGCTATGTGACAGGCTCGATGGCACAGCTGTGACAAAAGTGACTAGAGGATAAGGGAGATTTTGAATCTCTGCACACACTTTTGGACACTGGACACTTTTGGATTGTGTGAGGCCCAATGAATATCTGAGCGCTATGTGACAGGCTCGATGGCACAGCTGTGACAAAAGTGACTAGAGGATAAGGGAGATTGGATTGCTTTTAAAAAAGCAGTTTGCGGAGCAGTGGGTAAACAGCAATGCCAGCCTGTCAGGAAGCCTTAAAAGGCAGCCCAACAACCAACACCACTGATACACCACAATATAGCCTCCCCTTGCACTGCACACACAGTGACTGGTGTGTTGTACAGGCCAAATTGCTAGCAGCAGAAGCAGTTTTTTTTTCTTCTCAGGACAAAAAAAAAAATTGGGATTGCTTTTAAAAAAGCAGTTTGCGGAGCAGTGGGTAAACAGCAATGCAGGAATGTCAGGAAGCCTTAGAAGGCAGCCCAACAACCAACACCACTGATACACCACTCTATAGCCTCCCATTGCACTGCACACACAGTGACTGGTGTATTGTGCAGGCCAAATCGCTAGCAGCAGAAGCAGTTTTTTTGTCTTCTTCCCTGCCTAATGCTCTCCCTACAGAATCAGCAGCAACCTCTCCCTATACTGAGATCGGCAGAAGTAAGATGGTGGTCGGCGTGCACGCCCTTTTATACCCCCTGTGACTCCCACCAAAGCAAGCCAATCACTTGCATGCCCTTCTGAAAGATGGTGGTGACCCCTGCCTATGTCATCACGTTGCCCACAGTGTCCGTGGATCCTGATTTCCTGAAAAAGAGCGCAAAACAAACTTTTGAAACGCGACTTTGGCGCGTAAGTCGCCGACCTCGTGGCCGACCTCATCCTAGGGTCGGGTTTCGTTTCATGAAACCCGACTTTGCCAAAAGTCGGCGACTTTTGAAATTTTTCGACCCGTTTCGCTCAACTCCAGATATCAGCGTACTCAGGACAAATTGCACAATAACTTTTGCAGTCCAATTTCTCCTGTTACCCTTGGTAAAATTAAAAAAAATTGAACCTGAATTATTTTTTTTGTGAAAAAAAGTTAAATGTTCTTTTTTTTAAATATTCAAAAAATTCCTGTGATGCACCTAAAGGGTTAATAACCTTCTTGAATGTGGTTTTGAGCACCTTAAGGGGTGCAGTTTTTAGAATAGTGTCACTTTTGGGTATTTTCTATCATATAGACCTCGCAAAGTGGCTTCAAATGTGATGTGGTCCGTAAAAATAAAATGGTGTTGCAAAAATGAGAAATCGCTGGTCAGTTTTTAACCCTTATAAATTCCTAACAAAAAAAATTTTGGTTCCAAAATTGTGCTGATGTAAAGTAAACATGTGGGAAATGTTACTTATCAAGTTTTTTGTGTGCTGTAGCTCTGTGATTTAAGGTCATAAAAATTCAAAGTTGGAAAATTGCAAAATTTTCAAAATTTCCGCCAAATTTCTGTTTTTTTCACAAATAAACGCAAGTTATTTGAATGAAATGTTACCACTAACATGAAGTACAATATGTCACAAGAAAGTAATGTCAGAATCACCGGGATCCATGGAAGCGTTTCAGAGTTATTACCTCATAAAAGGACAGTGGTCAGAATTGTAAAAATTGGCCCGGTCATGAACGTGCAAACCACCCTTGGGGCTTAAGGGGTTAATGTACACTCTGCATCCCATCTTGACTGAAAAAAACAACAGAAATGTAGAAATTTTTGCAAATGTATTAACAAAAACTGAAATGTCACATGTTCATAAGTATTCATTTGCTCAGACACTCATATTTAAGTCACATGCTGTCCATTTCCTTGTGATCCTCCTTGAGATGGTTCTACTCCTTCATTGGAGTCCAGCTATGTTTAATTAAACTGATAGGACTTGATTTGTAAAGACACACAACTGTCTATATAAGACCTCACAGTTCACAGTGCATGTTAAACCAAATGAGAATCATGAGATCGAAGGAACTGGCCAAGGAGCTGGGAGACAGAAATGTGGCAAGGCACACATCTGGCCCAGGTTTCAAAAGAATTTCTGCAGCACTCAAGGTTCCTAAGAGCACAGTGGCCTCCATAATCCTTAAATGGAAGAAGTTTGGGACCGCCAGAAGTCTTCCTAGACCTGACCGTCCAGCCAAACTGAGGAATCGTGGCAGAAGAGCCTTGTGAGAGAGGTTAAGAAGAACCCCTAGATCACTGTGGATGAGCTCCACAGATGCTGTAGGGAAATGGGAGAAAGTTCCACAAAGTCAACTATCACTACAGCCCTCCACCAGTCCGGTCTTTATGGCAGAGTGACCCGATGGAAGCCCCTCCTCAGTGCAAGACATATGAAAGCCCACATAGCGTTTGCTAAAAAGCACATGAAGGACTCCCAGACAATGAGAAATAAGATTCTCTGGTCTGATGAGGCGAAGATAGAACTTTTTGGTGATAATTCAAAGTGGTATGTGTGGACAAAACCAGGCTCTGCTCATCACCTGCCCAATACAATCCCAACAGTGAAACATGGTGGCTGGCAGCATCATGCTATGGGGGTGTTTTTCAGCTGCAGGGACAGGACGACTGGTTGCAATTGAAAGAAACATGAATGCGGCCAAGCACAGAGATATCCTGGATGAAAACCTCTTCCAGAGTGCTCTGGACCTCAGACTTGGCCAAAGGTTCACCTTTCAACAAGACAATAACCCTAAGCACACAGATAAAATTACAAAGGAGTGGCTTCAGAACAACTCTGTGTCCTTGACTGACCCAGCCAGAGCCCTGACCTAAACGCAATTGAGCATCTCTGGAGAGACCTGAAAATGGCTGTCCACCAACGTTGACCATACAACCGGACAGAAATGGAGAGGATCCGCAAGGAAGAATGGCAGAGGATCCCCAAAATCTAGGTCTGAAAAGCTTGTTGTATCATTCCCAAGAAGACTCATGGCTGTGCTAGCTCAAAAAGGTGCTTCTACTAAATAGTGAGCAAAGAGTATTCATGTACTGAATATACTTTGCTTATCTGTTCCCATTGATATGAAAAGCTGTTTGTGTAAAACTAACATTTTCCTGTGCTGACACTACCGCAGCTTGTTCACCGATGTACTATAACCTGATATTAAGTGGAATTTATAATTATTTTATAAAAATCTGGACTTTGCACATTTTTAATTTAAAAGTCAGCTGATTAATTTTATAAACTAGCAAGAAATGTTCTCTTACTCTGTAGGAATATCTAATGCTTCTCAGATTAGGGAGGCATGCATTTCAAGATTTCTCTATTGTGCAAAATTTTAATTAAGCAGAAAAATATCAAATACAATATCAAGTTTTCAGTTAAAAATACATTTTATTGATCCATTGCTTTTTTAGATACATTTGATACTAAATTTCCCACTGAAATCAAATGTTTTAATTATACACAATTGCATTAATATTAAATTATTTGTGTCATCCATGAATGAAAGCCCCATAAGTTCAGATACAATAGTCCAGTACAAGCTATACATTGTTGCGCTGCCTGGATATAGCATGCTAATATTCTTACATATGTAAGAATGTAAGAAAAATCTACTTCCCAATGTTTAGTGAGGCACACTTCAATATAGTATTGACCCTTAACACTTTCATGACTTATGACCTTTATTTATGTCATATGTCATGTTACTACCTTTACAGTCATCTTTCCTGGCTGATTGAATAAGCCATCACATGTCTTTAACAACCGTGGGTGGAGGGGAGCTCCCCCATATCTGTTAGACCCCTATCACAAGTATGTTTTTTGCGTCCGTTATGACAGAGTTAGGGTTCATTTCCACGTGTTGTATTTGCTGCGGATTGGATGCTGTGTATAGCCGCAGCATCCAATCTGCAGCGTCCAGATGTTACAACATAGTGGAGGGGATTTTATGAAATCCCATCTCCACTATGCATACAAAGACGCAGGTGGCGAACCGGCGCATATGCACATGCAGCGCATCTTTATAGACCACATGTCTCCGCAAGATAAAAAGGACTGTTCTTTGTATAGGATGTGGTGATTCCGCATGTGTTCAATAAATCACCGTGACTACAAAAGGGGCCAGCGCTTTGGACAGAGAGGGCATGTGCTGCGTTCAAAGGGCTGCCAATCCGGAACGTGGAGACATACCCAAACTGGCATAGTATGTGAAGGGAGAAAAGTGTCACTGCGCATACTGCAGCCAGTGGTGTAAAACCAGAGTGATTTTTTTCCTCCAGCACACTAAGTACAGAGAGGGTTAATTAGGAACTTATATTATGGTTTGGCTTTAGTGGACATTCATAGAGCAGATGGGCGGAGGTTCACCCTATCTCCACATACAGAGTCCTGCCAGGACCTATGTGAGATCAAGGTCACGTGACCATCATGGGTGTTAAATATCTGGCCATGAGAGTCAGTGGGGTGTTCCAGAGAAAGGACTCTGTTATACCATGTTTTGTTTTCCATTAAGCCAAGAAGGCTCTGTTTTTGTTTTTCTGAACCCTGCCTTGGTCTATGCTGACTTTAATAAACCAACAAGTGTTTCACTGTCAAAGTGTTCCTGTGTCCACCTGGAGAAGCAGCTAAGCGTGTCAGCCCCTTATACCGTATGCAGCTCATTTTCTAAGGACTGCAAATACGGACACACACGCATTGTATTCAATGGTGGTGCACAAATGTCAGGTGCTGTGTGTAGGTGCGAAAAAACTTCCTACATGTCAGTTTTTTATGCGCACCACGGTCAAAATGCATGCTGCACACATGCACACTGATGTTATTGGTGTGTAATTATTGTGACATGTACTGGCGCCTGAGAAAAAGCCGTACAGTTCATGCTGTTCCCAGGTGCTGAGTGCTGAAGACAGCTCTTATCATTGTCGCCTGGTCTCTTTGAGATCAGCATGACCAGGTGACAATTATGGGAGTTGCATTCAGCACCCACTCTGTACATCGTATGTAAAATAAAGAATTAATTTATAAAATTGGTGTAGCCTCCTGCTTCATTTTGATTGTCAGCAGAGGGAAAGACCATGGCTGGGGTCTTATGTTACTAATCTGGGAAAGGTGACAATATCTCAAAAGACTCTCAGGTTATTAATAACAGCTCAAGGCTGTTTGCTTAGCTACTAGTTAGTTTAGGGGGAACCCCAGAAAATAAATGACATAGGGTACCCCTATAAATCCTAACCAGCAGATGCTAAACAGACAGCTGTGGGTTGATATTAATAGCCTGGGAAGAAACCAGGGATATTGCCCCCCCCCTCCCAGGCTACCAACAACCCATCAGCAGACCCAGAAATGGCGCATCCAAAAGATGCACTAAATTTGGCATTTAGCCTCACTCTTTTCACTTGCCCTGATGAAATGGAAAGTGGGGTAGTAGGGTTGGGGTTGGTGTCAGCTTTGTATTGTCAGATGACATCAAGCCCAGGGGTTAGTGATAGAGAGGATTCTGAAAGACACCTCCATTACTAACCCCATAGTCATATTCTAAAAAACCACAGCAAGAATAAAATCCTTTAATTGAAATAAACACATCCCACCCTCATTTTCTTATTTATTACTGTAAAAATGAAAATAACAAAAAAACATTGTCCTCACCTGTCTGACAATAATCAATTTATCTCACGAAGAAGTTCAGAGTAGAGATGAGTGAACTTTTCAAGGTTTGGTCTGATTTGGAATCACCAAACGGACCGATGTTCGCCAAACAGATAGTCAAACGGATCCTAACTGTATTGAATTCAATGGGAGGCAACATAAAACACAAAGACACCTTTGGGGGGCAAAAATCTGCCCAAAAAGCTAAAATTAGGGGCAGACACCCTGAAAAGTAGCATCAATTGACCCACAGTAGAAATGTTATAATAGCACAGCAGTCAGGCATGAGCCATACATGAGACAGGGTCTGAGCCAGCATTTACAGTTAGAAATTAAAGTTTCAATGAGGACCTGGTAGTTAAGGTAGCAATGTAAAAATGTAAGCCCTCTTATTTGGGAGACCTGATACCTCATGCAATACCTTCAATTTTTTTATTATTCCAGCCACACTCAGATAGCACAAACATCAGTTTCATACACTACTATTGGTAAAAAAATGTAAGGAAAGTAACACAGGTTGTTGACTAATCAATTGACCCAAAGTATAACCTTTGTCTCCCTCCGTGCTTCCCTGAGCCCCCCACAGCAGCGCAATGTGCAGTGCTTCTGCGAGGGTCTCCTTCCCTGCAGGTCCCCGGATCCAAGATGGCGACGGGGACCTTCGGGGGCCTGCAGGGAGCTGGCTTCCTCAGTGCCTGCAAAGCGCAGGCATGAGGAAGTCTGCTTCTATGCCTGTGACAGATCGCTGATCTGTCACAGCGATCTGTGATGTGACAGATCAGCGATCTGCCACATGACAATGATGTCCCCCCTGGGACAATGTAATAAAGTTAAAAAAAAAAAGTGTAAAAATAATTTTTAAAAAATCGCTAAATAAATTAAAAAAATATATATATTCCCTAATAAATTCATTTCTTGGAAATAAAAAAAAAATCAATAAAAGTACACATATTTGATATCACTGCATCCGTAACAACCCGCCCTATAAAACTGTCACATTAGTTAACCCCTTTAGCCAACCCCTTAAAAAATAAAAATAAAAGATGAAGCAAAAAATTATGATTTATTATCATACCGCTGAACAAAAAGTGAAATAACGCGCGATCAAGAAAGACGCATATAAATATCCATGGTACCGCTGAAAACGTCATCTTGTCCCGCAAAAAACGAGCCACCAAACAGCATCATCAGCGAAAAAAGAAAAATGTTATAGCTCGCAGAATAAAGCAATGCAAAAATAATTATTTTCTATATAAAATTGTTTTCATTGCATAAAAGCGCCAAAACATAAAAAAGACATAAATGAGGTATCGCTGTAACCGTACTGACCCGAAGAATAAAACCGCCTTATCAATTTTACCGCATGTGGAACGGTGTAAACGCACCCCCCAAAAGAAATTCATAGAACGCTGGTTTTTGTTCATTCTGCGTCCCAAAAACCGGAATAAAAAGCGATCAAAAGATGTCACGTGCCCGAAAATGGTACAAATAAAAACATTAACTCATCCCGCAAAAAATAAGACCTCACATGACTCGGTGGATCAAAATACGGAACAATTATAGCTCTCAATATGTGGTGATGCAAAAACTATTTTTACAATAAAAAGCATCTTTTAGCGTGTGACAGCTGCCAAACATAAAAACCGCCATAAATAGTAAATCAACCCCCCTGTTATCACCCCCTTAGTTAGGGAAAAATAATAAAATTAAAAAAATTATTTATTTCCATTTTCCCATTAGGGTTAGGGCTAGGGTTAGGGCTAGAGTTAGGGCTGAAATTAGGGTTACGGGTGTGTTGGGGTTAGGGTTGGAGTTAGAATTGGGGGGTTTCCACTGATTGGGCACTTCAGGTGCTCTCCAAACGCAACATGGCGTCTGATCTCAATTCCAGCCAATTCTGCGTTGAAAAAGTCAATTGGTGCTCCTTCCCTTCCAAGCTCTGCCATGCACCCAAACAGTGTTTTACCCCCACATGTGGGATATCAGCCTACTCAGGACAAATTGCAAAACAAATTTTGGGGTCCATTTTCTCCTGCTACCCTTAGGAAAATAAAAAATTGGGGGCAAAAATATCATTTTTGTGGAAAAAAAAATATGATTTTCATGCCCAGGCGATATAAACTTCTGTGGAGCACTGGGGGGTTCAAAGTGCTCACCACATATCTAGATAAGTTCCGTGGGGGGTCTAGTTTCCAAAATGGGGTCACTTGTGGGGAGTTTCAATAGTTTAGGCTCATCAGAGGCTCTCCAAACGCACATGACACACTCTGACCATTCCATCAAAGTCTGCATTCCAAAACATCACTACTTCCCTTCTGAGCCCCAACGTGTGCCCATACAGTAGTTTTTTCCCACATATGGGGTATCAGCATACTCAGGACAAATTGGACAACAACTTTTGGGTTCCTATTACTCTTGGAAAAATAAGAATTGAGGGTGAAAAGATCATTTTTGTGGAAAAATATGATTTTTTTAATTGTACGGATGTACGTTATAAACCTCTGTGAAGCCCTTGGGGGTTCAAAGTTCTCACCACACATCTAGATAAGTTCCTTGGGGGGTCTAGTTTCCAAAATGGTGTCATTTGTGGGGGGTTTCTACTGTTTTGGTACATCAGGGGTTTTCCAAACGTGACATGTTGTCCGATCTCAATTCCAGCCAAAAAAGTCAAATGGCGCTGCTTCCCTTCTGAGCTCTGCCATGTGCCCAAATAGTCATGTACACCCACATATGGGGTATCAGCGTACTCAGGACAAATGGCACAATAACTTTTAGGGTCCTGTTACCCTTGGTAAAGTAAAAATCGGGGGTGAAAAGATCATTTTTGCGTAAAAAATATGATTTTTTAATTGTACCGCTGTACGTTTTAAACTTCTGTGAAGCCCTTGTGGGTTCAAAGTTCTCACCACATATCTATATAAGTTCCTTGGGGAGTCTAGTTTCCAAAATGGGGTCACTTTTGGGGGGCTTCCACTGTTTAGGTACATCAGGGGCTCTCCAAAACGTGACATGGCGTCCGATCTGAATTCCAGCCAATTTTGCATTGAAAAAGTCAAACGGCGCTCCTTCCCTTCTGAGCTCTGCCATGCGCCGAAACAGTGGTTCCCCCCCACATATCAGGTATCAGCGTACTCAGGACAAGTTGCACAATAATTTTTGTAGTCCAATTTCTCCTGCTACCCTTGGTAAAATAAAAAAAATTGAACCTGAAGTATTGTTTTTGTGAAAAAAAGTTAAATGTTCATTTTTTTTAAATATTCAAAAAATTCCTGTGAAGCACCTGAAGGGTTAATAAACTTCTTGAATGTGGTTTTGAGCACCCTAAGGGGTGCAGTTTTTAGAATGGTGTCACTTTTGGGTATTTTCTATCATATAGACCCCTCAAAGTGGCTTCAAATGTGATGTGGTCCATAAAAATAAAATGGTGTTGCAAAAATGAGAAATCGCTGGTCAACTTTTAACCCTTATAACTTCCTCGCAAAAAAAATTTTGGTTCCAAAATTGTCCTGATATAAAGTAAACATGTGGGAAATGTTACTTATTAAGTGTTTTGTGTGCCGTATCTCTGTTATTTAAGGGCATAAAAATTCAAAGTTGGAAAATTGCGAAATTTTCAAAAATTTCACCAAATTTCCATTTTTTTCACAAATAAACACAAGTTATTTGAATGAAATTTTACCACTACCTTGAAGTACAATATGTTACGAGAAAACATTGCCAGAATCACCAGGATCCATGGAAGCGTTTCAGAGTTATTACCTCATAAAGGGACAGTGGTCAGAATTGAAAAAATTGGCCCGGTCATGAACGTGCAAACCACCCTTGGGGGTTAAGTGGTTAATGAGGATCTGGTGGTTGAGGGAGCGGTGTGAGCCTTCTTAGCTGGGAGACCTACTACCTCATGCAACACCTCCAATTTTTTGGGGTTGTAGCCACTTTCAGATGGCACAAACATCAGTTTAATACAGTGCTAATGGTAGAAAAATGTAAAGAAAGTAACACAGGTAGTTGACTGAAAGTCACTGCAGGCCTGACTGCCTGTCTGAGAGCCCTACTTACACAGGCAACCCACCAGATGGAGACCCAACTTTGAGTCTTCAGATTTTAAAAAATAATTGTCACACACCACTAAAGTGGCATCAATTTACTCAGAGTAGAAACTTTATAATAGGCCTCTGACGCACCTACTACAGGCAACCCACCAGATGGAGACTCAACTTGGAGTCCAAACATTTCAAAAAATAATTGCCACACACCACTAAAGTGGCATCAATTTCCCCAGAGTAGAAACAGTATAATATGCCTCTAACACCCCTACCACTACAGGCAACCCACCAAATGGAGACCCAACATGGAGTCTCCAAATTTAAAAAAAAATTATTTGTAACATCAGCAGAAGTAGCTATAGCAGACAGAGAAGCCACAACAAAGGTGTCATATACTGCAATAACACAAGATCAGTGCATCACAATAAAAACTAAACCACAGCCTAGTCTTCCCACTGGGGTGCAAAATTCATTAGAGATCCATGTTTAGTTCATCTTAATGAAAGTTAGACGGATTACATTTAAATTGGACATCCAGATGTGTTTATCCGTCATGACACTATCAGCAGCACTGAAGACATGTTTTCAGAGAACGCTGGCTGCCGGATATAACAAAACCTCCAAGGAGTGATGGGTGAGCTCTGGCCACATTTCCATTTTTGAAAACCAAAATGCAAAAGGGTTCAAATTCTCCCTGATGGCATTAATATTGAGCTTGAGATACTCCTGCACCATCCTCTCCAGTCCTTCACAACGTGTCAGACTTGTACTCTGTTCTGCTGGTGCACTGGCTGGTCTAAAAAATGTGTGAAAAAGCTAACAGAAATTGCTTCTGACACACTGCTGCTGCTAATGTTTTTGCATTGTTGACTTGACGTTCCTGGGGTTGGAAGTCTATAACAGTGATGCACACTGTGCTTCACAGCTGTCTTAAGGAGACCACTCTTAAGAATGTCTACAACCGTGTTTCGACATTCCGGCATGCGCGCATCCCTTGTCAGAGGGGGAAGCTTCTGGCAAAATTAACTCTTACACCGAGCATCAACCCAGTAGTCAGCACTATTTCTGACTCTAACAATACGGGCATCATGTTGCACATAGCGCAGCAAGAAGGCACTAACGTTGTGTGCTTCCATAAGGACCAAGTCCATAGTGTGTTGATGGTGGGATAACACTCAAGTTTGCTTCCTCTGTCCTCTCCCTCCAATCACAGACAAAAGAGAGGGGATCATTATCCTACTTATCTCCTGACTGTTACACTCCCATTTCCTCTTCCTCCTCGTCCTCCTTCATTTGTTTCTTGGCTCCTGCACCTTTAGTAACATTTTGTCTGGTATCATGAGCCCCCCTCGATCGCTGTAATCCACCTTCCCATGGCACTCGCCTGTGCAACGACAGTCCGGAACTTAGAAATATTGTTATCTTTCTCACAGGTTTAATGTCTCAGTATTTACTGTGCATGCCTCTATGTTTGTGACCAGCATATCATTGTGAATATCAGTAAAGACAATAGGTCTTTACTCTATGTACTTTAAACTGTTGGCTGACTGCCAAATATAACTTATATACTATATGAACTTCAACTTGCACATTGTGTCCCTGCATTATTTATTGTACATATGCACTTCTTCCTCCCCATTCAGACCTGTTCCTTTATTTGCAATATTTAATCAAACATTTACATTTTTATATTTTATTGGACCGTTTTCTTTTTTTGTTTTGTTTGATTTAATGTTTTTGTAGCTTTTGCACAGTTTATCATCCATTTTATGGATGGAACAACAATGCATCAAGAGCATGCAAACATGCTGCGAATCATGAACTTGTGCACATACTCTGAGGTAGAATTTATAAAATTATTTTACAAAATCATTATAATTTGTGTGTTCTATAAAATATACTTAATATAATGTGAACATTTCTTTTAAAAGAATCATCATGTAAAATATAAACCACACTCTTCTATGGGGAACAATTAGATTGCCAAGCATGGCAATTAATAGTCACAATACATTTCATGCACATAGCTCATAGCTCTGAATACACCACTTGGGATTTCTGCAGAAAGACACTGAAATCAAATAACTGAGCTCTGGTTTTCAGAGATTTACTCTACAGGGCAGGCAAAACTGTGCTGGGCCTTGTGTTCATTAGAATGCATGGTATCTGTTCTGCACACAGAAGTTGATTACAGTGTTAGTACAATTATAGTATAATAATGCAGGCACATGTTAGCAATGTTCAAAAAGACAGCTGGGATATATTCAGTTTGACTATGTCTTATGGATATTTTGTCACTGATAAGTAGCAGGGACACAACAGCCATTAGTCAGAATTGTTTCTTTCTTTGTTGTCTTTTCCAAAAACACATTTCTTGAATGCCCAGTTTGCGATTCCAAGTTCAGTGACTACGAAAGCCTGTGTAGGTGAAGGATTAAAAACAGGGACAGACATTGAAGACTGGGCCTTATATCAAATGAAGATTTGGATCTGTTCTGTTTCAAGTGATTATGCTATACCTCTAAGAGAAGGGTATCATGAAATATCTTCAAAGAGATATAAAATAATTTTAAAGGATCTGACTACAAGACTTTACCCTTCCCCTCCCGACTTCCAACTTACTGTGGACAGTGCGCTTTTGAATATTTACGGTTTGGGCGAGAAGCATGTTTGAGCGCCTGGTCTGAATTGCACTCTCTCCATTGCAGAGGAAGCTTTGCCTCTGCAGCATTGAAGGAGTCCAGTGGGACTGAAGCAGGTCAAATCCGGTGATCTGGTCATCTTCAGAGCAGCGCTTTCAAGATCTATAGCAAAGATAATACAAGCAAACAATCCTTACTTAGGAGACCAGTCAACATTTAGAGACTGCAAAGGTGGCTGATAACCTAGGTAATGGGTATTAAACTATAGAATTAAAAATATTTCCATTCCTGAGAATGGAGAGGAATTTGTAAGGGTAATTTGTCAGCATGATCAACCCTCCTAAAAAAGTCTATATGGGTACACAGGTCATACAAAGCTAAATAAAATTATGCCTTCATATCTGTGATCCAATGTCTTATATGTGTGTGTATATACAGTGTATGTGTATATATATATATATATTAGTTGAAACCAGCCGTTTACATATAGTATATAAAAAGTCACATATGCATGTTATTCTCAATATCTGACATGAAATCAGAATAAGACATTTAGGTCAACTTGGATTACCATAAATATTATTTGCCTAATGCCAAAGTAATGAGAGAGAGAATGATTTAAGGCATTTTTATTACTTACTGCAAAGTCAAAAGTTTACATACACTAAGATTACTATGCTTTAAAACAATTCTAGTCTGCCCATATGATGATGTCATGAGTTTGGAAGCTTCTTTTTTGGCAACATCTGAGTTAATTAGAGACACACCTGTGGATGTATTTTTATACACACCTCAACCACATTGCTTCTTTGTGTAGTATCATGGGAAAGTATCAAGAAATCAGCCAAGATATCAGGAAGAGTATTGTGGACTTGCACAAGTCTGACTCATCCTTTGGTACAATTTAAAAATGAAATGCCTCGATGTCACATATCATGTATCTGTCAAGACTGATGTTGTTTTATACTCTGCTGAGCACTTTTTAGTGGATAATGAAAGAAGTTTGTTCACAAATTCATTGAGTTGGATTTCTCTTGTTTTGTTTTGACAATTTCAAGATACCTGAAAATGCCTTGTTCATCTGTACAAACAATTATACGCAAGTACCAAGAAGATGGGAACCATCATACCGCTCAGGAAGGAGACAGCTTCTGTGTCCCAGAGATGAATGTGCTTTAGCCCGAATGTGCATCTCAACCCAACGATTTTTAAGTGGAAATCTGGCCTTCTGATTTGCCACTGAAATCCAGTTTTAGCTCAAACGATTTGGAGTAGCTAATTGCACCTAGTCGCTGCACCACTATATTAGGCCTGACAATTTTTAAGTGGAAAACTGGTCTTCTGATTTGCCAATGAAACACAGTTTTAGCACAAATGATTTGGAGTAGCTAATTGGGCGCCGTGACTGCATTATTATAGTAGGCCTAAAGATTTTTCCTTGAAATTTGGCCTTCCGATTTGCCACTGAAACACAGTGTTAGCACAAACAATTTGGAGTAGCTAATTGGCCCTCCAGGCTGCAACACTTCATTTGGCCTAACAATTTTTAAATGAAAATCTGGACTTTTGATTTAGCACTGAAACAGAGTTTTAGCTCAAACGATTTGGAGAAGCAAATGGGGCTTCCTGAGACTGCCACACAGTTTTTACTTCAATGTTGGAATGTAGATTTCACACAGGAAATGTTCACTTTCAGCAGCACAAGCTTTAGCGCAGGAGCGACCTCTCTGCACTGGGACACTGAGCAAATGGCACCAGCAAAATAATAATAATAATAAATAATAATCTTTATTTATATAGCGCCAACATATTCCGCAGCGCTTTACAGTTTAACAGTTTCAAAACACAAGTCATAAGTAACAACGCTAACAATACAATAATTAAAGCAAAATAAGACGAAATAAGACGACCCTGCTTGTGAGAGCTTACAATCTACAATGAGGTGAGGGAGATACAGAGTACAGGTGTGTATTTACAATGGTGTATTTACAATGAAGGTCCAGCCATCTTGCGGGAGTGAAGGATGGATGGAGATAGTGAATGGGCTACACACGCACACTTACACAGAGAATGACTTTGATTAGTGAATGTGATAGGCCGCTCTGAACAGGTGTGTTTTGAGGGAGCGCCTAAAACTATGCAAATTGTGGATAGTCCTGATTTCTTGGGGTAGAGCATTCCAGAGGATAGGAGCAGCACGGGAGAAGTCTTGGAGTCGGTAGTGGGAGGTACGGATTAGTGCAGAGGTTAGTCGAAAGTCGTTTGCAGAGCGCAGCGATCGGCTAGGCCGATAGACAGAAATGAGAGAAGAGATGTAAGGGGGTGCCGCACTGTGGAGAGCTTTGTGGGTGAGAACAAGTACTTTGAATTGGATCCTATAATGAATGGGCAGCCAATGTAAGGACTGGCGAAGAGCGGACGCGTCCGAGTACCGATTACCCAGATGGACGATCCTGGCCGCTGCATTAAGTATGGACTGGAGAGGGGATAGTCGAGTGACGGGGAGGCCAATTAAAAGAGCGTTGCAGTAATCCAGGCGAGAGTGGATCAATGCAACAGTGAGGGTTTTTGTTGTTTCCATAGTGAGAAAAGGGCGGATTCTAGAGATGTTCTTTAGGTGTAAGCGGCAAGAACGGGCAAAGGATTGTATATGAGATGTGAAGGAGAGATTGGTGTCAAACATAACACCCAGACAGCGCGCCTGCTGCCGGGGTGTTATTGTGGTACCACCCACGGAGAGGGAAATGTCAGATTTAGGGAGGTTAGTAGATGGCGGGAGCAGAAGAAGTTCAGTTTTGGAGAGGTTGAGTTTCAGATAGAGAGCGGACATGATATTGGAGACTGCGGACAGACAGTCACTGGCGTTCTGTAGTACAGCGGGGGTAAGGTCGGGGGAAGACGTGTATAGTTGTGTGTCATCAGCATAAAGATGGTACTGAAAGCCAAATCTGCTGATGGTCTGTCCAATTGGGGCCGTGTAGAGAGAGAAAAGAAGGGGGCCAAGGACTGAGCCCTGAGGTACCCCGACAGCAAGAGGAAGAGGAGATGATGTGGAGCCAGAGAACAAAACACTGAAGGAGCGGACAGAGAGATAGGAAGAGAACCAGGAGAGTGCAGTGTCCTTAATGCCTAGTGACTGGAGCCTAGAGAGTAGGAGATGGTGGTCAACAGTATCGAAAGCTGCAGATAGGTCAAGAAGAATGAGCAGAGAGTGGTCACCGTTACGTTTTGCTGTCAGAAGGTCATTGGTCACTTTGATGAGTGCAGTTTCAGTCGAATGTAGGGGGCGGAAGCCGGACTGTGAAGGGTCTAGAAGGGAGTGAATGGAGAGGTAATGGGTAAGGCGGGAGTAAACTAGGCGTTCCAAAAGTTTAGAGATGAAGGGGAGATTGGAGACTGGTCTGTAGTTGTTTGTGCAGGATGGGTCGAGAGCAGGTTTCTTTAGTAATGGAGTAACGATGGCGTGTTTGAAGGAGGATGGGAAAATGCCCAAGGAGAGGGAGAGATTAAAGATTGTAGTTAGGTGGGTTGCGACGACTGGAGAGAGAGACTGGAGGAGATGTGAGGGAATGGGGTCGGTAGTGCATGTAGTCGGACGAGAAGAAGAGAGGAGTCTGGAGACTTCTTCTTCTGTGATGGGATCAAATGTGGAGAGTGAGCCAGGGGAGATGCAGGAAGGGATGGGAGTCACAGCACTTGGTGGTTGGGAGCAGATTTCTTGACGGATATTATCTATTTTTTCTGTAAAGTGGGAGGCCAGGTCATCAGCACAAATGTCTGTGATCGGGGCTTGTGCTTTTGGCCTGAGGAGGGAGTGAAAAGTGTCAAAAAGTTTCTTGGGGTTGTTGGTTAGTGAGGAGATCAGGGTGGTGAAGTAGGTCTGTTTGGCAAGGTGAAGGGCAGCGTTATAGGTTCTTAACATAAATTTGAAGTGGATGAAGTCTTCTGGTGTGCGGGTTTTTCTCCATAGGCGTTCAGCACTCCTGGAGCATCGCTGGAGAAGTTGAGTTTGCGATGTGAGCCAGGGCTGTTTTACTCTATGTTTGGAGGTTCTGAGGGTGAGGGGAGCTACTTGGTCAAGGGTGCTTCTAAGAGTGTCATTGTAGTGATGAACAGCCAGATTAGGACAGGAAAGAGAGGAGATTGGGGACAGAGATGAGTGTAGGGAATCTGAAAGTGTCTGAGGGTTAATAGCTTGTAGATTTCTGACTGTGTGGTAGGTAGGAATGAGCTGGGGTGGGCGAGGATTTGTGAGCATGAAGGAGAGAATGTTGTGGTCAGAGAGTGGAAGCGGTGAGTGTTGTTTAGGTGGGAGATTGAACAGAGCCGGCAGAAGACCACATCAAGGGTGTTACCGTCCTTATGTGTCTCAGAGGTTGAAAGCTGTGAGAGGCCTAGAGAGGTGGTTAGTGATAGAAGCTGGGATGCAGATGTGGAATTAGGGCTGTTAATGGGGATGTTGAAGTCTCCCAGGATGATGGTTGGTAGTTCTGAGGACATGAAGTGTGGCAGCCAGGCTGAAAAGTGGTCAAGGAAGTGGGTGGGTGAGCCTGGGGGCCGGTATATGACCGCTACCCTGAGGGAGAGGGGACGGAAGAGCCTGATGGTGTGGACCTCAAAAGAAGGGAATAAGAGTGATGGGACTGGGGGGATGACCTGGAAAGTGCATTGTGGGGACAGGAGTATGCCAACTCCACCACCAGTTCTGTTTGTGGGTCTCGGGGAGTGAGAGAATTGTAAGCCACCATAGGAAATGGCAGCAGGAGAGACAGTGTCAGAATCCTGAATCCAGGTTTCAGTGAGGGCCAACAGATTAAGAGAGTTGTTCAGAAAGTAGTTGTGTAGGAAAGGAAGCTTGTTACAAGCAGACAGTGGATTCCAGAGGGCACAATTAAAAGATTGAGATGAGGGAGTGCAAGTAATGTTAATCAGATTATTGTGGTTTCGATATGAGGTAGGGTAAGGGTTGAGGTTGGGGGATGGTGGACCAGGGTTGGGGGAGATGTCCCCTGAAATCAGTAGGAGAAGGAAGATAAAGAGCCAATAGTTGTTGGAATTGTAAGTAGTTTTTTTCTGCGATGTGTTTGGGCAAGATGGGCTGAGGTTTCTCAGGAAGGTGAGGAGTGTGTGGGAGCTGTACATGGGAGAAGGAAGTATAGAGGGGCTGATGTGTATGAGTCGTGATGGAGGGGGGATAGGGTGATGAATGTGGATGGCAAGGGAACACAGGAGGATAAAAATAAAGCACATGGTTAAAGGGGAGAGCAAAGTGTGGGTTACCTGACTCCTGCCCTGACTAACTAAAAGCAAAACAAAATGTCTGCTTTTTATATGGCCACGGACATGTGACTTTGGCAACCAATCACAGAAGACATTGTGTCATGAGGTTGTGGATGTTTTCTATGTAATGATAATGATTGTTTGCCACAATCAGCACACATAAAGTTAAGTGAATAAAAAGCTCCTGTAATCTCTTCAGACACTCTTTTTAGGCTGGTTTCACATTTGCGTTTTTTTTCGCGGTAATTTAGCGCTAAATAGCGCATGCGTTTTTTTTTCCTATACTTTGCATGGGATGCGCTTATGTGCGCATACACATGCGTTTGTACGCGTTTTACCGCGCATGCGTTTTTTGCGGTATGCGCTCGGGCGCACAAAATGCAACTTGTTGCATTTTTTGTGCGTCCGATTTGCCTCAAAAAAACGCATGCGCGCGCAATGCGTTTTTTTACAGCAAGACACCCATTATAAGTCTATGGTGAGCATATGTGCGCATTGGCATGCTTATGTATGCGTTTTTTTGCACATGCGTTTTTTTTTTTACCATTAGTTTAGACAATGGAATTTAGGGGTTTGGGTAAAGTTAGGGTTAGTTAAGGGGGTTTAGGGTTAGGGTTAGGGTCAGGGTTAGGGTTAGGGTCAGGGTTAGGGTCAGGGTTAGGGTTAAGTATGGTTTGGTTAAGGGTTAGGGTCAGGGTTAGGGTTAGGGTTAGGGTTAGGGTCAGGGTTAGGGTCAGGGTTAGGGTTAATTATGGTTTGGTTAAGGGTTAGGGTCAGGGTTAGGGTTAGGGTTAGGGTCAGGGATAGGGTCAGGGTTAGGGTTAAGTATGGTTTGGTTAAGGGTTAGGGTCAGGGTTAGGGTTAGGGTTAGGGTCAGGGTTAGGGTCAGGGTTAGGGTTAAGTATGGTTTGGTTAAGGGTTAGGGTCAGGGTTAGGGTTAGGGTTAGGGTTAGGGTCAGGGTTAGGGTTAGGGTTAAGGTTAAGTATGGTTTGGTTAAGGGTTAGGGTCAGGGTTAGGGTTAAGTATGGTTTGGTTAAGGGTTAGGGTTAGGGTTAGGGTTAGGGTCAGGGTTAGGGTTAGGGTTAGGGTCAGGGTTAGGGTTAGGGTTAGGGTTAGGGTCAGGGTTAGGGTCAGGGTTAGGGTTAAGTATGGTTTGGTTAAGGGTTAGGGTCAGGGTTAGGGTTAGGGTTAGGGTCAGGGTTAGGGTTAGGGTTAAGGTTAAGTATGGTTTGGTTAAGGGTTAGGGTCAGGGTTAGGGTTAAGTATGGTTTGGTTAAGGGTTAGGGTTAGGGTTAGGGTCAGGGTTAGGGTTAGGGTTAGGGTCAGGGTTAGGGTCAGGGTTAGGGTTAAGTATGGTTTGGTTAAGGGTTAGGTTCAGGGTTAGGGTCAGGGTTAGGGTTAAGTATGGTTTGGTTAAGGGTTAGGGTTAAGGTTAGGGTTAGGGTCAGGGTTAGGGTCAGGGTTAGGGTTAAGTATGGTTTGGTTAAGGGTTAGGGTTAGGGTTAGGGTTAGGGTCAGGGTTAGGGTTAGGGTTAGGGTCAGGGTTAGGGTTAGGGTTAGGGTTAGGGTTAGGGTCAGGGTTAGGGTCAGGGTTAGGGTTAAGTATGGTTTGGTTAAGGGTTAGGGTTAGGGTTAGGGTCAGGGTTAGGGTTAAGTATGGTTTGGTTAAGGGTTAGGGTTAGGGTTAGGGTTAGGGTCAGGGTTAGGGTTAGGGTTAGGTTCAGGGTTAGGGTTAGTAAATTCATGGTTTGGGTTAGTGTGAGTGGCCACCTAATGTTGGAAAAAAACGCAAACGCGGTAAAAACGCACTAAAAACGCATACAAACGCTTAAAAACGCTGCGTTTTTTTCATGCATGCTCATAAAAAACGCGCTGCAAAAAAAAGCAAGTGTGAAACAGGCCTAACCTTGCCCCCTCCCCTCATCAAACATGTCCCCCTGCTCATCATACAGCACCACCATTCTAACAAAATTAATTAAAAAAGTATTAGTGGAAACGAGATGATTTACCGTACTGTGACTGACTTTTGCTGTCTTTGAGTAAAAATGCTTGTGAAAACAAACAAGAATCCGATTGTGCTACATTCGTGCCGAATTTGAGAATAGTGAACGTTTTCCGTACATGTTCGCCCATCTCTAGCTAGCACTCCATAAGCATAGTAAATATTTATAATTATTCTAATAATGATTATGAAGATTATTAAATATTCATATAGAGATGAGCGACTTTGCCTTTTTTAGGGTTGAGTCGGGTTTCATGAAACCCGACTTTCGCAAAAGTCGGGTGGAACGAAATCGGCCGACTATAGGGAATAGTCGGAGGCCGACTGAAACACGACACCCAATGCAAGTCAATGGGGAAGCAAAGTCGGCAGGGAGTGGAGGACAGTAAACACACCTACAGTGCCAATTTTAATGCCAAAAACATTGATTCTTATTACTGAAGCTTGTCAACCTTAATTTACTTCATAATAATAGTTACGCATTGAAAACTGGGGGTTATTTGGCTAAAGTTGTGGGGGGGTAGGGCTGGCTCCAGGTTTTCGTGTGCCCTGGGCCAAAGAGTGTGAGTCCGCCCCTTTAACACATACCACAACTCATGATGCTCCGATATGGCACAGAAATATAGGTATAGTACAATGACAAATACTTGACTGCATACATGACATGACTGATCTATTTTAAATTGTACAATAGCTCAAAAAAAGGACAGTATATTACTCCATACAGTATGGCCATACAGAATAATGAGCCCCATATGTTTCTCCATACAGAATAATTGGTCACATATAATGTTCCATACAGTATATGATGAGCTCCACATAATGCTACAGTATATGATGGTCCCCATGGATGATGCTCCAGTGTGTTATGGGCCCAAATAATGCTCCATATATAATGGGCCCCATTTCTAATGCTCCAGTGTATAATGTGCCCCATAGATGCTGCTCCAGTGTCTGATCTGCCCCATGCAGAATGTTCCAGTATATGATGGGCCCCATGGATGATGCTCCAGTGTCTTATGGGCCCAAATAATGCTCTATATATAATGGGCTCCATTTCTAATGCTCCAGTGTATAATGTGCCCCATAGATGCTGCTCCAGTGTATGATCTGCCCCATTTAGAATGCTCCAATATATGATGGGCCCCATGGATGATGCTCCAGTGTCTTATGGGCTTAAATAATGCTCCATATATAATGGGCTCCATTTCTAATGCTCCAGTGTATAATGGGCCCTGTAAATGCTGCTCCAGTGTCTGATATCCCCCATCTGGAATGCTCCAGTATTTGATGAGCCTCATGGATGATGCTCCAGTGTTTGATGGGCCCTAATATTGCTCCATATATAATGGGCACCATTTCTAATGCTCCAGTGGATAATGGGCCACGTAAATGCTGCTCCAGTGTCTGATGTCCCCCATCTGGAATGCTCCAGTATATGATGGGCCTCATGGATGATGCTCCAGTGAATGATGGGCCCTAATAATGCTCCATATATAATGGGCTCCATTTCTAATGCTCCAGTGTATAATGAGCCCCGTAAATGCTGATCCAGTGTCTGATGTCCCCCATTTGGAATGCTCCAGTATATGATGGGCCCCATTTTTAATTAACCCAGGCATGTTATGTGAAAAGAGCTCCATGGAGTAATCTGAAGTGTGTGCTGCCGCATCCTTCACTTTTGGTGTGGGTGAAGGACACATGGAAAGGGGTTGCTCCTGACCAGAAGCCTTCACTGACGACTCAGTGCGTGCATATTTTGAAACTTCAGAAGAGGAGGCAATAGAGCAGGAGGCTGTTTCAGCAATGTAAGCCAAAAACAGTTCCTGATGCTCCAGCTTTAAAAGCAGTCTACCTACTCCCAGAAAAGGGAGCCTTACAGGCATTCCAGAGCTACACCATGACGCAGGCTCAACACCTCCTGCCTTAGCTGCTTTTGTGTTTTTGACACTACCAGCAGATGCAACACCACCATCAGTACCAGGTTGCCCCCCACGCCCATGTCCGCATCCTCTTCCACCATACTTCCTCATGTTTTGGAAAATGGACCCAAAATACCAGCAGGTATATGGTACTGTATCAGAAGCGTACAGCTCTATACAGTCTAGGGATAACAGTAAATCTCCATGTATATTTCATGAGTCATACAAAGATGCTCACAGGCTCAGTATGGAGTACACAATAAAATAAAAAGTTGAAAAAGGGTACAATATCACCAGATACAAGGTATATATAGTATAGTGTTAACATTCTGAATCTCCGTATATATTTCAGGAGGCAGACACAAATGCTCTCAGGCCCAGTATGGATTACACAAGAATATACAGCTGTATACAGTGTTGGGGTAATCTTAAATCTCCAAATATATTTCCAGAGTAACAGACAGACGTTCACAGGCTCATTATGGATTACACCAGAATCTAAATAGCAAAAAAGGTTACTGTTGCAGAAGCCTACAGCTGTATACAGTGTTGGCCAAATTTGAAATCTAGGTCTATTTTTCCGGAGTCACCCACAGATGCTCACTCAGTCTGAGTTTGACCATAATAAAAAATATTGTAAAAAAGGTACTGGATAACCAGATAGCAAGTATATATATTATAGGGTACAATTGAAATCTCCATATACATAGTCCTGTAGTCACTCTAAGATGCTCACTCAGTATGGATTAGACCATAATACTAAATGTCGAACAAAGGTACTGTATAACAAGATACAAGCTGTATCGAGTATAGGGTAAAAATTGGTTTCTCCGATTCACCTTATATATAGAAGGCGTAAACCATACACGCTCACTCACAATGGATGATACCGAAATAAAAATTGTTGAACAAAGGTACTGTATCAGCACATACCAGGGGTATCCAGTCTAGGGGTAATTGTAAATTTCCATCTATACTTCCGGAGTCAGACACAGACACTCACAGGCTCACTATGCATTACACCAGAATTTAAAAAGTAGAAAAAGGGAAAGGTATTCGAAGCGTACAACAGTATACAGTGTTGTGGTACTTTTGAATCTTCATTTATATTTCAATCTCAGTAAGCCAGTCCAGACTCTCCGCTACTGGAAACTACATGGATACAAGTGCAGACGGAAAATCGAGTGTTAGCAGAAATTTGGGAATTACTCATAGCGGGAAAACCTCCCGGTAGATGTTGCAGAGGCGATGCAGACCCTCGATTACTGTGTCTCTGGAGACAGCAAAAATGGTTGTTTGTGAAGAAAGGATTGCTTTGTCGCAGTACCGTGGATCACATCACCGTTACTCGTCTCCATCAAATTGTGATCACAGGGAGAGATGTAGACATGGTCCTCACTGCCTATCATGATGTGTCGGGTTATTTTGGAGTGCAAAAGACAGAAGCCACAGGGCGCAGGCGATTCTATTGGATTGGCATGAGAGGAGACATTGAAAAATGGTGGCAGGAATGTCACACGTCTGTGACTATCACAACTGTGAAAGGTGATCATAAAGCACCACTGCATCCGTTTGTAAGTTGATGTCCATTACAAATGGTAGCCATTGATCATCTGAAGGTAGAGGCCAGCAGGACAGGCCATAGCTACAACTTAACCATCATTGATCAATACACCAAATTTCTAGTGGCCGTCCCTGTGAAGGATTTAACTGCCCAGACTACACAGTAGTGGAGCAGGGAGAGGTAAGTATTGCAACTTGCAAGTGCTGGGGCCATGACCAAGCAGGGGGGGCACACTTGTGGCCGACAGTACTGGCACAGGTCCCATCATAGTACGCTGGTGTGTCTGACGGCGAGTGGGCCCCCCAACCATCAGAGACACTGTATTGTACTATGAGGGGCCCTGTGCCAGTGCCGTCGGCCATCAGTGGGCCCATCCACCTGTTCAGAGCAACGGCACTTGCCCGGGTGCGCCAGGTGGTGACCCCAGCCATTGGGGGGGTGGGCATCCCAGTTAGAGAGGTTTAAAAAATAGCATATGTTGATGTGTAGGCTGGACATTAAGCTGCTGCAAATGGCGGAATTGGGCAAGTCCGAGGAAGAGGAGGACAAAAGCGAGGCAGATTTCTGGCAACCTATGTGTCATCAGGGGAAGGTGGGACAAAATCCTTTGAAACCCATGCTTGGTTCATTTTAATGAAGGTTAGATCATCAACATTTTGGGTCAACAGACAGGTCCTTTTTTCTGTCAGGATTGATCCAGCAGCACTGAAGACTCTTTCAGATAACAAAGTAGCAGCAGGGCAAGCGAGCTCCTGTAAGGCATTGTGTGCCAATTCAGGCCAGGTGTCCAGTTTAGAGGACTAATAGTCAAAGGGGAATGACCTGTGAGGGAGAACATCAATATGGGAGAAGTAGTTTGTAACCATAGTTGACAACTGCTGTCTCCTGTCACTTTTAATTGATGCAGTATTAGCAGTCTTGTGAGCGGGACTTGAGAATCATTCCACAACATGGCCATTAAACCCCTGTCTCCAACGCCAATTCGGCTGTGTGCAGCACGAACACCTCTTCCATTGTGTCCACTATGGCTTGTGGGATAACCAGCACCACTGCTGTGTGCTGGGAAAGCCTCAAACAAACGGTTTACCAGATTTGCTTGTTTGTTAGCCAATATTATCTCTAGGTTCTCCTGTGGCATGATGTTGTGTAATTTGCCTTTGTAGCGTGGATCGAGGATGCTGGCCAGCCAGTAGTCATCATCTTTCATCATTTTGGCAATGCGTGGGTTCCTTTTTAGGATCCGCAAGGCATAATCGCACATGTAGGCCAATGTTCCAGGTGTCAATAATGCACTGCCACTGCTGGGTGGAGGAGCACTTTCTGGCAAATCCACATCCCTACAGTCACACACAAACACTGTACCTGACCTTGGACCACTAACATTTTCTCTTGCACCCTGAGAAGCATCCTCCAGCCCAAAATAATCATCCCCCTCATCCTCCTCCTCCTCTGCTGCAGACGCAAGATCCTTAATGTGCATCAAACTTTGCATGAGCAGACGCATAAGTGGGATTCTCAAGCTTATGGTGGCGTCATCTGCGCTTACCAGCCGTGTGCATTCCTCAAAAGACTGAAGGACTTTACAGAGGTCTTTCAGCTTCGACCACTGCACACCCGACAATTCCATGTCTTCCCTCAAACTGCCTGCCCGTGTATCCTCCCACAAATGCATTACAGCCTGCCTCTGTTCGCACAGCCTCTCAACCATGTGCAGGGTGGAGTTCCACCTTGTTGCAACGTCTATGATTAGGCGGTGCTTGGGGAGGTGGAGCAATCGCTGCAACTTCTGCATATGAGTGGAGTGGACGTTTGAGCAATGAATGTGTGAGCACAGCCTTCGCGTCACGCCGTTCTGTCTGTATCTGCTTGTTGGCGTGACAATGCCATGACAATCTGCTTTAACCCCTTTCCCCCTAATTGAGCTGGGATACTGCTGGCTGTTACCTGTATGGAGCCTGCTCAGTTCCCTGCTCTGCTGCGTAGCTGCACATATGGTGTTAGGTCTTTGCTCTGCTGCTTGACCATTCACATGTGCTGTTCCTGGTCGCCGCTGTGGAAGCTGTCTGTGGGTTGTGAGGTCATTTGCAGCTGGTGCATGACTTTCCACGTGTGTCTAGGCTTGCAAACGATGCCAGGTGCTCTAAGCTGCAGTTCCTGCACTGATTGTGCTGCAATGGTTTCTGTGTGTGCTTAGGGTGTGTGCGGCCACACCTCCCCTGCTTTTATCAGGGTTAGTGTGTGTACTTGAATTGTTGTCCCCAGCCAATTTCTGAGGGGCAGCTCCTTTTTAAACTTACCCTGCCTTATGGGCAGGGCCAGAGCTACTCAAAACTCACAAAGCTCCTGGACTTTGCTATGTGTGTCTCGTGTCTGTGGACCTCGTCTGTCTCGGTTATGGTATCAAATTCCCTGCCTTGATTCCTGCTTTGTCCTGTTCCCTCGCCCTGCCCCGGAGGTGGTATATCCGGGCCTGCATCCTTGATCCTATACCTGTCCTGTACCTGACCCTGTCTAAATTCGCCCTGCCCTGGAGTTGGTGTATCCGGGCTTGAATCCTTGATCCTGTACCTGTCCTGTACCTGACCATGTCTGAACTGTCTGCTGTGTTATGTTCCGGGAATCCCTCTGTGTTTGGAGCCCCGTACCCAGTGACTCTGAGACTCTTGCAACCGGTGTTCCTGCTGAGTATCTACTATGCTGTGCTCTGACTACCATGCGGTGCTAGCTCCATGCAGGCCCAGCAATCCTGCGGTGTTAGCACCATCACGCTTGAGTTCCTTCCTAGGTCCGCTGCCTGGAGCCTGGAGCTTGATGACTGCAATGGTGCCTGTAGGTAGTGTTGGATGTCTGGAACCAAATGACTCCCTTCTGATGTCTGCCGGTAACTCTGATGTCCTGTGGGTGACCCTGATGTCCTGATGACCTCGTGTACCCTGATGTCCTGATGACCTCGTGTATCCTGATGTCCTGGTGACCTCATGTGTCCTGATGTCCTGATGACGTCGCGTGTCCTGATGTTCTGATGACCTCGTGTGTCCTGATGTCCTGATGACCTCATGTGTCCTGATGACCTTGTGTGTCCTGACATCCTGCCTGTGTCCCGATGTCCCGCTTATGAGTGCCTTGGTGATCCGATGGTGCCTTGGGATCCACTGGGTGGTACCCTTCTGTGAGGTGTGAAATCTGGAGCCTGGTTTAGCCCTGTTTTGTCTGTGTACTGTGACTTTACTTTAAGTAAACTTTACTTTATTTATACCGGAAGTAGTGTGGTGTCATCAAGTCCTACGTGTCCTTTTCCACATGCTCAGCTGCCACAGTATCCCGGTCACTGCCCTTCCCTAGTTTGGGTAGACCCGAGTCCCCCTCTGTGGTATAGAGGGTCCATATTGCATCCCCAGGGGACGCCCGCCCCTCGCCTTGGCGTGGAGGCGCCTGCTGGGCCGTGTCTGCGGCTGCAGTCGTGACACTTCGCACCTTATGGAGCAGGGATGTTAACTCCGGATAATTATTAAGGAAGCACTGCACCACCAGGTTCAAAGTGTGAGCCAGGCAAGGTATGTGTGTGAGTTTTGCACGGGCTATGGCTGCCACAAAATTACGGCCGCTATCACTGACTACCTTGCCTGGCTCAAGATGTAGACTGCCCAGCCATGACTCAGTTTGCCGCTGCAAGTAGTCGGCCAGTACCTTTGCTGTGTGTTTGTTGCCACCCAAAGACATCATCTTTAACACAGCCTGCTGACACTTACTACTAGCTGTTCAATAGTGGGATACCTCGTGTGCAACACTGCCAGCTGTGGATGGAGTGCTCGTGCGACTGCGCTCTGTGGACCAGCTTTCGCTTATGATGGAGGAGGAGGGTCAAAAGCCTACAGCCAACTGTTTCCTATACCGTGGGCTAGGCAGCACTGTTCCACCGCAGCTATGCCCTGTGGAGCCTGCATCCACCACATTAACCCAGTGCGCAGTGATCATAGAATCATAGAATCGTAGAGTTGGAAGGGACATCCTGGGCCATCTGGTCCCACCCCCTGCTCAAAGCAGGATTCGCTAAATCATCCCAGTCAGATGTCTGTCCAGCCGCTGTTTGAAGATTTCCATTGAAGGAGAACTCACCACTTCTCGTGGCAGCTTGTTCCACTCATTGATCACTCTATCTGTCAAAAAGATTTTTTCTAATATTTAATCTTTGTCTCCTCCCATTCAGTTTCATCCCATTGCTTCTAGTCTTTCCTTGTGTAAATGAGAATAAAGTTGATCCTTCTACAATGTGACAGCCCTTTAGATATTTGTAGAAAGCTATTAAGTCTCCTCTCAGTCTTCTCTTTTGCAAACTAAACAATCCCAAATCCTGCAACCTTTCCTCATATGACAGGGTTTGCAGACCGGTTACCATTCTGGTTGCTCTTTTCTGAACTTGCTCCAGTTTGTTGATGTCTTTTTTAAAATGCGGTGCCCAAAACTGGACACAATATTCCAGATAAGGTCTGACCAAAGAGGAGTAGAGGGAAATAATGACTTCATGTGATCTAGACTGTATGCTTCTGTTAATACATCTTAGAATTGCATTTGCCTTTTTTGCTGCTGCATCACACTGTTGACTCATATTCAGTCTGTGATCTATTAGTACACCCAAGTCTTTTTCACATGTGCTGTTGCTTAGCCCTATTCCTCCCATTCTGTATATGCTTTTTTCATTTTTATTGCCCAGATGTAGTACTTTGCATTTTTCCCTGTTAAAAACCATTCTGTTAGTTGCTGCCCACTTCTCCAGTTTATTTATATCTTTTTGAATCCTCTCGCTCTCTTCTCTAGTATTAGCTATCCCTCCTAGCTTTGTGTCATCAGCAAATTTAATCAGTTTACACTCAATTCCTTCATCTAAATCGTTGATAAAGATGTTGAACAATACAGGGCCCAGGACAGAGCCCTGTGGTACCCCACTTGAGACATTCTTCCAACTGGATGTGTAGCCATTTACGACCACTCTTTGGGTCCCATCACTAAGCCAGTTATGAATCCACCTAACAGTTGCCTTGTCCATTCCATACTTAGTCATTTTTTCAATAAGGATTGTATGAGATACTTTGTCAAATGCTTTGCTGAAGTCAAGATATACTATATCTACAGCATTTCCTTGATCCACCCAATCAGTGATTCCGTCATAGAAGGAAATTAAGTTAGTCTGACATGACTTATTAGTTACAAACCCATGCTGACTCTGTTTAATCACTTCATTCTTATCCAGGTACTGACATACATGTTGTTTAATAAATTGTTCAAAGATCTTTCCTGGTATAGAAGTCAGACTCACCGGCCTATAGTTGCCTGGGTCCACCTTCTTCCCCTTTTTGAAGATAGGAACAACATTTGCTCTTCTCCAGTCTTCTGGGACTTCTCCTGTTCTCCAAGAATTTTCAAAAATTATGGAGAGGGGTTCAAAAATTTCTTCTGCTATCTCCTTCAGTGCTCTGGGGTGTAATTCATCTGGACCAGGAGACTTGAATTCATTTAGGTTAGCTGTGTTTCCTCACTATCTTTCTGTTTATAGATATCCTGGATTCTTCTATTCCCTTAATAGGACAGTGAAGAACAGTTGATGTTACATTTCCTTTCTGAGAGAAAACGAATGCAAAATAGGAATTTAAAAGTTCGGTCATCTCAACATCCTGTCTTACCATTTCATCATTTTCATCCTGTAAAAATCCTATAGCATCTTTGACTTTTCTTTTACTTTTGACATATCCCCAAAATCCTTTATTGACATCTCTTGCAAGCCTCAATTCATTGTCAGCTTTAGATAATCTGATTTGTGTCCTGCAGGTTCTGCAGACAGCATTATATTTTTCTTTAGATATGCCTCCCTCTTTCCATTTTATAAACATTTTTTTCTTCCTTTTTAGCATGTGCTAAGTTCTGTGTTCATCCATCCTGGCTTCCTTAAATGCTTCCTATTCTTCCCTCTTTTCGGAATTGTTAACAATTGTGCTTTGAGAATTTCATTTTTCAAGATTTCCCATCCTTCCTGGACATTTTTGTCTTTAAGGATATCCAGCCATTGGATCCCTCCAATTCTCTTTCTGAATCCCTTAAAATCTGCCTTTCTGAATTCCAACCTTGACGTCTGAGTCTTCACAGGTCTTCCTCCTCTAGTTATCCAAAATTCTAAAATAGCATGGTCACTACCTCCTAGGGTTCCAGCCACTTTTACCTCCTCAACCATTTCCTCCCTGTTTCTAAGGATTAGATCCAAGGTAGCAGTTCCCCTTGTTTTCTCTCCTACCTTTTGGAAGATAAAGTTATCAGCAAGAGAGGATAAGAATTTCCTTGACCTTTTAGTTTTGCCTGAGAGAGATTCCCAACAAATGTCTGGATAGTTGAAATCTCCCATGACAACTAAGTCATATTTTTTGGAGAACTTGGCCATTTGATGCATAAAGAGTTCATCCATATCTTCAGCTTGCACAGGCGGCCTGTAGTAAATGCCTACAATGGTGTCCTTTCCATTGTTCTGTCCTTGTATTCTTACCCAAACAGTTTCCACAGAACTCCCAGTCTCTGAAACTTCAATCTCTGTGCAGATATACATGTTTCTAACATACAATGCGACACCTCCTCCTCGTTTATCAAGTCTGTTTCTTGCAAATAAGTTGTATCCTTCTAGTCTTGTATTCCAATCATGTGTATTGTCCCACCAAGTTTCAGTGATTCCAATGACATCATATTTCTTTTCCTGTGTTAGTAGTTCCAATTCTCCTTGTTTGTAGCCCATGCTTTGTGCATTAGTATAGAAACATTTTAGTTTGTGATTGGTTTCTCTTTCTCCATGTATCTTGGTCCATGCATCTGTTGTGAGTTGCATCTTTCCACTCACTGACTGTTTTAGTGCATGGACAATGTGGTCTTTCACATGCCGGTGGAGGGCAGGGATGGCTTTTCGAGAAAAGAAGTGCCGACTGGGTAGGTCATAGCATGGAACAGCGAAGGCCATGAGCTCATGGAAAGCTTCGCTTTCAACCAAACGGTAGGGCATCATCTCTAATGAGATTAGTTTGGCAATGTAGGCGTTCAAACACAGTGTACGCGGATGAGAGGATGAGTACTTTCTTGGCCTACTCAGAGTGTTTGGTAGGGTGAGCTGGACTGGAGAGCTGCATATGGCGGAAGTAGCGTTGGACCGGACGGAGTGAGAGGGGGTTGGTGATGGTATTGGTGGTGATGGCCTAGATTCAGTGTTGTGTTGCAAAACCATTGTGATTCCCTGAGTGTTTTGGCCTTGTGACGACACCTCCACATTTAGTGCTGGTGGTGTGCTTAACAGTGGCGGTGGTCGTACAGTGGGGGAAGCGATGGAGCGTTGCTGACTACCTTCAGTCGAAGCAGGTGCACATGTGCTACCTGAGGTTTTGTAGTCCGTCCACGCTTACAAGTGCATGTTGATTAAATGTCTAAGCATGCAACTGGTATTCAAATTTCTGAGTTGTTTACCTCGGCTAAAGGTCCTTCTGCACTTCTTACATGTAACCTTTGCCTCATCAGTAGGATTTTGGACAAAGAAGTGCCACACTGCACTCTTCCTACTATGGTATACATTTTCTGGCCTTACACACTGTGCTAAGTTGACCGTCTGGCCAAGCTGTCCTGCAACTCTTTTAGTTTTTGTTCCACGTTTCTGGACAGCTACGGGCCTGCCAGATAACCGCTGCTGCGATGTCCATGCCTGCTGCGGATCCTTCTCCTTATCTGAAATATTGCCAGCGCCACCCTCCTCCCCCAATGGATGCCAATCCGGGTCAAGAACTTGGTCATCCGTCACCTCCTCTTCAAAGTCATCTGCACTTTCCTCTTTACCTTCCTCTGTGTCACCGTGAAAGGTGGTATAGTATGCGGGAAGGGGCACCTGAGTTTCATCAGGGTCAGATTCTGGCTCAGTAGACTGCGAGGGCAATGCAGTGCTCTGGGTCAATGTACCAGCAGAATCATCTAGCAGTGACTGTACATCAGTGCACTCCATGTCAGATTCATCTTGGACTGGGGAATTCAGGATTTGCCTGGATAACCCAGGCATGGTATGTGAAAAGAGCTCCATAGAGTAATCTGAAGTGTGGGCTGCCGCATCCTTAACTTTTGGTGGGGGTGAAGGACACAAGGAAAGGTGTTTTTCCTAACCAGAACCCTGCACTGACGACTCAGTGCTTGCAGGTTTCAACCATTCAGAAGAGGAGGCAATAGAGCTGGTGGCTGTTTTGGCAATGTACGCCAAAACCTGTTCCTGATGCTCCGGCTTTAAAAGCGGTTTTCCTACTCCAAGAAAAGGGAAACTTACAGGCCTTCTTGGGCCAGATGATGACACAGGCTTAACACCTCCTGCCTTAGCTGCTATTGTGCTTTTGCCAGAACCAGCTGATGCACCACCACAATCAGTACCAGCTGCTCCCCCCTGCCCACGTCCACGGACTCTTCCACCATACTTTCTCATGTTTGGGAAAATGTACCAAAAATACCAGCAGAGAGATGGTACTGTATGAGGTGCGTCCAGCTGTGTAAGGTGTATTAAAAAAATTAAATCTACGTATATATTTTGTTAGTCACAGGCGCTCTCCCAGTATGTATTTGACCGTAATTCAACAAGCAGATATACGGAACTGTATCAGAAGTGTACAGCTGTATACATTTTTTGTGTAACTAACACATGCACCGTATATGTATTTATGGAGTGTCACACACACACGCTGACTCTGCATAGAAGTGACTGTAATTTGAACGGCAGATATACAATTCTGTTTGAGAATCGGACAGCTCTATACGGTGTCTCTATGGAAAATTTTCAATCTCCGTTTATTTTTATACGGAGTGACACATGCTGTCTCTGTCTAGTTTTGACCGTTATCAAACAGCAGATATACAAAACTGTTTGAAAAGTGGACAGCTCTACAAGGTGTGGGTCTGGAAAAATGGAAACTCTCCTCGGCTTGTTTTTCCAGAGTCACACACAGATAGCTTCTATTTGTCCGTGATACCAGGCGGTACACGATAGTGTGTGAAGAGCGAACACCGCTATACGGTGTCTGTATGGAAAATTGTCAATCTCCATCTATTTTTATATGGACTGACACATGCTGTCTCTGTCTAGTTTTGACCATAATCAAACAGCAGATATACGAAACTGTTTGAAAAGCGGACAGCTCTTTAATGTGTAGGTCTGGAAAAATGGAAAATCTCCTCAGCTTGTTTTTCCAGAGACACACCCAGATAGCTTCTATTTGTCTGTGATACCTGCCGGTACATGGTAGTGTGTGAGTAGCGTACACCGCTATACGGTGTGTGAAAAAATGAACGCTCAATAACTCGCCAGAACAAAATAATAAAAGTTGGAGTGCTTTGAAAAAAGCAGTTTGAACAGCAGTGTGCACACAGCAATGCAGCTTTCAGGTAGCCTTAAAAGGCAGCCTAATCACCAACAACGCTGCTGCACACACCAAAAATCCTCCCCTTTCACTGCACACTAATTGTACAGTGAAAAGCGCTATCAGCAGAAGCAATTTTTTTTCTTCTTCCCTGCCTAGTGCTCTCCCTATTCAGAATCTGCAGCAGCACTTCTCCCTATTCTAAGATCGGCAGAAGTAAGATGGCGGTCGGCGGACACGGCCATTTATAGCCACTGTGATGCCACACAATGCCAGCCAATCACTTCAGTGTCCTTCTCTAAGATGGTGGTGGCCGCTGCCTATGTCATCGTGTTGCCCACAGTGTGCGTCCTACATCATTGGCTGAGAAAAGGCGCTGGAAGCATTATTTGAAATGCGACTTTGGCGCTTGGCGACCTCAAGGCCGACCTCACGCTATGGTCGGGTTTCGATCGGCGAAACCCGACTTTAGCTAAAGTCGGCAAATTTTGAATTTGACCGACCCGTTTCGCTCAACTTTATATTCATAGTATAATAAACATTCTTATATTACAATATATGTACCATATTTTCAGTATTACAACAGTCGTTATTTGCTGTTAAAGACTTTGATATAGTTTGAGTTTTACAATTAAAAGTTCATTACCATATTTTCTCTATTATAGCATATATAACTGTCGTTATATGTAATAAAGCATTGTTTATTGTATAGTTCCAGATGATTTTTAGTAGTTGACCATTTGTTATAAGCAAAATATGCACACTTCAAAAAAATGCAAGATTGCTGTATGTGACACAGGGTTGAACAGCAGAGGGGTCAGGCGTATACTTTCCCTAGAGTAAGATGTCTTCTGTCCTCTTAACATCAAGTTCAATGAACTTGGACATTTTGCTTGTGACCTACTTTTGTGAAGCTCCCCACTACTTGAACAGTCAGCTAACATCACAAGCCAAGTGCTTATCTGTCTGGAATATTAAACTACAGACATAACCAGACAGCATGCAAGACACCAACCAAGTTCTAAGACAAGTCAGACTGAACTGATTTTGTGTAATGGACAGATGAAGCTCGAAGGCAGACAAGTGTATATATCACTCGCATTCATTATACAGTTACTTGTAGCGTTCTCTGCCCTGTTCATCCCCAGTTTAATCTCAATAACTCTCAGGAGACCATGAATTTCAAATATCACGTCTTTAAGAAATGATTGCAAATGCCTTATTTCTAGTAGATATCTTTTAGAACTTTCTGTAAATTTAGATTGTTTCAATTTCTACAACTAATTTCTCAACAAAGTACTGTATATACTCGCGTGTAAGCCAAGATTTTCAGCCCATTTTTTTGGGCTGAAAATCCCCCTCTCGGCTTATACACGGGTCATATACCTGGGGGTCGGCGGGGGAGGGGGAGCCCCCTCATATGAGAGATCATACTTGTCAGAGTCAGAGATCATACTTACCAGTCCTGGCGCAGTCTCTGCAGCGGCAGCATTGCTTCTCCACTGTCTCCCTTCCTGTCTTCAGCGGTCACGTGGTACCATGAGTGTAATGAGCGGTACCACGTGACCGCTGAAGGCAGGAAGGGAGACAGTGGAGAAGCGAGGTTGCAGAGACCACGGCAGGATTGGTGAGTATAGCGATATTCACCTGTCCCCCGGTCCATCACTGCTCACTGCTGTCTCTGCTGCATCCTGTATCAGTGACGTTTAGGCAGCAGGAGGCGTGGTAACGTGGTTAGTGCACGCTGCCCCTCTGCTGGCTTAACAGTCACTGACACAAGAAGCGGCAGACAGCAGCGATGGACCCAGGAGAGGCGAGTATGATGTTTTTTCTTTTGCAGCATATGGGGGCATATTCTATGGAGCAGCATATAGGGGCATAGTCTATGGAGCAGCATATGGGGCGTATTCTATGGGGCAGCATATGGGGGCATAGTCTATGGAGCAGCATATGGGGGCATATTCTATGGAGCAGCATATGGGGGCATATTCTATGGAGCAGCATATGGGGACATATTCTAAGGAGCAGCATATGGGGGCATAGTCTATGGAGCAGCATATGGGGGCATAGTCTATGGGGCAGCATATGGGGGCATAAACTGTGGAGCAGCATATAGGGCCTAGTCTATGTGGCAGCATATGGGGGCATAAACTATGGAGCAGCATATATGGGCATAGTCTAAGGATTCCACCCTAGGCTTATACACGAGTCAATACGTTTTCCCAGTTTTTTGTGGCAAATTTAGGGGGGTCGGCTTATACACGGGTCGGCTTATATACGAGTATATACGGTATATGTGGAAACTTAAAGAGAATGAATCACCTTTATTATTTTTAATCTTTTAAACCATAGAGTAAGGCCTCTTTCACACATCAGGTTTTCTCCGTCAGGCGCGATCCGGCGCTTTTGACAGAAACCGGATCCGGCGAAATGCAATGCCGGATCCGGTTTCCCCCCATTGACTTGCATTTGCGCCGGATCGCGCCGGATGGCCATGCGTTTCATCCGGTTTTCGCCGGATCCGGCAATGTGTCGCGATCCGGCGTCTGGAAAAAACGTCTACTGTAACGTTTTTTGTCTCCGGCGAAAAAGCCGGACACGCCGGATCCGGCGCGTCCGGCTTTTTCACACAATGAAAGCCGGATCCGTTTTTTTGGTCTGAGCATGCTCAGTAGCTCTGCCCACAAGACATATATAAAAGCAAGACAGTGGGACCCACAGCCACACCCAACATGCCACCCAAGAAAGCAACCAAGCGAAGCAGGAGAAGGCAGGAGACCACTGCAGCACCATCCGCACCACCACCACCCCAAATGGAGCAGCAAATAGAACATGCTGAGGAGGGGAGGCCAGCAGCAGATGAGAGACGGTAATTATCAAATAACCTATTCCTCCAAACTAGGGCTATTGAATATCAAGATATTCATTGGCCCTTTGTTTCTCTTTATTCAACAGCCGCCCAATAGATGCAGCAGCAGCAGCAGCAGCAGCAGCAATGGCAGCAGCTGGAACACCACCCACAGGCATGGAGTGTGGCCACCAGGAATACAGCACATCATCTTCTGGGAGCCCTCCCTCGCATCGTCAGGGTTTGACGGTAAGTTTTTATTTCCAAAATCCATCTTCTCTGTAATATATGTCTATTCATTGCCTTTTATTTCAAAACAGGAATCACAAGATGAAGAGGAGCTCCCAGAAGAAGAAGGAAGGGGTGGAGAGACACCTGGAGTGGGCTCACAATTGGTAAGTTTTTTGCATCAAACGCAGAAACACAACATCACACTACACACAACACATAGAAAACAATGTTCTGCAGACCACACACAGCAAACAAATGCCTACATCCAAAGACATAACATTTTTTGTTTTCTTCTCTAGTCTTCTCAATCTGGTGCTTGGCCAAGAGGTCCTCGCAGTGCCTCCCAGGGTCGTCGGCGACAGCAACGCTGCGGTCACCAGCGTGTAAGTATAAATATTTTTGCTTTGTTTTTTTGCACTTTTTATTTCATTTCTTTTGTGGAGGCTAATTATGTTATTTTTGTCTTTTTCTTTAACAGCCTTCACAGCGTGCTCCCGACTCTGACGGTGAGGATGGAGGGATTGATGTGGACCGCCTCATCGATCTCGTCAGAGAAAGGGAGCCGCTCTGGAATATGGCTGACCGCCGCCACGCTGACCTGATCGTTACCCGACGACTCTGGGAGGAAATCTGTTCGCTCTTTGTGGGCCGCTGGGAGGACCTCGAAGCTCGGGCCCAGATTAAAGAGCGTAAGTATATACAGTACCGGTTGCTTGATGTAAACCAGTGTTTCCCGAACTCCAGTCCTCGTGGTCCCCACAGATCATGTGTTCAGGATTTCTATTTACTATGGAAATCCTGAAAACATGACCCCTGGGGACCATGAGGACTGGAGTTTGGGAAACACTGATGTTGTATACTAACCACTCCTTTCTCGTTTCAGGGAACAGAATTGTGAATCGGTGGCGGTCTGTGAGAGATCGTTTCAAGAAGGAGTTCAATAAAGAGATGCGGGCCCCGAGTGGATCTGGAGGACGCAGGAGCAAGTACAAGTACGCAGAAGCCCTGTCGTTCCTCCGGGAAACAATGGTCACCAGAAGGTAAATATTACACACCACATGTGAAAAAAAATGTTATATCTAAATTTTTTTTTCAGCCAGGGCCATACCATGTCAGTATTTTAATTGTTTTTTTTTCTCTTTATTCCACAGCACGGTGAGCAGCACTCGGGAGCCGGCACGATTGGACCCTTCTGAGGCGATCCCTGAGGAGACCGGCACCGAGGGACACTTCGACCGCCCCGGTACATCTGCACCTTCCCAGCCTTCCCACACATTCGACCCATCTGTCCCATCCACCAGCACAGGAGCATCGTGGCCGCCTACATTACATGAAGCTGCTGGTGAGGAGATCGCTTTCCCTTTACCCCACCCTTCTGCCCCTGCCACCTCTAGTACACCTGCGGGTACTGGGCGGCAGCGGCAGAGGGGTCAGGAAAAGACTTATGCGCCAGAGTTCTTGCATCTGAATGCATCTTTCCAGAACTGTCTAAAAGTCTTGTCAGAGCAAATCTCCGCAGGCTATCAGCAGATCAACTCCAGCATTCTGGAGGTGAAGACACTTCTGCAAACCATGCATTCAGAAGCAAGATCTTCGCCAAACCACACCTTTTTCAGGTCTGTTGTGGAGCGCATGGAAACGCTCTCTCCTGCCCAGCAGATGCATGTAATGCATTCATGCCACGCTGCTCTCCAGCAAGTTACCTCCCAACCTCCTCCTCCTCCCACCACAGTAGTTCCTCCACCTGCACCCCCTCCAGCCACTTTCCATCCTCCCCCTCCTATTACATCTACACCCCCTCCAGCCACTTTCCATCCTCCCCCTCCTATTACATACCATCCACCTCCAGCCACTTTCCATCCTCCCCCTCCTATTACATACCATCCACCTCCCCAGCACCATCCACCTCCCCAGCACCATCCACCTCCCCAGCACCATCCACCTCCCCAGCACCAGCAACCTCCCCAGCACCAGCAACCTCCCCAGCACCAGCAACCTCCCCAGTACCAGCAACCTCCACAGTACCTGCAAACTCCCCAGTACCAGCAACCTCCCGAGTACCAGACATCTCCCCACTTCCAGCAACCTGCCCCGTACCAGACATCTCCCCACTTCCAGCAACCTGCCCCGTACCAGACATCTCCCCACTTCCAGCAACCTGCCCCGTACCAGACATCTCCCCACTTCCAGCAACCTGCCCCGTACCAAACTCCTTCCCCATACAACTTGCCATCAACATCATCTGCTCCTACAGTCCCTGCCCAACCCTCCACTCCACCACCCACCACCTCTTCTGCTTCCCACATGTCCACCCATTCTGTAGTTTTTTCCACACCTTCACCTCTAACTGTTCCTTCCCCACCACGATCCCAGTCCTCTCTCCACACTCCCAGTGTTGAAGTGTCCCGCAGCCCCTACAGCAGTATTTCCACCACACACTACACAGATTTATAATGTGTGTATTTAAATAAAAATGACCAGTTTTATGGTTTCAGTTTTATAGTTTCAAAGTTTTATTAAACAAGTTTATTAAAATTTTAAAAAAGTTTACTAAAAAAAACATTTTTCAATAAAAGTTAAATTATTTTACACTGGTTGTCTGTCATTTCTTTCTGCGGCGAAAAAGGTTAAATACAGGGTATTTAAAAGGTGAAATGGTATTCAAAACTAGGTATATAACTGTGGGTAAATTTTAGCTTTTTGCCACAGTTGTGTTCCTGGTTGTGTTTGAAGCAAAGTATTTCACCTAAAAAGTTGTGTTTATTGTTGGTGATTTCCTAACAATGTACACAACTTTTGTTAAAAGGTGAAATACTTTGCATAAAACACAACCAGGTACACACCTGTGGCCTAAAGCTAAAAATAGAGACCATGACAAGATAGCCAACTTTGGTTGGCAAAGGTATATACTGTTGGTACAGAAGGTACACAAGTTTGGTTAGGGCACAAATCTTTCACACTCTGTCATCCTGCCAGTGTACTCTGCCTTGAGGTGACATAAAGTATAGTGCAAAATTGTCCCTCATTACTGAAACCGTCACAGAACTTCTAGTGGTAATGTCATGGTAATCTTGCAAGGTGGTTTCTTCAGAGGTGTCCTCAATGGAAATGGGTTCCTTGCAGATAACAAAATTGTGGAGTACCACGCACGCTTTGATCACCTCGTCCACAGTTTCTGTCTTGAGGTTGATCGCAGTCAATAGGACCCGCCATTTGGCTGTCAGAATACCAAAGATACATTCAACCATTCTTCTTGCTCTTGTGAGGCGGTAATTAAAAATGCGTTTTGGTCTTGTCAATCCTCTGCTAGAGTACGGTTTCAAAAGGTGTTCTGACAGCTGGAAGGCTTCATCCCCTACACAGACAAATGGCATAGGTGGACCAGATGTTTGTGGCAGCGGTCTAGGTGGTGGGAACTGGAAGGTGTTTCCATACAGTTTACGCCCCATGGCAGACAGTTTGAAAACTTGAGAGTCATTGGAGCGGCCATAGGCCCCAATATCAACCGCAATAAATTTGTATTCCGCGTCAGCGATGGCCATGAGGACAATTGAAAAATATTTCTTGTAATTGAAATATTCCGATCCCAATCCAGCTGGCTTTACAATGCGGATATGTTTCCCGTCCACAGCGCCCAAGCAGTTTGGAAACTGACATATCTGTTGAAACTTGTCAGCAATTTCAATCCACCTCTCTGTTGTGGGCTCTGGTAAAAACTCTTCAGCTAAGGAGTCCCACAGTGCACGGCATGTGTACTTCACAATTCCAGATATGGTGGAAATCCCGAGTCTGTACTGGAAATGCAGTGACGAAAGGGATTCTCCAGTTGCAAGAAATCTGTGGGGAATTAAAAAACAATAAATTAGTTTTAAATCACAGCATTACATACCAAAACTGACCTATAACACTTGGAGATACAAATTACCACCAACAAGATTGCAGTGAAAGTGTGCTCTGATGCGATCATATCCAATAAATGTGGCTTACCTTAAAGTCACCATCAGACGCTCTGCGGGTGAAACAGAGAAGCAGCAATAGGTGTCCGCTTTTCTTAGAATCATAGAATCATAGAATCGTAGAGTTGGAAGGGACCTCCTGGGCCATCTGGTCCAACCCCCTGCTCAAAGCAGGATTCGCTAAATCATCCCAGTCAGATGTCTGTCCAGCCTCTGTTTGAAGACTTCCATTGAAGGAGAACTCACCACTTCTCGTGGCAGCCTGTTCCACTCATTGATCACTCTAACTGTCAAAAAGTTTTTTCTAATATCTAATCTGTGTCTCTTCCCATTCAGTTTCATCCCATTGCTTCTAGTCCTTCCTTGTGCAAATGAGAATAAAGTTGATCCTTCTACAATGTGACAGCCCTTTAGATATTTGTAGACAGCTATTAAGTCTCCTCTCAGTCTTCTCTTTTGCAAACTAAACATTCCCAAATCCTGCAACCTTTCCTCATAAGACAGGGTTTGCAGACCGGTCACCATTCTGGTCGCTCTTTTCTGAACTTGCTCCAGTTTGTTGATGTCTTTTTTAAAATGTGGTGCCCAAAACTGGACACAATATTCCAGATGAGGTCTGACCAAAGAGGAGTAGAGGGAAATAATGACTTCACGTGATCTAGACTGTATGCTTCTGTTAATACATCCTAGAATTGCATTTGCCTTTTTTGCTGCTGCATCACACTGTTGACTCATATTCAATCTGTGATCTATTAGTATACCCAAGTCTTTTTCACATGTGCTGTCACTTAGCCCTATTCCTCCCATTCTATATATGCTTTTTTCATTTTTATTGCCCAGATGTAGTACTTTGCATTTCTCCCTGTTAAAAAACATTCTGTTAGTTGCTGCCCACTTCTCCAGTTTATTTAAATCTTTTTGAATCCTCTCTCTCTCTTCTCTAGTATTAGCTATCCCTCCTAGCTTTGTGTCATCAGCAAATTTAATCAGTTTACCCTCAATTCCTTCATCTAAATCGTTGATAAAGATGTTGAACAATACAGGGCCCAGGACAGAGCCCTGTGGTACCCCACTTGAGACATTCTTCCAACTGGATGTGCAGCCATTTACGACCACTCTTTGGGTCCGATCACTAAGCCAGTTATGAATCCACCTAACAGTTGCCTTGTCCATTCCATACTTAGTCATTTTTTCAATAAGGATTGTATGAGAGACTTTGTCAAATGCTTTGCTGAAGTCAAGATATACTATATCTACAGCATTTCCTTGATCCACCCAATCAGTGATACCGTCATAGAAGGAAATTAAGTTAGTCTGACATGACTTATTAGTTAGAAACCCATGCTGACTCTGTTTAATCACTTCATTCTTATCCAGGTATTGACATACATGTTGTTTAATAATTTGTTCAAAGATCTTTCCTGGTATAGAAGTCAGACTCACCGGCCTATAGTTGCCTGGGTCCACCTTCTTCCCCTTTTTGAAGATAGGAACAACATTTGCTCTTCTCCAGTCTTCTGGCACTTCTCCTGTTCTCCAAGAATTTTCAAAGATTATGGAGAGGGGTTCAAAAATTTCTTCTGCTATCTCCTTCAGTACTCTGGGGTGTAATTCATCTGGACCTGGAGACTTGAATTCATTTAGGTTAACTAAGTGTTTCCTCACTATCTTTCTGTTTATAGATATCCTGGATTCTTCTATTCCCTTAATAGGACAGTGAATAACAGTTGATGTTGCATTTCCTTTCTGAGAGAAAACAGATGCAAAATAGGAATTTAAAAGTTCAGCCTTCTCAACATCCTGTCTTACCATTTCATCATTTTCATCCTGTAAAAATCCTATAGCATCTTTGACTTTTCTTTTACTTTTGACATATCCCCAAAATCCTTTATTATTGCTTTTGACATCTCTTGCAAGCCTCAGTTCATTTTCAGCTTTAGCTAATCTGAATTGTGCCCTGCAGGTTCTGCAGACAGCATTATATTCTTCTTTAGATATGCCTCCCTCTTTCCATTTTATAAACATTTTTTTCTTCCTTTTTAGCATGTGCTTAAGTTCTGTGTTCATCCATCCTGGTTTCCTTAAATGCTTCCTATTCTTCCCTCTTTTCGGAATTGTTAACAACTGTGCTTTGAGAATTTCATTTTTCAAGATTTCCCATCCTTCCTGGACATTTTTGTCTTTAAGGATATCCAGCCATTGGATCCCTCCAATTCTCTTTCTGAATCCCTTAAAATCTGCCTTTCTGAAATCTAACCTTGACGTCTGAGTCTTCACAGGTCTTCCACCTCTAGTTATCCAAAATTCTAAAATAGCATGGTCGCTACCTCCTAGGGTCCCAGCCACTTTTACCTCCTCAACCATTTCCTCCCTGTTTATAAGGATTAGATCCAAGGTAGCAGTTCCCCTTGTTTTCTCCCTTACCTTTTGGAAGATAAAGTTGTCAGCAAGAGAGGATAAGAATTTCCTTGACCTGTTAGTTTTGCCTGAGAGAGATTCCCAACAAATGTCTGGATAGTTGAAATCTCCCATGACAACTATGTCATATTTTTTGGAGAACTTGGCCATCTGATGCATAAAGAGTTCATCTATATCTTCGGCTTGCACAGGCGGCCTGTAGTAAATGCCTACAATGGTGTCCTTTCCATTGTTCTGTCCTTGTATTCTTACCCAAACAGTTTCCACAGAACTCCCAGTCTCTGAAGCTTCAATCTCTGTGCAGATATACGCGTTTCGAACATACAATGCGACACCCCCTCCTCGTTTATCAAGTCTGTTTCTTGCAAATAAGTTGTATCCTTCTAGTCTTGTATTCCAATCATGTGTATTGTCCCACCAAGTTTCAGTGATTCCAATTACATCATATTTCTTTTCCTGTGTTAGTAGTTCCAATTCTCCTTGTTTGTTGCCCATGCTTTGTGCATTAGTATAGAAACATTTTAGTTTGTGATTGGTTTCTCTTTCTCCAATATTTTTATTAATTAGATTCTTTCATCTTTGTTCTTCCTTTCCACTTCTAATAGCAGAGTTCTCAATAGCATTTGTCAGGTGTATGGCTTTTTCTGGTCTTTTGCTTCCCTTCCCATGTTGTTCTAGTTTAAAGCTCTCCTTACAAGTGTAGCAAGGCGACTTCCAAATACATGCTTTCCAGTCTTCGTAAGGTGCACCCCATCTCTAGCAAGTAGTCCATCGTATAAGTAGTTCACTCCGTGATCCAGAAATCCAAATCGTTGCTGACGGCACCATCGACGTAGCCAGTTGTTCACCTGCAGAATCTTATTCCACCTCCTTGTTCCATGGCCATCCACTGGGAGGATGGAAGAGAAGACCACCTGCGCTCCCAGTTCTTTCACTTTCTTGCCTAAGTCTTCAAAGTCTCTGCAGATGATTTCCAGGTCGTTTCTTGCGGTGTCATTTGTCCCCACATGTAGTAGCAGGAATGGGTAGTCATCTGTAGGTCTGAAGAGTCCTGATATCCTGTCAGACACATCTTTAATTTTTGCACCTGGAAGACAGCACATTTCTCTTGTAGTTATATCCGTTCTGCAGATAGCGGCCTCTGTTCCTCTCAGCAGGGAATCCCCCATGACCACCACTCTCCGTTTCTTCTTCACAACATTTTTCTTTCTCCATCCAGGAGGACTCTGAGGGCGTACAAGGTTGCTGTTTGTTGGCAAAGTCTTATCCTGATGTATTTCTTCATCGTTTTCCTGCGTGAGAGCCTGGTACTGGTTTCTGAGCAGTATGGGTGCTGACTGCCTCCTGATCCTCCTGCTTCTCTGGGTCACATGTCTCCATTCCTCTGTTTCTTCAGGTGCACTTCGAATTTCTTCTCTTTCTGTAACATGAAGAGATAATTCTGCTCTGTCCAAGAACTCTTCACCTTCCTTAATGATCTTCAACGTAGCTAACCTCTCTTCGAGATTTTGCAACTTTTCCTCCAACAGGGACACAAGCTTGCATTTGTGGCATGTGAAGTTTGGCTTTTCCACTGGTAAATCTGTGAACATGTAGCAAGAAATGCAGCTCACCAAATGGCTCCTGGCCTCTTCCATCTTGAGATTTCTTAAGAACGATGAAAGATGAGCCAAAATCGGTTTTTCCGATTTCCTCTTTTCAGCTGCAACCACCAAAACCCAGTGATCGTTGAGCTCACGGAGACTCTTCACTTATCCCAGAAGGCACTGGGAATATGCAAATGATCTCCTCAAGACTCTTCCCCTGGTTTTCCGATTTCCTCTTTTCAGCTGCAACCACCAAAACCCAGTGATCGTTGAGCTCGCGGAGACTCTTCACTTATCCCAGAAGGCACTGGGAATATGCAAATGATCTCCTCAAGACTCTTCCCCTGGTTTTATGAGGTGTGCAATGCGCTCTTCCAAGTAATCAAAATTCTCCATTTTCATCCTAATATATCCAACAAGTTTGTCCGGGTTTCGTCGAAGGTCCATGCATAGTGTAGAATAGACCCCACGCGTCATTCTCTTGGCTGTGATGGGGTGGATCCACAAACGTCGTCTACGATGCCTGATGCGCTGCTGTCTCGCTCTCTCCTTCTCCAGAACAATCACCCTCAAACGATTTGCCTCCGCTGTAAAATCCGCCAAATTCTTCAAAATATTTCCAATGACAACATCCATCTTTGCCAGTAACTTGCTCTTCTCTCCAACCTGCACTTTCTCCTCTACAACCTGTCAAAGAAGGGCTGTAGGAACATGCTATATATAGTTTTCCAGTAGCCAATCCCGTCCGGAAGGCCACAAGGGTCAATTTTAAAAACCCGATCCGGCGTAATCCGTCGAAAAACGGATAGAAAAACGGATGAACCGGATGAGACGGATCCGGTTTTGTCTGTCCAGAAAAAGACGGATCCACCAGAAAACCGGATCCGTCACATCCGGTTTTACAAAACATTTGCCGGATCCGGCGTTCCGGCACGACGCCGGATTGCGCCTGACGCCGAAAACCTGATGTGTGAAAGTAGCCTAAAACTTCTTTTTAAAGACTGATTTTTTCTTCTGTCTTTTCATTATCTTTTCTTTAAATGATGCTTCTCATCAGTGCTGTGGTTCCTGTATGGTCCGCAGTCTGATGATGGTTGGTAACAGCAACTCCCACCATCTCCTTACTATTGTTAAGGACATACTGGAAATTGTAGGTTCAAGCAATACAAATATTTATAGGGTTGACCTTACATTACAATTGATCGCTGTACTAAGCTTGGTGCTCTATACATGTACTGAAGATGGTTCTGGAGCTGCATTTGTGTGCTGATGGTGTTCTGACACTGATTCATGTACTGACAATGGTTGTGATGCCTCATTTATGTACTGATGGTGGTTATGGCGCTACATTCATGTACTGACCGTGGTTTAGATGCTTTATTCATGTACTAACTGTGGTTTTGTTGCTGAATTTGTGTACTGACATTGGTTCTGATACCAGATTTATGTACTGATGGTGATTTTGGCACTGCATTCATGTACTGACTGTGGTTTTAATGCTGCATTCATGTAGTGATGGTGGTTCTGATACCACATTCATGTATTCATGGTGGTACTGGCGCTGCATTCATGAGCTGTCAGTAGGTAGGTCTGATCTTGTACACATGTAGCAATCATAAATGTCCTTCATTGTTATGTTAAAATTTAAAAATGTATATGGATGCCACCAAACATTAGTGGTCCATACAATCTCACCTTTGATGAAAGAAAGGCCATCACGTACCTTAAAAATAATTGCTCATTTGTTATCAGAGATGCAGATAAGGGTGGGAATGTTATATTGTGGCCTACCCAAATGTATTTGGAAGAAGCGAACATAGAACGTGGCAATTCTAGGTTCATTGTCAGGTTGCCCTCATATCCAACCTCCATTTTTTTGGATAAACTGCACAAGCTTATTGATCAGGCAGCATGCATGGGCACTATATCAGCCAATGAGAAGAAATACATGTGGGTTGACAATCCTGTAATTCCTACCTTTTACCCAAGGTTGACAAGAACATCAGTAAACCACCAGGGCCTCCAATTGTATCCAGCATTGGGGGTATGTGTGAGCAGGTATGTACATACATTGATTTCTTCTTGCAGCCAATAGCATCAGCACTGCCTTCGTTCATCAGAGATTCTTCTGATTTCATCCGAATTTGTTGCAGCATTACTCTACCTGATCAAGTGCTATTGGTTACCTGTGATGTCGAATTGCCTAACTCTAACACCAATCCTATCCATGGCATCCAGACATTGGCATTCTTTTTGAATCGGCTGAACGGAACTGATCGTTTACATGACTCATTTCTTCTTGATCTTCTCAGCTTTGTCCTTCATCACAATTATTTTGTTTTTGACAGGACTTTTTACAAACAAGTGTCCAGAGTGGCCATGGAGGCACACTGTGCACCGGCTTATTCGAATATTTTCTTGGGATGTGGGAGGAAACTATCGTCTTCCGCTCCCATGGATTTCAAGATCATGTCAAGAATTGGCACCGCTTCATAGATGATGTGTTCTTTATTTGGGTACCAAAGCCGAGTGCCTGCATTTCTTCAGGGAACTAAATGACAACACCTTCAACATTTTCCTGACACATTCATTATCTCCTGATGCAGCCATTTTTCTGGACCTCCGGGTACTTGTGAGTGAGGGTCGCATTGTCACCGGTCTCCACCAGAAACCAACGGCCACCAACAGCCTACTTCATTTTAAGAGTTTTCATCCTTTACATACCAGAAGAGGGGTCCCCATGGGATAATTTCTTCAAACTCAACATAATTGTACATATGTTGAGAGCTTCATAGAACAGGCCGGAGCTTTAACTGAAAGATTCCACCAAAGAGGCTACCCCAGTAAGATAATTTCTAAACCATTTCAACGGGCAAGAACCTTGAGCCAAGACACCTTGCTTACCTCTCGCCCACACCAACAAGATTCTACATTGAGGTTCATTCCAGAATACAACACAAGTTGAAATCAGGTAAGAGATGTCTTGACAAAGTATTGGGACATACTTACTACGGATACCCAAACGTCTGATTGTGTCAACCCTAGACCTTTATTGACTGCAAGAAGAGTGCCAAACTTATGAGACATCCTTACCAGGAGTCACTTTTCTCGACCTGTAGTCAGACTCAACCAGGGCATTCGCCTCAGGAGCTCATTTTCTTGTGGCAATTGCAATGTGTGCCCCTATATGCAGTCCACCTGGGGCCAATTTTTCAACCCCTTGGATAGTTCTAGTCATCTGCTTTATCAATATATCAATTGTAAAATGAGCCATGTTATTTACGCAAATATTTGCCCTTTTCATGAGGTCTACGTGGGTATGACTTCACAGGAGCTCAGAAAATGAGCACAGAAGCATCTTTCGACCAACAATTTAGCACGCTCTGATCACGAGAAGAGTAAAGTTCTTACACCCATTGCAGCGCATTTCCTCAATATGCATGGAGGTAAACCCACTAATACTCATTTTTTTGGTTTACAGAAAATAGCGGGCAACAAAAGAGGCTGTGACTGACGCAGATTACTCCTGTAACATGAAGAAAGAAGGATTTTTTGGCTAATCTCAGTTTCACCCAAGGACCTCACCGAGGAGCTTCTATTCACAGGATTTCTGGGCTAGGAAGAAGATTAATTCCTCGTTATGGTTGTTGGATGGCTATGGCAATCCCACTACAGGAATACCCTCCTTATTATTTGACCACTTATGGACTACTGGTAGAGGCATCTGACATCCTGTCCCTTCTCATTATACCTAGGGTCATGAAATGCAAATATGCTTAGGATGGTAGTAGTGATTTCAGCATAAATGTTTGTCTTGGACCGAATGGATTTATGGATTGTGGGTGGACACATTTGGCAAGGCCTATCATTTAAATTTCCTATAAACTTTGAACCTCGAATATGTTAATTACTTGCTCAGGGTTTTTATTTATCGCTGTTACATAATAAGCTGAGATTCGTTATAACTGTCATCTTGTCCATCTGGCTGTGTGTTTTCAACTCGATTAATCCATTTATTTAGGTTGCTTATTCACTCCCCCCTTGATGACATTATTATCTTTATACTGCCATCTGGGGCTGCAGCATAGGGTCATCTAATTCATTTACCTTCCTTTTGTGACACCCCAGAGTCCAGTTGTCACAGTGACATTGCCTCCCTCTAAGAGGTGAAGTCATGCTTGGAGGCAGAAGGGGGGCCCCATGCCAGGTAACATAGATTAAATCACAATTCCTGCTGCAGGTCAGAAAAGGGAGCTGCCTTATAAATTCTGGCCAGCAGAGGAGGTTGGTGAGTCAGCTAGAAGTGAGCTGAGGGAGTTGTCATGGAAACGAGAGCAGCTGTGAGGTTAGAGAGAAATGACAAGACAGTAAAACGTGAGGTAAAAAGATCTTTCTGGAAGATCCTGTCAGTTAGAGACAGAGAGCTGATCTGACAGGAGGGGAAGGATGATAGCAGAGAGAAGGGGCTTTGGGGAAGATAAAACTGTGTATAGCAGACCCCAGAGTGAAGCGCTAATAGAGAGAAAGAGGACACCAGAGTCCTAGGCTGACAGGAGCTGTACGCCCTGATAGCCGAATCTGAAAGTACAGGGGATTGTAAATTCCTGTGTGACATTGAACACCTGAGGGCACGGCAGCAGATTAGGAGCCCAGGGCTGACGGTGAAAAGGACGGTACCCGTGGAATAGGCTCATGCTGACAGCCGTACAGGTTAGTGAAATCATCACACAAATAGAGGGTCTCGGCTTAGTTACAAACAGCAGAGACCCACACACAAAGCACAGAAGGAAAGTCCCAAATCCTCACCTGGCAGGGTGGATCCTCTGAATGCCTCCAGGTGAGCCGGACTCAAGCCATCACCTGTATGTGGTGCTCCAGATTGCAACCAATTGCCAGTAAAAGGTAAAGAAACTGCACCTCTCTGTGTCCCCTCTCATTTCCCTGCACCCCAACGTTCACAGCCATCTTAACTATTAATCAAACTTCTTTGCCCTGGGACTTTTGCTCTACCTGTGGAGAGCCATTTTCACCTCAGCTGCGACACACTAACAGTCTCAGGGGAACAACACCGCAGCGCTGGTCACCCCTGACCAGAATACCACAGGTGGCGTCACGTATTTAATCATCTATAAACTTTATCTTCATTTTTACCACATCTAACAACATCACAAACACCTTTCCCCCTATTTTATTATTTAATGGACGCCCCAGGGCCACAGACCGGGTCACCGCCGCCGTGACACCGTCCCCCATTGAAGTCGATGGGCCCGGTACTGAGTACCCCACGGCCCTGCCTGCGCCGCGATGCGCGCGCGGGGCTCTCCACTTTTGCTGGCAACACTACTATATTACATCATATATCTAATTTATTTAGCCTGATTTTCTGGCCATATTTCTGTGCTGCTATAATATCCTTTGATATTATTTCTCCGTATCTGTCATGTTATTATCTTATTTTCTTATCCTTATTTTTTGAATATGGATTTCATATAACCCTTGATATATTTCATTATCTTCATATGTGTGGTTTCACAAAATCAGTTTTATCTTTATGCCCTTGAGATCAGGCACTTCCTTATGCACTGCATTTCTTACCATGGTACATGGCCCCCCTAAATTCCAGCCCCGAGCAATAATGACTCACGTATGGCTCATGAGAGATGCCCTAATACTGCGCACGCACGGTGCCGCGGTGTGTTTTCAATTCTATATATTTTTTCTTGTGTGCGGCAGCACACTGCCCATGCACCTGCCATCTTCAGTGATTGGCCCTTTTTCGCGCATGCGTGGGCCTCACTACCATGTCTTCTGTCCCACTTGGCTCCACTGTCCCTGCACACAGCTGTGCCCTGGCATTTGATCTTGCATCTGTGGCTCCACCACAGGTACACCAGTAATTAATTAGTACTTGTCTTTACATTTATTTAAAGACCACATTAATCGCACACCAGCACTTCCCCTGACGAAGCTGCACTGCAGCGATACGTGTGGGGTCTTCCCACACTCCCCCTCCTGCACCTCCTGCTCCTTACTCCATCCAGGAGCTTCCCCTTCCCACTGCAGCCATTTCCAGCAGGGCTCCCAGGACTTGCTTTTCATGGTTTAAAGCCTATCTGCTGGACTTCATGTGTCAAGTTTGGTATTGCTGGTATTTTATCATAGCTATTCTACTTTCAAATTTTGATATATACATATATGTTTACAAAAATGCACAACAAAAGAAGGAAGAAGCAATGATCATAAATTTTAATAAACAATGACAATTTTATTCAATAAATCAATAAATATGCATAAATAACAAAAACACAAAGACATGGATCACAATGATTTGGGACAAAATAACAGCTATACTACAGGAAGTTAGTGCATAAACTCCCCCCCACAATAATAAAGATCTACAAACTTAACACTTGAGAGCCTAATATATATACCTACTAGCTGAAGAGCACAGCATTGCCTGGGCATAGTAACCAACTGTGGTTAGTTATAACAAATTATAATGATTATATTGCACATAAAAACATTTCACATCATATATTCAACACTAAAGATTTGCAACACAAATTAACTAAACGATTACCCAAGTATTGATAGTATTTTATTTTCAACTCATTCAAGAGCCTTTTGATAAACAACATGTGTATCTGTGTATCTAACCCTTTCCTGTGTGATAATGTCTGCTGAGCTGTATACCTAATAATCTCCTGTGTGATACTGACTGCTCAGCCATGTATCTAATCATATTCCGTGTGATATTGACTGCTGAGCAGTGTATCTAATCCTATCCTGTGTGATACTGTCTGCTGAGCCGTGTATCTAATCCTATCCTGTGTGATACTGACTGCTGAGCCGTGTACCTAATCCTATCCTGTGTTACTGACTGCTCAGCCATGTATCTAATGCTATCCTGTGTGATACTGACTGCAGAGCCATGTATCTAATCCTATTCTGTGTGATATTGTCTGCCGAGCCGTGTATCTAATCCTATTCTGTGTCATACTGACTGCTGAGCCGTGTTTCTAATCCTATCCTGTGTGATACTGACTGCAGAGCCATGTATCTTTTGCTATCCTGTGTGATACTGACTGCTGAGCCGTGTACCTAATCCTATCATGTGTGATACTGTGTACTGAGCTGTGTATCTAATCCTATCCAGTGTGATACTGTCTGCTGAGCCATGTATCTATTCCTATCCTGTGTGATACAGACTGCTGAGCTGTGTATCTAATCCTATCCTGTGTGATACTGACTGCTGAGCTGTGTATCTAATCCTATGCTGTGTGATACTTACTGCTGAGCCGTGTATCTAGTCCTATCCTGTGTGATACTTACTGCTGAGCAGTGTATCTAATCCTATCCTGTGATACTGTCTGCTGAGCCGTGTATCTAACCCTATCCTGGGTGATACTGACTGCTGAGCCGTGTACCTAATCCTATCATGTGTGATACTGACTGCTGAGCTGTGTACCTAATCCTCTCCTGTGTGATACTGACTGCTGAGCTGTGTATCTAATCCTATCCTGTGTGATACTGACTGCTGAGCCATGTGTCTAATCCTATCCTGTGTGATACTGACTGCTGAGCCGTGTATATAATCCAATCCTGTGTGATACTGGGCTCCCCCTGCTGTCTGTGTCAGAGGGTGGTCTGTGTTGGCACGGTAATAAATTGTGTTATTTCCAGCTTGACTGAAGGATGATAACACCATAGAAATGATAAAAATAATAGGCAAAATTGTTTGGTGAATTAGAACGCGCGGGGTTAAAATTTCGCCTCACAATATAGCCTATGACGCTCTCGGGGTCCAGACATGTGACTGTGCAAAATTTTGTGGCTGTAGCTATGACGGCGCAGATGCCAATCCCGGACATACACAAATACACACACACACACACACATTGAGCTTTATATATTAGATGTCAAGGTTTCCAAAATAGTATTAATGCTACCTATTTTTTGGACCAGATACTGAGCAGAATCTCTATAAAATCGTCCTGAAATGCACCAAATACTCAAAACTTGGTTCTGGTGATGTTTTAATGTACTGATGGTGGTTCTGGTCATGTATTCATGTAACTACTCCTTGAAATTTTTTGAAGCCCCTGGGATTGGTTTAATATGGCATTGTGGCCTTTGGGCCCCAAAAATGTTGTGCACCCCTGATATAAATGAGGGGAAAAATAGGAGTTATTTGGTTTTTAACCTATCTATTTTGTGCTATTATATGTCAGATCTTAGAAAAAAAAATAAAAATAATTTGTAGCAAAACAAGTTAGAAAAGCAACATGTTTTAAAAACAAAACAGCACAAAAAGTTTTCTTTATGATAAACTGTCAAAAATGCTTTAGTCATTGTACGCTACATCAGTGGTGCAGCAGAATTTCCGTACTCCAAATTCTTTCACTTTTTAAAAATTTGCAATTAATAAAAGATTTCTCAGGAAAGCAAAGCTCAAGCAATCTTGTTTATCAAAATACAAGAGTTACTTGCAAGGTGCAAAAGAAGAAAAGGCTAATAAAAAGAGAAATGCAACACTGGAAATTGGCCAATCACTCTTTCCCTCAAAAATACACCAGAAAAAATAGTGCAAAAAGATAATAAATTCCCCAATTAATGTAAAAAAATATAAAAGAGAGCAGGAAGTTAAAAGAGCAATCAAACTATTTTGATTATTATATATGCAAAATGTACTCTTTAAAAAAAACATAATTGTAAATACTATTTCTATTCTGACAAAAGTAAACATGGACAAAACAGAATTCATCATCTTTCCCCCATCTCACTCTACCCCTCCACCAGACCTATCCATCAATGTCAATGGCTGCTCGCTTTCCCCAGTCCCACACGCTCGATGCCTTGTGGTGATCCTCGACTCTGCCCTCTCTTTCAAACCACATATCCAAGCCCTTGCCTCCTCCTGCCACCTCAAACTAAAAAAATATTTCCCGGATCCGCGCATTCCTCAACCATGAAACCACAAAAATACTAGTGCACGCCCTTATCTCCTGCCATGACTACTGCAATCTCCTACTCTCTGGCCTCCCCTCCACCACTCTGGCACCACTCCAGTCCATCCTACACTCTGCTGCCCGACTAATCCACCTGTCTCCTCGCTATTCCCCAGCCTCCCCCCTATGCGAGGCCCTTCACTGGCTTCCTATTGCCCAGAGGCTCCAATTCAAAACCCTAACCATGACATACAAATCCATCCACAACCTGTCTCCTCCATACATCTGTGACATGGTCTCCCGGTATCTACCCACACGCAACCTTCGATCCTCTCAAGATCTCCTTCTCTACTCCCCCCTCATCTCTTCTTCCCACAACCGCATACGACTTCTCCTGTGCTTCCCCCATACTCCGCAACACATCCGACTCTCACCAACAACGGAAACCTTCAATAAGAACCTGAAGACCCACATGTTCTGACAAGCCTACAGCCTGCACTAATCATCAGTCTACTGAACCACCGCACAACCAGCTCTACCCTCTCCTAGTGTATCCTCACCCATCCCTGTAGACTGTCAGCCCTCGTGGGCAGGGTCCCCTCTCCTTATGTACTTGTGTGTATCTTGTCATGCACATGTTTATTGTACTTGTCTATATTTCCCCTTTTCCCATGTAAAGCACCATGGATTAAATGGCACTATATAAATGTATAATAATAATAATTATAATAATAATAATAATAATCTTAACAACTATTAAAAGCCTGCAATGTATTTGCTCCAATAGAAAAAGCTTACAATACCTATAGTTGCTACAGATTTACTGGTTATATTGTTCTGTTCATGTCTGCAAATCTGACAATATCTTTTACTTTTTTCAGTACAAATAACATTTCTCCCTGAAAATATATTTTTCACATTTAATTTTTCAAAGCATTCTCTTGAATATTAACTATGAGATATAAAAACATACGCTATTTGCATTTTTCATAGAATATGAATAAAAAATATGATGCATTTCCCTTTTGTTACTCATAGCATGACATATTTTATAATCCCCAGTTCCAGTATTAATGCATTCTTTGTCATTTTGCAGTTTAAAGTACTATTCACATTTCAAGCAAAGGATGAAAGAACTGTTTATTTACTTGAAAAAGCACTGAAAAAGTTTTCATTCTTTTTGGCTTGCTGCTGAGATAAAGTGTTACATTATGCTGTTTAGCTCAATGTCAATGCCATCTAGATCTCTACTGGAGTATACAACAGACATAAGCTAGTTCTATGCATTATGGGCTAATTCTGAGTAAAAGTGCACAGGTAAGAGATGGTCGATTTCGTTCAAGTCAAATTGAATTAGTTTTTTATTTTTCAAAAAATACGAATTCTCCAGAACCTGATATTTTTTGTGACTTGCATTTCAGCAAAGTGGTGGCCATTCATACAAAATTGTACAAGGTCAGTAATATGGTAAAAAAAAATGTATACTTACCTCGTCGCTACCCTGTCCCACCATGCTGCAGCCCACCTTCACATCCTCTGCTCCATCTAGCTTCTACTTTTCTCCAGTCTGCCACATCCACTTCAGGCATCTTCCCTTTGCACTGGGGATTCTGGTGCTAAGTAGGCCTCTGACATCATTAATGCATGTCATATGATCAGAGCATGCTTCATCCCAAGGCCTAGTTAGCACTTTTTGTGTTGTGATATCAGAGACATTCTAAGCAATGAAGATCCAGTGCAGAATGAAGATACACAAAGAGGACATCAAATGCCAGGGGACAGAAGAGGTCAGACTGAGCAGAAGATGAGTTGGTGGGCTGTAGCAGAGGTGAATCTATGTTTTCTGGCACAAGTGGCAAGAGTTCAGTTTGGCGCCCCCTCTCTCAAGCTCATATGCAGTTTGCACACTTAGTCATGTGCCGACGACCTGTTCGCCCTAATTGAATGTTCAGTGAAAAACTGAAAGAAGCAAAAGATAAGTGCGTTGGTACGTAACAGCGTAAGTAAGAAAATCTCATATGAGTGATGACTGTTGGAACCTGCAAACAGTAGCCGAATCCTGACAGTGAGTATATTTGAGGCTGCTAGGATTGGCTGCAGGGTTTCATTTTATGATTAAAGCGTGCATCCAAGTTTAAGATGAAAGTCTGCAGTCACTCTAAGTGGCTGCAGGCTTCTGAATTCTCACAGTGCATGCACTGCACACTTTTAGGATTCTCCCTTGCACAAGTATTTAATTTGTATACTTCTGGCCACATGTAAACTAGATGTGCCCGGCCTCGCTCAATTCATTTTCATTGAGTGAGCACACACATGTCTAGTCAGCAGGTGACTACAGTACATGTATGCAAATCGCCGTCACCAGAGAATCCTGACAGCGTGCAGTGTTAACTGTGAGAATTCAGAAGTCTGCAGCCACATAGAATGACTGCAGACTCATCATGTTAACTGTGAGAATTCAGAAGTCTGCAGCCACATAGAATGACTGCAGACTCATCACATACTTGGACAACCTATTTAATATTCCTAACAAATAAAAATATGAAAATTAGTCAGTATCACAAAAAAAATTTACACTCAGGTACTGATAGATGAATAAATAATTTCCCCTCACTATATTCCCTGCACAAAATATGACCCCACACTGTCCCTCTTATGGTACATGCTCTCCACACTGCCCCCTCCTTTCCATACTGGGCCCACCTTTTCACACTATTCTCTCACACTGTGTCTCCCCTATAGAACCTAGTCTCTAAACTGTCCCCCCTCATCACACTCCCTCTCATTGTATACTGTCTCTATTGAGCGTCACAATCTCAATTTCCTATCAGTGTATCTTGAGTGTTGGAGAAATCCAGAGTAACCAGAGGAAACCCATGCAAACATGGGGAGAACATACAAACTCCTTGTAAATGTTGTCCTTGGTAGGGTTTTAACCCAGGTCCCCAGTGCTGCAAGGGTGCAGTGCTAACAACTAAGCCATCATGCTGCCTTTGCCACTTACACTGCTGCTTACTTTTGGAAGTGCATTGAGCTGCAGGGTGGATTGCTGCTGAAGGAAAAAAAATCTCTTTAAATCTTCTGCTTTAGTGAATGTGAACGAGCTGAGTGTGACTAGTGAGGCAGCTAGTTGGGTGACAGCTAGAAGGTGGAGTATAGTGAAGAGTGCCAGGGAGGCTAGTCCTGATCTGGCACACCCCAATAAGTTTGCTAAGTTGGCAGATGAGGGGAGTGTCAGTATAGGGGTAGCACTGCTGCAGCAAGGCATGTCATCTGAAAGCCAGAGGAGTGTCTGGTCCAGTAAGGGGGGAAATAGGAGAGCAGGGCAGGCCATACAGGTGCTGGTAGTGGGGGACTCAATTATTATGGGAACAGATAGGGCAATCTGTCACAAAGACAGGGATCGTTGAACAGTGTGTTGCCTACCTGACGCTCGAGTCCGACACATCGCTGATATGGTTGACAGATTATTGGGAGGGGCTGGTGAGGATCCAACAGTCATGGTGCACATTGGCACAAATGACAAAGTTAGAGGTAGGTGGATGGTCCTTAAAAATGATTTCAGGGAATTAAGCCGCAAACTTAAAGCAAGGACCTCCAAGGTGGTATTTTCTGAAATACTGCCTGTACCACGTGCCACACCAGAGAGGCAAAGGGAGATAAGGGATATTAATACGTGGCTCAGGAATTGGTGTAGGAAGGAGGTGTTAGGGTTCATGGAGAACTGGGCCGACTTCTCAGGTGGCTACAGGTTCTACGCTAGGGACGGACTGCACCTCAATGGGCAGGGTGCAGTTGTGCTGGGGTAGAAAATGGCTAGAAGGCTGGAGGAGTGTTTAAAGTAGGAATGGGGGAGGGTATTCTTTTTATAAGAGATGAAGATAGTTCGGATAGGGACCTGAACAGAAATAAAGAAATGGGGGGTGGGGTTAGAACAGTTATGATTTTCAAGAAGAATAGAGGTACTGAGAGATACAAAAAGTGCATGTATACTAATGCCAGAAGCCTCACCAACAAAATGGAGGAATTAGAATTAACTTTGTTGGAACATAATTATGACGTGGTGGGGATATCTGAGACATGGCTGGACGAGAGCCATGACTGGGCTGTTAATTTACAGGGCTATAGCCTGTTCAGAAATGACCATACAAATAAGCGAGGGGGAGGCGTGTGTTTATATGTAAAATCATCCTTAAAACCCATCCTGCATGATAATATATGTGAATCTAATGAAAATGTAGAGTCCCTGTGGGTAGAGATAAGGGGAGGGGGGAAAATAATAAATTATTGATAGGGGTTTGTTATAAGTCTTCAAAAATCAAAAATAATGGAAGCAACAGAGAATATCTTTGTAAAGCAAATATATGAAGCAGCGACTCAAGGAGAAGTTATTATTATGGGGGACGTCAACTACCCTGAAATACATTGGGGAACCGAAACCTGCAGTTCCAGCAAGGATAATAAGTTTTTGACAATTACCTTTCACAACTAGTTCAGGACCCAACAAGAGGGAGGGCACTGCTAGACTTAACATTAACCAACATGCCAGACCGTTTATCAAATATAAGGGTTGGAGGTAACTTGGGTAATAGTGATTACAAAAATAATAAGTTTTCAGGTATCCTTTAATATGATGTGTAGAAGAGGGGTTACAAGGACACTAAACTTCAGGAAGGCAAATTTCCAATGGATGAGAGATGATCTTAGTGCAATAAACTGGGACGATATCCTGAGACATAAAAGTACACAAGGAAAATGGGAGACGTTTATTAGCATCCTGAATAGGACCTGTGCACAGTATATACCCTATGGGAATAAACATGCTAGAAATAGTAAGAAACCACTATGGCTAAATAAAATTGTAAGGGGCGCAATAAGTGACCAAAAGAAATCATTTAAAAAATAAAGCAAGCAGGTAGTGATGAGGCATTAAATAAATACATAAAATTAATTAAATTCTGTAAAATGCAAATCAAGGCAGCAAAGATTAAGACAGAGAGACTCATTGCAGAGAAAGTAAAAATAATCCCAAAATATTCTTTAACTACATAAATAGTAAGAAACTAAAAAATGATAGTGTTGGCCCCCTTAAAAATAGGTGAATCTGGGTGAAATGGTGGATGAGGATGAGGAAAAAGCCAATATGCTTAATGACTTTTTTTCTACAGTATTTACACAAAATCCCATGATGGATAACATGATCATTGACAAAAATTCTCCACTAAATGTCACCTGTTTAACCCAGCAGTAAGTACATCGGCGTCTAAAAATCACTAAAGTTGACAAATCCCTGGACCCGGATGGGATACAACCCTATGTACTGCAGGAATTAAGTACAGTCTGTTACGGCTGCGGCTGAGGATGTGGCCCAGCCGACGCCTCCACGTCGCACGACCACGACGACGTGGGGAGAGCATCCCAGATGGGGACGGAATGTGGACCCACTGGACCACAGAAGGGAACCTGGACCTACCCAGACAAAAGAAGGGCAGCGAGCAGGGTCTGTGGCAGTTGAGCTTGTGGACAAGATGGCGACATGAAGAACTAGATAACATTGCACAACTTCAGGTAAGTAGAAACATAAAGTTTACTTAAACTAAATCAGAGTACATAAACAGAGCATAACGATAAGAGGCTCCAGATTCCACACTTCAAGGAAGGGTGCACGTCTCAGGATAACAGACGAAGGCAGGAGGACATGACTGGTTGATGCAGTCCAGGGTAATCTGGCACGGGCTTACTAGGATGGCCTCTCTCTCAGGCCTCAGGCATAGCACAGGCTCAGCAGGAGAACATCAGACACCGACCTCGGACAGACATCAGACGATGACAGGCATCATCACGGGTTGATGCAGTCCCGGGTCATCTGGCACGGGCATACTAGAACAGCCTCTCTCTCAGGCCTCAGGCATAGCACAGGCTCAGCAGGAGGACATCAGACACCATCCCACGACAGACGTTCATCACAGGGTGGACCCCGGGGAACAAGCGGAGCATCAGTACACAGGCAGGACATCGGTAATCAGGCAGGACATCAGGACTCAGGCAGGACATCAGGACAGGATATGTCAGGACTCAGGCAGGCCATGAGAACACAGGCAGGACATCAGGACATCTGGACACAGACTGGACATCAGGACATCAGAACACAGGCTGAACATCAGGACACAGGCTGGACATCGGGACATCTGTGCACGGACTGGACATCAGGACACAGGCTGGACATCAGGATATCTGGACACAGGCTGGACGTCAGGACATCTGGACACAGGCAGGACATCAGGACATCAGAAGCAGCCAGGACATCGGACACAGGCAGGACATCAGGACATCGGACACAGGCAGGAAATCTGGACATCAGGACACAGGCAGAACGTCAGGACATCAGGACACAGGTAGGACATCGGAACTCAGGCGTGGCAGCCCAGGTCATCGGCTGGGACATGGATAGCACAGGATCAAGAACAACAGCGTGGCAGCTCAGATCATTGACAGGGACATGGACAGTGCAGGTCCAGGAACACCGGCATGGCAACTCAGGACATCGGCTGAGACACGTACGGCACAGGACCAGAAACACTGGCATGGCAGCTCAGGTTATCGGCTGAGACATGGACGACACAGGACCAGGCAGAGTTGGTGGGACTTCGGATACCATAGAGCAGTCACCAGACTCTGGACATCAGACACAATCTCCAGGCACCAGGCAGTGGTCGTCAGGTTCCAAACTACGGTCATCAGGCTCCGGGCATTGGACCTAGGAAGGAACTCAAGCGGGATGGTGCAAGCACCGCCAGGTTGGATTGGGTCCGGATGGAGTTAGCACCGCATAGCAGGCTGAGCATAGCATAGTAAATGCTCAGCAAAAACACCGGACTCCATCTTTAAAAGACGAATCCAGATTAGTTTTCAGTTACTGGGTACAGAGTTCCAGACACAGATGGACTTCAGGAACATAACATAAAGGACACAGATTAGACAGGGTCAGGTACAGGAACAGATACAGGATCAAGGATTCAGGTCTGGATATGCAGCCTCCAGGGAAGGCGGAGAAACAGAACACAAATAGAAACAGTCCTCCAAAAAATTCCGATACAAACCAGACAGGCCTGAATGCATCTGCACTAATACAGGGTGCAGCAGACCCAAGTAAAATGGCAGCTGCACAGGTGCATAAATACCAAATGAAACAGCCAGCCTACAATCAGGGATTGGCCGTGTGGTACACCAGTGCAGAAGAAATAATCCGCATGTGGCAGTGTTCACACAGGGAATGCAGGGCTTCTGGTTCACAACCTCTTAGTAACACCATATAGGGGTGCTGCCCAGTGCCAACTAGAATGCATCCCGTGTGAACAGAGGCCACAAGTTTGCAGAACCATTTGGGCCCAACTGCACCCTGAAATAAATATAAAAAGTGCACAAAAAACATATCAATATATGTAAGGTATTGTTGATATTAAGGCCTAAATATGGAAGCTGGCAAACTGCGTCAAAGTTCCTTACACTTGCCAGTCCTACTCTAACATGAAAACCTCAAAAAGAGGAAAAAATCCTCCAAAAAATTCAGATACAAACCAGACAGGCCTAAATGCATCTGCACTAATACAGGGTGCAGCAGACCCAAGTAAAATGGCAGCTGCACAGGTGCATAAATACCCAACGAAACAGGCAGCCTACAATTAGGGATTGGCCGTGTGGTACACCAGTGCAGAAGAAATAATCCGCATGTGGCAGTGTTCACACAGGGAATGCAGGGCTTCTGGTTCACAACCTCTTAGTAACACCATATAGGGGTGCTGCCCAGTGCCAACTAGAATGCATCCCGTGTGAACAGAGGCCACAAGTTTGCAGAACCATTTGGGCCCAACTGCACCCTGAAATAATATAAAAAGTGCACAAAAACCATATCAATATATGTAAGGTATTGGTTGATATTAAGGCCTTAATATGGAAGCTGGCAAACTGCGTCAAAGTTCCTTACACTTGCCAGTCCTACTGTAACATGAAAACCTCAAAAAGAGGAAAAAATCCTCCAAAAAATTCAGATACAAACCAGACAGGCCTAAATGCATCTGCACTAATACAGGGTGCAGCGGACCCAAGTAAAATGGCAGCTGCACAGGTGCATAAATACCAAATGAAACAGCCAACCTACAATCAGGGATTGGCCGTGTGGTACACCAGTGCAGAAGAAATAATCCTCTTTTTGAGGTTTTCATGTTAGAGTAGGACTGGCAAGTCCGCTGCACCCTGTATTAGTGCAGATGCTTTTAGGCCTGTCTGGTTTGTATCTGAATTTTTTGGAGGATTTTTTCCTCTTTTTGTGGTTTTCATGTTAGAGTAGGACTGGCAAGTGTAAGGAACAAATAGAAACCGATGTGGGTACTCTGTCCCCAGAGCAGGTGGAAAAACAGGACACAAACAGAAATGGATCTGGCTACTCAGCCCTCAGAGCAGGTGGAAAAACAGGCTTCAGCTTTCCTAGAACTGACCGCAGGCAGAGCAGAAGCTGAACACCAAACACACAAGGCAAGACTCAGAAACTTAATGTGAAGCTCTGGCCATGCCCAACAGGAAAGAGGGAGTTTATATAGGAGCAGCCCCTCAGCAATAGGCTGGGAAAAGCAACTCAGGTGCACACACTAACCCTAATAAAAGCACGAAAGGTGTGGCCGCTTACCACCTTAGCACAAACAGAAACCATTACAGCACAGTCAGCACAGGTCCTGAGGCTTAGGGCACCGGGCAGCGGCTGAAAGTCTGGACACACGTGGAAAGTCATGCACCAGCTGCACAGGACCTTGCAACCCATTGATAGCTTCCACAGCGGCAGCCAGGGACCGGACATGCGAATGGTCATGCAGCGGAGCAATGACATTACAACACATGTGCAGCTACGCAGCGGAGAAGGAAACTGAGCAGCATCCATACAGGTAACAGACAACAGTATCCCTGCTAATTAGGGGGAGAGGAGCAAAGGGTTAAAGCAGAGACAAGCAGAGTAATACCGGAGAAACAAAGCACAAACCCACCGGCCTTACACAATCATTGATAGACCATTATTTTTAATCTTTAAAGATTCCATAACAGCAGGGTCTCTACCACAGGGCTGGCGTATAGCAAATGTGGTGCCAATATTCAAAAAGGGGACAAAAACTGAACTTTGAAATTATAGTAAGCTTATCCTGTACTGTTGGTAAAATCCTGGAGGGTTTTCCAAGAGATGCTATATTGGAGTATCTGAAGAAGAATAAGCTCATGACCCAATATCAACATGGGTTTACGAGGGACTGTTCCTGTCAAACTAATCAGATATACTTCTATGAAGAGGTAAGTTCCGGACTGGACCAAGGAAACACAGTGGATGTGGTGTGTATGGACTTTTCAAAAGCTTTTGATATGATGCCATGCAAAAGGTTGATACATAAAATGAGAACAATGGGGATAGGGGAAAATATGTGTAAGTGGGTTAAGAGGCTCAGAGATAGGAAACAAAGGGTGGTTATTAGTGGAGTACAGTTGGACTGGGTCGCGGTTAGCAGTGGGGTACCACAGGGGTCGGGATTGGGCCCGCTTCTTTTTAGCATATTTATTAATGAGCAAATGAGCAAATTGCTTGTATAAGGTGTACTCAGATACCTATCCTTAAGTGTGGCATCACTTCTAGCTATATTTGGTTTTTATAAAATTAACAGGTTCTGGCACTATCCCTGTCGTGTTGCCAGCAGCTGAGGATTGAATGCTCTGGCAGGGTTTTGAGCAGTGTGACTATTCCTGTGATTCCACTATATTTATTAAATACCTTGTAGGGGGCATACAGAGTAGAATTTCAATATTTGCAGATGACACTAAACTCTGCAGGGTAATCAATACAGAGGAGGAAAATTACAGAACGATTTATGTAAACTAGAAGCTTGGGCTGATAAATGGCAAATGAGCTTTACTTGGGATAAATGTAAGGTCATGCATTTGGGCAGAAGAAATAAGAAGCATAAATATGTGCTTTAATTGTGAAACACTGGGCAGAACTGTCATTGAAAAAAACCTGGGTGTATGGGTGGGCGACAAACTCACATTTAGTGGCTGGTGTCAGGCAGCTGTTTCAAATGAAAATAAAATAATGGGTTTCATTAAAAAAGTCACTATTGCAACCACACTTAGAACACTGTGTACAGTTCTGGTCTCCCGTGTATAAGAAAGACATAGCTGATCTAAAGTGGGTGCAGAGAAGAGCGAACAAGGTTATTAGGGAACTAGGGGGTCTGCAATACCAAGACAGGTTATTACACTTGGGGTTATTTAGTTTGGAAAAACGAAGGCTTAGGGGTGATCTTATTACAATGTATAAATATATGCGGGGACAGTACAAAGACCTTTCTAATGATCTTTTTACTCTTAGACCTGTGATGGGGACAAGGGACCATCCTCTGAAGGAAAGAAGGTTTAATCATAATCACAGACGTAGCAGATTCTTTACTGTACGAGCAGTGAGACTATGGAACTCTCTGCCATATGATGTTGTAATGAGTGATTCACTACTAAAATTTAAGAAGGGACTGGATGCCTTTCTTGAAAAGTATAATGTTACAGGGTATATATACTAGATTCCTTGATAGGGTGTTGATCCAGGGAATTAGCATTATAGCATTATTGCCGTATGTGGAGTCGGGAAGGAATTTTTTTCTCCAATGTGAACCTTAGTGTGTGCCGCATGTTTTTTTTTGTCTTCCTCTGGATCAACATGTTAGGCTATGGACAAGCCAACAACCTATATAGCATATACGGATATTCATGAAGGACAATGAAAACCTACTCAACAAATGAATAAACCAAATTAAATTAAAGTCCAGATTATGAAGACTTAAAAAATATTTTATTAATTACACAATAAAAGTAAAACCAGACAAAAAAGTCCTTGAGAAAGCCACGGTAGGCGAAACGTACGTTGGAGGGAGCTGGAGACGCATGTAGCCATTGATCACGGGCATCTATGATCTTATTACATTTCCTATGCACTTTATTTGAGTTTTTATACTCTTTACCTGATCATTATATGCACTTTGTTGCGGATGGAATTTTTATGATCACTATATTTACGTATGGCTTATGTGTTTACTATGTAACTACCTTCATACATTACGACATTTTATGGTATTGCATTATGTCTTTTTTGTCTGGTTTTACTTTTATTGTGTAATTAATAAAATATTTTTTAAGTCTTCATAATCTGGACTTTAATTTAATTTGGTTTATTCATTTGTTGAGTAGGTTTTCATGTTAGGCTATGGGTTGAACTAGATGGACTTAAAGTCTCCCTTCAACCTTAAATACTATGTTACTATGTAATGTTTTTGCATTGATGAATTGATGTTACCGGGGTTGGAAGTCTATAACTGTGATGCACACTGTATGCCTCACTGCTGTCTTGTGAAAAATCACTCTTAAGATTTTCTACAAGCCTGTTTCGATACTCCAGCATGCTCATGTCCCTTTTGAGGGGGTGAACCTGGCAAAATTTACTCTTGTATCGTGGATCTAACAGAGTGGCAACCCAGTAATCAGCACATTTTTTAATCCTAACAATACGGCAAACAATCATGTTGCAGATAGTGCAGCAAGAAGGCACTTATGTGATTGCTTTACTGATGAGCGAGCATGCTCTGTAACGCTTGGTACGCGCCCAAGCATCGCAGTCCTCACGATGTTCCAAGTGCCGAGCATCTCCAGGTTTGCTCGGAGGGAGTTTGGGTTCCCGCCCTGCATGTTTGGTGCTCTTTACATCACCAATCAACATGCAGGGATTGTCTGCCACACACTGTAATGCCTCAGCAATGTTGGTTGTGGCATTACAATGATTGGCTTGCCGTGCAGCGTCACCAGGTCTATGTCAGACCTTTCACCGCCCTGCTCGTCCCAGTCAGCTCTGGAATCACCAGTGTAGGGAGAGTTGCTGCAGCGATAGTAACAGAATAGGTATCAGTTAGTGTGGGTATACCATTGTTGAATCCACAAATCTAGCTAAACCAACAGTCCTTCAGAGGACTAATTACTGGGTATATAGATATCAGTGATAGGTAGGCAGGCAATGTATGTGGCATACTTTATTGCATACAACAAGATGGTCCATTCCATTACTATCTGCTGCTGCTGCCTATTACAGATATTGACCATAAATGCATAGTCCCAGGTATCAGTGGTCAGGAATTATTTGTTTTTGCATCTTAATCCTGATTATTTTATTTAAAAGCAATTGTTGGCACTGCAAAATATAGCAGTAATGTGCTGCTGCAGTGCAGTACAGCGCAACCTCCACCAGGGGGTGATGGTGAGGGAAGAGAGGCTGTACACACACACAGCGTAGTAACACAGACCAACAGCACAGGTGTCACAGGTAATGAAGAAGTGGTCAGACTAGCAAAAGTCGGCTACTGTCAGGAGCAGAAGTACCAAGGGAGACAGCAAATGCGCAGACGGGGCGACCGAGAAGTCAGGACCTACAAGGAACGTGGTATCAGAAACGTAAGACGTAAGCCGGTGGTATCAGAAATGGAAAAACCAGAAGCAGAGTCCAGAGATCAAGCCAGGGCATACACAAGTCCAGGTAATCAGTGGCACAAGGAACACTAAAGTAATACAGGTCAGAGGCCCTAGCTTGGTAGCTTGCTGTATAGCTGACACTGGCCCGCAGGCTGCAGAGGACTGAAATATCCCAGCCAGCTCCAGAGCGAGGCAGAGGGGATTAACCCCCGCATGACCAGTCCACAGAGAAGACAGCAGAAAACAAACTCTGGACTGGATCATGACAGTGCCCCTCTCTCAATGAGGGGCCACAGGACCTTCAGGCTTCTCTGAACAATGAGCGTGAAATGCCTGGACCAACCGATCCACATGGACCGAAGGCACCGGCACCCACGACCGGTCCTCAGGACCGTAACCTTTCCAATGGACCAAGTACTGAAGTGAACTGAAGTGAACGGCGGAGCATACGAGAATCCACCACCCGTTCCACCTCACACTCGGTCTGACCATCTACTACAACAGGCGACGGGAGCGAAGGAGACTCACTAGAGGAAGGCACCGACGGCTTCAGAAGCGCCTTATGGAATACATTGGAGATCTGCAATGACGGAGGCAAGCGCAGGCAGAAGGCCACAGGATTAATCACCTCTAAAATTTTATAAGGGCCAAAAAACTTGGGACCCAACTTAGCAGAAGGAATCCTCAATCTAATATTCTTGGTGGATAACCATATCTTATCCCCCACCAGGTAGGCCGGCCCCACAGAACGTTGTTTATTCGCAAAGAATTTATACTTGCCCTGATCCTACTCAATGTTTCTCTGAACCTCCCCCCAGATCTCCCCCAACTGCCTAAAGGCCGAATCAGCCCCTAGACACCCCAAATCCAGCCAGGAAAACTCACCAAAGTGAAGGTGAAACCCATAGTTGCAGAAGAACAGGGAAGTACCAGTGGACTGATTCACACGATTATTGAATGCAAACTCTGACATGGGTTAAGCAGAGCACCAATCATCCTGTCTGGATGTAGCAAGACATCGCAATATCTGCTCCAAAGACTAATTAGTCCTTTCAGTCTGACCATTGTTCTCGGGATGGTAGTCCAATGAAAAGGTCAGACTGATACCCAGCCTTTTACAAAAAGCCCTCCAGAATTTTGCCACAAATTGCATCCCTCTATCAGACACCACACTGACAGGCACACCATGCAATCGGACCACATGCTCAATGAACAGTTTAGTCTCAGCATTAGGGAGGCCTGCCAAAGGTACAAAATGTGCTTGTTTGCTGAACCTATCAACAACTACCCAGAACCCGTTTTTTTCTATTAGAGGGAGGACGATCGGTGATAAAATCCATGGACAGATGAGTCCACTGTTTATCTGGAATTGGCAGTGGCATCAATTCCCCAGCTGGCCGGTTATGAGAGGATTTAGTGCAAGCACACATTTCACGTGAAGACACAAACCCAGTGACATCAGAAGCCAACGAAGGCCACCAAAACAACCTAGTAATAGCTTTACATGTTGCCGAGATTCCAGGATGCCCACTCAGAGCTGAGTCATGGAACTCCCAAAGCAACCTTAACCTATACTGAACAGGCACAAAGAGCTTATTATCAGGTATGGACGAAGGAGCAAGAGATTGGGCCTCATGAATCTCTCGTTCCAATGCTGAGGACACCACAGCCACCACCACTCCACGCTGAAGAATGGAGGAAGGAGGTTCAGGAGGTGAAACTGGATCCTGGTTATGAGATAAAGCATCAGCCTTCACATTCTTGGACCCTGGTCTGAAAGTAATAGAAAACTGAAATCGGGAAAAAAAGTGACCGCCTTGCCTGTCTCAGAGTAAGACGTTGGCGGACTTGATGTACGACAATTTCTTGTGATCAGTAATGACAGTGATACGATGGACAGCCACCCACAAAAAAATGCCTCCATTCTTCAAATGCCAATTTAATGGCCAATTACTCACGGTTACCCACATCATAATTCCTCTCAGCAGAGGAAAATTTTCTCGAAAAGAAGGCACAGGGCCTTAAGTTAGTCAACGTGATAGGCTCCTGGGCCAACACAGCCCCCACTCCCACCTCCGAGGTGTCCACCTCTACGATAAATGGTTTAGACAAATCAGGTTGAACCAATACAGTGGCGGTCATGAAACAGTTTTTTAAAGAAGAAAACGCCACCACAGTTTTTAAGATCAGTCTCCTTACGAAAACGCTGAAGACCTTTGAGATCTTTGGGTTGCACCCAATCCACAATAGCCTGTACCTTCCTAGGGTCAATACGAAACACCTCAGCAGAAAAAATGACCCCTAGGAAGGACAATTCCTGAGCAAAGAATGAACACTTCTCTGGTTTAGCAAATAGTGAGTTCTCCCTAAGCCTCTGAAGAACCGCACGGAGGTGGCCCATGTGACTCTGCTTGTCAGAAGAATATATAAGAATGTCATCCAAATAAATTGCCATGAAATGCCCAATAAAATCTGAGAAAACATGATTCATGAAATTTTTAAATACTGCTGGCGTATTAGTCAGGCCAAAGGGCATAGCCAAATTCTCAAACAGACACTCAGAAGTGAGAAATGCAGTTTTCCACTGATCCCCCTCCCGCAAACAGATGAGATTGTATACTCCCCTGAGGTCCAACTTAGAGAACCACTTGGCCCCCCGACAATTGATTGTACAAAAAAGGTATAAGTGGAAGGAGATAAGTGTTTCTTGCAGTGATTTTATTAAGTTCTAGAAAATCGAGGCATGGGCGTAAGCCACCATCCTTTTTATTCACGAAAAAGAACCCCGTCTCCACTGGAGAGACAGATGGCCAAATGTGGCCCTTATGGAGGCTGTTATGATTGAGTCACCGTAGGAGGCAAAAACAGAACTGCTAGCTAAGTCCAAAAAACCAGAGAAGTTGGCAGCTGTCGGATTGCAGACCCCTGAACCTATCAACACAACTAGCAGTAGCCGTGGGGGGGTTCCTACGATGCCCTAGACCCCTCGATTACAGCCGGAGAAATAACTAGGCCTAAAGAAAGAAAGGGGAAAACTAAACTGCCCCAGAGCAGACCCCAAAGCAATAGGCAGCCCCCAACATATAATGACGGTGAAGCAAGATGAAAACACTAACACAGACAGAAAGATAGACTGAGCAAAGACGGGGCCCAAACTACCTACATAGGAAAGGACAAGAAGGCTGCTGTCTGCAATCCGTGAAAAACCCTATGAAAATAAGAGCCAACAGACTGACAGTGAAAAAGGCCCTGAAGACGCTAGGCTTCAAAAACGCTACGTCAGTACACAGGAATATTCTGAAGACAGAGCTACAGGCAAAAGGAGATTCAGCTCACCCCAGCAGGGAATGGCAGAATCCAGAAAAGCAAGGAAAACAAAAACTAAACACTAATGCAAACAGGCAAAGCAGAAAAACTTAGCTTAGAGGAGCAGGAATCAGTCTGGTGTCCTAGAAGTCCACAGAGAAATCACCCGCAGGGCAGAAGGGCGTCGGCAGCCTTATATCCAGTCCATGACTCCACTCAGCCAGTCATCCTCATCAGGCTCAGGTGCATGATAATCAGGCTCATTACCTTCCGTCACCAGAATAGGGAGTTCACCAGACCTCAGTGACGAAGGGGAAAATGAACTCACAACAGGAGGCTATCAGAGATATACTTCTTCATAGCGGTCCGCTCAGGGGCGGAGAGATTCTACAGACGGGCTTTGGGCAATTTTGCACCGTGAGTAAAATCAACAGCACGATCGAATGGACGGTGTGGTGGTAGAACCTCAGCCTCATTATGGAGAACACATCGTCAAAGTCCTTCAGGTACTCCGGAATACCCTCCAGACTGATGGATGACACTAATACAGAAACAAGACATTTCTTAGTACAATTGGGACCCCATTTAACAATGTCCCGAGATTCCCAATTAATCACAGTATTATGTAATTGCAACCAGGGGAACCTCAACACCAGCACCTCAGGCAGATTGTACATAACAAAGCATGAAATATGCTCCTGGTGCAAGGAACTCACTTTAAGGAGAAACTCCTCTGAAACAAATTTGATGCCATTCTTAGTCAGTGGTGTTTTGTCAATGGCAACAACATGGATAGGAGTTTCCAGCCTGACTGTCCCTAACTTACACCTGGACACCAAGTCAGAGTTAATAAAGTTCATGGATGACCTGGAATTCACGAAGGCAGAAGTGGACGTGGAGCCACTCCCAAACCAAGTTCCACTTGCAACAACATTTTTGAAAATGGAGAAAAAGGTACCTGAGAGCCTGGGTGACCTCTGCGACAATCACCCAGACTCAGCCGCTTGTTGGTCGGTGGACAGGAGGAGCAGTCCTTTTTCCAATGTCTGGGATCTCCACAAAAAAAACCCACAATATTCCTTCACGCCACTGTCTCCTCTCCTCCTTGAGGTTGGCGACCCCCACTTCCATAGGTTTAGACAGCGGCAAAACAATTGGACCAGCGGAGAGCAGTGGAACCTCTCTTACTGTGCGATACGGCTCTCACGCAGTCTCTGATCCATGCAGATAGCCTGAGTCATAGCTTCCTCCAATGAGCTGGGAAGTGGATGGATGGATGGAGAGCCAGAGTGTCCTTCAGATTATCTGCCAGTCCACACCTGAACAGACCTTTCAACGCGGAGTCACCCCAGGACACTTCGGTGGACCATCGATGGAACTCGGAGCTGTACCACTCGGCTGAGCACTTTCCCTGAACTAGACCCATAATAGTGTCCTCTGCCACCCTCACACGGTCCGGATCATCATAGATAAGTTCTAGGGCCTCAAAGAACCTATCTACTGACATCCATTCAGGGGCAGAAGAGGGCAGCAAGAAAGCCCAAAATTGGGGACCCTCCCTAAGTAAGGAGATAATAATCCCTACCTGCTGAGTCTTATCCCCAGATGATCAAGGTCTCAAAGAAAAAAATAATTTACAACTCTCCCTGAACGTATGAAATTTATCTCTTACACCAGAAAAGGTATCAGGAATCTTAACCTGAGGTTCGGGAGAGTTCACAACAAAATCAACTGAATCCCCATGTCGACTAACAGCACGATGGGTAGTTTCCTGCACAGTCTGAACAGGCTCAGATAGTTTTGTTTCTGTAAGAGAGTATGAGACATGACAAGGGCCTGATGTCACCGAAAACCCCTGCATCTCCTGTGTCAACCTGGAAACTTGATCCGCTAAGTTACCAAGCGAATCCATGACCAGAGAAAAAATATGAAAAATCCCCTTTAAATGTGATGGTCAGCTATAAAGTAACCTGCTGTTGTGGTGCAGCACAGCGCGACCTCCACCAGGGGGTGATGGTGAGGGAAGAGAGGTTGCACACATACAGCGTAGTAACACAGAGCAACAGCACAGGTGTCACAGGTAAAGAAAGAGTGGTCAGACTAGCCAAAGTCAGCAACTGTCAGGAGCAGAAGTACCAAGGGATACAGCAAGTGAATAGTCAGGGACAAGCAAGAAGTCAGGACTTACCAGGAACGTGGTATCAGAAACATAAGATGTAAGCCATTGTCAGGGTGCAAGCCAGAGGGTCAAAAGCCAGTCGGAAAGTGTGGTATCAAAAACGGAAAAACCAAAAGCAGAGTACAGAGATCAAGCCGGGTCATACACAAGTTCAGGTAATCAGGGGTAGAAGTAACACTAAAGGAATACAGGTCAGAGGCACTAGCTTGGAAGCTTACAGTATAGCTGACACTGGCCCGCAGGCTGCAGAGGACTGAAATAGCCCAGCCAGCTCCAGAACGAGGCAGAGGGGATTAACCCCTGCAAGACCATTCCAAAGAGAAGACAGCAGAAAATAAACTCTGGACTAGATCATGAAAACAGCCAGATCCTTTCCATTGTACAGCGTTAAAATACAGCTATTTTAAACAGGGGTTTGGTTGTCACAGCGATCACATATGAGTGCGCATAAAATTCTGCCATGTTTGTGGTACTGTAAAACTTTTTGGAGTGTCTTATTCAAGTTCTTCAGACGAGTTTGCTTAAAAAAAATCTTTACCTACAGGGCAGATATTTTACACTGTGTTTTGTCTGCCACATGGATTGCCTATCATTGTGCTCAAAATTGTGCCATTTCAGGGCTCCATTAAATTTTTTTGGCTGTGTCATAGCCTAATTATTGACACAATTTTGCTGTATAAAAGAAAATACAGGCCAGATAATTTAAAGTCTGGTATCTCCATCACATGACTCACCTATCTGTGTGCAAAAAATTGGGCATTTTTTGTGCTGCATTGAACTTTTTTGGTGTTACTTAACCTAGTAATTCACACTATTTTGCTGTTTTTTAAAAAAAAATACAGGCCAGATAATTTAACTGTCACATGCCTCACCTATCCTTGGCTAAAAATTGGTGCATATTTTGGGCTCCATTGAACTGTTTTTGCTGTGTCTTAGCCTAGTTATTCACACTCTTTTGCTGTTTAAAAAAATACAGGCCACCAATCTGAAGGCCAAAAATTGGGGCATTTTTTGGGCTCTATTGAACTGATTTTGCAGTGTCTTAGTCTAAATATTGACACCAGTTTGCTTACAAAAAAAAGTTGTTACCTACAGGCTAGATATTTTAAACTGTGGTTTTCCCGCACACAGATCACATATAAGTTCACTCCAAAGTCAGGCATTTGTAGTGAACATGCAAAATATTGTAGTCCATTTAAAATGGGCAAGACGCGTCCCAAGGAACGAGTTAGTGGACATGATGGTGATGGTGCATGCAGAGGGCGAGGCCGAAGTCGTGGGCAAGCTGAAATTGGGCCACAACAAACACCCACATCTTCTTGCTCGACCTTCCTGTCACAATTACTAGGGGACCACAGAAGCACACCACTATTGAACCCAGTGAAGTGTCAAAAGGTTGTTGGTTGGATAGTGGATAATACGTCCAGTCACTTTGCTGCCACCACAACCACCACCACCACCCTGTCTTCCACACTGTCAAGTCTCAGTAACCGTGAGTCTGGACCGCATATTCGTCACCCTGATTCCTCCCATCATGCCGAGCGTCCAGAGACACCTGATTACACACTGGGACACTCTAAAGAGCTGTTCACTTTTCCATTTAGAGATACCGGCCTCTCTCCCGATGCACTTGAAGCGGGGCATGATGAGATCGTATGCAGCGTTGCCCAAATATGAAGGCGACAGTGGGAACGTGTCACAAGAGGTGGACAATGATGAGACAAAATTGCCTGAAAGTCAGGAGGAGGACCAGGGTTCAGAAGTGGAAAAGGAGGTGGTGGATGATATAGAAATTGACCCAACGTGGCAGGAGGACATGCAGAGCGAGGACAGCAATACACAGGGGGAGGGAGGCATAGCACCCTAACAGACAGGAAGAAGCAGTGTGGTGGCCGCAGACAAAAGATGTGCAACTGTTCCCCGTAACAACAACATGACGGAAGTTGCCAGTACAAGCGTTAGGTCTTCCCGAGTCAGGTTGTTTTTTAAAGACTCTGCCAATAACCTCAAACAGGCCTTTTGCACTACCTGCCATCAACAGGGGTAGCAAAACTACCAGCCTGAACACCACCAGCATGATCATGCAAATGACAGCAAAGCATCTGATTTTGTGGTGCCGAACCCCAGGGTCCAGGAACACTGTCTGCGGGTGACACCACTGCTTCTTCCGCTGATGTGCATGAAAGCAAATCCCCTGGTGTTAGGGTTGCAGATCGCACTAAATATAAAATATAAGGAAGTGCGATCGCAATGCAGGGTCCACCGTGCATAGATGGAGAACTGCTGCAGTGCTCAGTAATGGCGGACACTATATATCGCAAAGAACTGACTGAACACTGGCGGGATAACCGTTGACCCGGTTTGTACAAAAGCGAACTCTGTTACTGCACAGAGCCGCTGAAACAAATGCCGGAGCCTGTTAACCTCACAGGGCTCGGCAGGGTGAGCGCTATTACAGTCTACTGTTCCTGCATGTCCTCCTCCTCCTCCTCTTCAGCCTCCATCTACGAAATGACCACATCAGTCACAAGCTGGAAGCACTGCAGCAGTGCCTCAGCCAAGTGGCAACAGACTGTGCTGAAGCTAATATATTTAGGTTACAAACTGCACAAGGCTGAAGAGTTGTGGACTGCTCTGAAAGAGCAAGCAAATCTGTGGCTGACACCGCTGAACCTACAGCCAGGCATGGTCATGTGTGACAATGGCCGGAGCCTGGTGGCAGCTCTGAGGCGAGGTGAGCTCACACGTACCATGCCTAGCCCATGTGCTTAATCTCGTTGTTCAACGATTTCTCAAAAGCTCCCAGAGCTGCCGGATCTGCTTGTGAAAGTACGCCGCCTGTGTGCCCATTTTAGAAAGTCAGCTACAGCTTCCACAGCCCTTGCTGTGCTTCAGAAGCATTTGCAGATTCCGGCTGTCAAGGACACCACACTGTACTTGCTCACTGAGCCAGTGCGCATGTCCTGAGTAAGACAAACTGTGCTCAGGGATACTTGTGGAGCGGGGCAGCAGCTGTGAAGATGCATGCTTCAGACTAACAGTACAGAATCAACAGGCAAACTCACAATGGTGGACAGAACCATAGAAGCAAGCTAGAAGGATTGGAGCTTCCCAGGGCTATAAGAAGCTCTCCCCAAACCAGAGAGAGACCACAATAATTAATCCCAGGTGTGCAGGTCAGAACCCGCACTGGGATCAAGACATTAACCCCTGGCGTGCAGGTAAAATCCAGCACTGCGATCATAACAGTACCCCTTCTCAACGGGGGCCACTGGACCCCAGGCATCACAGGGTATTTGGCATGGAAAGCCCAAACCAGGCGATCCGCATGTACCGATTGAGCGAGAACCCATGAGCAATCCTCAGGTCCATATCCCTTCCAGTGGACCAGGTACTGCAAGGAGCAGCCGCACCCGCCGATTGTCCACAATATGTCTGACCTCATACTCCAAGTGACCCTCCACCAGCACTGGAGGAACAACAGACTCGGAGTCCTCCTTGGCAGACCCCACGGGTTTCAACAGAAATTTATAGAACACATTAGATATTTTTAAGGAGGTGGGGAGATGTAACCTATATGCCCTTGGGTTGACTATCTCCATAATCTCGTACGGACCAATGAACTTTGGTCCCAATTTAAATGATGGCACCTTCAAGTTGATGTTCGGTGTGGAAAGCCAAACCTTCTCCCCCACCTGAAACATGTGTCCCGTGGCTCTCTTTTTGTCAGCAAAATATTTATACCTCCCCTGGGCCCAAGAGATATTACGCTGGACTTCAGCCCAGAAGTTTCTTAACCATTGAACGGATCCCTCCACCCTGGACAACTGGAATCCACCTGTGAAAACTCCCCAAAATGACGATTAAACCCATAATTGATCAGGAATGGAGACATGTTGGTGGACTGACTCACCTGGTTGTTAAAAGCGAATTCTGCCAACGGTAATGCATCACACCAATCCTCCTGTTTGGCGGAGGTCAGACACCGGAGAATTTGTTCCAGGCATTGACTGGTGCGTTCCGTCTGACCATTACTCACCAGGTGATATGCCGACGAGAAGGAGAGTGAGATACCCAATTTCTTACAGAATGCCCTCCAAAATTTGGCCACACACTGTACACCTCTGTCAGACACAATATTCAGGGGTACCCCATGCAATCGGACCACATGCTGCACAAACAACCTTGACAATGTTTCTGCTGAGGGTAATGCTGCCAAGGGAATGAAATGGGCCTGTTCTGAAAACCTACCAGCACCACCCAGATCACGGTATTGCCCCTGGAAGGTGGAAGACCGGTAATAAAGTGCATGGAGAGATGTGTCCATGGCCTATCAGGAAACGGTAAAGATATGAGCTCCCTAGCTGGCCGGTTGTACAAGCTTTTGGAACGGGCACAAACGCCTCAAGCAGAAATCAATTTCTTGACATCGGACCCCAGTGAAGGCCACCAAAAAACCCTGGCTACTGCCTCTCTAGTGGCTATGATACCAGGATGAGCACTCAGCCTAGACTCATGAAACTCCTGCAGAAGTCTAGGCCTCAATAAATCTGGAACAAACAATTTATCTCCTGGCCTGGTCGCCGGAGCTAGGAACTGAGCCCTCAAAATTTCTTGTTCCAACTCTGATGAGACCCCCACCACTACCACCCCCAGGGGAAGAATGGAGGACGGGGGCTCGGGGGGAGACACAGGGTCAAAACTTCTGGACAGGGCATGCGCTTTAAAATTTTTGGACCCCGGTCGAAAAGTAATGGAAAATTGAAATCGTGAAAAAAAAGTGACCAGCGGGCTTGTCTAGGAATAAGCCTCTTAGCAGATACAAGGTATGCCAAATTTTTGTGATCCGTGATAACAGTGATAGGGTGAGCCGCCCCTTCCAAAAAGTGCCTCCATTCTTCGAACGCCAGCTTGACCGCAAGAAGTTCTCTATTGCCTACATCAAAGTTTCTCTCGGCGGAAGAGAACTTCTTGGAAAAGAAGGCACAGGGTTTGAGATTAGTAAGGGTGGCCGGACCCTGGGACAGCACTGCCCCCACCCCCACTTCAGAGGCATCCACCTCCACAATGAATAGTTTGGACGGGTCTGGCTGAACCAACACCGGGGAGGACATGAAACATTTTTTAAGAGCTGAGAAGGACTCCTTAGCGAGTCCCGACCAATTTTTTATATCAGTCCCCTTCCGGGTAAGATCCGTGAGTGGTTTAACCACTTGTGAGAAACCTTTAATGAATCTCCGGTAATAGTTTGCAAATCCTAAGAAGCGCTGGAGCCCCTTGAGATCTCGAGGCTGAACCCAGTCTGCGATCGCCAGCACCTTCTTAGGATCCATACAAAACCCCTCACAGGACACAGTCAGCCCCAAAAAAGACAGTTCCTGTATGAAAAACTAACATTTTTCCAATTTAACAAACAACTGGTTCTCCCTGAGTCTCTGCAGAACTGTCTGTAGATGTTGCAAGTGAGACTGACTGTCCGGGGAATACACCAAAATGCCATCCAAATAAATGATAACAAAATGGTCTATCAGGTCAGAAAACACATCATTGATAAAGTTCTGGAAAATAGCGGGGGCATTAGTTAACCCAAATGGCATAACTAGGTTTTCAAAGAGTCCCTCTGATGTGAGGAACGCCATTTTCCACTCGTCCCCTTTCCAAACCCTTATCAGGTTGTAGGCCCCCTAGAGATCTAATTTGGAGAACCATTGGGCCCCTGATAACTGGTTACATAAGTCTGGGATGAGGGGAAGCAGGTAAGTATTCCTAACCATTATCTTAAATTCCAGAAAGTTGAGGCACGGCCGCAAACCACCATCTTTCTTCTTCATGAAGAAGAATCCTGCTGCCACGGGAGAAGCAGAAGGCCTGATATGCCCTTTGCGGAGACGCTCAGCTATGTACTCCTTCATGGCTTGGCGCTCTGGCCTGGACAAATTGAACAACCGAGCCTTAGGTAACTTGGCTCCGGGTACTAAATCAATGGCACAATCATATGGTCTATGTGGTGGCAGCGCCTCAGCCTTGCTTTTGGAAAACACGTCTTCAAAATCCTTCAGGTATTCCGGAATACCTTCCAGACCGTCAGACGACACAGACACGGATTTAACAGAGCTAACAAGAGGTCCCAGGTTACAACATTTATCCTTCCATCCCTATTGAGTGATCTCTCCTGTTACCCAATCAATGGTAGGATTATGGCATTGAAGCCAAGGCATCCCCAGTACCAGTCCCGCAGGCAAGTTATTTAACACAAGACAACTTAGTTTTTCCACATGAGTGGGACCCACTTTCAGAGAAAAAAGCTCAGACCAGAAACAGATACCTTCCCAGGTAAGAGGGGACGAGTCAATTGCCACAAGTCTAACAGGATCCTGAAGCCTGACTGTCCCTACCTTATTAAGAGTCATAATCCGGGTATCAATCAGGTTAACAGCAGAGCCACATTCAACAAAGGTGGTAGTCTGAACAGGACCATCACCAAGTTCTATTTCCACCTGAAGCACAATTTTTGCAAGTGAGGAAAAATGTACCTGAAGGTCTGGGTAGCCTCCTCGAATACTACCCAGACCTAGTCGTTTCCCGCCACCTTGGAGGATGACGGACAGGAGGGGCAGTCATTCTTCCAATGTCCATATTCCCCACAATAGAAGCACAACTGCTTCTCCCTGCGGCGACTTCTTTCCTTCTCCTCACAGGTGTCAGCGCTCACCTCCATAGCCACAGGTACAATCTGTGTCTCACCTCCACTGGAGAATAATGATGTTTCAAGCTGCATAACGCCTCTTGCCCACAGTCTGCAATCCATGCAAACCGCTTGGATCATAGTGTCCTCCAGGGAGTCTGGTGGAGGATGAAGTGCCAGGGCATCCTTCAGACATTCACACAGGCCTCTACGGAACAACCCTCGAAGGGCAGCTTCACTTCAAGAAACCTCAGCTGCCCAATGTTTAAATTCAAAACAGAACCTCTCGGCCGAGTGCTTCCCCTGACAGACACTCATCACCTTGTCCTCAGCCAAACGCACTCTATCCGGCTCATCATAGATATGCCCTAAGGCCTCAAAAAATGCATTCACAGTCATTCTCTCCGGAGCAGAAGAGTAAAGAGAAAATGCCCTGGCTTGCGGGGCCCCCTTAAGCAGGGACAAAACTACCTCCACCCTCTGTTTCTCATCCCCAGAGGAGGAGGGTCTCAAGGAGAAAAAGAGCTTACAGCCCTCCTTAAACACTCTAAATTCATTTTTGCTACCAGCAAACGTATCCGGTAACTTAACCGGAGATTTGGGTGGGACTAAAATGGCATCTCTAGTCCCTACCTGCTTAGTCCCTGCGGAAAGCGCCCCCTGAGCCGAGTCTGCAACCTGCCGTTCGGACTGGGCCAGAGTTTGGTGCTCCAAATTTAGTTTCTGCAGCGACTGAGTCAAGCATTTCACCTGCTCAGATAAAGCATGCATCGGGTCCATGCTGCAGTTATCATGTCAAGGACACCGCACTGCACTTGCTCAACTGAGCCAGTGCGCCTGTCCTGAGTAAGGCAAACTGTGCTCAGGATACCTGTGGAGCGGGGCAGCAGCAGTGAAGATGCATGCCTCAGACTAACTGGACCTGAATGTTGTGAATTCTCTCTCTGGCTTCCCTCTGGTGATTACTGAAGATACTGGAGCTGGTCAGATTAAGAGTTCTCTTTCTGGGCTCCCTCTGGTGGTTACTGGAGGTAGTGGAGCTGATCTGATTGACAGAGGGTTGCCACCTGATGATGAGGAAGACGATTGGAGATCTGGGTTTTCTGATTGAGATTTAAGACAGCTGACTTCCTCTATCCCTGCTGGTGATTTTCTTCCAGTTCCTCCTGAGGTCTGATATCTCCTGCTCTTTCCCTGCATGTCAGCTAAGTGGTTCATTTGCTATTCTGTTTGCATTTGATCTGATTTTTGTTTATCTCTGTTTTGTGCGAGTCAGCTAGCTCCGGCTGGGGATGTGCTGAATCACCACCCATATGTTACTGCATGTGCCAGTTTGCTTTGTCCCCTTTTATATTGGTCTCTTTTTGCTTTGCTTTCACAATATACCAGAGTGCTGATATAGTGGGGGGCGAAGTCATGCGACTTAAGTGTTTTTGTGCATCAGACGTGTTGGACTTTTTGCAGGGTTTTTTGCGTGATTGCAGACAGTATCTTTCCTTTCCTGTCCTGTCTAGTCAGTGTGGGCCCCATTGTTTGCTCAGTCTATTTTTCTGCCTGTGTTTGTGTTTTCATCTTGTCTCACCGACAATATATGTTTGGGGGCTATCTATTCCTTTGGGGTCTGCTCCGGGGCAGTTTAGATTTCCCCTTTCTTGCTTTAGGCTAAGTTAGCTCTCCGGCTGTGCCGAGGTGTCTAGGATCATCGTAGGTACGCTCCACGGCTACTGCTGGTTGTGTGGACAGGATCAGGGGTCTGCATCCGCTTAGTTACCAACCTCTCTGGTTTTCTGTGGCTTAGCCTGGCCTGCTATCCTCCTCGGTGACCCATTTATAACACCTGAAGCACGTGACTGCTGGGGGCATGGCCTAAGCTCCAGAGAGCTAGGAGCTGAAGGTAAACTCCTAGAAAGGTAACGACGGGACAAAGTTACCAAAGGGCATAGACAGAGACCAGATCAATCTGGGGTCAAAACACGAGATAGCACGACAATACCAGAGGGCTAGACAGAACGGATAGTCAGGACGTAGCCAAGAAGTCAGAAACCAGAGAAACAGATATACAGTACAGAATCAACAGGCAAACTCACAACGGGGGACAGAACCGGGTCAAAACCATAGGAGCAAGCTAGAAGGCAGGCAAAAGGCACAGGCACACAGGTGTCACCACACTCGGCCAAGGGCAAAAGTACAGTGGGGAAAAAAGTATTTAGTCAGTCAGCAATAGTGCAAGTTCCACCACTTAAAAAGATGAAAGGCGTCTGTAATTTACATCATAGGTAGACCTCAACTATGGGAGACAAACTGAGAAAAAAAAATCCAGAAAATCACATTGTCTTTTTTTTTTCATTTTATTTGCATATTATGGTGGAAAATAAGTATTTGGTCAGAAACAAAATTTCATCTCAATACTTTGTGATATATCCTTTGTTGGCAATGACAGAGGTCAAACGTTTTCTGTAAGTCTTCACAAGGTTGCCACACACTGTTGTTGGTATGTTGGCCCATTCCTCCATGCAGATCTCCCCTAGAGCAGTGATGTTTTTGGCTTTTCGCTTGGCAACACGGACTTTCAACTCCCTCCAAAGGTTTTCTATAGGGTTGAGATCTGGAGACTTGCTAGGCCACTCCAGGACCTTGAAATGCTTCTTACGAAGCCACTCCTTCGTTGCCCTGGTGGTGTGCTTTGGATCATTGTCATGTTGAAAGACCCAGCCACGTTTCATCTTCAATGCCCTTGCTGATGGAAGGAGGTTTGCACTCAAAATCTCACGATACATGGCCCCATTCATTCTTTCATGTACCCGGATCAGTCGTCCTGGCCCCTTTGCAGAGAAACAGCCCCAAAGCATGATGTTTCCACCACCATGCTTTACAGTAGGTATGGTGTTTGATGGATGCAACTCAGTATTCTTTTTCCTCCAAACACGACAAGTTGTGTTTCTACCAAACAGTTCCAGTTTGGTTTCATCAGACCATAGGACATTCTCCCAAAACTCCTCTGGATCATCCAAATGCTCTCTAGCAAACTTCAGACGGGCCCGGACATGTACAGGCTTAAGCAGTGGGACACGTCTGGCACTGCAGGATCTGAGTCCATGGTGGCGTAGTGTGTTACTTATGGTAGGCCTTGTTACATTGGTCCCAGCTCTCTGCAGTTCATTCACTAGGTCCCCCCGCATGGTTCTGGGATTTTTGCTCACCGTTCTTGTGATCATTCTGACCCCACGGGGTGGGATTTTGCGTGGAGCACCAGATCGAGGGAGATTATCAGTGGTCTTGTATGTCTTCCATTTTCTAATTATTGCTCCCACAGTTGATTTCTTCACTCCAAGCTGGTTGGCTATTGCAGATTCAGTCTTCCCAGCCTGGTGCAGGGCTACAATTTTGTTTCTGGTGTCCTTTGACAGCTCTTTGGTCTTCACCATAGTGGAGTTTGGAGTCAGACTGTTTGAGGGTATGCACAGGTGTCTTTTTATACTGATAACAAGTTTAAACAGGTGCCATTACTACAGGTAATGAGTGGAGGAAAGAGGAGACTCTTAAAGAAGAAGTTACAGGTCTGTGAGAGCCAGAAATCTTGATTGCTTGTTTCTGACCAAATACTTATTTTCCACCATAATATGCAAATAAAATGAAAAAAAAACAGACAATGTGATTTTCTGGATTTTTTTTTCTCAGTTTGTCTCCCATAGTTGAGGTCTACCTATGATGTAAATTACAGACGCCTCTCATCTTTTTAAGTGGTGGAACTTGCACTATTGCTGACTGACTAAATACTTTTTTTCCCCACTGTATAACTGACTGGGATTGGAGCTTCCCAGGGCTGTAGGAAGCTCTCCCTGAACCAAAGAGAGGCCACAATAATTAATCCCAGGTGTGCAGGTCAGAACCCGCACTGGGATCAAGACATTAACCCCTGGCATGCAGGTCAAAACCTGCACTGGGATCATCCACACATAAGACCTCAGGAGTAGTGTTGAGCATTCCGATACCGCAAGTATCGGGTATCGGCCGATACTTGCTGTATCGGAATTCCGATACCGACTTCCGATATTTTTTCAATATCGGAAGTCGGCATCGGAATCGGAAGTTCAAAGTTGATTGACAGCCTGACGTCATCATGATGCGCGGTGTGTGCGCATCATGATGCGCCGTCATTTCGGGCCTTCTGGGGGTCTGTACTGGCCTGCCGGTGGTCTGTGCACCCTGTGGGGGTCTGTACCGGCCTGCCGGGGGGCTGTGCCGGCCTGCCGGTGGTCTGTGCACCCTGTGGGGGTCTGTGCCGGCCTGCCGGGGGGCTGTGCCGGCCTGCCGGGGGGCTGTGCTGATGTCCGGGGGTCTGTGCAAGCATCGTCCGATGGGACTACAAGTCCCATCTGGCGATGCCTGCTACCATGACAGTGATTGACACATTAGCCAATGATGGGACAGTAGTAGTCCCATCACCTGGCTAATGTGTTAAATGTTAAAAAAAAAAATACTACATACATACTACATACATACTACATGCATGCTACATACATACTACATGCTACATACATACTACATACATACTACATACATACCACATACATACCACATACATACCACATACATACTACATACATACTACATACATACTACATACATAACACATATATACTACATACATACTACATGCTGCATACATACTACATACATACTACATACATACTACATGCTACATACATACTACATATATACTACATGCATGCTACATACATACTACATGCTACATACATACTACATATATACTACATACATACTACATACATGCTACATACATGCTACATACATACTGCATGCTACATACATACTACATACATACTACATACATACTACATACATACTACATGCATGCTACATACATACCACATACATACTACATACATACTACATATATACTACATGCATGCTACATACATACCACATACATACTACATACATACTACATATATACTACATGCATGCTACATACATACTACATACATACTACATACATACATACTACATACATACTACATACATACTACATGCTACATACATACTACATATATACTACATGCATGCTACATACATACTGCATGCTACATGCATGCTACATACATACTACATACATACTACATGCTACATACATACTACATACATACTACATACAATACATTAATACAATACATACATAGACATACAGTACATATAACATAGAGTAACATACTTACCAATACTTGTCACATTGTTCCCCGAAGCCATTGTCTTTTACGGAATAAATATTAACATAACAAACCACAAAAATACTCACCCACGACCCGAAGCAGTCCACGAGTGTGTCCCACGACGATCTTGGTAGAGAACTGCAGCATCAGCTGTTGCTGCCGTTCTCTACGGGCTGCAGGAATCCAATGACGGAAGGTCCCTAGTCCCTAGTGCCTAGTCTCACTTTATGCCATTGCTGTGTGGAAAATTCCCACGCAGCAATGGCATAAAGTGAGACTAGGGACTTTTTTTTTTTTAAGTGGCGGAGGAATACAGTGCGGAAGGATACCTACCTTCCGTCATTGGATTCCTGCAGCCCCTAGAGAACGGCAGCAACAGCTGATGCTGCAGTTCTCTACCCAAGATCGTCGTGGGACACACTCGTGGACTGCTTCGGATCGTGGGTGAGTATTTTTGTGGTTTGTTATGTTAATATTTATTCCGTAAAAGACAATGGCTTCGGGGAACAATGTGACAAGTATTGGTAAGTATGTTACTCTATGTTATATGTACTGTATGTCTATGTATGTATTGTATTAATGTATTGTATGCAGTATGTATGTAGTATATATGTGGTATGTATGTAGCATGTAGTATGTATGTAGCATGCATGTAGCATGCAGTATGTATGTAGCATGCATGTAGTATATATGTAGTATGTATGTAGCATGTAGTATGTATGTAGTATATATGTGGTATTTATGTAGCATGTAGTATGTATGTAGCATGCATGTAGTATGTATGTAGCATGCATGTAGTATATATGTAGTATGTATGTAGCATGTAGTATGTATGTAGCATGCATGTAGTATATATGTAGTATGTATGTAGCATGTAGTATGTATGTAGTATGTATGTGGTATGTATGTAGCATGTAGCATGCATGTAGTATGTATGTAGTATATATGTGGTATGTATGTAGCATGTAGTATGTATGTAGCATGCAGTATGTATGTTGCATGTAGTATATATGTAGTATGTATGTAGCATATATGTAGTATGTATGTAGTATGTATGTAGCATGCAGTATGTATGTAGCATGCATGTGGTATATATGTAGTATGTATGTAGCATATATGTAGTATGTATGTAGCATATAGTATATATGTAGTATGCATGTTGCATGCATGTAGTATATATGTAGTATGTATGTTGCATGTAGTATGTATGTAGCATGTAGTATGTATGTAGTATGTATGTAGTATGTATGTGGTATGTATGTAGCATGTAGCATGCATGTAGTATGTATGTAGTATATATGTGGTATGTATGTAGCATGTAGTATGTATATAGCATGCATGTAGTATGTATGTAGCATATATGTAGTATGTATGTAGTATGTATGTAGCATGCATGTAGTATATATGTAGTATGTATGTAGCATATATGTAGTATGTATGTAGCATGTAGTATATATGTAGTATGCATGTTGCATGCATGTAGTATATATGTAGTATGTATGTTGCATGTAGTATATATGTAGTATGTATGTTGCATGTAGTATATATGTAGTATGAATGTAGCATGTAGTATGAATGTAGCATGTATGTAGTATGCATGTTGTATGTATGTAGCATGTAATTTTTTTTTTTTTTTTTTACATTCAAAACATTAGCCGGATGATGGGACTACTACTGTCCCATCATTGGCTAATGTGTCAATCACTGTCATGGTAGCAGGCATCGCCCGATGGGACTTGTAGTCCCATCGGACGATGCCTGCACAGACCCCCGAAGCCTGCACAGCCCCCCGGCAGGCTGGCACAGCCCCCCGGCAGGCCGGCACAGCCCACCGGAGCCTGCACAGCCCCCCGGCAGGCCGGCACAGACCACCGGAGCCTGCACAGACCCCCGGCAGGCCGGCACAGCCCCCCGGCAGGCCGGCACAGCCCACCGGAGCCTGCACAGACCCCCTGGCAGGCCGGCACAGCCCCCCGAAAGGCCCGTACAGACCCCAGAGAGGCTGTACAAGGGAAAAACAGGATTTTTCTTATTCCGATACCAGAAGTCCCATAGACTTGAATGGGACTTCCGGTATCGGAATCGGCGATACCGATACTTTTTTTTAAGATCGGCCGATCCATTCCGATCCGATACTTTGAAGTATCGGACGGTATCGCTCAACTCTACTCAGGAGTTGACAAGGATGTCAGACATATGTACCATACTCCATAACTTTGAGGAGTCCACCAAGATGGTGAGCGGCGATGACACCGTAATTAGAGTAACGATCCCACTTCTCTGTGTTCTGAAACTCTCTCTGCTCACAATCAAAGAGGATACATTGCAGGCAGAGCATGATGAGATGGAGCAAGGGACCATACAGGGTGATTACACACAGCCCAGCCTCATGTCATCCCAACGTGGATTGGTTGACAATGAGGAAGAGGAGGAGGAAGAACAGGAGCTACTTTCATGTGATATAGAGGGTATTACAAGCACAACTGTCATACCGTCTGTCTAGTGTGGATGGCCTGAGGACAGGGAGGAGGAGGAGGGGAGCATGGTCAATTATCCTGTTGGTGAGGACACAGAAGTCTTGCCTGTTACCATTCTGGTACGCATGGCTGACTTTATGTTGCAGTGCCTTTCCCGTGACCCATGTATTCTCAAAATTTTGGGTGACAGTCATTACTGGTTGGTGACACTTCTAGACCCTCGCTACAAGGAGAATTTTAAATCTCTTCTTCCAGAGGCAGACAGATGTACTAAAATGGTGCAGTGCCTGAAGGCCTTTGTTGGGGAATTATTAAAAATTTCCCATCTGAAAACACTGGCGACAGAGGTCACAGTTCGTTGGACAACCAAGGAGGTGCGGGGTTCTGTAACAAGGAGTGCAGAGTTTTGGAAGATGCTGAGAGAGTACCTTGCTGACTGTACCAACATCCTCTGTGTTTCCTCTGTGCCTGATAATTATTGAGTATCAAAGCTGGACACGTGGCACGAACTGTCTCTCTACGCCTTGGAGGTCCTGGCCTGTCCTGCCACTAGTGTTTTGTCAGAGCAGGTTTTTAGTGCCGCTGGTGGAGTTATAACTGATAAGCACATCTGTCTGTCAACTGAAAATGCTGACTGGCTGACTTACATAAATAAACAAGGGTTGGATTGGGCCAGACTTCTCAACACCACCGAAAGACAGAAGTGTAACATAAACTCTTATTCAGTGTCTTTTTGGGAGGTCTATTCCCATGCACCTCTTCACACCTACACATGTCCTCCTTCTCCTCTCCTCATCCTCATCCTCCACCACCATATCACCAGGGTAACTGTGGACCGTGATGCATCACCTACATAATTTTTAAAAAGGGTTTTTATGATGTCCGTAAAAAAAAAATTTTATACAATAAGTTCATGTATACCCCCAGGGATAAATGTTTGTCAGCCCATACGTTTAGTTCCTGGTCATTACAAGTACAGGAGACCCGCTGCTTTCTAATGGGAACATCGTTGGAAGAAATTGCACAACAAATTACGGGAGCTATTTTCTGCTTTTAAGTTTATAAAAATGCATTTGCTGTAAACTTCTCTCACATCTACCACAGCAAGCAACTGCTGAATGAGAAGAAAACTTCTTTCCTTTTTAGAAGTGGATTTCAGTGTTGCAAGTTGCTCATTTAGATACAATACTTGGACTTTCAAATGTTCAATGTGCACACATCTAGCAGAGCAGTACGCACCCCCAGTCGGCTGTTAAAGTTTTGTCTATATATTTAAATTATTGTTAGTTTTTTAGGTTTGCATTGACTTATTTGAGCAGAAGTAAAATGATTTTTTTTATGTATAGATCTGTATTGAATGTGTGCACATGACATACTTCCGTAATGAATTTGTTCCAAAGAGTCAGCATGTCATGGCTGCTTTGTAGTTTGACTTAACCATTCTGCTTCAATTGGAATCACATTCACAGCCACAGCAGTATAATTTAATGAGTCATAGGAAAGGTCTGTTCTCTTAGCATTCCTCCCTGTAGACAACAGAGTTGGACGGGAAAAAATTTCATTTAACTCGACTGATTCATTAAGGACAGTGTAGTACATAGAAGTTCCACAAATCTTTCCTAACAAAGATTTTGTACAGTGCACAATAATCTTAACAGGAGCTTAAAGAACAGAAGAAGAAAGAAACAAAGACATAAAACTAATGAAAGGCGAACTCCATTTTATTGTAGAATTTCGCAGATGTGACCTTTCCCATCACCCTAGTGCTTTGCTTAATGTGTCAGAATCTAGAAAATGTGGTGCATCAAACTAGAGACATGCCTAGATATGTGGAGGTTGAAGAATGGGACAGATGAGCAGAGACAAGAGTCCTCTTCAGTAATTACTACTATCAATCAACTGTCAGGTCTACTTTAAAGAGAGAGCTCTTAGAGGCAATGTTCAACAGGTAAAATACCTTAAATTTAAAACAACCTTCAAGTCTTATAATACTCTTAATAAATATTCATAGTTTAATACTTTTTAAGTTTGAAAGTATACATACATCCGTTGATCTCAACCTACTGTATAACATAACATGGTTATTCAGAGGCAAACAGCCCATATGCATAAGCTAATTATCAGGGCAAAATTCCTCCCTGAATTCCACATGTGTCAAACAGACTAGTTCTGATCCTATCCCAAAATCTAAAATCCATAAAGTGTTCATGACATATAATTCTGTCTTTCAAGGAAGGCATCCAGGCCCTCCTTGAACATTTTTAGTGAATCAATCATTAGGACGTGGCAGATAGCTCTGTCGTCTCACTGCTCACACTGTAAAGAATGGCCATCTGTTATGATGATTAAACCTTTTCTAGACGTAGAGGATACCCTCTTGGCATCATTGCAGGCATAGATGTAAAAAGATTATTAGAAAGTTCTCTTTACTGTCCCCTCATATATTTGTACATTTTGGTAAGATCACTAGTAAGCCTTCACTTTATTAAACTGAATAATCCCAAATGTGATAACCGAATTTGGTTATGCATTCCATCCATTCCATTTAAGGGAATTTTCAGCAGGTTTTTGATATGTAATCTGAGGACAGCATGTGGTAGGGGTTAAAACACTATATTTAGTGATGTATCATTTATTAGGCTGTGTGCTGTTGTTTACTTATAATGAAGCTTTTATAGTCAGGATATTATCACTGCTTGACTAAATCTCACATGACTGCTATACCGACCACACCCCTTCCTCTGATAAGCAGCTCACTGTCAATACACAATGCACATAGACAGCTATGGTGTGGGCAGGGTTAGCATTTCGCTGTGTTCCGGGACATAGTTATCCGGCGCATGTGCAGTAATGCTTTTAGGCTTTGCCCGCAGTTGGTGCAAAGCATGCTGCACGTGCGCATGGCAAGATTGCATTGCGCACGTGCGGACTATGGCGGACACCTACTCCAATTCCAGAAAATATTGCGGACGACGGCCACGGATGGGGAGGAGGAATGGATAGGAAACACCGCCTTTCGGACTGGACTGAAGTCATTTAAATAGCCTGCCAAATTCAGGTGACAGATTCCCTTTAACCCTTATAACTTCCTAACAAAACAAAATTTTGGTTCCAAAATTGTGCTGATGTAAAGTAGACATGTGGGAAATGATATTTAGTAACTATTTTATGTGGCATATTTCTCTGTTTTAAGGGCATGAAAAGTCAAAGTTGGAAAATTGCAAACATTTCAAAATTTTTGTCAAATTTCTGTTTTTGTTTCACAAATAAATGCAAGTCATGCCAAAGAAATTTTGCCACTATCATGAAGCACAACATTCTCTTTAACCTTTGAGGATTTCAAATTAGATTTAGCTAAAACTTTCCATGCTTGAATTGTAGACTGAATAGTACGGTGTGTTGGTTCCTGAAGTGAAGGATTAAATACTGTATATACTCGAGAATAAGCCGACCCGAGTATAAGCCGAGGCACCTAATTTTGCCACAAAAAACTGGGTAAACTTATTGACTCGAGTATAAGCCGGGTATGCATTGTCCCCTCTTCATATATAAACCTTATTGAGGACATGGGTGAGCATCATTTATACTGATCTATCTGACCTTAAATAAAATGACTATATTTGTTATCTATAGTCCATGTTTTAAGTTGGTTATGAATTACCCTTTTCACCTTATGACTTTTACTCTGTGCCCCTCCCCCGCCCCCCCCCCTCCTTTTTTCCTAACCAGACTGGTCATTCACAATGTGCGATACACATCCTTCTTCCTTGTCTGTTTCTCTTGGCTACTAGATTGAGGTATTCAGTGTGGTGAAGCCTCCCCTGTAATCCTTTCTTAGTTCATGAATGATCATGTATAATCTCTTCCTTTTGGAGAATGGTTCATTTTATGGATCATTCCTATTGTTCTTACATTATGAACTGAGAATATTATCTCTTTAGTATATCCTTATCCTTTAATGTGTACCATCTATATCTGGTTGCTGTTGCTTCCCATATGTAAATCTTATTGAGGATTTGTCAGAGACACCGCACTGCACTTGCTCATAGAGCCAGTGCACGTGTCCTGAGTACAGAAGCAGTGCTAAGAGTTACCTGGGGAGCAGGGCAGCAGAGGTGACCAGGCGTGCTTCAGGCTAATAGTGTCAGGGTCCAGTCAGTGCTGGAAAGTAAAGATGCATAGGACCTGCGGACACTGAAACTGAATAGTCTGCACGGGACCTATGGCCATGTGACTGCAAGGGGGCGGGGCTTAGCGTCCTGTATTCAGATAGGACAGGACACCATACAACAACTCAGAGTCAGGCAAAACAGAGGTCACAGCAGTACGGGCAAACGAGGCACAGGAGCGACAAACAGACGGGTAGTCAGACAGAGTCAAAGGTCATACACAAGAGGGCGACGTGGTACCAAGGGGACGAGCAGAGAGGAGTCGGGTCACAAGCAGAGAGTCATACACGAGAGGTAGCGCAGTTCAAGAGGGTCAGGCAGAACTCGTAACAGGGACAGAACCAGATCACAACCGAACAAGCAAGCAAGATATCAGGCACAAGGCACACGTATACAAGAGGTCACTTAACTCAGCCGAGGGCAGGAGTATAACTGACACCGGACCCAGGTCAAGTGAGCACTAAATAGCCTCCTGCTGCCAGAGAGAGGCAGCACAATTAACCCATAGTCTAACCAGGACGGGTCAAAGCGAAATCCCGTCCTGGATCATGACAGGATTTATGCAAGTACCATTTATATTGATCTATCTGATGCTAAATTAAACCTATATATTTAGCATTTATAGTCCTTGTTCAACGTTTGGCCATGAATTATCTGTGCCATATCATGGCTGTTTAATTCTTGTGTTAGGTGTATTTTCATTACCTGACTGGTCATTCACACAGTGCGATATGCAACCCTTTTTTTTTTCCCCCTGTCTGTGTCTGCCTGCTATTGAGACTCCCGGGAGCCGCGCATGCGCACTTTATGCTTTATTTCATGTCATCTGCACCGCGCTGTAATCACAGCGCTCGTGCAGCTGACACCTTGAGCAGAGACGTCTGCCAGGTTTTCAGCTTTCCTCATTATTTCTGGTTTGGGTCCGACATGTTCCTTCACAGGTGGCTGGACTGAGCTCTTCATATACAGGTATTTAAAGGCTTTAGCAGCAATGTCATGCATACTACCCCAGATGAAGCCATCTTGATACGGCAACACGCGTTGGGTTTCCTCCCTTCTGCCGTCCTGTCTGTACTGTTGCCTTGGTATGGACCTTTCATGCATTTCATTATACCTGTTCCACATGTGAGCTGTTGCTTCTAACCGTGAGAGGGCTGCCATTCACTGGGCATACTTGGCTGCTATTCAACAGCGTTGTTTGCCTGATATCTTATTGCCACTTATTTATGTGGCGTCTTTCATGCAGATCCACATTAGTGTGGCTTTCATTTGGTATTATCATGGCTTCTTGAATAATATCTGCCTGTTTGATACTTTATTACCACTCATTTAAGTGGTTTTATGTGCACAGCTCAGCATTCAGTGCGGTTATTTATTCATCTTTATGGGATTGAACCATTTTTTGCACATGTTGTGCGCTGGTCTATATATATTTTTTCTGGACCTTCATCTCAAGTATTTTGGATGTTATATATTCTATTAGACTATGTGGCACTTCATCTGTGATTGACATGTGATCCATGGTATTTTTCCACATGAAGGCTATTTTATTGTTTGAGTCTCCAGCATTAGGGCGATTTGATCAGGATTGTGCACCATTAGGTGCTCTTTGGTGTAATTATATATTTACATCTATGATATGGATACACCTTGTTGTGGATGTTTTTCCTTTTTTTGTTCTTTTATTTATGCTGATGATATATGCATGAGACTCAATTCATTATTGTATTGATCAGGACCAACAGGGGGATTGTATTCCCTTTTTGTTTTTACATGTTTTTAAATGTATATTGTTGTCAATAAAGCTTTTCCTGTTATTATTATATATATATATATCGGTGGTGTGCATTTTTATGTGGTCTTTCTTTCCTTTTGTGTTGCATTAACTCTTCATGTGACCATTTGCACCCCCGACATTATTTCATTGAGTATTTGCAGTGCGCCATTACATTCTTTTTTCAGTTGCATTGTCCCCTCATCCCTATCCTGGTATACATGGCTACATGGCTCCCCTGTCCTTGTCCTTGTATGCATGGCTCCCTGGTCCCTGTCCTTGTATGCGTGGCTCACCGGTCCCTCTCCTTGTATGCATGGCTCCCTGGTCCCTGTCCTTGTATGTATGGCTCCTCCGTTGCTATCCTTGTATGCATGGCTCCTTATCCCCTATTCTTGCATGATCACATAAAAAACACATCCTGCTCCTTACCTTCCTGCATGCCCTCACAGTATCTCGTTCATTCCGGCGCCAGCAGTACTTCCTACACAGAGATCACGTGGCCCCGCTCATTAAGGTAATGAATATTCATTCCCCACCTTTGGGAGTAGAGAGGCGTGAATATTCCTTACCTTAATGAGCGGGGCCAAGTGATCGCTCTGCAGAAAATGCTGCTGGTGCCAGAATGTAGGAGATGCAGTGAGGGCATGCAGGAAGGTATGTAGGATGTGTGATGGAAGCCAGCGTCTGCAGCTGTATCTGTGCACGCTATAAGAGAAATGAATATTAATTTCTTTTTAGCAGCAGCACAGACCTTAGCCACAGCCGCTGGCTCCTACCTCAGTGACCCGCTGCTCCATCGCTCCCCCTCCCCTGTTGGCATTCTGGGACAATTGACTAGTGAATAAGCCAAGGGGAGCATTTTCAGCACAAAAAATGTGCTGAAAAACTCAGCTTATTCACGAGTATATACGATATATGTTTCAAGAGTAGTTCTTGAAGAGAGCTATTATTATTTGTTGAAAATTATAGGTCAAGCCATGGTGGTAAGGCATCTTTTCTGAGCCAATATCTAATTATCTAATTTGAGTTATGAGTTGTGATGAGCAAGTGTATTCATTACTATTTGAGATTCGCAAGGATAGTACGGTATTCGGGTTTCTCATTACATTGCGAGTATTTGTCTACTCGCCTCACTATATTTGGATATCCCGCTTTCCAGTTTTCGGGCATCTTTTGCAGCCACTAAACATGCTGGGCTTCTTAACCAATCACAGTAATGCCGCAGATATCTTGGTTGTGATATTACTGTGATTGGCTGGCCGCCCAGCATCATAGGGTCTATTGAAGCCCTGCCGCCGCCATTTTGGGCACATTCCATCCGGAGCCTGCATTCTACAAGCATAGAGATCGCTCAGCTGCTAGGGAGAGTCTTTAGGCATTTTGATTACACAAACACCCTGTTCAGGGCTACCTGCACTTTAGAGTAGGGAGAGAGAGAGAGAAACTCCAGCAGGGACAATTTAACCCCTAAACTCCCTGAGCTTTTTTCGTTTTGGTGTTTTCGTATTTCTCTCCCCTTCTTCCCAGAGCCATAACTTTTTTTATTTTTTGTCAATATGGCCATGTGAGGGCTTATTTTTTTGCGGGACGAGTTGTTCTTTTGATCGACACTATTGGTTTTATCATGCGTTTACTAGAAAATGGGAGAAAAATTCCAAGTGCGGTAAAATTGCAAAAAAAGTGCAATCCCACTCGTTTTTTGCTTGGCTTTTTTTTACTAGGTTCACTAAATGCTAAAACTGACCTGCCATTATAATTCTCCAGGTCATTACGGGTTCATAGACACCAAACATTTCAAGGTTCTTTTTTTTTAAGTGGTGAAAAAAAATTCTAGACTTTGCTATAAAACAATGCACCATTATCCGATGCTCATAGCGTCTCCATTTTTCATGCTCTTTGGTTGGGTGAGGGCTTTTTTTTGCATCCCAGGCTTACATTTTTAATGATACCATTTTGGTGCAGATGCGATCTTTTGGTCGCCCGTTATTGCATTTTAATGCAATGTCGCAGCGACCAAAAAACGCAGTTCTGGCATTTTGACTTTTTTTCTCACTATGCCATTCACCGATTAGGTTAAACTTTTTTTATTGATAGATCAGGTGATTCTGAATGCGGCGATACCGATTATGTGTATGTTTGATTTTATTTTTATTGTTTTATTTTGAATGGTGCAAAAGGGGGGTGATTTGAACTTTTACATTTCTTTTATTTTTTCATATTTTTAAACACATTTTTTTTTTACTTTCAGTATGCTTCAATAGTCTTCATAGGAGCTAGAAGCTGCCGTAACCCGATCGGCTCTACTACATAGAGGCGATGGTCAGATCGCCTCTATGCAGTAGAATTGCTGACTTGCTATGAACACCGACCACTGGGTGGCGCTCACAGCAATCCGGCACTGACAACCATAGAGGTCTCCAGGAGACCCTGTTGACATGCCGACACACCGGTGACCCGAGATCACGTGATGCGGGTCACTGGTGTGCGTATTTCCGGCGCGATTGCTGGAAGCACTTGTAAATGCCGCTGTCAGAGTTTGACAGCAGCATTTACCCGCGGATGATGTGGGCTCACCGTCGGAGCCCACATCAAAGGTAGGGAGTAGAGTTGAGCGACTTCTGGTTTTTTAGGGTCGAGTTTCGTTTCGTGAAACCCGACTTTTCCAAAAGTCGGGTCGAGCAAGATCGGCCGATTATAGGGAAAAGTCGGGGTCTTCCCGAAACACGAAACCCAATGTAAGTCAATGGGGAATAAAAGTCGGCAGTGAGAGGAGGACAGGAAACACACCTACAGTGCCCATTTGAATGCCAAAAGCATCAATTCTTCTTACTTAAGCTTGTCAACCTTAATTAACTTCATAATACAAGTTACGCACTGAAAAATGGGGGTTATTTGGCTAAAGTTGTGGGGGGGTGGGGCTGGCTCCAGGTTTTCATGTGTCCTGGGCGAAAGAGCGCCCCTTTAACAAATACCACAACTCATCATGCTCCGATACGGCAGAGAAATAGCGGTATAGTACAATGACAAATACTTCACGTTTTACATCTCATGACGAGGCCCATCTATTTCTCCATACAGAATCATTGGTCCCATATAATGTTTGAAACAGTATATGATGAGCTCCACATAATGCTACAGTATATGTTGGTCCCCATGGATGAAGCTCCACTGTCTTATGGGCCCAAATAATGCTCCAAACATAATGGGCCCCATTTCTAATGCTCTAGTGTATAATGGGCCCTGTAAATGCTGCTCCAGTGTCTGATGTCCACCTTTGGAATGTTCCAGTGTATGGTGGGCCCCATCTATCATTCTCCAGAGTATAGTGCTCCCCAAAAATTGCTGTCCCAACATTGAAAACAATCAAATAAGTCTCCTCGCTAGGGAATCCCTGTACTTGTCTGGATTCCTCGTCGTCCCCATCTTCCATCTCACTGCACAGTATTTCAACCTTGCAAGTGCTGTGATCCTGAGCAAGCAGGGGGGGCCCACTCGTTGGCGACGGCACTGGCACAGGGCCCCTGATAGTACGGTGGTGTGTCTGATGGCGGGTGGGCCGAACCTGCACTTTCATCTGCAGCTTCCTCTTTGTCACCGTGTAAGATGGAACTGTATATGGGAAGGGTAACCTGAGTTTCATCAGGGTCACATTCAGGTCATGTAGCGTGCGAGGGGAATGTAGTGGTCTGGGTCAATGTACCAGCAGATTCATCGAGCAGTGGCTGGGCATCAGTGCACTTGTGTCGCCCCCAGGAGTACGGTCGCCACAGTGGCATTACCTTCCTCCTAGGGAGTGTGATGTCATGCTTGGGAGCAACGAAGGATCTCTCTAGCAGGTTAACTGATTGGGCGGCGTTATTCCCACGAGTCATGACCCTCCAAACAGCGTTCATGAAGGCAAAGTGTTTGTTTTACGTGGGCAGTATGGTTGCAAAGCTGAACCTTAAAGGAATGTCCAGAAGGGCACCACCAGGAGTGGAGCCTACGGTTAAATTCGACTCCACCTGGGAAACCTCAACCATGCCAGCTACAGAAAAGATGCACACATTGCAAGCTTAATTCCGTTAACGAACGAGACTCCGTCATGCCCCGCGGTCCGAGTCCGGCTTACTAGAGGGACACGTGAGGCTCTGGCACATGAGATTGGCCAATAACTGGTGTGTCATGCCCTTACATGTCCATGGCTGCATGTGCGCTACACTGAAAAGGCCAGCGTTTGTCGCTTACAGGTGCAGATAACCCGCTGAACAACGTTAGTGATGGGGATCACTGATTACAATTATTACCCACGAATGATGATATCCCAGTAAGTGCAGGTCAACTGCAGTTCCGGAATTAGGCCTAACCGTCATTCCTGAAAAAATGAAAAACTTACGTGTGCAAACCACAGGTGCTGTAGCTTGTTTAACAGCTCGCCAGCCGTTCTCACGCCCAGTATGGATTACACGTGAATGCACAAAGGTGAGAAAGGGTACCGTATCCCCAGATAACATGTATGGATAGCATAGTGTACACATTCAAAATATATGTCTATACATCAGGAGGCAGGCTCAGATGGTGTTAGGCCCAGTATGGCTTGCACGTGATTGCACAAAGGTGAGAAAGGGTGCCGTATCCCCGGATAACATGTATGGATAGCGTACACATTCAAAATATATGTCTATACATCAGGAGGCAGGCTCAGACGGTGTTAGGCCCAGTATGGATTGCACGTGATTGCACAAAGGTGAGAAAGGGTACCGTATCCCAGGATAACATGTATGGATAGCGTACACATTCAAAATATATGTCTATACATCAGGAGGCAGGCTCAGACGGTGTTAGGCCCAGTATGGATTGCACGTGATTGCACAAAGGTGAGAAAGGGTACCGTATCCCCGGATAACATGTATGGATAGCGTACACATTCAAAATATATGTCTATACATCAGGAGGCAGGCTCAGACGGTGTCAGGCACAGTATGGATTTGACAGCCCAGACTACACAGCGGAGGAGCAGAGAGAGGTAAAGATTGCAAATGCTGGGGCCCTGCCCAAGCAAGGGGGGCCCACTCATGGTCGTCGGTACTGGCACTGGGCCCCTCATAGTACGGCGGTGTGTCTGACGGCGGGTGTGCACCACCACCGTCAGAGACACTTGATTGCACTATGAGGGACCCTGTGCCAGTGCCCAAGAGTCAGCCTACCCACCTGTCCAGGGCAACGGCACTCGCACGGTGTCGTGCGCTAGGTGGTGACCCCGGCCATGGGGGGGAGGCAGCACAGTTAGGGAGTTTTAGAAAGTGGCATATGTTGATGTTGGACATTCAGCTGATGCAAAAGGTGAAATAGGTCAAGTCCCAGGAAGAGGTGGACCAAAGCAAGCCATTTTTCTGTCACCCTATGTGTCATCAGGGGAAGGTGGGACAAAATCCTTGGAAACCCATGCATGGTTCATTTTAATGAAGGTTAGATCATCCACATTTTGTGTTGACAGACGGGTCCTTTTTTCTGTCAGGATTGATCCAGCTGCACTGAAGACTCTTTCCGCACACTTGCAGCTGGGCAAGCGAGCTCCTGTAAGGCATATTGTGCCAATTCAGGCCAGGTGTCCAGTTTAGCGGCCCAATAGTCAAAGGGGAATGACCTGTGTGGGAGAACATCGATATGGGAGGAAAAGTAGTTTGTAACCATAGTTGACAACTGCTGTCTCCTGTCACTTTCCATCGATGCAGTATTACCAGTTGTGTGAGCGGTACTTGAAAAATCAGTCCACAACATTGTCATGAAACCCCTGTCTCCAACGCCACTTCTGCTGTGTGCACCATGAACACCTCTGCCAAGCTGCCCCCGGCCCGTACGGCTCATGTGAGAACCATCACCGCTGCTGTGTGCTGGGAATGCCTCAAGCAACCGATTTACCAGAGTTGCTTGTTTATTAGCCAATATTAGGTCAAGGTTCTCCTGTGGCATGATGTTTTGTAATTTGCCTTTATAGCGTGGATCCAGGATGCTGGCCAACCAGTAGTCGTCATCGTTCATCATTTTGTCAATGCGGGGGTCCCTTTTTAGGATCTGCAAGGCATAATCTGACATGTGGGCCAATGTTCCCGGTGTCAATGATGCACTGCGAGTGCTGGTTGGAAGAGCACTTTCTGGCAAATCCACATCCCTCCAGTCACGCACAAACCCTGTACCAGACCTTGCCACGCCAACATTTTCACTTGCCCCATGAGATGCATCCTCCTCCCCTAAGTAATCATCCCCATCATCATCCTCCTCCTCCTCTTCTTCCTCCACCTCGTCCAGGAGAGGTCCCTGAGCAGACAATGGCTGAATGTCATCAAGGATTCCCTCCTCGTCAACATTGGCTGCAGACGCCTGCTCCTTAAGGTGCGTCAAAGTTTGCATGAGTAGACGCATAAGTGGGATGCTCATGCTTAGGATGGCGTCATCTGCGCTTACCAGCCGTGTGCATTCCTCAAAACACTGAAGGACTTAACAGAGGTCTTTCAGCTTCGACCACTGCACACCTGTCAACTCCATGTCTGCTCTCAAAGTGCCTGGCCGTGTATCCTCCCACAAATACATTATGGCCTGCCTCTGCTCGCACAGCCGCTCCACAATGTGCAGGGTGGAGTTCCACCTTGTTGCAATGTCGATAATAAGGCGGTGGTTGGGAAGGTGGAGCAATCGCTGCAGCTTCTGCATACGAACGGAGTGTACAGGTGACCGGCGGATGTGCGCGCACAGTCTTCGCACCTTCTGGAGCAGGGCTGTTAACTCCGGATAATTTTTGAGGAAGCACTGCACCACCAGGTTCAAGGTGTGAGCCAAGCAAGGTATGTGGCTGAGTTTTGAAAGGGCTATGGCTGCCACAAAATTACGTCCGTTATCACTAACTACCTTGCCTGCCTCAAGATGTACACTGCCCAGCCATGACTCAGTTTGTCGCTTCAAGTACTCGGCCAGCACCTCGGCGGTGTGTCTGTCGCCCAAACACATCATCTGCAACACAGCCTGTTGACGCTTTCCACTAGCTGCTCGATAGGGGGACACCTCATGTGCAACAGTGGCAGCTGCAGATGGAGTGCTCTTACGACTGCGCTCTGTGGACGAGCTTTCGCTTCTGGAGGAGGAGGAGGAGGAGGGTCGAACGCCTACAGCCAACTGTTTCCTATACCGTGGGCTAGGCAGCACTGTCCCACCACCGCTGTCCCCTGTGGACCCTGCATCCACCACATTAACCCAGTGCGCAGTGATGGACACGTAACGGCCCTGGCCATGCCGACTGGACCATGCATCAGTTGTGAGGTGCACCTTTCCACTCACTGACTGCTTGAGTGCATGGACAATGCGGTCTTTTACATGATGGTGGAGGGCTGGGATGGCTTTGCGAGAGAAGAAGTGGCGACTGGGTAGGTCATAGCGTGGTACTGCATAGGCCATGAGTTCGCGGAAAGCTGCGCTTTCCAGCAACCGATAGGGCATCATCTCAAACGAGATTATTTTGGCAATGTGGGCGTTCAAACCCAATGTACGCGGATGAGAGACTGAGTATTTTCTTGACCTACTCATAGTGTCTGGGAGGGTGAGCTGGACTTGAGAGCTGCATATGGTGGAAGTAGCGGTGGACAGGGCAGACTGAGAGAGGGTTGATGATGGTGATGGAGTTGGTGTTCTTTCTGATGGCCTAGATTCAGTATTTCGTTGATATAACAGTGGGATTCCCTGACTGCTGTGGCCTTGCAACAACACCTCAACATTTGCTGCTGTGCTAACCGGTGGGCTTACAGTGGGGGAAACAATGTAGCATTGCTGACTACCTTCTTTGTGATCAGTTGCACATGCGGCACTTGAGGTTTGGTGTTGTGTCCACGCTTGCAAGTGCATGGTGGTTAAATGTCTAAGCATGCAACTGGTATTCAAATTTTTCAGGTTTTTCCCTCGGCTAAAGGTCTTTGCGCACTTCTTACAGATAACCTTGGCCTGATCATGAGGATTTTGTTCAAAAAAGTGCCACACTGCACTCTTCCTACTTTGGCAGATATTTTGCGGCCTAGCACGCTGTGATCTTTTGACCCTCTGGACAAGCTGTCCAGCAACTCTTTTGATTTTTGGAACCTGTCTTTGGAGTGCTCCGGGCCTGCCAGATAACAGCTGTTGCGATGTCGATGTCTGCTGTGGATGCTCCTCATCTGAGCTATTGGAAGCAGCACCCTCTTCCCCCAATGGATGCCAATCTGGGTCAACAACTGGGTCATCCATCACCTCCTCTTCAATGTCATGTGCACCTTCCTCTGTGTCACCGTGTATGGTGGTATAGTGTGCGGGAAGGGGCACCTGAGTCTCATCAGGGTCAGAATCTGGCTCTGTACACTGCGAGGACAATGTAGTGCTCTGAGTGAATGTACCAGCAGAATCATCTATCAGCGGCTGTGCATCAGTGCACTCCATGTCAGATTCATCTTGTCCTGGTTAATTCACCATTTCACTTGATAATCCAGGCATGGTATGTGAAAACAGCTCCATGGAGTAATCAGTAGTATGGCCTGCGTCATCCTTCAGTCTTGGTTGGGGTGAAGGACACAAGGAAAGGTGTGGTTCATGAACATGAGCCTCCAATGACGACTCAGTGCTTTTACTTTTTACAACTTCAGAAGAGGAGGCGATAGAGCTGGAGGCTGAGTCAGCAATGTAAGACAAATTTTTTTCCTGATGCTCTGGCTTTAAAAGCGGTTTGCCAACTCCTAGAAAACTAAGCCTTCGAAGCCTTATGGAGCCAGATGATGACGCAGGCTTAACACCTCCTGCATTCGGTCCTATTTTGCTCTTGCCACTACCATCAGATCCAACACCCTCATTACCAGCTGCCAACCCCCGCCCAATTCCACGGCCTCTTCCACCAGTCTTCCTCATTTTTTGTAGAAATGTAGACAAAATCCAACAAACTATATAGTAATGTAAAACAAGGTACAAGGTGTCTATAGGACAGGGGAGATTTTGAATTTCTGCACACACTTGTGGACACTGGACACTTATGGATTGTGTGAGGCCCACTGAATATCAGAGCGCTATGTCACAGGCTCGATGGCACAGGTGTGAAAAAAGTGACTACAGGATAAGGGAGATTTTGAATTTCTGCACACACTAGTGGACACTGGACACTTTTGGATTGTGTGAGGCCCACTGAATATCACAGCGCTATGTCACAGGCTCGATTGCACAGGTGTGAAAAAAGTGACTACAGGATCACAGAGATTTTGAATTTCTGCACACACTTGTGGACACTGGACACTTATGGATTGTGTGAGGCCCACTGAATATCACAGCGCTATGTCACAGGCTCGATGGCACAGGTGTGAAAAAAGTGACTACAGGATCACAGAGATCTTGAATTTCTGCACACACTTGTGGACACTGGACACTTATGGATTGTGTGAGGCCCACTGAATATCAGAGCGCTATGTCACAGGCTCGATGGCACAGGTGTGAAAAAAGTGACTACAGGATAAGGGAGATTTTGAATTTCTGCACACACTAGTGGACACTGGACACTTTTGGATTGTGTGAGGACTACTGAATATCAGAGCGCTATGTCACAGGCAGAAATTGGCTAGTGTATCACAAACTACAAGGTGTATGTAGAATTGGGCAGAATAGGTATCTCCCTAGAGTGTAGGTCTGTAAGAACGGAACAAGTCCTCCACTTATCCTTCCACAGTGACACACAGATAGCTTCACTGTGGCCGTGATAACAGCCGTTACACGGTACTGAGAGGAGCATGCACATACACGGCTGTCCGGTGTACGTAAAATTGTCAAGTGTTTTTTAAGTATACGGACTGACACACGCTGTCTCACTATAGTTTTGAATGTGATCAAACAGCAAATATATTTAACTGTTTGAAAGCTAGACAAAACTAGTAGGTGCAGGTCTGTAAGAACGGAACATGTCCTCGACTTATTCTTACAGAGTGACACACAGATAGCTTCACTGTGGCTGTGATAACAGCCGTTACACGGTACTGTGTGAGAAGCGTACACCGCTGTATGGTGTGAAAAAATGCACGCTCAGTACCTCAGCAGGACAAAAAAAAAAAATTGGGATTGCTTTTAAAAAAGCAGTTTGCAGAGCAGTGGGTAAACAGCAATGCAGCTGTCAGGAAGCCTTAGAAGGCAGCCTAACAACCAACACCGCTGATCCACCACAATATAGCCTCCCCTTGCACTGCACACACAGTGACTGGTGTGTTGTACAGACAAAATCGCTAGCAGCAGAAGCAGTTTTTTTTTCTTCTTCCCTGCCTAACGCTCTCCCTACAGAATCAGCAGCAGCAACCTCTCCCTATGCTAAGATCGGCAGAGGTAATATAGCGGTCGGCGTGCACGCCCTTTTATAACCCCTGTGATGCCCACCAAAGCAAGCCAATCACTTGCATGCCCTTCTGAAAGATGGTGGTGACCCCTGCCTATGTCATCACGTTGCCCACAGTGTCCGTGGATCCTGATTGGCTGAAAAGAGCGCAAAACAAACTTTTGAAACGCGACTTTGGCGCGTAAGTCGCCGACCTCGTGGCCGACCTCATCCTAGGGTCGGGTTTCATTTCATGAAACCCGACTTTGCCAAAAGTCGGCGACTTTTGAAATTTTTCGACCCGTTTCGCTCAACTCTAGCAGGGAGTCTGACATCAGCGTAAATATATGTCCAATGTCGGAAAGGAGTTAAAGGAGCCTGTCACTAGCTCTATAATACCGCCAAAAAATAGCTCTTTTCATAGCTGAAGACCCAAAACAAAGTCAGGGTAAAGGGAGGGAGAGACTGTGTATTATGTAGGGAGAGGTGAAAGTGTTCTTCCAGTGTCCATCTTAAAACAACTCTTGTTAGAGGCAAAGCAACATTTTTACAGCATACAGAGTAATAGAATTTTGTGCTGCCTTTTTTTAAAGCACCGGTCTATTTTCACTGTTGTTTTTGGGGTCAGAGCCTGGCTTTTGCTGTCCACATTAGTCCACTTAAAAAGGCTTTTAGTGACCTACGCAAAGCAGTAGTCCAAAAATTTCCTACTCCCTGCTACCAAGCACGCACCAGGCCATTTTGCCCACTGTTTATGGGATCAGAGCCTTGCTTCTGCTGTCCACATTCGTCTACTTAAAAAGGCGTTAAGTGCCCTATGCAAAGAAGTACTCCAAACATTTCTTACTGCCTGCTACCAAGCATGCACCAGGCCATTGTTCCCGCTGGTTGTGGAGTCAGAGCCTGGCTTTTACTGTCCACAATAGGCCACTTAAAAAGGCATTAACTGCCCTACGCAAAGCAGTACTCTAAACATTTCCTACTGCCTGCTACCAAGCACGCACCAGGTGATTTTCACCTGCTGTTTTGGGGATCAGAGCCTGGCTTCTGCTGTCCACATTAGTCCACTTACAAAGGTATTAAGTGCCCTACACAAATCAGCAGTCCAAACATTTCCTACTGCCTGCTACCAAGCACGCACCAGGCCATTTTTCCTCCTGTTTTTGGGGACAGAGCCTGGCTTCTGCTGGCCACATTAGTCAACTTAAAAAGGCGTTAAGTGCCCTACGCAAAGCAATAGTCCAAACATTTCCTGCTGCCTGCTACCAAACACGCAGCAGGTCATTTTCCCCACTATTTTGCCCGGCGTGCCGTCCCTGCGTTACACAAGCATGTGTTAAACAATCTGAACCATGCCCTCACCAACGCCCTAACCGGGAAGGTCCACCTAACAAGACACCTGGACAAGTTGCTGTGGACAGGGACTATACATTTCTGTCACAGCACACTGGGTGAACTTGGTGGAGGGTGAGACAAAGGTGCAAACTGGAACATCACACATCCTACCCACACCAAGGATAGCGGGCCCAACTTCTGTCAGTGCTTTCGCCTCTTAATATTTCACTTCGTCTCTCCCCTCCTCCTGCTCCTGATCCTCTGCTGAAGTACCTTTCCCATCACTGCCAAGCTGAGACCTGTGCAGCAGCGCATTGGCAAATCGGCAAGAAGCTCTTCTGAAGCTGATCTGTTTAGGTCATAAACCACACACTGCAGCAGAGCTGTGGCAAGCTTTAAAACAACAGACCGATCAGTCGCTCTCACCGCTGCACCTCCAACCCGGTCTGGTCGTCTGCGATAATGGACGTAACCTGATGGCTTTTAAAGATCGGCAAGCTGGTACACATGCCATGCATAGCTCATGTACTTAACCTAATTGTTCAGAAATTTCTGGAAAGTTACCCTGCCTTCCCGTACCTACTTGAGAATATGTGCTGTATTAGTGCCCATTTCCGCCATTTGTCTACTGCTTTTGCTGGTCTTACAGCACTGCAAAATTGCTTGAATTTGCCAAGTCACCGACTCATTTGTGATCTGCCCACGTGGTGGAACTCAACCTATCATATGTTGAAGATTAGTGAGCAGCTGATGACAGTAGCTGAATATCAGCTTCAACATACCCATCAGACTGAGAGTCAGCCACCACACATAACAACTGTTGAGTGGGTGTGGATCTCTGACATTTGTGAGGTTCTTGAGAACTTTGAGTACTGCACCAAGCTTGTGAGCAGTGATCAGGCTATTATGAATGTAACCATCCTGCTGCTGTGTCTCTTGAAAGAATCACTTCAAAATCTCAAAGAGGAAGCTTTGAGTGCCCAGCATGGTTGTATGGAGCCAGATTTCACAATGGGTGATACTACCCAACCCAGCTAATATTCTGAGGCAACACTGGGTGATGAGGAGGATGAGGACAGAGAAGACTTGTTTTTCTGTGCTACTGAGGGGACTCCTAATGCTACAGAGGGGACACCCAACCCAAGTTTCATGTCTGTGCAGCCTGGATGGACTGGAGAGGAGGAGGTGGAGGAGGAGGCGAGTCAGCCTGAGGGGAGGATGGGTACTGTTCCTATTGCTGGGGACACAGAACATTTGCCTTTTTGCATCTTGGCTTACATGGCACAGTTCATGTATAAGTGTCTTTGGCAAGACCCTCGTGTGATGCACATTTTATGCAACAACCAATACTGGTTGGCCACCATTCTCAATCCACGGTACAAGGAGAAATTTCCTTCTCTCCTTTTGGAGTCACCAAAGAGTTTTACAATGGAATCGTTCAAGAGGGCCGATGTAGAGCAGTTGCTGAAAACATCACCCTTAGACAATACTGGTGGCAGAGGTAGTGGCTGTTTTCAACACCAAGAGATAATGGGGAGAGACACAAACACCAGGCCCAGCAGAGGTGAGGGGAAAATGTGCACAAATTGGGCAATTTTCAATAAACCAGCACAACAGCAAAGGCTATCTTTTCCTGTAACAATGCCAAGGAGGGAGGAGTTGCAGAACATGGTCAAGGGATGCTTAAGTGACCATACGTACATTCTTTCTTATGCTTCAGTTCCCTTTCATTATTGGGTGTCCAAGCTGAACAATTGGCCCAGCCCTTCCTTATATGCCTTGGAGGTGCTGGCCTGCCCGGCTTCTAGTGTGATTTCAGAGAATGTTTTCAGTTCCGCTGGGTCAATCATCATTG